>NW_004443948.1:22280458-22337324 GCF_000243295.1 Trichechus manatus latirostris | reverse complement strand
GCCTACTGGAACCATCCTGTCCTGTTTTTGTAAATGTTTTGATATTATCCGCTGTCTTCGGGGCATTCAGTAGTTATTTTTCTCGTTTATTGATTGCAGATTTGTTTTGTTTCATCCCCCCCCCCCTTTTTTTTTTTAAATTTGACTGTATCTGAGCAGGCAGACTGTGTGTTCTTTGTTGTTTGCTCGTCTGTGGGCACAATACTTTTTGCCTCCTTCTCCAATTGGCAAGTCAGTCACTCAGATATGGTACAGCAGGGCAGGTCTAGCTAAAGAGGAGTTACTGTGAAGGTTGTTTGTGGCAGTTACTACAGCCACCAGAGCAGGTTGGTAATCAGTGCAGGGCAGGTTCCAGTAGGCTGTGCCTGTGCTGCTTGGTGGTGTGATGTCAAGTACACGGTGCAGGCAGGCAGGATGCAGGGCGGAGATTGTTATGTGTGGAGCTAAGATGGATATGGGAGTGAGGAGAGAGGAACAGGAGCCAAAAACATACAAACAAACAAAAAAGAATGCTAGGGGAGTTTGCCATTGGAGTGGAGAGATGAGAGACTATGAAATGGAGAAAAACAGAAAGGGGAAGAGGAAGAAAAGAAAAGATTGAATACATAAGAATACGAACGGTTAAAGAACCGCAAAGTTCCCAAGGATCCCACTGGTTCATCTATGAGGTCTGGGGAAGTCGCTCTCAGGTGTTGCAGTACAGCCTGGCTAGAAGTCATACAGGTATACAACACCAGGTATTCAGGGAACAGAAAGAGAAGGAAGATATAGAGAGACAAGAAACTGAGGAATGAAGAAAGACAAAAAGGGAATAAGAGGGAAAAGAAAACAAAACAATTAAAAAAAAAAAAAAGAACAAGAAAGGCCCCCCAAAAACCAGAAAAAAACAACAACAACAACTACAAAAAAATGCCCTCAGAGATCCCTATGCACATCTGTGCAAGTCGAGAGGGAAGTCTCGTTGCCATGCAGCACCACCTGGCCAGAAAGGCCTCCCAACTCAAGAAAAAGAAAAGAAAACAAACAAACAATTCAAAAGAAACAAACGAACAAATGCCCCGGGATCCCACCAGCGCGGCAGCCCAGACCGGGAAGCAGCTCCACACTCGAACGGAGCTCCACAACCCCTCAGGAAGAAGCAAAGATGGTGCACAGAGCCAGGTATTTGAGCAAAAGGACGGGGAGGTGGTGAGAGGAAGAAAGAAATCAGAAGAAGTGAAAAAAAGCAACACCAGCAGCCAACAAATGGCACTCAGAGAGCCAGCTAGTGTGGGCTGGTGTTTCTCGGATAAGAGACTGTGTCCGCGGGAAGCGGAGGGGGCCGAGTGTGGGTGAAGAAAGGTAGGGAGTGGGAAAGCATATATCACAAATTACCGGAGCTCTGCAGCCCCTCAGGAAGAAGCAAAGATGGAGCACGGAGCCACGTATTTGAGCGAAAGGACGGGGAGGTGGTGAGAGGAAGAAAGAAATCAGAAGAAGTGAAAAAAAGCAACACCAGCAGCCAACAAATGGCCCTCAGAGAGCCGGCCCGTTTGGGAGTGTGGAATCCAAGCAGCCGGTGATTCCCGGTCAAGAGATTGTGGCCATGGGAAGCAGAGGAGGCCGAGTTAGGGTGAAGAATGGTGGGGGGTGGGAAAAAGTATATTGCAAATTACCGGTTGTTTTGCCTCATGCTGGTTGCTCCGTGAGGCTGCTTTCTTGTACTCCCTGTTTGCTGGTCTCTGATAGGAGTCCAAGATGGTGGATCCGTACTGTGTTAGCTGGTAGGGGTCCTCTGCATGAATCTCTCCTCGCTCTCTGTTCTCTGTCAGTTTTCTCACTCCATTTGGTGCTTGGCTGAGTTCTTTATCTCTTCATTTGATGTTTTAGGGTTTCAGGATTGTTGTATTCTGTGTTTGGCTTAGTTTTTCAGATCTTCGCTGTAGAGGGACGGGTTGGTGCTGCTGCCTAGAGTGCCATTTTGCCGGAACTCTGATGTTCATGATTTTAAAATGACTGTGTATCTCCACAGGATTTTACAAAAGTATGAAATGGCTCTAAACTGTAAGAAAGCATGCAAACCTTAATAACCTCTATTGACACAATCTCTTTGAATCTCCCTTTTTCCTCCTCATCTAACTACATCTATATTTAAGCACCTATACCATACGTCTACCTATACCTACATCTATACACCTCTGGATATACACCTGTAACTAATGCCTATACCTACATCTATATAATTTCTTCTTCCATTTCATCCAGGAAATAATTTTTTAATGACTTTTACAAAAAACAAGTTTTTAAATTTTATTCCACACACTAAATAACAGAACCCATTTAATGTCATCTATGGTTAAATGGCTCCACAACTTTCCAGAATCTCTTAATCTCTTAAACTATAGTATTTATTATTGCGATGGAACTTTTTTCTTTGACAAATACCTCAATATTTAAAATTATTCTTTAAATAAAAGGAGATATTGTAACTTTTTTGTTATTTCAAATATTTTGTTTTAGTAATTGGTTCCTTTATTGTTTATGCCACTTAGGAAGCACATGCATCTTCAATTTTGTATTGTTTTGTCTAGTTTGGTGAGATACTCCAGGATAGATTTTCTTTTTTTTTTTTTTGGACAGATGAACCAGGAAATCCAACGTTTCACACAAATCTAAGAATCACACTCCAAATTGGCTTTGAACTTTTACTCGATATAGATGCCAATTTTTCTCTCTATCTTCAATTGTGTTCAACATGTACCATAACTTGAAGTCTAAAATGAGAAGCTATATTGAAGTATGTTCTAATTTACTTCCATAATTTTCTCATTGGAAAGTCACAAATATATGTAAGGTAAAATAAGGAACTGAAAATTAAGTTAAATAGTCTCAATACTCTGAATTGTCAGTTTCTTTTGTACAAGAAAATGGCACACAAACTGAGATACATAAAAGCAAGCTCTTCTGAAAAAAAGCAAGATCCAAGTAAAATAATTCAAAACAAACATTTAATATAGAATCTAGAAGTTTAATCTTTTCTTTTCCAGTTTGGAGTCCTTTATAGTTAATGCCTCCCTAAATACTTTCCTGTGAGCCAACAAAGAGAAGCATCAGAAATAAACGATATTCAAAATCAGAGCTTGTCATATCTTCCTCTTTCCATAAAAAGAAACAGAAATTCACATTTTATAAGTCATGAAATATACCCCATTTTCCTTATTTAGAAGATAGAATACAGTATGCTAACTTTTTAGTCCATTCTTAAAAATTTTGAACTACAATTTCTGTGATTGTTAAAAATTACTGAAGCATAATCTGTATAATTTGTCCTTTAGAGGATGTGCCCCATTTTATTGCTCTTTAGAGAATACAATTTTTTAGTATTAACAAATTTCATGTCACTTGACTTATTATCTACATTACAACTTCACCAAGGTTTTAAATATTCTGTTTTTCCTCATTGCTGGCCTCCTATTGAATTTGTGTCAATGTCTGTGTGTGCCTGCGTGTGTACACGCTTCAGGATTTTTCTTCTTCTCCATCTCTTTTATGTCTCAGTGGATATTTTGGGAGTACTATTCTCAAGTTAAACTATTTATTTATTGCCCTTTTATCCTTTATGCCTGGCTCCACATCACTTGTGAGAGTCTTCACTTTCCCCAGTGCATTCTGATAACTAAATCATCAATCTGAGAACAACACTGGGATACTTATCTTCAGTACCTTAGATCACTTTGATCATCTGTCTCAGCTCATGTAATTCTTCTCTAGTTTCAGATTTTCATCAAAAGTTGTCATACTTAAGAAAAGATCCCTTACGGAGTCAGAAATCACCTCCAAAATCAATGATACAACCGACAGATAGATGTATTTGTCAAGAGCCTAACTCCAAAACAGGTGTGCTAAAGGAAGGTTTTTAAACAGGGTTGTATTTCATTTCTTGAAAAAAAAAAGTCCTAGAATTTAAAAGACTAAGGATCCTTAAATATTGTGAACACTATGTTTAAAACATGGGTGATATGCTTTTGATAATTTAAAGGGAAGAAAGAAAAAGCTTATTGTTTATGCATGCTTGGAGATGCAGACACCATTATACACATGGATAGTATTTGCTATTTAACATATTTTGGATTGAAAAGTAATGAAAGAGTGAGGAGAATCATTATGTTAATGAAATGTCAATGAAGCATGTTTGCTTTTCCTGCTTGTCATGAAGATAGTCTTTCTTCATCTATTAGATTTTATCAGAAGAAAAAGAAAATAGCCTGACATTATGTAAATTATTTTAACTACCATATTCTTAACTTCTTGCATTTCTAAAGAACTATGTTAACTAAATTTTACACTTTTTATGGAAGTTACTTAATAAAATTTTGTCTAGGAACCTCTTTCAAACTAGTTCTGCTGCCCAATTTAAATATGTAGATCAATGGAACAGAATGGAGAACCCAGATATTAGACCCATGTAAGTATGTTCAACTGATTTTTGACAAAGGACAAAAAAGCAATTAAGCAGTTTAATGGAGGACAGATAGCCTTTCAAAAAAAAGAACAAATAGTGCTGGTGAAATCAGACATCCACAGGCAGAAACAAACAAAAATGTGAGTGTATGTGTATGTGTGTTTGTGTGTGTGTATGTGTGAGAGTGTGTGTGTATCTTCTGATTCAAACAAACCAACTAAAAAACAAATCAAAAACAAACAAATAAACAAAATAGTAACAATACCAAATGCTGTCAAAGATGTAGAGAAGCTGGGTCAATAGTATATTGATGGAAGGAATATATAATTGTGTAGTCACTCTGGATAACTATGTGGCAAGGTCTTATAAAACTAAACATATAGTTATGATACAACACAGTAATTGCAATCACCTATATGTATCTTAGAGAACTGAAAATTCATATTCACATAAGAATCTATCCATGAATATTTATAGTGCTCAAGCCCTGGTGGTGCAGTGGTTAAGCACTCGGCTGCTAACCCAAAGGTTGGTGGTACGAACCTACCAGCCGCTCTGCGGGAGAAAGATGCGGCAGTCTGCTTCCATAAAGATTTATAGCCTGGAAAACCCTGTGGAGTCATTCTACTCTGTATTATAGGGTCACTATGGGCCAGGATCAACTCAACGGTGATTGGTTTGGGTTTGGTTTTTAATAGCTCAAAACTGGAAACAACCTAGATGTCCTTCAATGGGTGAATGATCAAACAAATTATGGCACAAAATTACCATGGGATTCAACTCATAAAAAGAATGAAATATTGATGCATTCACAGCTTGAATGAAACTCAAGGGAATTATGCTTAGTGAACAACACAAATTTCAAAGGTTACATACTTTATAATGTAGATTCACCTAATATTCTTGACTACCACTAGTCTGTCAGTTTGTCTTTCTGTGGTGGCTGCATGTTGCTATGATGCTAGAAGCTATGCCATTAATGCTTCAAATACCAGCAGGGACACTCATGGTTCAAAGGTTTTAGCAGAGCTTCCAGTCTAAGACATACCAAGAAGAAAGATCTAGCAATCTACTTCTGAAAATTAGCCAATAAAAACCTTATGGATCACAATAGAATACTGCCCAGTATGGTATTAGAAGATGAAACCCCGTAGGTTGGAAGACACTCAAAACACACTGGTCATAACAGTGGGCGTGAGTATACCAATGGCCCTGAAAATGACACAGGACCAGTCTGTTTTACTTGGTGTTGTCATGTGTTGGAGGCAATTCAACATCAACTAACAACAATAACAATATTCTTGAAATAACAAAATTACACTGATGGAGAACAGATTAGTGGTTGCTAGGCCTTAGGGATGTAGGGGGAAGATGGGGGGATGTGTTTGTGTGTGTGTGTGTGTGTGTGTGTGCTTGTGTGTGTGTGTGATTATAAAATGGCAACACAAGGGATCTTTGTGATCTTTGTAGTAATAGAACTGTTTTGTGTCTTGACTGTTGTGGTGGATATGTAAACCTATACAGAAGATAAAATTTCTTAAACCTAATTACACATGCGTACAAGTAAACCTGGGGTAATTTGAATAAAGCCCATGGATTCTATCAGTATCAATAGCCTGGTTGTGATGTGGTTCTATAGTTTTGCAAGATGTCACCACTGGGGGAAACTGGAATAAGAGTCAATGGGGATTCTCTGTATTATTTCTTACAACTGCATATGAATCTACAATTAGCCCCAAATTAAAAATAAATAAATAAATCATGTGCAAATATTCCCCAAAAGGAAAAACAATGTTGCAAAGAGATGGCTAAGAAAGAAAACAATAAGGGACTCAGGTAATAAACCCGTAATTGCTAATATATAGAGACTCTTATATACATATTATATATATGTTACGTATATTATATATATAAAGTATGAAAGAAGTCCGGAAGGAAAGGGCAGCTTTTGAAGTTATACAAGGGCTGATAAATTGAAAAGAGGTCCCAAAGTTCTAGACAAGAGTAATGAGGAAGACATTACTAAAAGTAAATCATGGTAAGTTCCTAAACAAACAAACAAATATATATGTATCTATTTCTTTTTCATACATATGAACTTCCAGATGGAAAAAAATAAGTTATGGGAATAATCAAAGATGTAATCAGATTTACATTAAATATTTAATTGAAAATTTGAAAGCCAACTCATGCTAAAGTAATATTAACAGGCTACATAAAAGGAGGACAACCCAAGAATCCCACGAAAGTTAAGAAATTAGTCATCTTTACAATAAAAGAAAGGCATATACAGGGATCAACCACAGCCTCTGAATGAGCAAAATGCTTAGGAAAAAATCCCTAAGCATTTGCCTGGTCTAGCTACTACACGTAAGTGGACTTGTACGATGTTTGTCCTTTTGTGACTGGCTCATGTTTTCAGCAGTTACTGGGGTTGAAGGAAGGAAGAAATAGGGACTCATTGCTTAGGGGTCATTGAGCTTCTGGTAAGGGTGATCAAAAATGTTAGAAAAGGATAGTGGTGATGGTCACACAAAATGACGAATGTAATTATTTCAATGAATTGCATATGTAAAAAATTTTGAAACGTCAAACTTTTGATTATATATCAACTTACCACAATTTACAAAAACAAACTATGTCCTAAGCAATTTGCGAATTAATCATTATGGCTAATTCAAAATAGGAAAAATTAAGGAGTGAAAAACAAGGATAAGTACATACATTTGTGTATATACATAAATAGAGAGAGAGAGAGAGATTATTTTATTTAGTCTTCTTTTTTCATATGATATGATTACACTGCTCCACAGGGTTTCCAGTGGCTGATTTTTCAGAGGTAAAGCACCATACTTTTCTTCCAAGGTGCTTCTGGGTAGACTTGAACCTCCAACCTTTCAGTTAGGAGAAGTGTGTTAATCCTTTGCATCACTCAGGGACTCTTCTACTCAATAAGTAAATGATTAAATATCTCATACATAGTTTTTGTTCAATCCCTCTTTAAAGAGAAAAGTAATGTATTATAAATACATACACTCATACACTCACATACACACCCATTTGATTTTATGAACATTGAGAAGATTAGAAACATACAAATATATATATTGGATTATTACCATGAGTTACAGTGGGGTGTATGCAGGTCTGTTTTATATATATATATGTATCTATACACACACATATATAATTACCATGAATTACTGTGGAGTACCTGTGTGTGTGCATGTGTGTGTGTATATGCAAGAGAGAAAAAAAGAGAGAGACAGAGAGAAAAAGAGAGGAGGAAAGTGAGACAGAGAAAGAGAGAAAGTGAGTGGGAAGGAAAGCAAAGCAAAAACAAAACAAAAAACAAAACTTCCCTTAAAAATGCCATATAGGATGTGATTTTATTGTGGAACATACCTGTGGATAAAATAATTAGAAAAGTGAAATCCAAAGATTTTTATTATTTACTTAAATGTGTGGATCCCATGATATGTTAGTGAAAAATGAAATTGCAGGGTGGAAGTATATAAAGATATGTAATATGGGACTTTTTATCCTGCACAGTAACAATCCCAGAATAGGGCAATTCCAGGATTGGTTAAAGAAACATCTTGCTAATTTCACACAGGAAGCTTCTGTCCATCTCTTGGCTCTGTCGTCTTCATATTGACTTGTTCTTTTATAGAGGCTGCCTTCAAATTACCATGCTATCTGCTCCAATCTAGGTGTTTCATAAAGTTGAAAATAATCACAGGCAGAAAAGACACTATATCTATCTGCTAATCTATTTTTATTCCATATAAATATTTTTTATTGAATCATAATATAAATATAGCACAGTACACAGCATAATGAATTTTCACAAAGTGAATAAATTGATGTAAACATCAATCAAATAATGAAACAGAACATACCCTGCTCTGATCACTTTCCCCTTCCTACTCACAAAGGCAGACATTATTCTGACTTCAATCAAAACTAGTTTGTCTGTTTTTGAACTTTATAGAAATGAGATCTTACAATATATGTATTTGTGTGCCTGGCTTCTTTGTCTCAATACCTATTTTTAAAATTTAATTTTCTGTTTGTTAAAAATCATCCATATTGTTATGTGGAGCACAATTAAATTCATTTCTGTTGGTATGTATTATTCCATTGTATAAATATTATTTTTCATTTCTCTGATGACTGTTGAGGTTGACCACCTTTTAATATGCTTATAGTCCATTTTAGAAGCTTCCTTGGTGAAGTTTTTTGCTCATTATTTATTGGCTCTTTTTCTTATTGGTTTGTAAATATATTTGCTGGTGTCAGATGGATCCTGGCTGAAAGCAGGGAATGCCAGAAAGATGTTTTCCTGTGTTTTATTGACTGTGCTAAGGCATTCAACTATGCGGATCATAACAAATTATAAATAACATTGCAGAGAATGGGGATTCTGGAACACTTAATTGTGCTCATGAGGAATCTGTACATGGATCAAGAGGCAGTCGTTTGAACAGAACGAGGGGATACTGCATGATTTAAAGTCGGGAAAGGTGTGAGACAGGGTTGTATCATTTCACCATACCTATTCAGCCTGTATGTTGAGCAAATAATCTGGGAAGCTGGACTATATGCAGAAGAACAGGGCATCAGGATTGGAGGAAGACTCGTTAACAACTTGAGTCTCCCAGACGACACAACCTTGCTTGCTGAAAGTGAAGAGGACTTGAAGCACTTACTGATGAATATCAAAGACCACAGCCTTCAGTATGGATTACACCTCAGCATAAAGAAAACAAAAATCCTCACAACTGAACCAATAAGCAACATCATAATAAACGGAGAAAAGATTGAAGTAGTCAAGGATTTCGTTTTACTTGGATCCACAATCAACACCCATGGAAGCAGCAGTCAAGAAATCAAAAGACGCATTACACTGGGAAAATCTGCTGCAAAAGACCTCTTCAAAGTGTTGAAATGCAAAGATGTTACCTTGAGGACTAAGGTGCACCCAACTCAAGCTATAGTGTTTTCAATCGCCTCATAAGCATGCGAAAGCTGGACAATGAATAAGGAAGACCAAAAAAGAACTGATGCCTTTGAAATGTGGTGTTGACGAAGAATATTGAATATTCCATGGACTGCCACAAGATCGAACAAATCAGTCTTGTAAGAAATACAACCAGAATGCTCCTCAGAAGCAAAGATGGCGAGATTACGTCTCACATTCCTTGGACATGTTATCAGAAGGGATCAGTCCCTGGAGAAGAGCATCATGCTTGATAAAGTAGAGGATCAGCGAAAAAGAGGAAGACCCTCAACAAGATGGATTGACACAGTGGCTGCAACAATGGGCTCAAGTATAGCAACAATTGTGAGGTTGGTGCAGGACTGGGCAGTGTTTTGTTCTGTCGTGAATGGGGTCACTATGAGTCGGAACCCACTCGATGGCACCTGACAGCAGCAATGACTCTGAGGCTTACATTTTTACAATCTTAATTTTTTTTTTTTTTTTGGTGTACAGTCAGTATTAATTTTAATGTAGTCCTATAATTTACTCTTTTTTGTGTGCAGTTTAAGAAATACCTGTCTACCAAAAATACTGAAGATTGTCTCCCTTGGTATTTGTGTTTTGTTTTTTGTATTCATCATTTTATCATTTACGATAGAGTTACAATCCAGGAAAAGATTTTGTGTATGTTGTAAATAGTGTTCAGGTTCATTTTTTCCCATTCGATGCTACTAACCCAACCATCATTGGTTGATGGCTATACAGCCATGCCACTTTTGTTATAATCCAAGTAACTGTATGTCTGAATATACTTCTAGATTCTCTTTCCATTTTGTCTATTTAAATAACCTTGAAACAATACTATTCTGTACTAATTGTGCAGCTTTATAAGATGCCGTGATACCTGGTAGCATAAGTCCAACACTTTGTTCTTCTACAACATTGTCTTGACTTTGCCTTTGCATTTCCCAATAAATTTTGATATCAGCTTGCCAATCTCTAAAACTTTCTGTTGCTAGTTTAAATTTGTATTTAAAATTTCTATAGATACATTTGGGAAGAATTGACGTTTTGCATTATTTAGTTTTCTGCTGTATAAATATATGATATCTGGGTTTTGGTATCTATGTATCTATAACTGTCTACAAGAAGAAAGGTATATAAAGTAAACCTATATTTTGGATTCTTTCTTTATAGATATATATACAGTTATACTTCTTATTTTAAA
Source organism: Trichechus manatus latirostris (assembly GCF_000243295.1). Classification (NCBI taxonomy): domain Eukaryota; kingdom Metazoa; phylum Chordata; class Mammalia; order Sirenia; family Trichechidae; genus Trichechus; species Trichechus manatus. The sequence goes on along the minus strand of NW_004443948.1, from coordinate 22,326,671 downwards.
CATTTGCTTATAATTTAAAACTTAAACTGTGTTTTTAATTTAAAAGAAATACAAAAATTGATTTGCCAGGAATAGTGATATGTGATTACCTCAAATGGAAAAGAAGAGTCTTTTCTTCCCAAGACCCTGTCTTCTTGTTTCAAGTACGAAGTGACCTGCCCCCATTAATTGAGAAATCATACTTGGGAATATAGACCATTGATGGGAAATCATAATTCAAAATGTCAGACTGAACACTCCCTCCCCCTTATGTCTTTTGGTCTATTTTCTAATCTGTAAAATAAGGGGAATGAAATTAGTTATTTTTGGATCAAAAAAGCAGGTACTTTCCAAGGGTTTTTGCTTTCAAATCAATTAGTAAGGTAAGCCAGTATTCCAGCTCAAAAATTGTATGGCCATCTTACATTACCAAGCAAAATAAAAATTTTAACTTAATTAATTGTACTTTTGCAATATGGATGCATTTATATCTTCAGAATATGTTAGTGAGATTACATGATAGCTTCTTGAAGTCACCTTGTTTAGGAAATAATTATGATTACGATTCTTATTACTCGATATCCATTTTCAATGTTAAATCATCAAGAAGATGATATTATAGTATTGTCCTTCATTTACTAACTCTTGTTATGGCAGACAATACCCAGAAGCAAGAGACAGTACATAGTAGGATTAAGAAAAGAGGTTTCAGGGCCAGACTACCTGGGTTCAAAATTCCTGTGTGCCACTTACTGAGTAACCTAGGACATGTTACTTAACCTTGCTGGAATTTATATTCCTATTCTGAAAAATATGAATAATAAAATAATTTTTTCCATATTTCAAATAATTGTATTAATTCTGTAAGCTACCACCTATAAACAATGAGAATTGAGACTAATACCTACTAGTACTCAGTAAGTGTTAGTTATTATCAGGTGATGAGAAAAGTGGTAATATGGTAGTAGAATTCTCACCTTCTATGTGGGAGGCCAAGTTCGGTTCCTGGACAATGCATCTCAAGCAGAGCCACCACTGTCTGTCAGTGGAGGCTTAAGTGTTTGCTGTGATGCTGAACTTCAGCAGAGCTTTGAGACTAGGACAGACTAGGAAGAAAGGCCTGGCAATCTACTTCTAAAAATCAGTCAATGAAAGCACTATAGATCACAACAGTCTGATCCCATTGTGCATGGAGTCGTCAGGAGTCAGGAGTCAACTTGAAAGTAGCTAACAACAACATTACCAAGTGGTAACTGATAAAAAGACATTGGCAAAACACAAGGCTCCAGGAATTGATGGAATACCAATTGGGATATTTCAACAAATGGACGCAGTGCTGGAGGCATTTCTTGTCTATGCTAAGAAATTTGGAAGACAGCTACCTGGTCAACCAACTGGAAGTGATCCATATTTGTGCTCATTCCAAAGAAAGATGATCCAACAGAATGTGGAAATTATTGAACAATATCATTAATAACATACACAAGTAAAATTTTGCTGAAGATAATTCAAAAGCAGTACATCAACAGGGAACTGCCAGACATTCAAGCTGGATTTAGAAGAGAATGTAAAAAGAGGGATATCACTGTTGATGCCTGATGGATCTTGGATGAAAGTAGAGAATACCAGAAAGATATTTACCTGTGGTTTTTTGACTATGCAAAGGCATCCGATTGTGTGGATCATAACAAATTATGGATACCATTGTGAAGAATGAGAATTCCAGAGCACTTAATTGTACTCATGAGGAAACTGTATGGAGACCAAGAGACAATTATTCTAACAGAACGGGGGATATTGCATGGTTTAAAATCAGGAAAGGTGTGTGTCAGGGTTATATCCTTTCACCACATTTATTCAGTCTGTATGCTGAGCAAAATCCAAGAAGCTGGACTATATGAAGAAGAACGAGGCTTAAGGATTGGAGGAAGACTCATTAATAACCTTGTAAATGACACAACCTTGCTTGCTGAAAGTGAAGAGGACTTGAAGCACTTATACTTCAATATGGATTACATTTCAACATAAAGAAAACAAAATCCTCACAACTGGACCGATAAGCAATATCATGATAAACGGAGAAAAGATTGAAGTTGTCAAGGATTTCATTTTACTTGGATCCACAATCAGCACCCATGAAAGAAGCAGTCAAGAAATCAAAAGACTCATTGCATTGGGCAAATCTGCTGCAAAAGACGTCTTTAAAGTGTTGAGAAGCGAAGATGTCACCTTGAGCACTAAGGTACATCTGACCCAAGCTATGAGATTTTTAATTGTCTCATATGCATGTGAAAGATGAACAATGATTAAGGAAGACTGAAGAACAATTGATGCCTTTGAATTATGATGCTGGCAAAGAATTATGAATATACCATGGACAGCCAGCAGAATGAACAAATCTGTCTTAGAAGAAGTACACTCAGAATGCTCTTTAGAAGCAAGAATGTAGAGACTTTATCTCACATCCTTTGGACAAGTAATCAGGAGGGACCAGTCCCTAGAGAAGGACATTATGCTTGCCAAAACAGAGGGTCAGTTAAAGAGGGGAAGACCCCCACTGAGATGGATTGACACAGTGGCTGCAATGATGGGCTCAAGCATACAATGATTGTGAAGATGGTGCAGGACCAGACAGTGTTTTGTTCTGTTGAACATAGGTTTACTACGAGACAGAACTGACTCGACAGCACCTAACAACAATAACAACTTATAATTTATTATTTTTTGAATATTGTATTTAATTTTCTATAATATATTTTTTCAGTGTTAGATTTAAAAATTTTGTCATCTGTGTCTTATGTGTTATCTTTTTCTCTGCTCTTTCATTGGATATCCTAGGTTTGTTTTCCCAACACCTTCCCCTCTCCCCTTTCTCCTAGTTTACAATCAGGCAGAAACAGAAGGCTTAGGCAAAACTTCACAGGTGAAAGTTTCGGACATCTACTAACAAAGCAAGTAATCTGTCTCCCATGACTAATTCTGTTTCTCATGGAGACATGGGAAAGGTAAGGTTTTGTGGGGTTTGTTTAGTGGGTGAGGGTATTTTCTTCAGACTTGGGCAGGCTATGTATGATAATCAATACAAAACTCCTATGGAGAACAGCATATTCATTGGTATTCTGCCACTCTACCATTATCTTCTACCTACCTAATTTCTGGGCATTGTTTAGCTTAGTTTTCATGCTGAACACAGGAAGTGGTGAAGGGACTTAATGAACTGTAAAATCTTGCTCCATGACCAGCTGAAGTGAAATTGAACAGAACTAGCTGTGATTTTTTCCTATGAGCTTGAAAAACGGTGGACATACCATCACTAACACACATTTATTTATTCAGCAAAAATGTATTGAGTGCCTATTATATGTCAGTCACTGTGCTCAGTCCTGGGGATACAAAGATTAATGCCTCTAAATCCAACAGAGCAGAGACACCGGATCAAGAGCAATCACAGCAGAAACAGAAATGTAAGACGGCACAATTCAGAAAGAAAAAAAGAGAACCCATTCCTGAGCTAATAGGCATTCGCAAAAACTGTTTTGCAGTTTTGTGTGTTGCAGAATAAATCTTCCTGGAGTCATCTTTGACCAAATCTTTTCAAAATCTTTTTTTTGAAACATCAGTGGATAGAATTATAGAAATATTGCTAATAAACAGTATACTTCTTAAACCTGAAATTTGAAAAATTCTGGAGAGAACAAAAATTCTCTACAATTTAAGTTCAAGTCACATACTCAATAGAAATGTTCACTTTGATAAACCAAAAATGTTCAGAAGTGAAAATGAATGAAAACAATATAATTTAGGTGTGACATTTTAGTTTGTCAATTTTGGATAAGAGATTTAATAATTCAATAGTGAGCAGAGGATGTATGTGTTATCAGAGCTGAATCTACATGTTTCGGATTTTATTATGTATATGATAAACAATATACACTGAATGTACTTCATATTCAGTTCTACAGTTTTTCTAAACCTTTATGATTGTCTGTATGAGACTGAGTCCCCACAGTGTTATATTAAAAATCCTGTTTTCTTTGCTGGACTTTCTACCCCCTACCCCCACCCCCCACCCCAGCTTTGCATTTGAATCCTGCTCTTACTTGGAGGTTGTATGTAAATCTCATAGCACCTACATAGTATGATTAAGAATGTTGCTGATGTAACTTGTTTGAACTCCCTACTTGTAAACCCCTTCAAAGTAACTTGACTGCCAGCCCTTGGGGAGCAGTCTTGGCGGCAGCAGCTCCAACTGACTTCTTTTCCTTATACAACGAAATAAAGGTGCCTTTTCTATTCTCCCACCTCCCTCTCTCATTTATTGGCCAATAGGAGTTGCACTGAGCAAGAACCTGGGGTTTCCACATGGTAATATGTGTGTGCACATTCATATGTGTGTGTGTGTGTGTGTGTGAACATGTATCTGTTTAATAGAGTTCTACAAAAAATAAACCCTACAAGTATAGTTGTAAGTATACATTTTTATTAGATGGATTTTAAATAATTACAGGAAAATTTGTTTAAAAAGGACTTATTTCTGCTTCATTTTTCATATGCTCTATTATATAGCAACTGCGTTATACAAATTCTGATCCTGCTCTGATTTTCTTAGCTTTTTTTTTTAACATCTTTAGACTATTTGAATTTCTTCCTCTGCTATTTTAGGAACCTATGAGATTGGGTCATTTATCTACTGCAATGACAACATCCAAGAAAGGAATATTCCTCATCATATTGGACTTTCAATTAAGCCAAGTAGCGTAAGGTCAATTCAATATTGTAATTGGGAAAAGATTGTTTTACTGTTAGCTGTTTCTGGCATATTGCCTATGGACCTACTGCCAGATAAATAAAAATATTCAGTGTTTGGTATCCCTAATATTTCATATCTTTGCTACGCCTGAACCAGAGCCAGTATGTTCTCCTTAAGGGTTGCAATTCATTTTTTTTTTCTCCTGAGTCAAATCTCAGAATTATTCTGTCTTGACTATGACTAATAAATTGATGGGATTGACGTTCATCAAGTAGATTGTTTTTGGCATATTCATAAAGTATTTATAAAAAGAGACAGAATCTCTTTAATTTTATTTCAGATAGAACAAGTGATTGCAGGATGTTACTTTATGACAGGGTTCAGCAAACTGCAGCTCATGGACAAAATCTGGCTTGGCGCCTTTTTATTATTATATGATTATAGTATTGGAACATATCCAAACCTATTCATTTACATATTGTATATGACTGGGGGCTACAAGGGCAGAGTTGAGTAGTTGTGACAGATACTGTATAACCTATGAAGTCAAAAATACATGTACTGTTTTGCCATTTACAGAAGTGTGATAATTCCTGCAATGAAAACAACTAACTGTGAATTTTAGTTTGTCCCCTGGAATCCCTTCTTATAGTAAGAAAAATAACAGCAAAACTTTTTTCTACCCATTGAATAGGAAAATTAATAACAGAAACCTTACTTTGATTTTAAGGTTTTTCTTACACAGGAAACCAAATATTAACCATGAAAAGCCTGAAGGGAATTGCAAAAGCCTGCCAAAAACTGCTCTATAGCAATGTAAATTTGTCTTATCCTGCTAGATAAGGATAGTTGTCAAACCATTACCTCCTAATTTAAATCTCAAAAAGCCTAATGGCTGCATGTGGGTGAAGGGCCGCATTATCCCTTTGAAGACTCTATTACTTTCTCTTTAAAAAAGCTTTTGTTTTTTTGATACTCTGTGTTTTTGGAGCCCTGGTTGCACAGTGGTTAAGCCTTTGGCTGTAAACCCAAAGGTCAGCAGTTTGAATCCACCAGCTGCTCCTTGGAAACCCTGTGGGGCAGTTCTGCTCTGTCCCATAGGGTTGCTGTGAGTCGGAACCAACTCGATGGCAAGAGGTATGTGTTTTCAGTAAAAGAAGGCATGTTTACTAACCGAGTGTGTTGAAATTTTTGGCTGGCAATATGGGTTTTGAGAGAGATCGTGTGGGCATTTTCCCACAAAAGGTTGGTGGTAGTCTGGTGCCTTGTTTAGTGCGCTGGGTTGTCTGTCCTAAGGAGTTTTGGAGGGTGGCGCCTTCATTTCGTTCCATTGAAAACCTCTGGTTCTCCAAATATGACACACGCACGTTTGATTTAGGAAATAATATTGGAGTCATTATTCTCTGTCCTTGAGCACAGAGCATGTGACTCAGCTGGAGCTGGACTCACAAGGACTCACAAGGACATATTAACTGGGCCCTGAGATAGAAAGACAATAGCTAGGACAATCTTGGAAAATATCTTTTAGGGAACCTTTCACATAAACCAATCAAACAGAACACAAAAGACTTTCCGTTCTCATCTTTTTCTATTAGCATTTCTAAAACCCAATCCCACTGCCCTCAAGTCAATTCCGACTCATAGTGACCCTATAGGACAGAGAAGAACTGCCCCACAGGGTTTCCAGACTGCTGGATTCGAACTGCCAATTTTTTGGTTAGCAGCCATAGTACTTAACCACTATGCCAGCAGAGTTTCTATTAGCATTTAGTGAATAGAAAATTACCAGTGAAGACCCTCCTGACTGTCCTTACTGAAAACTATACCAGTGATTATTAAGAAAGATTATTCAAAACGTTGAATCATGTTGATCTAGTAGTTTTTAGCCAGTGGGTGAAAAGGTGAAGCTTTCAATGATTTTACCTATTTGTGATGTTAATATATACTGATGATTCTGTAATGTTCCTTCTACTTGGTAAGACTTTAGCTCTGGCAGCGTCCTTATCCACTTTCCACTTTTGCCTTTCTGAATATATGCCAAATAAAACTTTCTTTTTGCTTTGGTAAACTTTGTGATTTCTTTTTCCCTACAACGGTTAATCTAGCTGTAAAAAAGCCAAAAGAGACAAAAATTTGACCCACTCACACTTCCTGGATGCACTGCCTCAAACATTCAAACATAAGCCTCCTACCTTAGTGAATTTCACCAAAGAACGCTTTTTTTGTTTTTCACCATTACACAAGCCCCCACTGGAGGGCAGCAAATACTTTTAGTGGGAAAATAGTTTCCCAAGAAACCTGAGAGCCTGAAAATGTTTGTGGGCACATTCTGTCCCAAGATTCAATAAAGGGTTATTAGAGGCTAGGCCAGAAGTAACTTGATATCTTTGATCTTAGTAAAGGGGGAGGCAGGATTCAATCAATCACCCTAAGATTAGCCAATTGTTGATCTTTTATATTTTTTCCTCATCTTCTCTTTATAAGCCTCATTGTATCTAGCTTTTTTGAGCCATTCACTTTTTCAGGAATTAAAATATCCTCACTATATTCATATAGAATAACTGCTCCAAATAAATCCTATGTTCAAATTTAGGTGAGCTTTGATTATTTTTCACATACCTCACAAGCATTGTTCTAATCATATTAAAAACCGGTTTCCATCAAGTTGGTATGACTCATGGTGACCCATGTGGGTTGGAGTACAACTGTGCTCCATAGGTTTTTCGGTGGCTGGTTTTTCTGAAATAGACCGCCAGGCCTTTCTTCCCAGGCATCACTGGGTGGACTAGAACCTTCAGCCTTTTGATTAGTAGTCGATTGCATTAATCGTTAGCACCACCCAGAGACTCCTCTAATCACTTTACACATACTTAATTGTTTAATAAGGAACCCTGGTAACACAATGTTTAAGCATTCTGCTGCTAACCAAAAGGTCAGTGGTTTGAACTCACCAGTGGCTCTGAGGAAGAATAGACCTGTTGATCTGCTTCTGTAAATATTACAGGATAGGAAACCCTATGGGGCAGTTCTACTCTGTCCTACAGGGTCACTAAGAGTCAGAATGAACTTGATGGAACACAATAATTGTTTAATATTCACAAAAACCAATGTAAGTGCTATAAATTATCTCAATATTAAAAATGACAGATTAAGCATGTTGTTGTTGTTAGGTTCCATCAAGTCAGTTCCGACTCACAGCGACCCTATGTGCAACAGAACAAAACACTGCCTAGTCCTGTGCCATCTTCACAATCCTTGCTATGCTTGAGACCATTGTTGCAGCCACTGTGTCAGTCCATCTTGCTGAGTATCTTCCTGTTTTTGCTGACCCTCCACTTTACCAAGCATGATGTCCTTCTCCTTGGGACTTGTCCTTCCTGACAACGTGCCCAAAGTATGTGAGATGAAGTCTTATCATCCTGGCTTCTAAAGGAGCATTCTGGCTGTACTTCTTCCGACACAGATTTGTTCATTCTTTTGGCAGTCCATGGTATATTCAATATTCTTCTCAAACACCACAACTCAAAGAGGTCATTTCTTCTTCGGTCTTTCTTCTTCACTGTCCAGCTTTCACATGCATATGAGGCAATTGAAAAATGTCCTCAAAGAGACAATTTTGCTTTTTAACACTTCAAGGAGGTCTTTTGCAGCAGATTTGCCCAATGAAATGCATCTTTTGATTTCTTGACTGCTGCTTTCGTGAGTGTTGATTGTGGATCCAAGTAAAATGAAATCCTTGACAACTTCAATTTTTTCTCCGTTTATCATAATGTTGCTTATTGGTCCAGTTGTGAGGATTTTTGTTTTCTTTACGCTGAGGTGTAATCCATACTGAAGGCTGTAGTCTTTGATCTTCATCTGTAAGTGCTTCAAGTCCTCTTCACTTTCAGAAAACAAGGTTGTGTCATCTGTATAACACAGGTTGTTAATGAGTCTTCCTCCAATCCTGATATCCATTGTTCTTCATATAGTCCAGCTTTTCAGATTATTTGCTCAGCATACAGACTGAATAAGTATAAAGAAAGGATACAACCCTGGGGCACACCTTTCTTGACTTTAAACCACTCAGTCTCCCCTTGATCTGTTTGAAGGACTACCTCTTGCTCTATGTACAGGTTCCTCAGGAGTACAATTAAAGTGTTCTGGAATTCCCATTCTTTGCAATGTTATCCATAATTTGTTATGATCCACACAGTCAAATGCCTTCTCATAGTCAATAAAACACAGGTAAACATCTTTCTGGTATTCTCTGCTTTCAGCCAAGTTCCATCTGACATCACAATGATATCCCTGGTTCCACATCCTCTTCTGAATTCTGCTTGAATTTCTGGCAGTGCCCTGTTGATGTACCGCTGGAACCACTTTTGAATAATTTTTCAGCAAAATTTTACTTGTGTGTGATATTAATATTGTTTGATAATTTCAGCATTCGACCAGATCACCTTTCTTTGGAATAGGCATAAATATGGATCTCTTCCAGTCAGCTGGCCAGGTAGCTGTCTTCCAATTTCTTGACATAGACGAATGAACACTTCTAGTGCCACATCTATTTGTTGAAACATCTCAATCGGTATTCTGTTAATTCCTGCAGCATAGTTTTTTGCCAATGTCTTCAGTGCAGCTTGGACTTGTTCCTTCAGTAACATGGTTCTTGACCCTATGCTACCTCCTGAAATGATTGAACGTTGACCAATTTTTTTGGTACATTGACGGTGTATTCCTTCCATCTTCTTTTGATGCTTCCTATGTCGTTCAGTATTTTGCCCATAGAATCCTTCAGTATTGCAACTCAAGTCTTGAAATTTTTCTTCAGGTCTTTTAGCTTGAGAAATGCCAAGTATGTTCTTCCCTTTTGATTTTCTAACTCTAGGTCTTTGTATTTATTATTATAATGCTTTACTTTGTATTCTTGAGCTGCCCTTTGAAATTTTCTGTTCGGCACTTTTACTTCATTATTTCTTCTGTTCTATTTAGCTATTCGATGTTCAAGAGCAAGTTTCAGAGTCTCTTCTGACATCCGTTTTGGTCTTTTCTTTCTTTCCTGTCTTTTTAATGACTTACTGCTTTCTTCACGTATTACATCCTTGACGTCATTCCACGACTCGTCAAGTGTTCGGTAATCAGCTTTCAACGCGTCTAATCTGTTCTTGAGGTGGTCTCTAAATTCAGGTAGGATATACTCAAGGTAGTACTTCGGTTCTCATGGGCTTGTTCTAAATTTCTGCAACTTCAACTTGAACTTGCATATGAGCAATTGAAGGTTTGTTCTGCCTGCAAGGAAGACTAGTTAATATGACTATTTTTCAAATTTAGCACCAACTACTAAGTCCAAAGATGAAGAAGCTGAAGATTTTTACCAGCTGCTGCAGTCTGAAATTAATCCAACATGCAATCAGGATGCATTGATAGTTACTGGTGATTGGCATTTGAAAGTTGGAAAAAAAGAAGGATTGATAGGTGGAAAATAGGGCCTTGGTGATTGAAATGATGCCAGAGATCACATGACAGAATTTTGCAAAACCAACGACTTCTTCATTGCAAATATCTTTTTTCAACAACATAAACTGCAACTATACACGTGGACCTCACCAGTTGGAATATCCAGGAATCAGATGGACTACATTTGTGGAAAGAGACGGTGGAAAAGCTCCATATCATCAGTCAGAATTAAGTATATAAAGGTTAATTAACTTTTCTAGCATCACACAACTAACCACTAAGTGTCAAGACAGTGTGTGAAAGCGTAAGATCTAGTGCTATTGCCTACATTTTTAACGGCTATGCTATTTCCATGACTGTCAGGTAAAATTATTGCTAAAGCTTTTCTTTTTTTTTTCTTTTCTTTTCTTGGTTTCATTGACTTCTTGATGTTTTAAACTGTTACTACATTTGTAATGTGATTAATTAGTTTCTTGTGTGACCTTTCTAGCCATGATCTTGTAGCTCCCACCCAGATGGCAGGTCTGTGTGATAGGGTATTGTGATAAACCAAGGGGATCCATTAGTTTTGCCTTAAAAGAGAGCCAATTCCAGAGCAAAGAGGAGGATCTTACCACCACCAACGAAGAACAGGCAAGAGCGGAGAGCATGTCCTTTGGACCTGGGATCCCTGCGCTGAGAATCTCCTGGAAGCAGGAGACTGAGAGAGAGAGAGAGAGAGAGAGAGAGAGAAAGCAAACCGTAACCCTGAAGACAGTGAGAAGCGGTGGCAGGAAAGACCTGGCAGCACATACCCAGCAACAGGAGATGGTGCAGTGGATTCCCGGCCCACGGAGAGAGAAAGCTGAGTGTTTTGGGGCAGAGGTCTAGGGCCAGGAGAGGCATGCCTGCAAGCACAGCTGGGAAGAGGCTGTCCTGATGGAAGAATGTATCCTTGAGTGTTCTTGAGCCTGAATTGTAACCTGTTAATTCCTTAATAAACTCCATAATTATGAATGTTGTCCATGAGTTCTGTGTGGCCATTGCAATGAATTATCGAACCCAGCAGAAAAGTAGAGAGTGCTGTGGGAGGGACAGTTTATGTCAGAATTGGTAAACATGGCAGAGAGAGGAGGCATGTCTGACCCCCACGCCTCATAGGAATCAGCCTTGGGCTGTTAGTCTTGTTTCTCCTTCCCCCTTTTGAAGTTAGAGGAAGTCAGACACTGCCCCCAAGCTGTTTTTACAACATTCTACTTTTTAACTTAGGAGACTACATCATGTAAACAGTGATGTTTCTTTGATATTATAGGCAGTCCCCAGTTTATAAACATCTGACTTATGTACAATCCACAGTTACGGAGTGTAAAGCCTATTACATTACATACAATGGTTCGCAATAACAAGTGGGGGCTAATTTGCAACGTGCATCAAAACATTATTATTATTATTTCTGTATTATTATGTTAAAAATGTTTTAGGGACTCTGAAAGTGTTTCTTTAATGCTTTCTATGCATTAAAGAAAGGTATACTATATACTATATACTAAGACAAACATTTGACTAACTGACATTAGTCACAAACTGTAGCTGTTTCAACTTACGTACACATTCAACTTAAAGACAGATTTAGGAACGGAACTCTTTTGTAACCTCGGGACTGCCTGTATATTATTGTATGTAAAGATAGTAAAGCTGTTCTTAAAAAAAGAGATGCTGGTATATTTAAGGTTCATCTGACTTTCCACCAATCTAAATATAAGCACATCATCACCTTGCACTTTTTATAGCAACAAGACTACAATAATTGTAAATATAATAATTCTGGGACACTTCTCAATATTTTATAGTGTGGGTTAAACTATACTTTTCAATTCCATGGGAATGTAATAACTAACCAGAACATTAGATTATCTAGAATATTTTATTTACAAAATCCCAAGGAGTTTGTTTTTTTTTTTAATATAAGAAATGGGAACATTTGAAGAGCACAACCAATAAGTCAATCACACCAGGCCCTGGAGTAGGCACAGTTGGTGCCCACCCAAATCCCTTTGGCTTTCTTTTATCAACTCTTTGTACTCATCTACCAGGTTGTTTGTATTTTGCTGCTCAGTTTTCACACCTTCAAACTTTGGAGGTTGGGCTATTGACACTGGAACCACCTCATCTATATGGAGAGCCCCACACATCAGCGAATTTTATATATACTCCCCGCGCTCACTGCAGCCTGTAACCAATGACTTCATAATGTGGGACTACAAAAACCAGTCCCTCCACGTTAAGGTGGGACACACACGTGCAATTTATACTCCACTGCTCCCAGCAGGATCAGACTGATGGTGCAACCTCACCTAAATTCTCATTCCACCTTGGCTTCTTCCTATTTCCAATCTGGCTTCTTCCAGACACTTGATGGTTTCTCCTCGAAGCGCCTCCTCAATCCATCACTAAAACTTGAATACGTGATTCATGTCTGCTTCTGGGAGAATTCTTCTGGGTTTCATAAAGGGAACTGAACCAGATTACTGAATTAAGTAAGGAGGACATAATCAAGGAATATTAGGATGTACTCCAAGCTAATAATTACAAACAAAAAAATAAACAGAGGCTATAAAAACGGTAAAAAAAAAGAAGTATTTTTCTATGACTCTCACATACATAGCATTGAGTGAAGAAAGAGATGTTATGAGTCTCTCTGGCAGAAATATTTCCTCAACCTAGGGGGCCCTGATTAAGAGCTTGGCTGCTAACCAAAAGCTTGGCAGTTCGAATCCACTAGCTGCTCCTTGGAAACTCTATGGGGCAGTTCTACCCTGCCCTATAGGGTTGGTATGAGTTGGAATCGACTTGATGACAAAGGTTTTTTTTTTTTTTTTTTTTGTGGTGAAGTGGTTAAGAGCTTGGCTGCTAACCAAAAGGTCGGCAATTCTAATCCACTGGCCACTCCTTAGAAACCCTATGGGGCAGTTCTACTCTGACCCATAGGATTGCTGTGAGTTGGGATTGACTAGACTCCAATGAACGTTTTTTGGTTTATGTCTTTTCTTAGGATTTTTCTTCCTCATTCTTTTCTACATTAATTCTGTCTTGGAGAAATATATTAGCTTAATTTAACCAGAGCTTATGCATATGAGTGTGTGTGTGTGTTTCTGTATGTCTTTATAGGTATACAAACATACGTATACATATATGTATCTATGTATGCATGTGTGTTTATGTATATACCTACACGAAAACACCAATTCATGCATATTTACTTTTCTTCTTTGGTGAAAAGAAGGATGTGAAAAAGGCAAGAGAAAAAGGTAACTTTTTCATCTCCTTTTTTCTCCTAGCTTCTCAAATTAAAATTAAATTGTGAGAAGAAGCATTGCATTTAATATTCATTGTTTCTTAGCAAATCAAAATATGCTTTTCTTTTTATTAATTATATTATATTGTTAAAAGTGTGGTTTTACAGTTATCCTGTTTTTTAAATTTGTTTTCAGTTGTAAACTTGAATGTCCTAAAGCATTAAAGAAATTCAGGAGCTTTAGCAGATATGTGAGGAGCTCTGGTGGCGCAGTGGTTAAATGCTGAGATACACCAGTGGCTGCTCCTGGGGAGAAAAGACCTAGTGATCTGCTCCTGTAAAGTGTAAAGCCTGGGAAACAGTATGGGGCAGTTTTACTCTGTTATAAAACGTCACTATGAATTGAAATCAACTCGATGCAGGCAACCACAACAAGCAGATCTGCGAGTGATAATGAGTTCTCTCAGTATAGTTTATAAGCAGGAAAAATCAAAGCCGAGCAAACAGAGAATTTTCCCTCCTGCAGTGCTTTAGGATTATGATTTTTACACTGGGACACGCATACACCTTAGAGCACTCAAAGTTTTAAGAGTATAAAAGGCCACACACTCATATTTTAAGTGTGCCATTTCCTAAAATTGATCTGCATCGGAAAGAAACTCTGGCCCAGTGGTTTACACTTTCTCAGGGGTCTCGCACAAGGGAACATGTTCCTGATTATCGAAGGAATATCATAACTTTTACCCAGATTACGTTATGTTGTTTTGCCTTACAGTGTAAAATCCTGGGCAACACGACAATTCCTGTCGATAATAAATTTACAAGGGAGAATTGAATGAATCAAATGCATGGGTAATGAATCCCTTTTCAATTAAGGCTAATCCCAAAACATTAACAGAATTGAAGGAAAACTTAATCTAGTTATCTGCTTATAGAGAATTAAACACATTTTTGATGCTAAATCAGAGCGAGTTTTAGGTATAATTTAGGAAAACTGTAAAGAATTGAGCAATATTGTTGTAAAAATTGTTTCATTAATTTTGTATTTATTTATGGAGACATAGCATTTTAGTGCACATATTTGCAAAGAAAGAAAGGGGAGGGTTGACTCAATACTGGAATCTTAGCTCGTTCTGATAACTAACATTCATCCAGGAATACATGTACTGATAAAAAACAAACAAACAACAAATGTATTCCCATCCCATTAAACAATGCATTTCCGAGTAAATATTTCTTGTAAAGCTTAATAAAGTCAAATCTTGTGAAATACTCATTCGATTTTAAGAAATTGTGCGCTAATTCAAAATAGGTTTTTAACAAAAAAATGACTGCAGCTTGTAATCAAGATGGAGTCACATATGTCATTCTGGTTTTGTGCTGTTTATTCTGTTCCGTTGTCCTTTCACCAACACTGCACCATCTTGATTAATGTTTCTGATGGCACAGTGGGTAGGCACTAGGTTGCTAACAGAAGGGTCAATTGCACAAACCCACAAAGCGCGCCTCGGGAGAAAGATGTGGCGGTCTGCTTCAGTAAAGACTACAGCCTTGGAAGCTCTATGGGGCAGTTCTACTCTGTCCTATAGGGTCACTATGAGTCAGAATCGACTCGATAGCAACTGGTTTGGTTTGGGTTTCAGTACAGTAGATCTTAAAATCATGTAGAGCCTTCAAATTTCTTCCTGTTCAGTGATCCAGTTTATTTCGCTTCCCCTACAAATTTTCAAATTGAAGTTGCAGTTTTCTACAAACATTCTGCCTGGGATTTTTATTGGATTGTATATAATCCATAGATCCACTGAGGAAAACTGAGAACTTCAGTATGTTGAGTTTTCTAATCCACGAACACGATATATTGCTCGATTTATTTAGGTCTTCTTTGATTTCTTTCATCAGATTTTTGTGGTTTTTTGAATACAGGTTTTACCCTTTTTTCTTTTTTTTTTAGATTCGATACATAAGTATTTCATAATTTTGGATGTTACTGCATTTTAGTGGTTAAGAGCTCAGCTGCTAACTAAAAGTTTGGCATTTCGAATTCACCAGCCACTCCTTGGAAACCATATAGGGCAGTTCTATTCTGTCCTACAGGATCACTATGAGTCAGAGGCCACTCGATGGCAATGGGTTTGGTTTGGCTTTACTGCATTTTAAGGAGCTTTGGTGGCACAATGGTTAAGCCCTCGGCTGCTAACCAAAAGGTTGGCCATTCAAACCCACACAGTGGCTCTGCTGGAGAAAGAAAGACCTGTCAATTGACTCCTGTAAAGATTACAGCCCAGAAACCCTATAGAGAAGTTCTTCTCTGTCACATGGGGTTGCTATAAGTTGAAATTAACTCGAGGGCACCTAACAACAACACAATAGCATTTTTAATTTTAATTTCAAATTGTTCATGCTAGTATAAAGAAATACAATTGATGTTTGTATATTGACTTTGTATCATGAAATTCTACTAAAATCATGTATGAGTTCAAGTAGCTTTTGTGTAGATTCTATGGGAATTTCTACATCATCTGCAAATAGTTACATTTCTTTCTTTCCAATCTGTATAACTTATATTTCTTTTTCTTGATTTATTATACTTGTTAAGCCCACAGAATAATGTTAAATGAAAATAAGGGCAGATATTGTTACCTTGTTTTCAATTTTAAGAGGAAGTAATCAGACTTTTACTGTACTTGTAGGATATTTGCAGTTGTTCTTTATCAGACTGAAATACCTCCCTTATATTTACAGTTGGCTGAGAATTGATATCATGAATCAGTTTTGAATTTTGTCAATGCTGTTTCTGTGTCTATTGAAATAACTGCAGTTTGGGGGAGGGTCTTTAATCTGATTATATAGATAATTACATTCTTTCATTTTTGAATGGTGAAACAGTATGCATTCTTAAATATTTGTAGATTTTGCCAGTGTGCCATGTGGGTGGGGAATTTTTTTGCTGAAATAATTTTAACTAGAGATTTTTTAAAATAGATATAGAACTACTCAAAAATGTAATAAATTGACAAAAAAAGAAAAAAAAATCCCTGAAAGTAGAAACTGGTTCTTTGAATAGCTTCATAAGGATTAGCCTTTGCTGTTGTTGTTGTTGTTAGGTGCTGTCGAGTCAATCTGACCAACAGCGACCATATGTACAACAGAACTAAGCACTGCCCAGTCCTGCCACATTCTCAAAATCGTTGTTATGCTTGAGCTCATTGTTGGAGCCACTGTGTCAATCTATCTCATTGAGGATCTTCCTCTTTTTCGTTGACCTTCTACTTTACCAAGCATAATGGCCTTCTCCAGGGATCTTGAGGTAGACTGAAAATTAATAAAATAGAGAAAACATATATTACCAATAATATGAGTGAAAGAAGGGGTATTACAGGAGAACCTACAGGCATTAATTAGAAAATGAGACTGTAGAGGATAAATTTATACCCATGAATTTGATAACTTAGATGTAATAGATAATCTTCTTCAAAGACACAAACTACCAAAGGGCATTTACAAAGAAATAATCTAAATAGTCCTATATCTATTTAAAAAAAAATTCTGTAGTTAAAATTCTTTCAGTAAAGGACACAAAAAGACATCACACAGCATATAGGAAAAGAATTAGATGCTGTGATTCTACTGAAGTAAATAAAATAATTAAGAAGTGATAATATCCTATATTGGAGGAACACTGGTGGCTCAGTGGTTAAGTGCTCAGCTGCTAACTGAAAGTTTGCCAGTTTGAACCCACCAGCTGCTCTACAGGAGAAAGATGTGCAATCTGCTTCAGTAAGGAGTTATAGCCTTGGGAACACTATGGAGTAGTTCTACTCTGTCCTATAGCGTCTGTATGAGTAAGAATCGACTCAATGGCAACAATCTTTTTTTTTTAATATCCTAGTTCAAATTTTCATGAGAAGAAAAAGTACACAGAATGAAACACATATCTAAACTTGACAATCTGAAGTTTATAGTGACATTAAAGTGAAAATTTCCAGTAGAATAGAGACAAATTATAGCACTTAGTGAATTTTGAATAATTGGAGATAGTATGTAGAGATAGCTCTATTAGAAATTTGGCATGTAATGGAAAATAAATAACATTTTTTACTAAACTGATTTATGAACTACTTAGACATTTTAGTAACACAATAGAATGAATTATTTATTTTATGTTTTGCTGAAATTACAAACTAGGTTGCTGGATATTTTTCATTTCCCCTTCCAGTTCTCTCTCTCTCTCTTTTTTTTTTTTTCTTTCTCCATCCTGCTCTGTAATCCAGAGGGCCTACCTCAATGGACTGCATTTCAGGCTTCCTTAGCCTCTGGCTTCTGTTGGTTGCTGGACGTCGCCCCTTTAGGCTCACAGGTGGCAACAATATTCCCTATAATTTGATGATTCCTTTTAATTCTTTCCAAGCCTTTGAAATTGGCCCTCAATTAAACTATCTTCAATTATGCCATGGTCATGTCATTGTTATGTATTTTCAAGCATAGTGTTATTTTAAGACATATAAATTTGATTACACACACACACACACACTATTTTTTGTTGCTGTTGTTAATTGTCATGAGTCAGTTCCGACTCAAGGCAACCTCATGTGTTACAGAGTAGAACTGCTCCATAGGGTTATTGTGGCCATAATCTTAATGGAAACAGATCACCAAGCATTTTCTTCTGTGATACAACTGGGTGGGTTTGAACTACCAACCATTAGGTTAACAGTCGAGTACAAACTGTTTGTGCCATCTAGGGACGCTACATGTTATTGTCTACAGTTGTTAAATATTCTGAATTGGATGACCAGGATTCTTTAAGATGCACTTCCATTCTTCAGGGCACAGCTGTATTTGTATATTGAGGAGGATACTCTGTTGAATGAATGGATTTCCATTTTCTATGAGCGCTCTATTGACGAAATCTTATTTTATATGCAATGGATTCTGAAATCATATAGCACATATAATGGAGCAGATGTGGTGAAATGATTTATTCTCCCTGGATCTAGAAAATTTACATTGTAAGATCAAGAATTTTTAAATGTAACCCAGGTACTGAAAACAGTAACTGCAGTAGGTGCCACCTAAAGTATAATACTCTATTTGTAGTTTTCAAATAGGGTCGGTAAAATTTAGCATATTGAAGCGTGTATTAAAAAGTCACAGTGGAAAGGTGAAAATTGTGGTGAAATCCGTATGATATGTATTTGTGTTGAAATGGAGAGCATTAAACGTTATAAATTGTTTTCATTTTTATCAGAACTCTGAGAAGAAAATAGAGTACAAAATAAGTTAACTCGAGAAGATTAAAAAGCTTGTGTCATCATTTTTCTACATATCTGAATTATCACTGATGAGAAACTCCTAATTAGCATTTTGACCTTTAAGCAGATAATCAGTGAAACTTTCATTAGTAGTAGATCAAGAAGAAACTGCAAATTAAACCGCAATTTTCTGATTTGTCACAAAGCCTGCTTACCGAGCAAAAAGATATCCAACTATAGTTACAGAATTTTTATTGCTAATGCTCACAGGAGACATGCTTATAGTAGAACCAATCAGAAGTACTTTCTAAGTTGATGTATACATTAAAAAGTTTAAACCTCTAGATCTTATCTTTTTTACATTACTCAAACAATTAATTTTGTTTAGAGTTGTTTTAAATGAGCTATGGTAAGAATTTATATAATTTGCTTCTATTTCATTAAATTTCAAGGGCTGTTTTCCATTCCTGTTCAGATATTATTATTGATTTTCGCAGTGAAATGTTTTTGAGAAATAAATGAACACATTTTCCCATCTCAAAGAATTTTCCCTCAGTTTCTGAAGAGTGGAAAGTAATGAAAACAAGTTTATTGTTTCCAATGGCTTTTTGGGGAAAGGGGCGTTAAAGTCACCAGTTCTGTAATGGACTAATTTTTCAGTCTTAGTTATTTTTCTTTATTCTATAAACTAATTTTTACAATGTCAAACCCACAGTGTCATTATGCTTATCACTAGCAACCATTTTGAAAGCAACAATATATATCCCCCTTTCTGCAGATTGATTTCTTGTCCCTGAACAAATCAAAGTGTTACCAATGATGGCAAACTCGAGCATGATTCTGCCCTCAGGACAACGGCCGTGGCAACTTGTTGATGAGGGCTACCGCTTGCTATTCCTGCCCTTTTAAAATCCTAAGGCTTGTTCCCTGCTTTAGTTAAAATCATTAAACTGCATTCCATAATAATTAAACCCTATCCATGATTGCATTGCGAGTTGGAGCAGCCCCATGAAAAAATTAACCGTATAGCCATCCCTATCCACTTTTAATTTACACAAATTTACTAGAATAAAATAAAAAAGTAAAATCCGTTTAACACCATCAATACTAATACTCTGATACTGAATAATAGAAAGAAATCTTATTGCAAAACCTATTGTCATTGAATAAGTGAAGCGGACTAGCCATGTGAGGTTTAAGGGCATTAAAAATTTCAGGGCAGCCACTGACATTAAGTGGTACACTTTTAACTTGAGTAAGTTTCAGTTGTTTAAAGTGAGAGGTTTGAACCTATTAAATTCATTATTTGTTAATATTACTAAGAATTAAAGAATAAGTTGTGTTTTTTTTTAATGTAAAACTGTTAGTAAATGCTTCCTACATTCCTAAGAATGAAAGAAGATGTCTCTATCTGGTTTTCAACACTTTGTATGAGATGGATCACAGGTGATGAATATAATTTGAGAGTTTTTTGAGCCGATTAGGTATCCTAGAAAGTTTTACACTGGGTTATCATAAAAAAAGATGTATCCTCTCCACTGGTCTTACCCCGTCAGGACCAAGGGAGAATGAAGAAAACTAAAGACACAAGGGAAAGATTAGTCTAAAGGACTAATGGACCACAACCACTACACCCCCGCCAGACTGCGTTCAGTACAACTAGATGGTACCCGGCTACAACCACTGACTGCTCTGACAGGGATCCCAATAGAGGGTCC
Source organism: Trichechus manatus latirostris (assembly GCF_000243295.1). Lineage (NCBI taxonomy): Eukaryota > Metazoa > Chordata > Mammalia > Sirenia > Trichechidae > Trichechus > Trichechus manatus. The sequence goes on along the minus strand of NW_004443948.1, from coordinate 22,306,259 downwards.
CGGACAGAGCTGGAGAAAAATGGAGAACAAAATTCTAACTCACGAAAAAAGACCAAACTTACTGGCCTGACAGAGACTGGAGAAACCCTGAGGGTATGGCCCCCGGACACCCTTTTAGCTCTGTAATGAAGTCACTCCTGAGGTTCACCCTTCAGCCAAAGATTAGACAGGTCTGTAAAACAAAATGAGACTAAAGGAGCACATCAGCCCAGGGGCAAGGACTAGAAGGCAGGAGGGGGACAGGAAAGCTGGTGATTGGGAACCCAAGGTCGAGAAAGGAGTGTGTTGGTAACCAATGTCACAAAACAATATGTGTACTATTTAATGGGAAGCTCATTTGTTCTGTAAACCTTCATCTAAAGTACAATAAATAATAATAATAATAAAAAAGATGTGTCTTAATTCATATCACTTAACCTTGTTGTTAGCTGCCATAGAGTCGGCTCTGATCCGTGGAGACCCCTATCATTGTGACCCTGTGTACAACAAAGCAAAATATTGCCTTGTCCTGTACCATCTTCATGATCATTGGTATGCTTAAATCTGTTGTTGTGGCCATTATGTATTTTGAGAGCCTTCTAATATTCTATTGTGATCCATAAGCCTGGTGATATACTTCTAAAAGTTAGCCATTGAAAACCTACGAATCACAAGTGAACATAGTCTGACTTGCTTACTTAGGACATGTCATCAGGATAGATCAATCTCTAGAGGAGAACATCATATTTGGTGAAGTAGAGGGCCAACAAGAGTAAGAGATCACCAGGTCTTCCTAGTATGTCTCGGTCTCGAAGCTCAGCTGAAACCTGTCCACCATGGATGACCTTGCTAATATTTGAAATATCAATGGCTTAGCTTCCAGCATCATAGCAATAAGCAAGCCACCACAGTGCCACAAACTGATAGACCAGTGGTGGCCACTCAAACGTAATAGTGTCTATTTCCAGTGGCATCACTAAAAGAGTGCAGGGGGTCTGGGCTGCACCAGGTGACAGAACGGGTGACACCCACATAACTGTGTATAAAATTTTTGGGCAGTTTCAGCAGAAATTTATTATTCTTTTATAAAAATATTCCTGTAGTTAGTTAGAACAACAAAACCATTTTTCATAAGCTCAGTTTGTAAGTGTCAATATAACAACAAGGCTAAAACTCTATGCTAATTTACTTTTTGAGCCTTCTTATGCATTCTGGTGAGAGCTGTCATTATTACCCTATTACAATGAGGCTTCAAATCACGTGGTTTTTTCTGCACGCTCTGCAAGCACGCGCTGTTGTTTTCGTTGCTGCTGGTGTTTTCATAGTCACTGATTTTGTAAAATTTTCTGGCGTTTTAGCTACAATATTGTGGTAATTAGTATTTGTGAATCTATATCAATAACTTTTTTCAGAATGAAGTAGTAATTAAAGGAAAAGAAGGGAGAAAAATCAAAAAAGACTTCTGCTCAATTACTAATACTGCTGTAACTAATAATGTAATTCAATGTAGAAAGATTTTACAAAACAATTTTTTCGTTGGTGTTCATATAACCTAAGAAATATTACATTTAAGCAATTTACAACTATATTTATCACATATTAGTCTATGATTAAAATTGATAATAAACGTTACTAAGTGTTCTGTGTGGTCTGGTACAGAGGGATGTCCATGGAAGCGTGACACCATGAGTTAGCCCACTGGGTGACACCAACCCGTGATATCATGGTCTATTTCCTCTGTTTTATTTTTGCTTAAATACCAATGCATTCAATATTTGAATTTGAACTATGTCAGCAGAGCTTATAAAAAATGAAATATGGCAAAAGATTTTAATGATTAAATATGTTTATCAGAAGTGACTATATGTATTTATATAAAACCAAACCCTAGGTATGGCTATAATGAAACCATGTATGATGTATAACAATTGTATTTGCTTTAGAATGATTTCATTGAGGGGTGTGCCAAGGCAATATGATGGGACTGCAGATTAGGGAAGAATACTACTGAGAACTGAAAATCTTTGAGAAACAGATATGTAATAAACACAATAAAGTTAAAAGTGAAGAACTGTGAAGCAGATTATAAGAAAGGAAGGATGAAATAGGAAAATTGGCAGGGAAGCCAAAGAGACTAGTTTTTAAAGAAGTGTCACTCTGTTAAACAGGCAGGTTTGTAAGTGTGTCAAGCATTGTCTTCATGATTTCAGTGAACAGGGACACACTCAGGACACTTTTCTTAAAGTAGATTTATTATATGTATGTATCAAGGTAAGAACAGCTAGATCCTACAGAAAATTGCAATTGAATAATCATAGCAGCATGATGCCAATAGCTACTCCACTGGTCATTATATGTAAGGCCACATTAGGATAAGCTCTTTATCTGTATAGTTCTATGGATTTTGACAAGTGCATCATGTCATAGATCCACCATTATAATGTCATATGGAATGGTTTTACTACTTTGAAATTCTATGCTCCACCCTTTTCACCCCTCCTCTCCACTCCTGGAAGGTTGTTATTTAGAGCAACTAGTTTTATTTTCACTAATACAGTCAGTATGTGCATGCTCATTTAAAAATTATGCCTTATAAGTAGACTTCTTAGAATATATCAAAGATAAAAACTATAAATACAAGAATCCTAGTATTATGGAGCCTACATTTTAATAAGAAGTCAGGCAAAAAAGAGTTAATCAAGTAGGTGGGTGAGCTTTATTTCTAAGGAAGCTGAGCACTAATAAGCTGAGTGAAATGAGAGTGACTGGGGATGGCATGGTTCTGCATTTTAGAAATGTTAATTCAACAGTGTCTATGTGATGTGTGACAAGATATTATGAGAAGAGAGACAAAGCAAAACAGCATGACAAATTGAAGTGGGAGGTGGACAAACACCCTACAGTTTCTATGGTCTTGAATGTGGATTTAATAGAAAGGATCATCACAAAGAAAGAAGGGAGCATGAATGTGCGATTAACTGAGAACGAGCTGTACCAGGAATTAGTTTAGGTAGTACCTTCTAAGGGGTGGTTTGTGTTTTCTTCTACGGATAATGAGAAGCCATGTGAATGGTTAAGCAAGACTGTATGGACCATTCTCATCTCTGAGCTAACGATGGTTGATGATGAACTAGAGTGGAATCTTGGATAACAGGAGGTTTTAGCAATGTTCCAGGCAGGAGATGAAGATGGTACAGGCAGGGTGGTTGCAGTACAGACGGATGGCAAATTGTTGGGTTCATCAAAATATTTTATATGAAAAGCATGTTCACATGGCATTTTCAATTATATTTCTCGAATATTACTCCTACAAAAGTTCTATAAATTAGGAGATGGAGGTAAGGAAGAATTTACCAGGCACTGACCCCTTCCAGAAATGTTTTGGTACAGGCACAAGAGTTAGGTATAGTTGATGTTCTTCCTGTATTAAAAATTACATAATTTTTTATAAATGAGCAACTAATCTTTCCTGTGGTATAGAAACTCTTGAATAATAGGCAAGGGCAATGGGTAAATGGCTCATCAAATATTTTTGTCTACGTTTGTTGTATTTCATTTACTATAAAGTGCTTTTAGAAAATGACAGATTGACAGACATGGAAACTTCAAGCCGTATTTTTTTTTTCTAACTAGAATACTATCTGGATTTTTATCTCTACACGAAACAGGACAGTAATACCTTGGTACTTGTCTTAGCTAACTAGTGTTGCTATAACAGAAATACTACAAGTGGGTGGCTTTAACAAACAGAAATTTATTTTCTCACAGTTTAGGAGGCTAGAAGTCCAAATTCAGGGTACTGGCTCTAAGGGAAATCTTTTTCTCTATATTGGCTTTTGGGGAAAGTCCTTATTCCTTGGCTCTTTGGTGATCTTCATGTGGTGTGGTGTCTATCTTCTCCCATCTGTGCTTGCTCTCTGATTGCTTGTTTAAACTCTTTTTGTATCTCAAAAGAGATTGACTCAAGACACACCCTACACTAATCCTCGCTCTTAACATAACGAAGACAACCCACTCCCAAATAAGATTATAACCATAGGCGTAGAGGTTAGGAACTACAATACATAATTTTAAGGGACATAATTCAATCCATAACAGTACTCTATTAAAACGTAATGTCACTTTGATGAATTAGGTAATGGGCTGACATCAATACATCAAAGCAATGAGATTTAGGAGAGATTAAAAAAAGCCTTATGAGCTAAAATCCAAAGATACTGAACATTGAATGATAAGCAGTGATTAGTAACAAAGAATAGAATTAGGAAATGTTAATATGTGAACAGAATTCAATGTAAAATAAATGATGTTAAAACTTTTGTTTCCAAGTCCATATTTACAGAACATTAGCCTATATATTAATTAATATAAAATAAAGAACGTAAAATAATTAATTATAGTGTGTACATATATATGAAATTTCATTTATCTCCTCACTTATTGACACGGTTAGTTTCCAAAGAACAAGTTGTTACGTAAAATTGACATTATGCAAAAAATGGAAGATGACCACATCAGATCACAGACTGGAGGATGACTACATCATTACATAACTGCCAAATTACATCATTACATAACTGTCAAATTATATCATTACATAACTGCCAAACCACTGAGAATCATGGCCCAGCCAAGGTGACATGTGTCTTAGTCATCTAGTGCTGCTATAAAAGAAGTACCACAAGTGGATGGTTTTAACGAAGAGAAGTTTATTTCCTCACAGTTAAAGTAGGCTAAAAGTCCAAATTCAGGGTGTCAGCTCCAGGAGAAGGCTTTCTCTCTCTCAGCCTTCTCATCAGTGTTCCCCCAGACTAGGAGCTTCTCGGCGCAGGGACCCCGGTCCAAAAGACGCGCTTTGCTCCCGGCAATGCTTTCTTGAGGTTCACTTCTGTCTTTTATATCTCAAGAGATTGCCTCAGGACACAATCCAGTCTTGTAGATCCAGTCCTGCCTTACTAACACAACTGCCACGCATCCTCCCTCTTTAACATCACAGAGGCAGGTTTACAACCTACAGGAAAATCACACAGTACCAGGAATCATGACCTGGCAAAATTGATACACACATTTTTCGGGGGACATAATTGAAACCATGACAACACATAACCTTAATCATCACAGCCAGCTTTACTCTTGCTTTGCATCTCAGCTTTTGTTACTGCCAGATGTACTTTGTTAATGAACAAACTAGTCACATAGTAGATTTTTTACTATCGTCGTAAATGTGAAATGTCAAATAGAGAGATAGTTGATAGATGAGGAGAAGGTGTAATGAAATTTGTATCCAAATCAGTATTGGTAAAAATATTTTCTATAATCAGTTTGGTTTAAAGAATATGATGAATATGTAATCAGGTAATTGACTAATTACACTATTGTTGTTGTTGTTAATTGCCGTCGAGTTGGTTCCAACTCATAGCAACCCTACGTACAACAGAAGGAAGCACTGCCCAGTCCTGTGCCATCCTCACAACTGTTGTTATGCTTGAGCCTATTGTTGTGCCACTGTGTCAATCCATCTCGTTGAGGGTCTTCCTCTTTTTTGCTGACCTTCTACTTTGCCAAGCATGATGTCCTTCTCCAGGGCCTGGTTACACTATAACAACATGTTATTCTATATTATCAGTCGGAATTGACTCAATGGCCATGGTTTTGGTTTGGTTTTTGGATTCTACATTATAATGGAGATACTATAGAATCTGGTTTTGACAGGTTTTTTTTTTTTGATGAACCACAGGGGTTGAAAGCATAGCTCTGATTCACTGGATAACTGTACAATTCCTTTATGTGGTTAGGAGTTACCTTTTTTCTTTTCTTCTTGTTATGGCTTGCTCTGAGATATCCTGTGTGTTAGGTTATTTGATGCTTCAGTATCTCTTTTATAATAAGTAAGAATGGAATAATTCGCTGTATTTCATCTTTTCTCCTAAAATTAATAGTTTGGAACTGAGCAGGTCTGGACCACAAAATGCTGTAACAAAATTATTACAAAGGTAACAAACTTATAGGAGGCAATTAATTATGATAACCCAGATATAGCTATTAATTTTGTAGTAAATATAAACACTTGCTGTGGTAAAATTCAGAGTAAATTCATATTTTAAATGCTAAGTGTATGTGTGGGGGGGGTAAGATATTACAGTTATTTCAAACCAGTCACAATATGAAGTAAACAGGTATATGTGTTGGGGAATAACTTACTAGTGAAAAAAAAAAAAAAAACAACAACAATGTTACTAGTTTCTGTTGTTACAAAGGAAGCAATCATCTTTTTGAGGTAAAAACTTTCTTAGTTCTTAAGCTCTTAGGAGAATTGTGATTATATGAGGCTTGGTTTTCTAATGTTATAATAAGAAAGGGTAAAAGAACATTGGCTTTCTGTAAATAACACTGAATTGAAGATAAAACACTGATTCTTAGTACACATTTGTCCACAAATAAATCACTAAAATGCCTTCGAGCTTTCTTTTTTTCTTAACGAGAATTGGGGTTAATTATATTTGCCATGTCTATGCCCTAATCATGCAACAAAAAAATTCACTGAGGGCCTATTATAATTCATCACGGATGGAGTGAATCTGTGGAACCACCATTCTTGATTCCTGTCGGTCACAAATTCTGTTATTGAACAGAAATTGTAGGAGATATATTACCCATCTGTTCAAAAGAAAAAATATTGATTGAATAACCAGAAAACCAATTCCCCTTGAGCCAGTTCCGACACATGGAGAACCTATGTGTTTCAGAGCAGAACTCCATTCAATAAGGTTTTCAATGGCTGTGATTTTTAGGAAGTAAAACACAGACTTTTCTTCTGAGGCAACTTATAGTTAGCAGCCATATACTTCAACCATTAGCTCCACCCAGGGATTCCTATTTATTGAATACCTATGTTATACTGAACACTATGCTAATTACTGGCATGTAGTAGTGAACAAAATAACCATTGTGTATTATCTTTGAGGAGGAATAAAATGGTGTCTTATAGATTACAGTGTGTAAACAGCAGCTAGTTTTTACAAATACGTATATAGGCCTACTCCAGATTTCTCTAATGACTTTTAGACAAATATTTATGTTTACACAGAAACATCCATTGACTTGAAACATTTGTGATTAAAAATATGACTTTTTTATCATCTGGGGAGAAGTGTTGCAATGCAACTTTATTCCGTCATTAACATGATCTACCCATACAATGAATGTTAAAACCTTTAACCACAGTTCGGTGGTTTCTCAAAAAGTTAAACATCGAATTACCATATAACCCAACAATTCCACTCCTAAGTATATACCCAAAAGATTTAAAAGCAGATATGCAAACAAAAACATACACAAATGTTCACAGTTGCATTAATTACAATAGCCGAAAGGTGGAAACAACTCAAATTTCCATCAACTAATAAATGGATAAATAAAACGTGGTATGTCCCATACAATGAAGATTATTTATTCATAAAAAGTTATGAAGTACTGATACATAGAAGAACCTTGAAAGCATTATGCTCACAAGAAGAAGCTAGTCACAAAAGGTCATTGTAGGACCACACGTCCTGTTTGACTACACCATAACTGTAAGGCAACACTCCAAATCTACGTGGTGCTCACTAGTTGTACTCAATTTCTAGATAGCCAGGAGATCATTAGAAAAAGCGCACCAATAACTAATGTGAATTCCTCCATACACATCATTTCTTTCCAGTCAGAGTCTAAACACAAGTTAGTACATGGAAAGTAGCTTTTATTACTTTCAAGAGTCAGAAGCATACAACAGGAAAATTCCATAATGAGCAGCCACCCCTCAAAAGCTGTCTTAGCAGAGATGACAACTCTTCCTTGCACACCCCACTTTGTGCCATGGATGAGTGGCTTAACTGGGACCCTACCTACTGCCAGTCTCCCCCTGGCCCGGTGGGTCCACTTAGGTGGACTGTAAGCTTATGCTATGTATACCCCACCTGCACCACAGCTGAGGAGGCTAAGATAACTTCATCTCCCAGCTTTTCATACCCTCAGTCTATGTGACTAATTGTATCACTTTAACACTGCTAACAGACATCCTACTGCATCATGCCCCCCTGACTTCCTGAAGAGGGGGGTGATTAGCACAGAATTGTATCTTTGTAATCTTGCTAACAAACATCAGGCCTAGTTGGGGAGGGGGGTGGTTGTTCTGAATCCTAAAGATGCCAGCAGGGAGAGGAACAGAGAAAACCGTTTCTCCACGGCCACCTGCCTTGTCAGAAGGATTTGCTCCTCAGAGTCGCATATTGTATAATTCCGTATCCAGAACAGGCAAACCCACAGAGACAGAAAGGCAATCAGTAGTTGTCAGGGTCTGGTGGAGAGGAGGGGAAAATGGGGGATGGTGCTCAGTGGATATGAGGTTTTATTTTGAGGTGGTGAAAACATTCTAGCACTAGATGGCGGTGATGGTTGCATCTATTTACCTTTTATAGTCAAGTTTTATGACCAAAACCTGTACTGCTTTCCCTGCCCATCTATTTTGCTAAGCCATGCAACTTAGAACATCCTTATTATTTATTAAAAAAATCATCATTATTCCATTGTTAAGTAAGTGAATTTCCATTAGATATAAGTAAAATTAAAAATAAAAATGCTCTAAGAGTGGGTCAATGCTACCATCCTCATATACAAACTTCAGAGTCCAAATAAGAAGTCATGTGTTTGAGACACTTTCCAACAAAGTATTGAGGTCAGTTGTGTGGATATGCTCAAGGATACATTTGAAACTGTTTAGAACATTTAAGCATTTTTTTCAAAGGGAGCCTTCAAAGACATAACTAATAAATTCAGAAATCCAAAGGACATCTTATTAAAATTTACAACTTCCTATTATGTGCTCTCAGATTAATATTATTTTAGGAAATGAAATGAATAATTGGGATACTATTAAAAAGTACTTTCAAATTAAACAATTAGGCAAACACTTCAAAGAAGATAAATTTACTCATCTACATACCTACCTACCTATCTATCATCTATCTATCTGCTCAAACAGTAAGTTGAACTTAATATTAAACATCTTCATTACTTACATAATGTGAAGTAAGATACATGATTATCCAAAAGGAAACCATATCTATTTCTAATGAATTTATCAGGCTTTTTTTTTTTTTTAAGTAGAAAAATACTATCTAGATTTCATAGAAACAAGCCAAATTTTTCAATGATAAGATCTTAATATGAATGCTTTTATATACATGAAATGTTTATGAGTTTATACATAATCAATCTGATTAAAGTTAAGATAATTAAAATTATTTGTACCAATTCTATTTTTAAATAGGTTGTGTTATCAAACTCTGCACAAGTTATTTTCTTTCTATGGTCTATCAAGTTTTCCTGCTTTCTCTGTGGGAAAGTTACTAAATTCACTTTATAAATATAGTGGTGACAACATTGACTTAGAAGTTAAGCATAAAATACATTGTCACTACTGATGTGTTTATATTATATCTGCATCGTGACTGTGACAAACACTTTCGTCTTGAAAACAAAGCCAGGTGAGCTTGAAGTACTTGTCTCTTTTAACCATTGAGCCATTAAATTTTTTTTTTTTTTAATATTTTATTGTACTTCAGGTGAAGACTTAGAGAACAAATAGTTTCTCATGAAACAGTAGTACACATGTTGTTTTATGACATTGGTTAACAACCCCACAACATGTCAACCCTCTAACTTCTCAACCTTTTTTTTTTGGTGAAAATACACATAGCCAAAGATACACCATTTCAAAAATTTCTACATACACAGTTCAGTGACACTGACTACGCTATTCCAATTGTGCTGTTATTCTCACTTAAGATGAAGGTTTACAGAACAAAATAGTTTCTCATTTAAAACTTACTACAAATGTTGCCTTATGACAATGGTTAACAATCTCACAACATATCAACAATATCCTTACTCAACCTTGTGTTCCCTATCACCAGCTTCAAAACGAACAAAAGCCCCGGGATCCCACCAGCACGGCAGCCCAGACCGGGAAGCAGCTGTACGCTCGAATGGAGCCCCGCAGCGGGAAGCAGCTGTACACTCGAATGGAGCCCCGCAGCCCCGCAGCCCCACAGGAAAGAGCAAAGATGGCGCTCGGAGCCAGGCACCTGAGCAAGGGGAGGGGGAGGCGAGGAGAGGCAAGCGAGAAACCAAAAGAAGCAGAAGAAAAAAAAAAAGCAACACCAGCAGCCAACAAACGGCACCCAGAGAGCCGCCCACCTGGGCGCACGGAATCCAAGCAGCTGGCGACCCCCAGCCAACAGACCGCGGCCACGGGAAGCAGAGGAGCCCGAGCTGGGGTGAAGAGGGGTGGGGGAGTGGGAAAGCGCACACCGCAACTTACCGGCTGTTTTGTCTCCCACTGGACGCTCGGTGAGGCTGCTCTCTCGTACTGCGTTTGCTGGTCTCCGATAGGAGTCCAAGATGGTGGATCCACGCTGCGTTGGCTGGTAGGGGACCTCTGCATGAATCTCTCCTCACTCTCCGTTCTCTGTCAGTATTCTCGCTCCATTTGGTGCTTGGCTGAGTTCTTTATCTCTTCATTTGATGTTCTAGGGTTTCAGGATTGTTGATTCTCTGTTTGGCTTAGTTTTTCGGATCTTTGCTGTGGAGGGATGGCGTGGTGCTTCTGCCTAGAGCTCCATCTTGCCGGACTCCTGAGCCATTACATTTTTAATGACTTTAAAGTTTTAAATTATAAACAAGTCTCTCAAGTGTTTCTGGGATTTATGAACAAAATGGATTGATGTGAAAAGAAAGACATACAAAGTACAAAACAGGAAGATAAGGTATCTTATTTTTGATTGTTTGTATTGACATTTTCCAAGTAGCACCAGGTGGTATTAAAATAGTGAGTTGAGCTGTGTAGAGACTCTAATGGAGAGACCTGCAAAAAAAAAAAAAGAAAAAGAAATATATATTTTTTTCTAATTTATAATGGGTAAGTACTCCAGTTCAAGTTCTTGGTCGTTCCAATGATGTCAATTTCAAATAAGAAGTTGGTCATTACACTGTTCAAGGCAAGAGTTTATAAAAGTGATGGCAAAGTTTATTAAGTCTATTTACTTTTAGAGATTACTGATTTTAACACTTGTCAGTGTCCAGCCAGGTAAAGAAACTCACGCCAGGTAATTCAAGAGAGAGAATTTGACATGGAAATTAATTAAAAAAGTAAAAGAAAAGGGCAATCAGGGCAGAATGAGGGAACCTGAATGTAATAATGGAAGGAGGCTACTATCACTCTTAGGACTGAAAAAATATAAGGAGGAAGGTGTGGTACCAGCATCAAGGAGCCAGACTTCCCAGAAAATGGTAAAACCATGATAGAGCTGCATGACAGGAGTTGGGGCCATGGAAAGATAATCAGTGGGAGCTGGAGATGTGGAAGTGATGCAGCTTCTGCCATAGCTGCTTCCCCAGGTGGGATAAGTGAGAAATACCTAGTCTTCCAATTTTCTTCTAACTCAAATATCTTCCCAGTTCCTCCCATTAGTCGAATGTAGCCAGAGCAAAGGAGCCTAAATACGTGTTTAGCACTACTGTGCTATGAGTTGAAATCAACTCGACAGCAACAGTTTTATTTATTTATTTTTTTGTGATGCCAAGCAAAGAACAGGATGTGGTGATAGAGCTGAGAACAAAGACTAACACTAATAGATAATTGCCGGTGAGTCGTCTACAAGTCATTACAACCTTAGGTACAACAGAACAAAATGTTGCCAGATCCTATGTCATCCCAAGATCTCCAGCATCTTTGAGTTCGTCATTGAGGCCACTGTGCCAATCCATCTCAACAAGGGTCTCTCTCAACCTTGTTGGCCCTCTACTTGAGCCTCCGGACTAAGAGAGAATAGTGATCTTATTCCAAAAATTCGCCAACGAAAACCTTATGGATAATCACAGAACACTGTCCTATACAATGCTGAAAGATGAGACCCTCAGGTTGGAAGGCACTCAAAATACTACTGGGGAAGAGCTGCCTTTTACGATTAGAGTTGACCTTAATGACATGGATGGAGTATAGCCTTTTGGACCTTCAGTTGTTGATGTTGCATGACTCAAAATGAGAAGAAACAGCTGCAAACATCCATTAGTAATCAGAATGTGGGATGTACAAAGTATGAATCGAGGAAAATTGGAAGTTATCAAAAATGAAATGAAATGCTTGAAGATTGGTATCCTAGGAATTAGTAACTGAAATGGACAGGTATTGGCTATTTTGAATCCAACAATCATAGGGTTTATTCTTCCAGGAATGACAAACTAAAGAGGAATGACATTGCATTCATCATCAAAAAGAACATTTCAAGATTATATTGAAGTATAATGCTGTTAGTGAAAGGTTAATATCCATATACCTACCGGGAAGACCAGTTAACAAGACTATTATTCAAATTTGCACACCAACTACGATGAATAAGAATAAGAAATCAAAGATTTTTACAAACGGCTGCAGTCTGAAATTGATCAAACGTGCAATCAAGATGCATTTATAATTACTGGTGATTGGAATGCAAAAGCTGGAAACACACACACAAATAGGTTCAATAGTTGGAAAATACAGCCTTGGTGATAGAAATGATGCAGAGATCGCATGATAGAATTCTGCAAGACTAATGACTTATTTACCAGACATATATTTTTCAACAACGCAAACAACTACTATACATGTGGACCTCCCCGGAAGGTTTACACAGAAAATCAGACCAACTACTTCTATGGAAAAAGACAACGGAGAAGCTTAATATTATCACTGAAGACAAAGTCAGGAGCTGACTGAGGAATAGACCACCAATTCCTCATATGCAAGTTCAAGCTGAAGCTGAAGAAAATCGAAACAAGTTCAGGAGAGCCATAGTATGATCTGGAATACATCCTGCCTTAATTTAGAGATCATCTCAAGAATAGATTGGATGCACTGAACAGTAATGACTGAATTCCAGAAGAGCTGTGGGATGACATCAAAGACATCGTACATGAAGAAAGTAAAAGGTTATTAAAAAGACAGGAAAGAAAGAAAAGACCAAAATGGATGTCAGAAGAGACTCTGAAACTTGCTTTTAAGCGTACAGTAGCTAAAGCAAACAGAAGTAATGGTGAGATGAACTGAAGATTTCAAAAAGCAGCTCAAGAAAACAAGATAAAACATTATAATGAAATGTACAAAGGCCTGGTTAAAAAACTGAAATGGAAGAACATGATCAGAATTTCTTAAGCTGAAAGAATTGAAAAGTCAAGCCCCCAGTTGAGATATTGAAGGATTCTAAGGGCAAATAATTGAATGATGCAGAAAACATCAAAAGGAGATAGAAGGAATACACAGTCAGTGTACCAAAAAGAACTGGTTGATGTTCATCCATTTCAGGATGCAGCATATAATCAAGAACCACTCTTACTGAAGGGAGAACTACAAGCTGTGCTGAAGGCGCCGGTGGGGAAAAACAAAACAAAACAAAAAAAAAAACGACTCCAGGAATTGTTGTGATACCAAATGAGATGCTATGACAAACAGGTGCAACGCTGAAAGCAATTACATGTCTGTGTCAATAAATTTAGAAGACAGCTGCTTGGCCAATTGACTGGAAGAGATCCGTATCTGTGCCCATTCTGAGAAAGGTGATACGATAGAATGAAGAAATTATCTAACAACCATTAAGATCACATGCTAGCAAAATTTTGCTGAAGATACTTTTTAATCTTCAATTTGATTTCTTGACTGCTACTTGATTGTTGATCCAGGAAGAATGAAATCCTTGATAACTCCAATCTCTTTGACATTTACTAGGATGTTGTTTATTGCTCCAATTGTAGGGATTTTCCTTTTCTTTCGTTCAGATGTAATCCATACTGAAGACTTTTAGCTTCATCGTTAAGTGCTTCAAGTCATCATCACTTTCAGCAAGCAAGGTTGTGTCACCTGCATATCCCACGTTGTATTCCTCCAATCTTGATGCTGTGTTGTTCTTCATACATCCCAGCTTCTCATATTATTTGTTCTGCATATAGATCAAATAAGTAAGGTGAAAGAATAAAACCCTGTCACACACATTTTTCAAATTTAAATCATTCATTATCCCTTTATTCTGTTCAAACAACCGTCTCTGACACATGTACATATTCTGCATGAGCACAATTTTGTGTTCTGGAATTCCAATTCTTCGAAATGTTATCCGTTGTTATGATCTACTCAGTCGAATGGAGCTCTGGTGGCACGGTGGTTAAGAGCTATGGCTGCTAACCAAAAAGTCGGCAGTTTGAATCCACGAGCCACTCCTTGGAAACCTGTTGGGGCACTTCTATACTCAGTCGAAGCCTTCACGTAGTAGACAAAACACAGGTAAACGTCTTTCTGGTATTCTCTCCTTTCAGCCAAGATTCGTTTGACATCAGAAATGACATCACTCGTTCTGCATCCTCTTCTGAATTTGGCTTGAATGCCTGGCAGTTTCCTGTTGATAGATGGCTGCAGGCATTTTTGATCATTCTTCCTAAACTAACAAATTTGCTTATAACAAAGTTTAACAACAATAGCATACTGAGCGACTTCAGATCACTAAAGCTTATTCATAATTATGCTTTTGCCTAGAATGACTTTGCTTGCCACCCTGCCCCTCCACTTCTCCTTTTTGAGGTTTCTTAACAATTTAGGAAATCAGTTCAGATGTATCATTTATGTGAAACCCTTTTTCATAATCAGATAGAACTAATTACAAGTATTAATCATATTATTAATATAATATATTAATACATATATATTATTGATTTATTTTTTGTGTCTCCCTCAATAAACTAAACTCCTTAGAGGAAGGACCAAGTCAAAGAGCATAGTGAATGTGTTATTGTCAATTCTCAGTAAATGTTAAATATAAGAATGAATTATTTTCCTAGATTCTTATGTTTTGCCATGAAAATTTCCAATCTTCTAAACTTTTTAGTGGCTTTCTTTTTTGCATTTGAAAGATCAACGTTATTAGTACTCAAGGTTTTATATAAAAAATAATTGTTTCATTTTGGCTTTATCATTTACTCATTTCTCTCCCTCATTTGACATTTGTCAAAATTTCTGTTTTAAAACAACGTTTTTCTTCTATACTATGTCATTTAAAATCTCACCTATCTGGTAGATTATCTCATTATCATTTATAATACGGTAAATTATTAATGATGCCATAGGGATTAAAGACAAGTAATCATGGACTTTGAACATTAATAGTAATAATCATCATTTCTTCCCCACTCTCTACCATTTTTTTCTCTGTCTATAGCTTGAAATAAGGTCTGTGTACTCTAGGAGCCCAATTCTCTAGCCATAAATGGTGAAGTTATGAATGAACTCTTGACTCAAACCAGGAGGTTGCATCCCTTAGAAATGTCTGTACCTCCTCTAAGTCTAGTGTCAAGTTTGCATTTCAGGCACGAAGAGAAAGAAATTTGAAGTAATGATGTCTTTTTCCAAATGCAGAGTCTTTCTAAAAAAATAAAAGTTCTTATTAGACATCACCTTGTGTTTCATTTGATAGAAATATGTTACATGGAGACTCATCTAAAAGAGAAGTGAGAAATTATGTTTTTAGATTTTCAATCTTTATAGTAGAGGAGGCAATTGAGAAGGGAATAAAGATTGAATTCTGAATGATTCAATTTACAGTATCTGACCAAACAAAGTGGATATGTGGAATTGGGATACAGACTATAGTAAGATAGTAGAATACTGCAATGGGCAAATCTGCTGCAAAAGACTCTTTAAAGTGTTAAAAATCAAAGATGCACTTTGAGGACTAAGGTGCACCTGACCCAAGCCATGGTATTTTCAATCACCTCATATGGATGTGAAAGTTGGACAGTGACTAAGGAAGACGGAAGAAAAATTCAGACCTTTGAATTGTCGTGTTGGTGAAGAATAATGAATATAACATGGACTGCCAAAAGAATGAACAAATCTGTCTTGGAAGTACAACCAGAATGCTCCTTAGAAGCAAGGATGGCGAGATTACATCTTACATACTTTGGACATGTTATCAGGAGGGATCAGTCCCTGGAGAAAGACATCATGCTTGGTAAAGTAGAGGATAGGCAAAAAAGAGGAAGACCCTCAATCAGATGGACTGACACAGCGGCTGCAACAATGGGCTCAAGCATAACAATGATTGCGAGCATGGTGAGGACCAGGCAGTGTTTCATTCAGTTGTACATGGAATCACTATGAGTCAGAACCAACTCGACAGCTCCTAACAATAACAGTAAGATCTCTTCCCTAAGCCACATGCAAACCATGACAATCAGGGCAGAAAGTAATGATTTTGAAGAGGAAAGTGCTATCTATGTAGAGATAAGACTGAAATAAGAGTAAAAAGGAGAAAGACCATGTTGCCCCCTAAATAAGAGAAAAAGGAACCGCTGCCTGATGTTGTTTCACTTGCTAAGTAGCCCAGCTATAATTCGAGCAATAAGATTCTCAAGATTCATGAATACCCTAAAAAAAATTGCCTTTACTTAATCTGGCTTGAGAGGATTTTTATTTCTTTACCACTCAAAGTTTCCTGACTTATATAGAAGCAGAGATGGAAAGTAATATATGTGCAAAACCTGCCAATATCTGCTCTGTTTCTTTAGTATAAACTCCCTCCCTCATACACTCCATGGGCATACAAGAAAATCCATTCAATGAATATATGTATTACCTCTTCTACTATTTTCTCCATTTAAAATTATCAGCAATCTTGTGAAGAACTCTTATAAAGGATATCTTTCTTCAACTATCTAAACATTTAACTAATCATTAGGTATTTAATGGGAACCAGACAGAAGCAAAATTAAGAAGAATGAAATGCAATAAAACATCTGTACTTATTCTAGTTACTTGATGATTCACTGCTTTAATTCTTGGTAATGTCTGCTTGGTCCAGTTCCATTTGTAAATGTTAGGATCTGTGAAATGACAACTGGTGATTGTCGCTGATCACTCTAATACGATCCTTATTTTTCTCCTTCTGCTTGATATGCTTCATTTCTGTTTGCTCTTGAACCCATGTATTTTGGATAATAGAGGATTTGACAGAGGTATCCATTAATCCAGTTACTACCTGAACTGTTTCTCCAGGTCTCTTTCTTCCCTTATGCTTTTTTGATCATCCTTCCTAAACCAACAAATTTGTTTGTAAGATTGATACATTTCTTAAAAAAAAAAACCCTCAGATATAAGTTTACCTAGGAATCAAGTACAAAGAATACTTTAAAAATATATACACTGTTAGAATTCTCAAATGGCTTAAAATGGTTACAAGAACAGCATGTTTTTTTTATTATCACTTAACTTGACCCAATAAACAACATCATGATTAACAGAGAAAATACTGAAGTTGTCAAGGATTTCATTTTACTTGGATCCAAAATCAACACCCATGAAAGCAGCAAAGAAATCAAATGACTCATTGCATTGGAAAAATCTTCTACAAAAGACCTCTTTAAAGTGTTGAGAAGCAAAGATGTCACTTTGAGGATTACGGTGCATCTGACTCAAGCCATGGCATTTCCAATCGCCTCTTATGCATGTGAAAGTTGGACAATGGATAAGGAAGACCGAAGAAGAATTGATGCCTTTGAATATTGGTGTTGGCAAAGAATTTGAATATACCATGGACTGCCAGAAGGAGGAACAAATCTGTCTTGGAAGAAGTACAACCAGAATGCTCCTTAGAAGTGAGGATAGCGAGACTTCATCTCACTTACTTTGGACATGTTATCAGAAGGGACCAGTCCCTGGAGAAGGACATCATGCTTGGCAAAGTACAGGGTCAGCAAAAAAGAGGAAGGCCTTCAATGAGATGGATTGACACAGTGGCTGCAACAATGGGCTCAAGCATAACAAGAATTGTGAGGATGGCGCAGTGTTCTGTTGTACATAGGGTCGCCATGAGTCAGAACAACAACAATAAAAGACAAGAAACAATCTTTGCTAGTATTATGTTTTACGGAAAGGAATTAGGAATTCGTAAGAGAAATAAGTTTTTTCATTTCTTAATTTTTTCATGGGTAAGTTTATGGTGGAATTACCTCCAATTCAAGAAAGGATGGACACATTTGGATATTTGCTTTAAAATATCACTTGAAACGCTTTCATTTTATTTTCGTTTTGTAGTCGCTGGACGCATAAGCAACGGTGTACATGTGTGTAAAAGCAAACCACCAGCTGAAAGAAACTTTTATTTCCCTGTGGGGAAACTACAGAAAATAACCTGAAATTTCACTATCTTTGTTCCTTTTTTCTTTTTTTAACAAAAATACTAATTATCCTCAGAAGGAGCTCAGGTAATACATTATTTAATCTTTTTGTTGAAAATAACCCAAACGCTGTCAGAGTATTCAAAATAGTTTTGTCAGTTTTAAAAAAGCAGACTTTCTGTCAAATGTGGGTGGAGAAGTTGATGAAATTACCTGGCAAAATTCACTGGTAAATAATAATTCAGTTTGCATTATTAAAGCATTTTTTATTTTATGGTTTTGATTAAAAATCTTAGCTTTTTCTTTTGCATCTTATGATGTTTTGGGGGTATATCAGTAAACCTACAAAAATATTCCTTTTTTCCTATTCAAAGTATGTTTTATATAAACATGTCTTAAGCTAAAGGGAAAATTCATTTTTATGGTTGATTTTTCACAGTGAATCAGAAAGACAGAAGTTTTACTACAAGGGCACAGCATATTTAAGCAGAGTTACATTCTTTTCTAAGAACTGGTTTCCTATTTTCCACAGTATTTTCTTGGAATCCTGTGTCTATCTGTATTTTAATGAGAATGTTTACTGTCAAAGAAATGTAGGGATTGTCAGGCACTGTAAGCAATTTGAAAGATCCAAGTAATGACCTTTTAGTAAAACCATGCTCCTAGACTGTGTTGATAACTGTAGAGTCCACTTTTGTAAATCTGCATTGCCTAAGATTTTGAAAATTTTCTGGAAAGCGCGTTGTAATCATATCAGCTCAACATAGTATGTAATATTGGTGACTGGGTGGCTTAGACATATATATATTTATATATATATATATATATATAAAAATATATACATATACCCATTGCTGTTAAGTCGATTCCGACTCGTAGAGACCCTATAGGACAGAGCAGAACTGCCTCACAGCGTTTCCAAGGCTGTAAATCTTCAAGGAAGCCAGTGCTGCATCTTTCACTTGCAAAGTGGCTGATGGGCGAATCATGCACCTTTTGGTTAGCAGCCCAGAGCTTTAACCACGTGCCACCAGGGCTCCTTAAATACACACTTAGGATATATAAAAAAAATATATAAATAAATATATAAGTATATATATTTCTTTTTTAATTAATGTGATTTCTCAACGTAGCCTTTTCATAAAGGATATGCATTCAAAAGGGAGTTGATTCAGTATGCATTATTTTTTCCATTTTTCTAACGTTGAAGATTTTAGTTGATCGATAAGGGTTGAAGGTTGATAAACTCCAAAATGAAAGTAGTCGCTATTGACATGTTACAGTTGTATACATTTCACATTCTATTGTACGTAGGGTAACTATTAGTCAAAACAGACTGAAGGGCACCTAACAACATACATTTCACATAATAATGAAAGTAAGGAAGAACTAATTATATTATCTCGTCATTATTTAGAAGAGCAATTGAAAATATTTTATAATGAGAAAATTCATTTAACAAATTTATACCAAATATTTATGTTTAAACATATTCTATATTGGTTTCAAAAAAATTAAAGAGTGATAATTAGTTCAATTTAAATTTAAGGTAGATTTTAAGTATTTTATTTGTAATTATTTAGTTTTATTCTACACTAAAATTATAAAAATATAATTATACAATGTCAACATGGGTTTTCTACAAGCATTAAAATGATGCTTTAGCAGAAGATATTAAATCACATTTAACTCAATATTTATTATGGAATACACATTTCCTTTTCCACTAAAAAGGTAAAACTATGGTTCTCAAAGATGAGATGCAATGAACCTAATGTAAAACAAAATGTGATGCGATTACTTTTATTTTTGAAGATGTTTCTCCTTCAGTCAGTCATTCAAGTTTTCATTATCTAGCACTGGATCAAAATTGTTAAACACGAATTAAAAATGCAAAACAGAAAACATAGAGGAGAATGTCAAACCACAGAATGGAGAGAGAATGGGCACTATAAAACAAAGTACTGATATTATATTAGTTTCTTAGGGCTGCAATGACAAATTACCATAAATTTGGTGGTTTAAAACACCAGAAGTTTATTCTCACAGCTCTACTGTCCAGAAATCCAGACGTCAGCAAGATTGCACTCCCTCTGAATGCTCCAGGAGAGACTCCTTCCTGTCAATTACAGCTTCTACTGGCTCCAGGGGTTTGCAGCTGCATAACTCCAATGTCTACCTCGGCTGTCATGTGGTCTTCTCCTTCTGTCTCTCTCCTCTGTGTGCCTCTTATACGGACACTCATCATTGGATTTAGGGCCCACCTACACAATCCAGGATGGCCTCTCATCTCGAGATCCTTAACTTAATTCTGTCTGCAAAGACCTTCTTTCCAACTGAGGTTGCATTCACAAATTTGGAGGTTTAGGACATGGACATAGCTTTTTGGGGGTAATCATTAAACTCACTTCAGCGATTCAGGTCAAATAGAGCCTAAATATATTTTTAATTGAAAACACACACATACAAACAAACAGAAAAACACGATCATATCACAACTTCATCTACTTTATAAACCAGCTCATCATTGCACATCCTTTTGGTGTCTTAGTGAACTAGGGCTCGAGTAAATTACTTGTTTTAGCTCAGCCAGCCATGTTGATTATTCATTCATCCTTGTGGCAGATGCTGTCTTTGCCCTATTTATCACCTTCATACCTCTCAGTGTGTACATTTCAATTGCCTGAAGGCCCTTGTTTCTGGAAGGACTGCAAGTCAAGCTTCCAGTGTGAAGCACCAAGGAACGAGCACCACCAACAGCTCTCAAACAATGATTTTCACATCGGGTGTAAACATACCCTAGCTATCTTGTCCCTCAGGTGGAATAATTCTGACATGTGTTCTTTTGCATTTCTTTTCAGAATGTTTCTGTAGAATTCAACTTCTATTCTTAATCACTATATACAGCCTAAACTGGCTGTACCTGGTAGCCACAAGAAGCGTGTGCTTACAGTAAGGTATTTGTCTAAATACTATGTCCATTATTTAATTTAGAATATCCCATCAAGTTGAAAGACCTATTAGTTTTAAATTTATTTGCTTTAATTCAACAAGGTTTACCAGCACTAACAGGAGCTCAGCCTCTTGCCAGTTACAGTGCTGGGTCTCAAGACCTTCTTGGACACTGTGCATCGCAGTGTTCAAAAAATACTATGTTTACAGATCATTTGCCTATGGTGAACTTTTGAAATACATGTTTGCTGAATCACTGAACTATGTTTAAAATTAACTCATGAGATAGCTAAAGAAAGTATGATATTAAATTCAAAATAATTAAGTTCTACTGTGAATAGCATAAAGAGTAAACACTATGTACTTCATGAAGCTTTCTGTAATCATCCTATTTAAAGTTGCCTCCCCCGCCCAAACTGAGTACTCCGTATCCACTCTACCAGATTGTATTTTTGTATATAATGCAAACTGCCATTTCATCTACTCCATATTTTACTGTCTTCCCTCACTAGAATGGAGTTTTCGATTAATTTGTTAACTGCTGTAGCTTCAGGGCCATGAACAATGACTAATACCAGGTAGATTTATGGCAGGTGGTTGGATACATGAATTGTTGGGGAAAGATTAAAGGGGACAATAGTTACTAAGTAACTAAAACTGTTTATAGGAGGAAGTTGGATTAGGACTGGGCTTTACATGATTTCTACGACTTGGAGATGGACAGAAAGACCACACCTAGTGATAAAAATGTGATGAAAATCACATTCTGGTAAACATTGGACCATATGAGAGTGAACAAAATTTTGACCAGATGCGCCAGAGAACGGGAGAAAGGTGTTACATTACTGTTAAAACAATCCTTATCAGTGTAAGGAGACCTGTTGGCTCAGTGGTAAAGAGCTTGGCAGCTAACCAAAAGGACAACAGTTTGAATCCACCAGGTGCTTCTTGGAAACCTTATGGGGCAGTTCTACTCTGTCCTATAGGGTTGCTATGAGTTGGAATCGACTCAACGGCAACAGATTTTTAATTTTTATCAGCTGTAAGGGATGCATTTCCCAGGTTTCATAATAATAATTGTTTATATGCTCTGGGTTAAAGGTTAGATCCTATTCTCAAACTTTGCAAAATCTCCCGCAACTCTTCACTTACAAAATCAAGGTTTATGGGTAATAAGTACCCACTTTTTGTTGACAGAGGTCATTTTTCCCAATGCAGTTTGCACATCACAGACAAAAGTAATGTTTTCAGTATGAATTAAATGTAAGGAAATTTAAAAAAAGAAGAAAAACAGAAAATAATGCAACTAGAAAATTATGCATTCGTTTATTTCTTCATCAGATACATCTGTAAACACATAAATATGAACTAGGAAATATGGATAATATAAAATGTGGATAAAACATGGGGTAAGCATTTTGTAAGCACAATTAAATTATAATCATTTTCGTGTGCTCATTACACATATGTCAGATCTTAAAACTTAAGGCACAAAACAACACATTAAAATATGTCAAAAATAATACTAGAAGAGTGGGAGAAAGTATACGTATTCCAAAAGGTCATAGGAGGAAAAGATATTAAATATTGTGTCTCAGGTGGTCTGTTACATTCATAGCCAGCAGATTTTAAAACAATTTAGAGAGAAAGCAAGTATGGTAGTGAAAGGTAGGAAGACATTTCTGAGAGGGGTGAGATTTGTCACCTAACTTGAAATTCATTTTGTACTCCCACAGTTCTTCCCACTTATATCTGATCTGATACATTTTATAGCAGAGCTATTTAGCACATGTCTCTGATCTTCTTGAAAAGTAAGAATTACTTTGCTCAACTTGGAACCATCAGTTCTTAGTACTGTAGATTTTAAATTTCCTAATTTGAGTTTAATGAATGTATGTACCTAAGGAAAGCAAGGACTTTTACATAATTAAAATCTCACTAGGAAGGTACATTTTAGGGAGTAAAATATCATGTGGTGAATTCCAAAGACATTTATAGATAACTTTTGAAATATTCACTGTTTAAGTTACACTCTCACTTTCTCTAAAACCATTCCACGTTGATTGAAATCATCTTTTGCTTTATTTCAGAAAACCCAAAGAATGCACTAAAAAGGATCAGGGTAAAAACATTTTTTGAAGATCTGTAAAATATATTAAAATTTGGGCAACCAATTCTTGAAGTAGTATTTCTTCTCCTCTTATTAGATTTAAGAAAACAGTGGCCCACAGTATTTCAGTTACCTGCCCAAGGTCACACAGTAAGTAAATAGCAAACAAAATCTCCTTTTCTCAAAAGACTCTTCTTTCAGTATACCACATTAACTAGTACAGAACAGCAGAGAGAGAGAGAGACTTTTTCTATGCCATGGGAGTATTTTGTGTCACTGTCTATGAAAAATTTTCAGTTATATATTTCCAACCCATAGTCATAAGGAATAAAGTTAAGCCTCTAAAATAGCACCAAATAGCAGAAGAACATGAAATTTTTTGTGCACAATTCCCAACTCTATCAATCATACGTTGTGAAACCTTATGTAGGTCACTTCAACCTCTGTAAGCTACCAGACTTATCATCTATAAAATGGAGATTATAATATCATGTTCAGAGTGTTGTTATGAAGATTAACTGAAGGACTATTTTAACATACTTGTTAGTGCCTGACACCTAGAAACACCCCTTTGTATGTTAGATGCTCTCTTTTAATTTCTACCTATTCCTCTAACCCCCGAAACACATTCTGTCAATAAACAAAAATTTTTACATTATTTGTTATAAACCAGACTCATAACTAGATTCTTGATATACTATGATCTACAAAAAGACAGGACCTTAGCCCTGTTTCCGAGACTGAAGCAAACACTGAAAGTGCTGATGATTTATTAGGGAGTAGAAATCTAGGGCACAAGGGTGATAAAGAATAAAAAGTCAGGCAAAAAAGATGCAAATAAATATGTACTTGATGTATTACTGTGCCCCCAACTACCTGACAAAGAACCTTCAAGTGACTCACTTCTGCAGGTGGCTCAGCATGTATGTTGCTTGACCCGTAGGAAGAACTTCTCTGTAGTCTGCAGGGGAATTTACACCTCAGAGCAGTCAATCAGAAAAAAATAGAAGGGGGAGTTATCTATCTGCCAATCTCTCTCATCTCCTGTTTCTCATTAGTCAAAATTTACCCTGCAGGAGGATACATTACCACTTCTTCTGGAATGGGATATCCAGTGTCATGGGCATCCACACGAAGATGCTAAATCTCACTCCTTTTGGTCTATCATTTCATTCAATTGTATCAGCTGGGAGAGGAGTGGGAAATTCCATGATTTATTTGACTGGTTGATTCAGTTCTGCACAACTGGCCAGAGGGGAGGAGTCAGGAAGCCCAGATCAAGAGACTTGGCTCTCAGAGGTAGTTACATAATTCTAGAGGGTGAAAGTAAGCTATCAGAGGGTTTAATCATGTGAGCCAAGGGAGAAAAACTGAGGAAAGGAGAATATGATAAAATGTCTCCACTGCTGCTAAGAGAGTTAGTAAATTGTAGCCAGAGAAGCTTATCCTAGGTTTAGTAATACTGTAGTTATTACTGGCTGTTGTTTCTTGGTGGTGTGACATCCCCATGTATCTCTGCTCACCTTTCTCTTCCATATCTCAAAAGAGATTGACCCAAGACACAATCTAATCTTGTAAACTGAGTCCTGCCTCATCAATACAACTGCCACCAATCCCACCTCATCAACACCATACAGGTAGGATTTGTAAAACATAGGAAAACCACATCAAATGACAAAATGGTAGACAATCACACAATGCTGGGAATCATGGCCCAGTCAAGTTGACACATATTTTGGGGTGCACAATTCAATCCATAACACATGCATATATGTGTGTATACATATGTGTGTGTGTACAAATAACAAGTCACAAGAGGATAACAATTCCGAGGAGGCAGAGTAAACAGTGGACTGAAATATGAAAGTCAGACCTGAACTGTAAAATAAAAACATATTAGATTAAAAATACACTTTTGTTAATAATGGATGTTAAAAGTTTCAATATTAGAACTAAAAAATTGAAATGCAATGTGTATCTTTCCAACCAGTAGAGTGAAAATATATGATCAATACAGAAATCAATATAAAAGAAGACAAAAAAAAAAAAGAAAGGAAAAGGAAACAAAAGGAGGAAGCACAGAGTAAGAGAATAGAAACATATAAAAATATTTTCATAATCACAATAAATATAAACAAATTAAACTTGACAGATAAAATATAGAGATTGTCAGGGTGGATAAAAATATCTACTGAGATTTACAACAGACAGATATAAAAAACTTAGAAGGTATAGAGATAGATTAAAAAAATACAACTAGTGAAGACTAATCAAATGAAAGCCAATATATCTATGTAAATGCAGACATTGTTAGGGATAAAGAGAGCCTCTATTAAAATAATGATTTTAACATTCAAAACAAACTTTAAAAACAGACAAAAAGAGTAAATTATCCCTCTAAAAAGCAACTTTCTTTTCATTGTACTTAGATGAAGGTTTACAGAACAAATAGTTTCTCATTAAACAGTCAGTACACATATTATTTTATGACATTGGTTAACAACCCCATGACATGTCAAC
>NW_004443948.1:22209195-22280358 GCF_000243295.1 Trichechus manatus latirostris | reverse complement strand
CCACTACGTGTCAACACTGTCCTTACTCAAACTTGGGTTCCCTATCACCAGCTTTCCTGTCGCCTCCTACCTTCTAGTCCTTGTTCCTGGACTGTTGTGCCCCACTAGTCTCATTTTGTTAATGGGGCTGTCTAATCTTTGGCTGAACAGTGAACCTTGGGAGTGACTTCATTATTGAGCTAAAAGGGTGTCCGGGGGCCATACTCTCGGCGTTTCTCCAATTTCTGTCAGGCCAGTAAGTCTGGTCTTTTTTTGTGAGTTAGAATTTTGTTCTCCATTTTTCTCCAGCTCTGTCCGGGATCCTCTGTTGTGATCCTGGTCAGAGCAGTCAGTGGTGGTAGCTGGGCACTGTCTAGTTGTACTGGACTCAGCCTGGTGGAGGCCATGGTTGTTGTAGTCCATTAGTCCTTTGGACTAATCTTTTCCTTGTATCTTGTTTTCTTCATTCTCCCTTGCTCCCAAAGGCATGAGACCAGTGGAGTATCTTAGATGACTGCTCAGAGGCTTTTAAGACCCCAAACCCTACTCACCAATGTAGAATATAGAACATTGTCTTTATAAACTGTGTTATGCCAATTGAGCCAAAAGCAACATGTTTAAGAAAGAAAAAGAGCTAAAGAGAAATTATTTGTCTATCATTCACGAATGATATCTATTGGAAATGTTTATAATTAATGAGTGTGACCACGATGCTCATATATAAGGTTGAATAAAAATAATTTTCTTTTTCCCAGTAACAAAAATTAAGAAAACATAGTTAGTAGATACCATTTGCAATAAAAACAGAACAATATATTCTATAATAAATCTAAAGAGGATGTACAATAACTCAGTAGAGAATAGTATAAATCTTTTTTTTTTTTTTTAATTAAACACCCAGATATAGAGGATGGAACCCTGGTGGTATATGGTTAAGAGTTTGGCTGCTAACCAAAAGGTCAACAGTTTGAATCCATCAGCTGCTCCTTGGAAACCCATTGGGCAGTTCTCCTCTGTCCTATAGAGTCACTATGAGTTGGAACTGACTTGACGGCAACTGATTTTACATAAAGAGGAAGGTAATAGTATAATTTAGAGATCTTGTCCAACCATATATTAAGGTTCATTGTAAAGCTGAAATAATTTACACTCTGTGGCCAAACAGAGTAATACGTGCATAGGTCATGAACAGAAGTGAATAATTAATGCTATGAGAAAATGATCATGTTATACTGTTAATTAGAAAAAATAATTAGGTTACAGGACAGTATGCTCACCATGATCCCAATAACACACATGACAATATATATAACAGAAGGAAGAACAGTGACATGTTAGGAGTGAAAACATTTAAGTGGTGTATTTACATTTTTTAAAATTTTTTTCCATATTTTCAATAATTCTACATAAATATTATACTTTTATAAACAAAAATACTAGTTAGTGATGTGAAAATTGAGAAGAAAACTTACCAAAAAAAAGTTAATGAGAGGTCAAAAAAGGAAACTATATGTAGACAACCCTTTTTTTTTTTTTTGACTTTTGATAATAAAGAAAAGCAGAAAAACTGGGCAATGATAAATCCTTCTATCGGTTGCCTTTGTAAGAAATAGGAATTTCTTCTCCCAAATCTAATACGCTTTTTGCTGGTTATTGCCACTTAGCAACTTTAGTTGTGAAATACGACAAAATTAACGGTCTTGCCTATATTGTCAGAAAAGGGACATTGTTTTATTAATTTCTAACAACTGGCAGTTCGTGAATACTTAAAATTCTTTCAAGAATGATTTGCATATTTTGATAGTCTATTATTTTTCATTGGCGAAACCTGCTAGTAGTATCTCTACCAAAATAATCTATTGTACTTCAGTATTTAAATAACTGATCTATTTTGCTACTTATTTACTGCATGTTATCTAATATTTGGATCAAGCTAGAAGATTAATTTCTGAGCTCATTCAATCTGATTAAATCTAGCCATATCAAGTCAAATGCAGGATAAATAGCATAATTCAACCCTTTGATAGAATTGATACTTTGCCTGAGGAGTCTGATTTCATTAAATGTTCAGGTACACAAAGAAATATTTTTCATTATTCTGGCTACAAAACATTTGGGAATAATTCACTGAACTAAAGTAGAAATGGAGGACACTAGATTAACTGACTGAAAACATTAAAGTTAACTACTTCAAAGTAAAAAATTATCCTGTCTCCTAGTTTACTGATAATGAACAAAAATGCTTCTATCTGCAATAGCTATAAAAACAACATGGTAAATAATGTGTGAAATCTAATATTAGTGAAGTAGAAATCAGGGGACTAAATCTAACCACAATACTGAAATAATATATTACAAATTTTCTGCAAATCTGATGTCTTATGAATTCAGTGGTTTCTAATTTTTATGGACCTTTTATAAATAGGGGAATCTCCTGATTAAAAAAAAAAAAATTTACGGTTTCTATTATGGGCTTCTTTTTTTCCATCCTGTTTTATTTTTGTTCATTTTTACCTTATTCTTTACCTTTGTATATCTCATTCAATAAATCTATTAATTTCACCAACTTATTGAACTACATTTAGTATATGTATTTTTTGTTCTCTTTTTAAACTACATCTACTTTTTCTATTTTTCATAGTATTTCATTTGATGTTTACTTTCTATGACAATGAATTTTAATTATACCAAGTATGACTTTTAAGTTGGAGAATACAGGTGTAGCCGATATTTTGAAATTTGATTTAAAAAAGTGTGGGTCAAACAGTGTGAAGAAAGCTCTATTATTCTGTTCGACATAGTTTTATCTTGCAGCCCATTCTTTGCTTGCTGAAGCTCACTATGCAATGTCAATGTTTAGGACACTATTTTTAGTGCATTATGAACACTTTCTAGTTTAAACTTCTATTGAATTGGTGACATTTTCATACATTAACAATTACTTCCAACACGTACCCCCTTCAACATTTGGAGAGTTTGGGTCTTCTACATTTAATGACTCAGTGAAAGGTTAACACAAAAGAATCACATTCTTAGCTTTTCAGTTAAAAGTATGAAATTTAGACTGGAATCCCTAAGTTGAAAGATGTTATCTATCACAGAAAGGTTTTCCTAGCTCTCCCCATATCTTCTAGTCTCCCCAGCTCCAATTCCCATACATTCATACACACACACACTTGATTCATTTGATTTTGGGAAGAAGCATGATGAAGAGGGCACCAAAGAGATTATATATTGATAGATCCCAAGGGAGACACCCAATGTTCTGGCCCGCTGAGCCATCCTGGGTGCCAAATGGTGAGGGATAGAATTCTGGTATGTTTTGGTTCCAAAGAGTTGAGGAACGCTCTGTCCCTGTTTCCAGCAGGGCTCAAGAAAGAGCTGAAATCCCAGAATTCTCCTCAGCTCAAGATTCTCAAAATGAACTGAGGTGTTTAAATCTACAGGCCAAAGAAAGATTAATGGTATGCACTGAACTGTTTCTTTTGTGGCCAAAAGTCACATAAGCTGACACTATGAAACAGTAAAACAGAGGAGAATGGCATGGCAGGACCTACCCAGCACAAAAGCCCCAGCTTGAAACTTGAAAGGCTTGCTCAGTAGATGGCAACAACCACCCTTAAAAACATACACTATTGTCATGAGCATTTCTGATTTTCCCCACCACCCTCCTTATACAGAATTTAGATGCTGGCCCAGGAAAAAATAAATGGAACATGACTTAAGTGAGATTTTATTTCTCAGCCAGCAGAATGAGGAATTTAATTAAACCAAAACAAAACCCGTTGCCGTTGAGTCGATTCAGACTCATATCTACCCTATAGGACAGAGTAAAACTGCCCCATAGGCTATCCATTAAGCAGCTGGTGGATTTGAACTGTTGACTTTTTGGCTGGCAGCTGACTTCTTAACCACTGCACCACTAGGGCTCCAATTAAAGCCTAGTTGCAGATAAAAAACAAATAAATGAACAAACTTTTCTTCCATATTTGCATTTGTGAGTTGCATTTTATACACACTATACCTTCAGCCCTATGACTGATGTAATCCATGGTTGGTGGATTAGGAAAATGGGGCCCAGTATGATTTCTTAATTTCTCAAGGCTTTAGAGCTAGTAGATGCCACAGCCAGAAATGTCAATGCTTATAGGCTGATACAGGGTCCACAGATTTAAAAGATATCTCTTCTCAAAAATTATTCTTTATAGTGAAAGTAGCTAATTTTTTTAAAGATTCTTCCAACCAAACACTATATGCATGGATTCTGTCAAAAAATATATGCATGAGAATTATGTGTATATTTAATGAATTTTATTTAAATGCTTAATTTATTTTATGACTTTCATTTTTATTTAAAATAAATTAAAAACTGAGTGATATAAAAAAATATTCTCAATCTTATTAAAAATAAGTTTACCATCAAATTAAAACAACTAAATATACATATTCTTAGTCCAGAATGCTATGCAGCTGAGACACACAGTCCCCGATCTCAAAGAATGATAGTGGGGACAAATATTTTAATGTTGATATCATGTGATAACTTAAGTACGCATTAAAAAGAAAGTATAAAAAAGATGTTGTGGTCCACATCAGGAATGAATGTTTCTATTTCAAAGGGTCAGTGAAGAAGACGGCATTTGAGGCAAATCATCAAGCTATGCAGTAGAATTTTCATAGGCAGGAAGAGAAAATAACAAAAATAATCTCATTTTGGGAGACTATATCAAAGCACGATAGCCAAATGGTACAAATTTTATTTATAATACCTATAGCATGATCTGCTGCAAAAGACCTCTTCAAAGTTCTGAAAAGTGAAGGTATCACTTGAAGACCAAGGTGTGCCTGACTCAAACCATGATTTTTTCAATCGCATCATATGCATGCGAAAGCTGGACTATGACCAAGGAAGACTGAAGAAGAATTGATACCTTTGAATTATGGTGTTGGCAAAGAATACTGAATATACCATGGACTGCCAGAAGAAAGAACAAATCTGTCTTGGAAGAAGTGCAGCCAGAGTGCTCCTTGGAAGAGAGGATGATGAGAATTCATCTCACATACTTTTTACATGTTATCAGAAGGGACCAGTCCCTGGAGAAAGACATCGTACTTGGTAAAGTAGAGGGTCAGCCAAAAGGAGGAAGACCCTCAACAAGATGGATTGACACAGTGGGGGCAGCAGTGGGCTCAAACATAGCAGTGATTGTGAGGATGGTGCAGGACCAGGCAGTGTTTTATTCCGTTGCACGTAGGGTTACTATGAGTTGGAACTGACTTGATGGCACCCAACAACAACAACATAACATAAGGTACGTAGTGAAAAATAAGATTTGAAATATCACTTGAATGTTGATCAGAGTGGACACTGACATAAAATATTAAGAGGTTTAAACTTAAGTGATGAATATCTACAAGGAATTAAATTATGCGATATAAAATACAGATATGAGAAATCTCTGTCCATGTCAAAGACGTGTGTGTCATTCATAGAGCTTCCAGCATGAATGACATCTCCTAGAGTTGTGCAAAAACAGTGGCTCTGAAGGTAACTGTTGGCAGATTAAGAATACATCAAAATAGCAGTGGCAATAGAAAATGAAGTCTATGCGTGAAGTTTAGCTTTATGGGAATTTGAGATGGTGGTTTAGAAATATTTGAGTCAGAGAACAAAAGAAGAATGATCAAGTTATTAATGCAGTTCTCTTGGATCCAAATGCACCTTTATTTACTCTGTCTGTAAGAATGGAGTTTTAAAGCAAGCATGATGCTAAGCTTTGTCAGTAGAGGACGGTCGAGAGACATTGCCCCAGTAAGGCACTCTCAGGTTTGGTATGTTGCCATTTTTCTTTCTTTTTGCTGTTTTTGCACAACTGTATAAGGGACTCCGCTAAGCCCAGAGCATGCGGCTTCGCAACAGTATGCAGCTCCGATCCTGGCCTGGTGACCTTGTTTCTGTGACTTTCCTGAAACCGTCATTCCGCATTCCAGACATCACATGGCCCTGCCAGCCAGCAAGTTCCCAAAACTCCAACTCCGTTTGCACTTTTGCCTGTCAACCCGAGTCAGCCTTCACTCTTGAAGCTAGGGAGGCAATTTTCTGCAACTGTAGTGACAGCACACCATGCACTCCAGGCTCCCAACACCTCAAATCCTTCTGTACACCTTTCTACCGGCCTCAGTCAGCCTGTACCTAGGAAAGATGTTCCCCGCAGCCCTGCTATATGGACACCATGGATCCCAGGCTCTTGACATCCCAACTCCCTCTGCTCCATTGTGCTAGTGTTAGCCCATCTGCATCCCAGCTGGGGTGTTTCCAGCTTGCCCGGCAACTTTGGACCAGCTCTGGCTAGGGAAGCCCAGTGAACGTTTCTACCATCCGATGGGCTACAATCACAGCTTCTCCAAAGGAGGGCTGTAAGCCAGCCTTGGGGATGGGACCCCAACCTCCCAACTTTGTCCTTCCTTGAGTATATTCCCTTAGCCTTGTAGTTACTTCCCTCTTATTGTTAACAATTATTTATATTAAATTTCCCCTGGTCAAATTATTTTCCGGTTTCTGTCTCATGATTGGACACAGGCTGATACACGGAGGACCAATAAACGTGGAGGAAAGGGACAAAAAAAAACAAGCCAAAAAAAAAAAAAAACCAGTTACTGTCCCATCAATTCTGACTGATAATGGCCCCCATGTGTGTCAGAGTAGAACTGTGGCCCAATGGCTGATTTTTCAGTAGATCACCAGGCCTTTCTTCTGAGGCACCTCTAAGTGGACTCGAAATGCCAAACTCCTAGTTAGCAACTGAGTGATCAATTGTGGGAAAGGGACAATTACAAGGAGTAACAATAGACTTTCTCAGAAAGTCAATTGGAAAACCAGAGACATATTATCAGAATACTTCTAGTAATGAAGCTACTCAATAAACTCTTGACTGCCTGGTTGACTAACTCACTAAGTAAGTTAATGAGATAGATCAGGACACTGTCACTGCATTCCATATTTCAGTCCTTGGTTTCTAGTTTGATATTGTTAATGTATGCAGAAACGACTAACATCTTTTGTTAATCCCATTTACAATACATTAGTGTCTACATAGGCTTTTAATTTGCGGTGAAAATATAACTCAGTTGTACAGCATAACGCTTTTGTCAGCTTATTAAATATATGTTAAATGTATGCTTACATCACATTGTCAGTACGTCTTTTTTCTTTGGAAAGAGAATGCTGCGTTGGGTCCTTTCTTTGTTAAGCTTTATTGATTATCCCCTTCTTTTATATTGTTCTTTCTTCAGAGGATAATGTAATTGCTTAGGTATGAGTTTACTCATTATGTTCTTCTTAATTACTCAGATTAGAAATTGGGTGTGGCTATATATTGTCAACCGTCTATTTACAGATTATTCCTTTGGTTGGACAGTTGTTACAGATGGATAATTATACTTATTATATATTCTCATTTTTTTTAAAGTAGGTGTATTAGTTTCCTAGGGCTTCTATAACAAATTACCACAAACCAGCTGGCTTAACCCTTTTGTTATAAAATTTTTATTTTTAAAATTTCTTTCGATACTATGTGTTTTCACTAATTATGGCATGCTGATTCAAAGACCAGTTTGGAATTTTTGATATGCATATTGGATTTTGAGATATGTGATCTGATAATACAAGCCACCAATAAGGCCAGTGGCACTGTGGCGCCACCAGTCTGTGGTCTGACAATATACCAGTAAGTACTAGATAAATACGGTGAACAAAGTTCATACAAGTTCCAAACTTCTCCCTCTTTTCGTATGGATGTTGCTTTGTCAAAGCTAAATATGGACCTGAAAACAGTCGAGTTAAGCTTCCCCCAAGGTTCTCATAGGAGTCAAAGTTATACATTCAACCCCCAGGTCTTAACAAAAAATAATAATAATAATAATAAGGCCCACTAACAGAATCCCCATCTGAGACCATCACCCAGATATATCACAGTAGACTTCTCCCAATTTTCTCTCTACAACATCAAGGTAATATACCCTGGTCTTTCTGCCACAAACTACAGGTTTACCATTGAATGATTTATTCCTTTCTAAGACTCAGATAGATGAGTATTGGTTGATATATACTTTAAGAGATAAGTTTGAGAACGTTATTCTAGATCGGACCCAATAATATGTGCAATAATTAATTTTAATTTATGGCAATTTAAGCTAAAGCATTTTTAATATCTAATAGTGTGTCTTTTGCTTTTCCCTTTGAAATTAAGAAAATCATAACAGTTTCTGGTATTCAAATACCCATGCATGGGCATATATATTTGTTTAAACTTCTCTCATGCTCTAAAGAGAAATAAACATTAAAGAGGCCATTAAAGAATTTCCGTGGAAGGAAGAACACCTTATTCTGTTCCTAGTAAGGACTTCCAAATTGTGAGGATATTATATTATTTTCTTAAGCAATCATAATTATTATTGATAAACTTTCTGAGTCTATTCCTGTCTCTCAACCAAAAATTCAATCCAAGATAATGAAATATGTCTTCTAATTCTGCTTCTTTTCTTCCCCAATTTTATGTACACTCTCAATTTCCTTTTTGCTGTGTTTGATAGAGCATTCGTTCACATAACTGTTGGACTAATCCACAGTTTATGTGCTTGTGGTCTTTGTAGGTCGTTCAGATGCTCCTTTATTGAGCTACATGGGGAGATTCAGATTCTTATTCAGATTATACTTCTCTAAGTTTCAAATATGAAATAATAGTTTTTCTCTCTTGGAAGAAAATAATGAAAATAACTATTTTTATTTTCTGTCATTCTATGCATGATTCATGATTAATCTTTATCTGTTGTGTACATTGCTTGCTTGACAGTACCTTCTCTAATAATTATAAATTCATACCACACAACATCCTCTAAGAAGCACATTTGCACTTTTTTTTTTTTACTTTATCTACGCTTTCTTAAATTTCTTAGCTTCTTATAGCTGTCATATTAATTTCTATTGGTGTACTTGAATCTAGTAAAATATAATACATAGCTCCTGCCTTTTGGCAATATATACCAATTTTTCTCTAATAGTCCTTGTCCTTATATTTTTCTGTTGATATTTAACTGTTATGTATAGCTTATTACAGTTACTTATCACATGCTCTTTGTAGAACAATCCAGATTATTAATTAGCAAATAGTTTCCTTAGCTGATTCTATCCTATTCTTATCTTCAACATTCCCTTAGTCCCCAATTAGAATGTCTGTTTTTCTGTTTTCTTTTTTTATTATTCTGCTTTCTTATAATGACTCTTCAACTTACTATTCATTCATTTATTTATTCATTCAATAAAATTGTGGAATGCTATTACATTGGGTATTGTTATAAGACATAAAGGGTATATCCTTGTACTAGACAGACAAAAAACATATTCTCTTAGAACTCACATTACAATGAAGGGAAGACAAAAAAAATTAAGTGATCCAGTTTGTTGGAAGATGATAAGCATTATGGTAAAAATAAAAAAGAGAATGGAAAGGAGAAGTTCAGGATAGGAATCATTGAGAATTGTAACAAGTAAGAAAAAAAAGGGAGTTATCTAAAAAGATAGGGATGAGTTTTCTCAGTACAAAGGTCCTGAGATGGGCGTGTGCCTGATATGCTTCTGGTATGGCTGCAGCAGATTGAACAAGGGAGGGTTGCAGGGGATGACCTCGCAGATGAAACAAGTGTGGTGGGGTGAAGATCATGTAGCATCTTCTAGGCTATAGATTGAACTTTGGCCTTTACACTGAATAAGATCTGGACTGTGGAAGAGTTTGACCAGAAAAGTGAGATTATCTCACTTACACTGAAAAAGATTATACTAGCCTCTGTGTTGCAAATAGACTGTGGTAAGAAGAAACAAGGTGGGAGCCGATAAGAGGTGACTCTTCCAATAACCCGGGTGAGAGATGACTATGCCTTTGATCAGGGTGTTAGGGCTGGTGGTAATGGATGATTTAATATTACTTTAAAATATCTGTGTTATTCAGTTATAGAAGCCCAGCAATTTTATAACTTGTACATAAATAAATTGACTTACCAAATTCACCATTGACCTTGATAAGTCTAATGGCCGAATCTCAGTCCCAATTTCACAGGACCCTGGTGGCGTAGTGGTTAAGTGCTACGGCTGTTAACCAAAAGGTTGGCAGTTTGAATCTACCAGGTGCTTCTTGGAAACTCTATGGGGCAGTTCTACTCTGTCCTATAGGGTTGGTATGAGTTGGAATCGACTCGAAGCAATGGGTTTGGTTTTTGTTTACTCTCTAATCAAAAAGCGAGTTTTCCAGCCATAGATACGTGGAAGCCTGTGGGTAAAAAGTTAGGAAAAGGCAACTAGCAATTCAGTTTGGGCCGTGGCTATCCTGAGATATCTATAGGCCATCTAGTTGGATATATTGTATAGTTATGTTAAAATGTATATTTAAAAAAAATTGCTGTGAAGTTGACTCCAACTCATGGAAGCCCATGTATGTATAAATGTGCTCTATAGGGTTTTCAATGGCTGAATTTTTAGATGCAGATTGCCAGACCTTTATTCTGAGGCACTTCTGGGTTGAGTGTAACTAGTTAGCAGTTGAATGTGTTAACTGTTTGTACCACCCAAGGACTCTGGAAATACTATATAAATAATCAAGTATATTATCCCAGCGTTAAGGGAGAGGTTCAAGTTAATGGCATAAATTTGGGAGAGGTCAACGATTTGTTAGTATTTTGGGCAATGAGACAGGATAAGATCAATATGGGAGTGAGTACAGCAGAAGAAGAGAAGGGTACATTTTGATATTAAGAAATCAGAAAGAAGAGGAAGCAATAAAATAATTAGAAAAGTTCAGTGAGGAAGGAAGAAAATCAAAAGCCAGTGGTGTCCTGGATTCCAAATAAAGACAGTGTTTCAAAGATGTGGAAGTAAGTAATGAGCTGTAGAAAAAGTACTTCTGCTAGGTCAAGAGAGATGAAGGCTGAGAATTGACCTTGGCTTTAGCAATGTGGAAATTACTGGTGATTTTGGCCAGAAGCAGTTTATTTATTAAACTTAGACAAATCATTAAAGCTCTTTGTCTAGATATATAAAAGGCAATATTACTTGAACTATGTACCTCATCAGACTGTGGCTTAAATAGGATAATTTATGTCAGAAGTGCCTTAAAATTTGTAAAAACTACACAAATGAAAGGTAGTTTTATTTTTATTAATAATTGAAATTCCATAGATCTTTTCTCTTTGTCAATCAATGCTATTAAATAACAATTTGCTATGTTTTATTGTTTGTTTGGATTTACTTCTTTTTATCTAGATGCTTTTACTCGGTTTCTTAAAAACTAGAGATATTAATTCTGTGAGCTAATAGGCATCAGACATTCTTTACTAGCTCTTTCTCTCAGAGCCATGTTATTTATATGTTTCTGCCAAAAGCTCTACTGCACATAGGTTTAAATATAATTTTTATAGAATTCTCACTCATCGGAAAGATGTGTCCAATACAAAACAGTGAACAGATAATTTCTTAAAGGATGATATAGGTTTGCATTATCTCTAAGTACATAGGCAAGATGCATGTATTTAATGCAAGATGTATTTAATTACAGAGTACAGTAGTATATACAGTATATGAAGACCCATTAACAACCTCAGATACGTAGATGACACAACCTTCCTTGCCAAAAGTGAAGATGCCTTGAAACACTTACTGATAAAGGTAAAAGACTACAGCCTTCAGTACAGATTACAAGTGAACATAAAGAAAACGAAAATCCTTACAACTGGACCAGTAAGCAACATCATGATAAATGGTGAAGAAATTGGAGTAGTCAAGGATTTCATTTTTCTTGGATCAACATTCAATGCCCATGGAAGAATCAGTCAAGAAATCAAATGATGTATTGCACTGGGAAAATCTGCTGCAAAAGACTTATTTCAAGTGTTAA
The DNA here is from genome assembly GCF_000243295.1 of Trichechus manatus latirostris. NCBI lineage: Eukaryota > Metazoa > Chordata > Mammalia > Sirenia > Trichechidae > Trichechus > Trichechus manatus. The sequence goes on along the minus strand of NW_004443948.1, from coordinate 22,268,437 downwards.
AAAGCGAAGATGTCACTTCGATAACCAAGGTGTGTCTGACCCAAGCCATGGTATTTTCAATCACCTCATATGAATGCCAAAGCTGGACAATGAAAAAGAAAGACTGAAGAATTGACACATTTGAATCATGGTGTTGGTGAATAATATTGAATATACCATGGACTGCCAGAAGAATGAACAAATCTGTTCTGGAGGAAGTACAGCCAGAGTGCTCCTTAAAAGCAAGGATGGCAAGATTTCATCTCACTTACTTTGGATGTGTCATCAGGAGAGACCAATTGCTGGAGAAGGTCAATGGGAAAGAAGAAGACCCTCAATGAGATGAATTCACACAACGACTACAATGATTGGCTTAAATACAGCAATGACTGTGAGGATGGTGTAGAACTAGGCAACTTTTGTTCTGTTATACGTAAGGTCAACTTGAGTCACAGCCAACTCGAGGGCACCTAGCAACAGTATATGAGGGTCTGAATTTGCTGCTTATATTAAACCCTTGGCTTAGAAGATAAGACATTGAAATATCTCTAACTTAAATCTTTGTCTCTGAATTGAGTACATTAATTGAGATATTTATGTAAGTTCCCATCTAGCTCTTAATTTTCATTAATTATTTCACAGAATTATGTTCAAAGATATTTGCTCCCACTTTTCTAGTTATTTTCTTTCTTTCAATTTTCCTTTTACTTCTCTATAAATAACTTTTCAGGTGCACTATATCACTTTTTTTTCTGTAAATCCTTAAAGGTGTCTTTCAATCTTATTGAAATTTAATGAAGAAAAACAGCCCAGAATGTCCCTGATAGGTCTTATTAAACTTTTCATTGCACTGATTGGGGGAAATAATTAACATTAAAGGAATGATACTAAGAATTTTCTGATGAAGTCCAACTGTTTCATTGACCTGCCATGTAAACCTACATTGGAAAACAACATTATTGCTGTCTTAGGCATAATCGGAACATATTCAATGTGTTCAAGAGAGATGAGTTAATGACTACACTTCATATAATTCCTGAATCAATCCATTTCCTGTAGGTATTTCAAAAATTGACACAATATTTTAAATATTATTAAATAAATTTGAATCTTCAGTAGTTAAATAATTAGTATTATGTAGACAGGAATTTCCTGGATGCTACAGGAGATACAGTATTGAATAAAACACACGCTTAACTTTCAAATGAGTAATAATGCAATAAAAGAGATATGATCTAAATGTTTATGCTTATTCTTATTCCTTAGTTATCCTCATATGGCATCTGTCTTCACCTTATACGGGTGTCTCTGTGCCTAATATGCTTTTTATAACTCAGAAATGATTAGATTTGGAACCCACCTTACCGGAGTAGGATCTAGTTAACGTAACAGAGAAAAATCCGTTTCCAAATAGGATTATATCCACTGGTATAGGAGTTAGGATTCTAACATGTATGTTGAGGGGACACAATACAATCCATAACAGGAGGGAACAAATAAATACAGAATTAAAATGACATCTGATAAGTGTTATAGTGTGAATGGAAAGAGTGCACAAGGAATTCATACAAAAGCCACTAATTCAATTTCACTGACACAAGAAAGTTTTTAGGCGGCAATGATGTAAGTTCTAAACCTGAAGTAATGAAGAAGAGGGAGAAGGAGAGTTAAAACAACAAAATAATGTGTAGACAACTGAAATTAAGTAAAAGTAAGGCATATTTGAAGAAGTAATGTATTTCAGCAGATTTTAAAGGTGGATTTGGAGCAGTTAATGATATATAAGGCGTATCAAAAGGAGATTTTTTTAAAAATCTATTTTACAAGATTTGGACTTCATTGTGAAGTACGTATGAAAGTTTTGTATTGCTTTAATCTGAGAAGTAATGATTTTAAAATATTACTCTGCCTGCAACCCACAATAAAATTGACGGGAGATATAACTCAAGGTGGAAAGACAGATAGGAGGATTCTATAAGGTATGAGATAATAGTAGACTTCACTAGTATAGAGTAGTGAAGACAAAGAGAAAAGTAAACTGCCACAAGAGATATCTGGGAAGTAGACTTGCCAAGATTTGATTGACTGTATGAGTATTGAGGAAAGATTCAAGCGTGTCTCCCAGTATTAGGAGTTGGACCGATGGTTGAATGGAGATGCCATTCACTGAGTGGATATTTATAGGATTCTGAGTTATGCAACTCATATTTCCCTTCAAGATAGAGACACTTATTCCCATCTATACCAGGATTATTGGTTGCTGATGGCTCACATCTGAGTTGCTTCTTGGAACTTCTATCAGTCAAAGGAGCATCCTTACCCACATCCACTGACTGGTCAATGCAGCAACACAAATGCCATGCTACTGTCCCTCAAGGAAAGCAACTCTGAAGTGTTATCCAAACCCCAGAGGCCCCTGGGGTATCTGCTATGGCCTATATTCCAATTTTATTGCTTTTGAAATTCAACTTCTCCCATTGTCCAACTCTTCTTCCCTCACTGTCTTATTGTTTTTTTCTTGGACACTATCGAGTAAACCTCCTGCTCGTACATTTTTATCACAGGTTCTATTTCTAACTGATTTAAGATAGTTAAGAGTGGTTCTAGGAAGTAGACTTTAAAATGTGATTTGAAAGCTGAAACACTTACTGGACTGATTGAAAATAAGCACTTGAGTATTGGTGGTAGGAGGAATAGTGATAGCCCCTAGAATGCAATAATGGTAGCACTGGACTACTGAGAAACTTAGAAGGGACACTGGTGGAAGGGAATGTAAATAGCTCAGGCAGTTACAAACTGTGGTGGGAATTGGCAGCCTTTGGACTGTAGAATCAGATGGCTCTTACTAAATGCTTCCAATACATTGGAGAAAGAAAAGGAAAGCCTGTGATTATTAAGCACCAATTTAAATAGCTGTAAAAGTCAGAAAGCACCCTAGAAAAAGACATTGTTAGAAAGCTGCCTTGAAAAAGACATTCATCTCCTGTACTCAAGGGATGGAAACCCAGGTGGTGTAGTGGTTAAGTGCTATAGCTGCTAACCGAAAGCCTGGCAGTTTGAATCTACCAGGCGCCCCTTGGAAACTCTATGGGGCAGTTCTACTCTGTCCTATAGGGTCATTATGAGCTGGAATCGACTCGACGGCAATGGGTTTGGTTTTACTCAAAAGACAGAAACTTAAAAATCAGGCCTAGGTCTTAATTATAAGCATAGAGTTATTCTAGGAAAGTCTGGATTCTCAACCTGACAATTCTGTTCCTCTAATGTTAGAGCCCTAAGAGTTGGAATGAAGAATTCTGAGACAATGTGCATGAGGACCATGAAAGCCCAGATCTTCTGAAACTTCCTTGGCCTGGAGAAGGGTCTTACTCCTCTATAAGGTTAACGCTCCACCTTGCTTAAAGAATGATGTAGAAGCCTCTTCCTTGACAATACACCCTAACCCTTTCTCAGAATCTGTGTTCTCTTCTGGCCACCAGAGAATTAACTATGGTCAATTAAAATTGGTGTTGTGCCTTCTAATGGAAGAAAGGGATCTAGTCAACATATTCTGGAAGGAGCCAGCAAAGTATGTAAGGACTGGATCCTGAGGGGTTGGGTCAAGGGGCAAGCATATTGTAGAAGCCCAGAAAATTCACTGGCTGACTATGTTTTACAGGAGAACCTGGAATACATTCCATTACTAGTGAAGGATACAACAGCCTTGCTGTGAATCTCAGCGGTGGCTATTTTCTCTAGGACCTGACTGACAGAAATGCTGTTACAGAATTGGTCTCCCTAATAGCAACTGGAATCAACAGGGATAACAGGACCTCAAAATAATAGAGGTCAAGTGTCTGTGTTTAATCAACAGAAAAAGTGGGAGCACAATTAAGTAATAAACAACAAGGTCAGACTGACAGTCAGAAATCCTGATGTGCAGAGGGCTATGGAGATGGTTAAATAGAACACAGTGTTCCTAAGGGAAGAGAGATGGTCAGCCAACAATCGTACTTTACAATGTATCAAATTAAACATGTATATCAAAGATGGACAATCAGGAGGCTGATCACAAAAGATTCAATAAAATTCATGATTCCTTGCCCAGTTTCTAGAACTGAGCCAATTCTCAGACTTGGAACCCGTTGACCAAAGGAAAGGCCACTTCCTTTAAAGAAGGGTGCTATAACACCTTAACAAGTATATTCAGTAATGATTCCCCCAATTCTTCTCTAAAAGCACCTGTTATGGATTAAGTTGTATTCCCCCAAAATATGTGTTAATAATCTAACCTCTGTACCCTTAAATATGACCCTGTCTGGAAACAGGAGTTTTCTTTTATTGTGTTAATTAAGTCATACCAAGTATAGAGTGCATCCTAGGTCTAATTACTTCTGAGATATAAAATAGACCAGAATAGACACAAAAACACACACAGAAGGGAAAGGAAGAGAGATGCCAGAGACAGATGTATCTGCAAGCCCAGGAATGCCAAGGATTAATGGCACTTACTAAAAGCTGAAAGAAGACCTCCCCCTAGGGCTATTCCCTGAATTCAGATATCCGGCATCCTGAATCATAAGAAAATAAATTTCTGTTCTTTAGAGCCACCCATCTTCATTTTACTGATGAGGAAACTAAGGTACAAAGAAGTTATCAGTAATAAGAGTACACACTCCATGGAAGAGGCGGGTAAGAGTCAGAGAATCTGTACTTGCTGGAGTGGATTCACGTGGTACAAGTCATGGCCTGTAAAGAATTCTTTGTTGAGCTGTCCAGATCATGCTTCAGGACTGATGCACGCATTCATTCTTCTGTAAGGAATGTTGCCAGCCAATGGCTCACAACTGAGGCTTTCCCAAGGAATTGCTCTGGACCAAAGGAGCTGCATCTCTCAAAGTTACTAATTTCTGAAGTAAACTCACATTCAGTCACTTGTGAATACCAGTATACTAAAGCTCGGCCTCCTTGCCTCAATTTCAGACAACTCTGAAGGGCCATTCCAGCTCCAGAGTTCACTCATTTATTGGCTGAGGTCTCCGTTCAAACTGCATCTCCGTTCAACTTCTCTCTCTGCCTGTGCCCACTTTCCTTACTCCCTTACAGATGATGTTACTAAGATACTTCCCTTGAAATCTCCTACATGCAAGTCTCTATGAGAGCCTGGATGGAGTTTCAATGGAACCCTGCCTAAGAAAGGAATCACGTTTTAAAAGTAAAAGCAAAAGGAGTAAAAAAGACAGGAGTAAAAGCAAATTAGGGGAAACATCTAAAGAGCTTATTTGAGTTTTAGGGTGCCTTTGAGTCCCTGGATGACACAAATAGTTAAATGCTTGACTACTAACCAAAGGGTTGGTGATTCATATCCATCCAGAGGTGCCTGGGATGACAGCCCTGGCCATATGCTTCTGAAAAGTCACACAGCCATGAAAACCCTATGGAGCAGTTCTACTCTGTTCACATGGAGTCACCATGAGTGAGAATCAACTAACTGGAAACTAATAACAACAATTGGGATCTGTAGGAACCTGGTGGATTCATGGATTTGGAGCTCATTAAGGATATGGGGTCTGGAGATGTATTTGGGAGATAATTGACATAGAGATGGCAAATGAACTCATGTGAATACGAGAGATGACCCAGCGTATTGGAGTGAGTGAGAAAAGAAGAAACATGAGGACAGAATCCTGAAAAGACAACAAATTTAACATATGAGCAGAAGATTGAATTCTTGCAAAGCAAAAGTGGACACTGAGGGCGAAAGAAAATCTTTAAAGATCCTTAATTAACACAAGTAATGCTGAGAACTCAAGACACCTAGGGGGTGAAAATTTGCCTTTCACCAAAAGGATATCACAGTTGTCCTTGTTAACTGCTGAGTCTGCCCAGGCTCATGATATCCCCGTGCACAACAGAAGGAAACACTGCCAGGTCCTGAGCCATCGCCATGGTAAGTTGCAGATAGGACTTTTTTGATCTGTAGGATTTTCATTGGCTGACTGTCAAAAGCAGATCACCAGGCTTTTCTTCCCAGTCCACCTTAGTCTGGAAGATCTGCTAAAACCTGTTTAACATCATAGCAACTCAGTAGCCTCCAATGACAGACAGACAGTGCCTATGTATGAAGTGTATTCAGCAGGGAATTGAAGTCAGGTCTCTCGCATGGGAGGAGAGAATTCTACCACGAAACCACCAATCCCTTTGCCACCAGTGTCCTAGATAAGAGGAAATACAGTGGTGGAGGCAGAAGACAGATTTTAATGGCTTAAATAATGGGTACTTGGTAAAGAACTGGAGTCAGTTACCTTAGATAACATTTTGAAGAAGTTTAATTAGTACAGAGAAGAGAAGGATGACTGCAGTAAGATGTGAGATTGAATGCATTTTGTTGTGTTTTCTTGTAACGGGGAAATTTTGAGAATACATAAACCATAGTTCCTAAGTATATAAATAACTCTCAAATAGTTCAAAAAAGATATAAATAAAGTGATATGGCAGGGTGGACATATCCTCACAACCAGGAAATTCTAACAGCTTTGAAAATAAATTTCTTAAGTGACAAAATGCGCGTAGGCAGTATGAAGAATCTCTAGTTGTTTTGCAACTTCTATTTCTAGCTACTAAGTGTCCAGATTATTGCTTTATAATAATCCATGAGAAGAAGCGACATTAGCATTTTGCATATAGCTGAAAGCTATGGGAAAATATTGGTTAGGACAATATACAAAAATAAGTACAAAAACTAACTCTCTAATATTTTTGAATTGACGTCACTAGAGGGGTGCAGTTGGTGTGGACCACACTGGGTGACACTGTTAGAGGGCATGACAGCAAAATGACTCTCTTTAAAATTTTTTGTGCAGTGTTTTGGAAGAAATTTATTATTTTTTATAAAAATATCCTTGTAGCTATAACAATAAAAAATTTTTCGTAAGCCCAGCTCACATGTATCAATATACCTTGGAGAGGCTAAAACTCTATGCTAATTTACTTTTTGAACTTTCTAATGCGTTCTACTCAGGACCGTCATTATTACCCAATTACAATGATGCTTCAAATCATACGGTTTCATCAGTTCAGGCTAGAAGTACACACTGTGTTTTTCATTGCTGCGGGTGTTTTTATAGTCATGAATTTTGTAAAATTTTCTGGTGTTTTAACTACAATATTGACGTAATTAGCATGGGGTGGGTGACACCATAAATTACTGTACTAAGTGACGTCAACCCTAGTGACGCCACTGATTTTGTATGCATTTAAGTTATTAATGTTAATACTACATTCAATTAGGATAGACAAGCCATCCACTACCAGCTATTATGCTTAATAATAAAAGCATGTCTTTCATTTTGTCCAAGGAACTACGTATGGAAGGGAGAAAGAGGTTTGAGAAGAAGGTGTGGGGATTCTGCTGCAGAGGAGAAAGAAATGCAAATAGTCTTAAAAGAGTTGACTCCTATAATTGTTTGATTATTCTGGGCTATATTTAAGTTTTAAAGTCCTAGGGAATAGCTAGAGGCTGTCTCTGTTCCACTTCCAGACAAAGTGTAGTACTTACACAGTTGTCAATTATCTCTAAATAGCTATCTAATGGCTGGAATTTATATTGGCTCCAGTGCTAGATAACCAGGTAACTGAAAAGAAATGGCTGTCCAGTAGTGGCGAAGGATAGATAAAGTAACCAAACATTCTGATGGAGTCTTAACTTAGTGGGATGCATTCTACAGAGAAGACGTTGGAAGTTTAACAACCACCATATCACTAACTGGAATATGAAGAGTCAGGGGAGTGTCCGGAAGAAGATTGTACGCCGGATGAAAATAGCATGATGTTAACTTGTTTTGAAAGTCACTTTTTGAACAAGCACATTCTAAGTGTTTGAATAACTTGTTGTGAAATTATCAAGAAACTTATACGGGTGAAGATTAGACACCTAGGTGAATTTCAGTTCAACAAGGTCAAACATTAGAATGGAGAAACTAATGCTTGGTTTGCACAAAAAAATTCAATAGTCTCTGTATTAACTGGAAAAGTCTAAAAATGAGTTGTAAATGTGTAAAATGCACATATATATATATACACACATATATAAGCAATAATGAATTTTTGTGTGCACTAGATTTTCTTATGGAATCCCTGAGTGGTACAAATGGTTAACTTGCTCAGTGGTTGACTGAAAGGTTAGGGGTCTGAGTGCCCAGAGACACTTCAGAAGAAAAGCCTGGTGATCTACTTCTGAAAAATCAATCACTGAAAACCCTGTGGAGCACAGTTCTACTCTAACACACATGGGACACCGTGAGGCAGAATCAACTTGATGGCAACTGATATGGTCGAGCTTCTTAAAGCCAGTTCAAAGAGAAGCTGCTTTGTTCTTTTCTCTGTGCCCCTGTCCCCCCTAGCTATGGATAATTAATAAAATGGTATAAATCTTACTCCATGAAAAGCATTTGATAGTTTGGTCAGATATCTTTGATTTGTGGCTATTGTTGAACTGATAGACCTGACAAAAAACATAGTACTCAGTGAGCTTTAGAAACTAAGAAATTAAGCCATATGGTGATAGATACTGAAGCCGGAAATGACTGTAGTTTTTTTTTTTTGGGGGGGGGGTGGTGAGGGATGAGGAACTTGTAATGGACTATGTACAAGGATTAGAAACCAGGGGAAGGTGCTCAAAATAAAGAAACATAGGAAAGCAGTGACTGGGACCACAGAAAGAGAAAAAAGAGGAAAGAAAGGAAGAGAGAAAGAAACACAAGAAGAGAAAGAAAGAGAGAGAAGGAGAGAAATACAGAGAACAGTATTTGACCTGCAGACCTTCCATGATTTCTTCCCATATTGAAGTTTACGTGTTCTTCTTTTCCAGAATTATTGGCATCTGTATCTTTCCATAAATTTTACTATTATTATTATTTAAGAAACTTGAAAAAATCCTACCCCCTGCAAAACTGTTTCCTACATAGGAAAAAGCATGTAAATTTTGTGGAAAAGGGAAAGAAATACATATTTGAAGGATATACAAGAAGGATAAGGAAAAACAGGATAGATCAAGAGGAAAACTGGAGGTAGTAAATGATGAAATTTTTGTAAATAAAGTTTAAAATGAACTAAGATTTTTCTTTTGTTTGTTTGATTTTAGTTATGGTTTTATTATTGGATTTACTCTTTTGCCCTGCTTGAAATGCATTTCTTTACTGAAGTAAAATGGTTATTTCTCAATCATGATTCATAATTTGCAAAGACTATTCCTCATAATTCTTTATACAGTGATATAAAGCTATAAATTTCCAATTTTAAATAACCAAATATCAGTGTTTCTGTGCCTGTTTCAAACTTTTACTACCATAAACTGTAAGAGTACAGTCCAACATTTGGTACTGAAACCCAAAGGAAATATTCTTATCATCTTTGCACACTTATTTTTTGGTGGAAGTTTCAACAATTTATACTTTTGATCTTGGTCATTTTATTTCTTCTCTATTTACAACACTGCAAGTATAATGGAATATAGATAGTAGCAGAGGATTGAAGTCTTAAGGCTGTGCAGGGAATACGTTGAGAATGCTATCATCTTACTGCATCTACTAGATGTATTCACATTTGGCACATAATATGCTCATGAAAATGATAACCCCAAAAGAGAAAATGAGACATGAATCTGTCCTCCTCATAATTAAAAGAAAAAAAAAAAGGCAGAAAAAATACATACACAGCTTATTTTTGTTACTCTGGGTAATTATATGGACATCTTCAATTCCTAGCAACTGCTTGATCTGATTTTCACTTCATTTCCTCAGAATATTCCTCTCTTCCATTTTAAATCATGACCTTCTGGGACATGGCATGTTTGAAATATTATGTTTTAAAATAATGAAATATAACACGTCAAGGGTTATTATACACCCCAAAGCAAGCAAAACAAAGGAAGTAGGAATAACAAGGTGCCTTAAAACTCCAGAGGACTTACTTCTTAGTGTTTGAAATATTAGTGACTGGTTCAGTACATTTCGACTTGCAAGCAGAGAAGACTAATAATGTCATTATTCCAGAATGTTTCAACTTAAGAGTTACCTTGTACTTCACAATAACAATCAAAGTAAGAAAGGGAAAAATGTAACAGAAAATGTCAAGCAACCTCACAATCAACATATTTTCTCATAAGTATTATAAAATCACAACCTGAGAACTGGACTGGTTTGATCTACTGTTCTATAAAGCTGTGCAACTGAGATTTATAATGACTCTATCAGCATATATTTGTGTTTAAAAATACTGAACATTTACTCTCTCAAGAAAATTCTTGAGCACTTAATGTGTATTTGAATATGTGGAAGGAAAGATCAAGCCTACCTTCTCAGGTCAGTGATGATGTAAAGAGCTACACAAATAGAAACAAAATTCATCAGTGATCTCATCAACCTATCTGAGGGTGTGTGTATGTGCAGGCATATGCGTTTCCCCAAAATTTGACAGGAAGGCTATAATCTTTGGTCTAGTCATCTTCCGGATAGTCAAATCTGGATGCATACTGAGTCATCCTACCCTCAATCCCATGTGTTTTTCTGAACTAAACATTCATTTGTCTCTCATGGAAACAATCTTCATTTTAGGCATTGATTCTGTGGAAGGACAAACACACATTGAAAATAAGTGACTTTAATTCTTCTTGTTGAATATAAGAGAAGAGGCTTCCCTCCTCCCCTGTTCTTTCAGAATTCACTTTAGATAACTTGTAATTGTAAATTCTTTATCTGTCTCTGGAAAGTATGAAAGTCAAGGATGTTTCCTGAGAGCCATCTCTTTTCAAATGTAATCCTCCAGAAAGATCACACCTCAACCTCCCTGTTTTGTGGAAGAAGATTAGCATAAAGATATTAGAAAATTAGTAATTTTATCTTAAAAATGTAAACGGAATGGGTTGTGTCCACATAGCTATATAAAGGGTAAGGTTTCTTTCTGTATTTGCAATTTCTTTAGCAGATAACCTGTGATTCATCACATTCTGGTTTAATGCTTATTCAGTAACAAAGCTTCTTTCTCTTCTATTTTTGTGGAGAGGTTTTCTGGGTTGGAGATAGACTTAGTTTTTAATTATATTTCCCCAACATCTACAACAGACTTGAATCTGCCAATATAGACAGTCTTTTATGAAGCAAAATCCTGACCTCTTTATTGGAAAAAACTGCTCAATTACCCATTCTTGTACTTTACCCAAGGCTGAGTCAACCACTACAAGTTGATTCCACTCTTAAATTCTAGGAGGTCTCTTGCTTTACTACTAGTGGTAGTGAATGCTCTTTTAGAGGTGGGAAAATTGACCTGTGCATTGCAGGAGAGAAAAGGTTCTTAATGCTATCATTTCTTGTGGGTTGTACTAAAATAAGACTTTCCTGTATGGGGAGCTTAAAAAAAAAAAAAAAAAGGTATCTGATGTGGGTTGTAATATTCACTGAGAAGGAGGCAAGGGGCATTCCAAGCAGAAAGATAAGCATAAGTAAAAAAGCATAAGTAAAACCACTGAATCATGGAAGTTTGTGTTGACTGAAAACAAAGATAAAAATCACTTGGAACACAAATAACTACCTATGTTGGAGTCAGAGTACACTACTTTCTCTCTGCCTGTCTCCTTCATTTAGGAAAAAGGCTATCAATTTACTCACATTCTCATTAAGCTGCAATTGTGAGCCCTACATCATGCTAAAAGCAAGCACTAAACACATGAATAAGGCACATTGCCTGCTTCAAAACACCCACACTCCCAAGGCGGAAAAAAGACCATTTAAAGATAAATATAATAAATGCAATAAGGACAATAATAAATGTACCTTCCAGAAAAGAGGAAATGATCAATAGCTAAACCAGCCTAGTGGGATCTGGGGAGAGAGAAGAGGCAATGGGCAAGGAAGACTTCATGGTGAAGACAAACTGCCTGATTTATTTTCAAAGATCAGCAGGAGATTGGGGGAAAAAAAAGACAAAATGAGAGCCCCATTTTAATCGAGGAAATGATAAAGCTATAGAGATTGTAGGTGATTCTAGAATATAGAGTGTAAGCCTAGAGCAATGAAAATTTACGAATGGAATATTGTCAAGAGATCATACCAAAAAAGACTTGTACTCCATATTAAAGAGTTAAACTTTGATTCAGAGGCATGGAACTAAAGGGTTTAAAAAAGAAAGGGCCATAGCCCAGATACACACTTGAAATAGATCACTCTGTCACTGTGTGGATGCTGGATTTGAGGATGCGCTACTAAGAGAAGGAAGATCAAGTTGCAGTAGTTACTGGAAAGATGATGAGATATTTAATTAAGGAAGCATTTTCAGGGACAGAGATTCTAGAGTACTGATCATACAAAAAATAATAAGGCAAAATATGTATACCTTTGTGATTGAGTTGATATGGGATAAAAAGAGGAGGAAACAAATTTGAATTTACTTTTAGCTTCGGTAATTATACTGAAGGTGGTGCCAGCAAATAAGACCAAAAATAAAGGAAGAGGAGAATAACAGTTCAACCATCACTCAGAGCAAGTTTGTTTATCTATGTTGCATTTTAAAATGCCACCAACATGGTAAAGTATATAGGTCTGCAAGAACAAAAAAAAAAAAACGGGAGAAGAGAACATATTGAAAAAACAATTCTAATGCCTAGTTTGAAAGAAGGGGAAGATATGGACCTTTAAACAGAGCAGAGAAAGACGAAATCTAAGTAAAAAGAGGGATAGTGATAGGAATAAAATCTCATCCTATTCCCCTAAATCTTGGAACTGTTTTCAGCTTGGAGGGACTGTGGGGATCAGACAGAGGACTCAAGACTGAAATTAGATGAGTTGGATGAAAGACTGTATCTTTCTGTCCCTCATACACCTGAATGGACCAGGAGTTTATTCTCTGGAAATATTGAACAGAACAATCTTGAATCCGGGACGTCTGGCACAGGGGAAGATAAAGGTGAGGCAATAGACAGAGGGGCATAAATAAAAATATTTACCATGGATCTTGTGACCTCCAGAACCTCCCTTCCAGAACCTCCCCAACATTTCTGGGCTCTGATTCCAGAAACCTCTCTGGCAGGCATGTAAACCCTATCCGTCTACTGGGGTTTTGAATTATTTTTCTGGAAAAACTAGTTAGCAAAAAGGAAATATATGCTAGTAAGACAAACTTATTCATTTTTTAAAAATATCTTTGGAGTAAATTCCATCACATAAAAGCCCCTCCCCCCTAGCACTCCGAAGACTATGGTAGAAGTTGTAATGAATCTATAACTGATAGGCTCCCAAAATCTTCAGTATGGGAAAGGGACATTTCTAGAAAATATGGATGTAATGTAATGATAGTGTACAACGGCATGAACCTCAAGGAAGGGTTCCATGTATTTGAAAGAAAGCTATTCTTGAAAACATAATAGGCAGCCCATCTTTCCCTGTACTTTCTCTCCTCTCCTAACTTCCTACTCTAAGGTTTGTGATGTCTTAGGGACATAAATATGCATATCCTCCACTGGTGAGGGTTATAGGCAGGGTGATAGTTTTAAAATATGGTTACAAATTATTCAGTATGACTCCCTTCAAGAGGTGGAATCTATGTCCCTCCCACAACCCACCCTTAAGAGTGAGCTGGATTTAGTGACTCACTATTAACAAATAGAATACAGCAGAAGTGCTAGTGTGTGACTTTAGAGACTAATTCATTAAAGGCACTGGAGCTCCCTCCTTAATCTATTGTATTGCTCTCTCTAGGGAAAGTTATCTCCCTCATCAAGAGGACACTCAGCCTATGGACAGGCCCTGAGGGGTCCTCCCAACAGCCTTATAAGTGCCTCTCCTTAGAAACAAATCCTCCAGCCCCAGTAAAGACCTCTTGTGACTCCAGTCAACCTCCTGACTACAATGACACAAAAGACCTAGAGTTACTTGGTGAAGCCACTCCTCAATTCCTGACCCACAGAATCTGGAAAATAGTAAATATTTGTTCTCTTAAACTACTACATTTGGAGTCATTTGTCACGTAGCAATAAAAAACTAATACAGACTGAGCTAGATTACACTTAGAAGAATAATTTGGAGGAAAGTTTGTGAAAAAATAAAAATATTGTATAGTTTATTAATAATTGGGTAATTCAAAAATCACAATATACAATATTAAAATGTGAGTGAATATTTGGACAGTCTACAACTATGAGATTTCTCAAAGAGACAATGATCTGAAGACAGTGACGTGACTGATGAAAAAGTAGACACAAAGGATGGTTATTTTCTTTAGGAAGAGAGTAAATGGACATTTTGAGAGATGTTTTTGTAGATTAGGACACAACATTCTATGTTCCCAGAATGGTGATATGGCTTGCAGATCCCTAAAGTTTCTGACGTGCAATGTCTTGTATTCACAAGATCTTAGTGAAGACCTTTTGGAGCAGAGCAAATATCAGATACTGTTCTAATGTGTGGTCGACAGGCATTTATCATTCACAGAACAAACAGGACAGGGATGAGTAGAATAGCATGCATCATCGTCATCAAACAAGATTCCCCAAGGTTAGGTCCTTTTCCAAGGTATTATTTACACTGCATCCATGCATGCCCCACTTTGTGCCATTGGAGAAGAACACCAAAACCCCTCTCTTCTGGGGTGAATATACTACCAAGCAGCAATGTCTATGTGCCAAAAGGCATCTACAGAGAGTAAGTAGGGGAAAGGGGTAATAAAAGGTAAAAGGGATAGTAAAAGTGGAAGATTTCCTGAGGGCAATGGACATCACTCATTGCCCCTGTCCAGGGTGGGTGACCATCTCCTTATCGGCTATTCTAGAATTACTGGTGTCAGAGAACAGCCCTTCCTCCTTTACCCTACAAAGAGGTAAATCTTCAGAAGACAATCATGTATCCCTAAGACACATATTTTACTTTATGCCCATTGTTAGCTGTTATATCATTAGTAGCTATGGACACAGTGGTGGGGCAATTATACTACTGCACACCTGTGTACTGAGAACATGGATTCTTAACAATTTGGGTCTTACCACCTTCAAGGAGTAAAAATTTTTCCAGGGCTGAAATTGTCATCTTCACAGATGGTTTGATATTCTGTTGTCCAACCCTCATTGCAAATACACAGGATACACACACACACACACACGCAAACACACGCAAAATTGGATGCAGTGGCTGAGGCTGAGTGATTTCTGGCTCCTTGCGGGTCATTAAGTGTTACAAGGAATCTTCCGAACCTTCCTAATTGTCTCCTGTGAATTGGGTGAGGCAAAACTTTAATTTTGAAGGAATATTCCTTGGTAAGCTCAGACATTTGACTTGACTGAGGACTGCTTCTGCAAAGAAAAATAAAGCACTAAGGGGGAAACTAGCCCTGAAGGTGCAGTGGTTAAAAGCTTGGCTCCTAACCAATAGATCGACAGTTCGAATCCACCAGCTGCTCCTTGGAAACCCTATAGGGCTGTTATACTCTTTTCTACAGAGTTTTTTTTTTTTTTTTTTTTTTAAAGAGGGAAACAGGTGCAAAGATGAAAGATGAGAAAAAATTGAGGGATGGGAAGGGGGAGCTACACTTTCCTTTGTTGAAAAAGCATGGCAGTGATGATGAGTGTGGTTGTCTGTGACTGGCTTAAATACCTGAACTTTTACATGGTCACTTGGAAGAGGGGTAATTTATCAGCAAAAATGTATTTTCAAATCAATTTGGCACTAAAAATAATTTTTAACTGAAAATGTGTTTCTATGGGAAAATATTTGCATTTTGAATGAAAGATCTTACAGAATTTTGGAATGGAACCTGCTCACCCATCAATCTATAGCCACTCATTTAATACACAGCATGCTGGTATTATGGTGCTACACCGCTATGAGTTATCTTCTGAAGCCCTGGTGGCACAGTGGTTAAGTGTTTGGCTGCTAACCAAAAGGTCAGCAGTTCAAATCCACCAGCTGCTCCTTGGAAATCCTATGGGGCAGTTCTACTCTGTCCTATAGAGTCACTATGAGTCAGAATCAACTCGAAGGCAATGAGTTTACTCATCTTCTACTAACTCTTCAGAACTGTAGCAGAAAGCCATGTGGTTCAAAAGAAAAAAGAAAAGGAATACAAATCCCATCATCTTTCCTGGACAAACAGAGAAATTTCCTTTTCTTTTCTGTATGAACTCACCTTCTGCTGTTCTTGAGGGCTACAGTGCCCTCATACTGTTGGAAGTTCTGCACTGGATCCCTTCGCTACTCAGTTCTCCCAACACACACTCCACCCAAAGCTTGACCAACACCTCCACTCCTTGCCAAAGTCATTTTTAGGATCATTTACATATAACTCATAGGTTTTTTTTAATTATTGTTGTTTTTTATTTCGTTTACTTTTTCTTGTACAATATAGCCATATACGCACACAAAAGTATGAAAGATCATCTTTTAAAAGAAAGACTGAATAACACATAGTATGTTTCCTGAGTGGAAAAAAAATACACTAAATTGCTACTAAACTTGTAAATAAAATTACAGAAAATGTTGAGGAGAGCTAAAGAAACATATACAAAACTCACCAGAAAATATCAGTAATTTGGAAGAAAACATATTAAGCCAAATATGGTGAAAGAAATAAAACTGTAAGTTAGAGCTTTGTATTTCTTTTAACTGAAAAATATTTGTTGTAAGTCTGACAATACGTGCTAGTGAGCTATAGTTGTTTTGCAACCAATTATGTCTATTGCTTGCAGTAAAGTCACAGTTCTTCACGGGTGTTAAATGTTGAAAAGCACAGGGTTCTTTTGACAATGGAAATACAGTAAACCAATTATGAACTGACAAAAATATCCTGAGGTTAAAAAAAAAGTTGGTCAAAAGAGCAGCATTTATGTTTTGCTGTTGTAAAATGTTCAGATAGCAGTTGGATTCGGGGAAATATATCGTACATGCTAGAAATCTTTACAAAAAGTCTCACCTACAACTAAAGCAATATAGTGTGAATTAGTGTTGATTATAAAAATAATCTTGTGTGTATGTGTTTGTGAGTGTATGTATGTGTTTATTAGTTCACACACAATCCTTAGATCATATAATTATTCTTTCCTGACATTAAATGGAAAAAAAAATAATGGGAATTAGCCAAAAAATATTAACATGCATTTGAAAAAAATAAGGGAGGAGGGTTCAATTGTGAACAACAATAAAGATGTAGTTGTGTTAATTTCTTTACAAGAAGAGAAGATAGCTGTTAAGGCCGTTACTTAAAAACTACTCCATTTTACCATAGTACATACCTCCCTCCACACCTGTATGGAAAGGTTCCAAAATGAAAATGATTCTGAGGAAATGGAAGTAAGCAGCTTCCTGGGGAATGTGAATGACTTGCCACAGAGTCACTCAAATAGAGTCTAAAGGAGGTAATTGACTATAGTGATAATTATAGGTCTTTAATACCTGTCCTTTTGAGCCTTCAAACCCAGGTAAAATTACCCCTGATATATGCAAGGGAGAGGTAGTGGTTAACTTACCCAAGACTGATTCTCTACAGATGGGACTCCCAGAGAGGGTGCTATCCACCTCCAAATCTAGTGTTAATGCAAACAATAATGGTCAACCTCAAGACTTGGACCCCAGTCCCAATTCACTCATGAAGAACAATGTAGCAACGAGCTTACCACATGATACAACCGCAACTTCAAGTCTTGTAGCCCAGCCCCCAAGCGTGTCAGAGGAGGGATTCATCTCTCCACATCTCCGCCTCTACTCTAAGCTGGCAATAGAGGGCTGCTTGGATTCAAGGTTCTGAACGACTATATTTCTCTTGTATGCTGAGCCCTGCTAACACAAGAAGAGAAGCTCTCTAGTTCTTTCCTAAAGTCCCTCAGCCTGAGGAGCAGTGTTTCCCTACAAGCTCACTTCTATGAGCTCAATTCTGTGAGCTCCCCCAGAGTGTGATAGGCAATGGGGACTGCATGCTTGCACTAATTTTTAACAATATATGCCTTCCCAGCAAGCCTGGTCGCTCTGCTTGACTCTTTGCCCTTTTTGCATGAAAGTAAGAAACATTAACATTTGGATACACATAGAAAGGAATGTCTCCTCAACTCTGATTCCTTAATGGCAATTCGGAAGCTCTTAACACACTCTAGCTGATCAAAAATATTCTTAGTCCATCCTGCTTTTGGCTCCTAGTGCCCTCACTTGAACAATCATATAAATGAAAGGTCAAAACATTTAATGTAATTTCATGTTCTGTGTGCTCAAAATGATCCACTTCCAACCACCATTTTGTTTTGATTGTAAACAGAAAAGGGGTAAGAAAAATGCGAGGTAAATGTTTCAGATATTAACTTTCCTACTTAACTTTTTCTTCCCCACCTTGAGGTAAGTGCCACTTACAAATATGTGATAAATGACAAAAGAAAGGAAAAAGACTTACTGGTTTGGGACTAAGAGTACAGCTATGTAAGTGAACTCATCATTTTTCATCTTTTCTTTTCAAGCAGTGCATTCTTTGTAGAGTTGTTCAAAACTGCAAGTTAAGTGGATCTAAAGAATAACATATAACATTGTTTTACAATCAATATATGATACTTCTGACAAATCAAAAGAAATGGTTAGTTTACACTATTAATATAGTTCAGGGTTCCAATTTAAGATGCAAGCAAATCTTCAAAACTCTTCATTAAAACAATTGAATCTCTATATCTAACCAATGTCTCAACTGAAATATTAGTGTAATCTATCATTTAGAAATTACTACATTGCACTGAAATGGAGTTAATTGACGCCATTAAAAATAATGTCACCATGGAGAAGCACTATAAGTGATCTGACTCCCTCCAAATACTTGAAATTAAAATAGAATAAATCTTCACTTTGCTATATTTCTCAATTAGTATTGATATTTTATGAATCATTACCCTTTGGCTGCATTAAACTATGGGGCATTCAATACCTTAGGACATACAGCAATTTTAGTTCCACTGATCTAAATCTTTCCTGGGGTGACAAGATTTAGATTTGCTGAGAAAGGACTGATTCCCACGTACTCACTGAATAAGTAGTTACTGAGTGAATGAAGTGATACCAGACAACATACCTACATAAGGAATCATGCTGTCATTCAGAAAGCTTAGTATGATTCCTTTAATGCAAAACACAAATGATTATATGGTACCAAACTCCGTGTCATTTAAATGGCTCAGCATGATCTGCCCTGAGTCATCCTGTCCAGCCACCTCTCACTCCATTCTCTCCTCATTCCGAGTTTCATCCACACTCTCCTGCTTTTATTTCTATGAACATAGCCTCCTGCTTCTTCTCTCTGGCATATGGAGTTCTTTTATCTGCATCCTTTTGTCCTTCGTACCTCTTAATTTATATTCTTCGTACTCATATTTCAGATCTTATCTCAGAGACCATTCCTTTCTTCCTCAGACTAGATCTAACAGCCTGCGTCTGTCTTTTCCAGCATTGGATATTTTCCTTTTCCAGTTTTTAGTTATATATTTATTATTGACTTCACTGAACTTATTTTTGTCCCTCTCTAAATTATCAGCCATATGAAAGTTAGTAATATTTTTATTTTTATCCAACATGTACCACTGAGTACAACGATAAACAAAGGAACAATGATTAATAAATATTTGTTGAATGAATGGATGGTTATATAGATGAATGGGAAAGCGTCCTGATTTGCTGTATAGTTTATTCATAATTGTTGTTGTTGAGGTTAGTTGCCACTGAGTCAGTTCCAACTCATGGTGACCCCTTGTATGCACAGTAGAACTTCTCCGTAGGGTTTTCAAGGCTGTGACCTTTTGGAAGCAGATTGCTAGGCCCCCTTTCAGGGGTGCCTGTGGGTGGGTTTGAACTGCCCACTTTTCGGCTAATAGTTGAATGCTTAACTGTTTGTGCAACCCCAGGACTTCTTTATGAACATTAAGGATGAAATAATAGACTTTGGAATTTTAGTATATTCATCTTCCCTGATATTATTACATGCATATACATGTAATATGGAGAAGACAAATAGGATGGAGCACTTGTTCTTCCAACTCTGTCACAATGAGGTCCCTCTTACCTCTGTCCCAAATACCCACACTCAAACTACACTTCCGTTAATATCATAACATGATATCTGGATATTAAGGATGGAGTGCATAGAATGTGCCTGTTCAAAAACGGGATTGAAAATTAAACATTAGTGTGTGGAATATATTACATGAATTCTGAAGCAGAAGACTTACTTGTCTTTGTATTTATGACCTGTTAAAATAATTATATTTCTATCCAGATGGGAACTTAGATTTTCAGAAACAATTAGAAGTATATTTTACTATCATATTAGTATCCACCAACTTTCACAATCCACATCAATGGTAGTCTGACCGCAACCCTGGTGAGGTACAAGGAACAAAAATAAAACAAAGAAACAGCAAAGAAAAGAAACAAAAGAACAGCAGGAAAAAATCTTAGTTGAATAGTCTTACTTTTTTCCCCATTGACTGGAAAAGTAACATTAAAACAATTTTAGTTCTACCATCATTTAAAATAATCTTAATACACTGTTATGCTATGCATGAACTCTTTTCACCGTGTCCTTGGGAACTGGAATCCCCCTAGACTCCCAATAATGAGATATAATATGTTTGTGTTTCCTTTGAGTAAAATGACCCAGTTTTTTGACCTTTATTTTCACTTCACTTTGAGTTGTATAGCTCTCCTTGGTCAAAGAGAAAGTAGTGAAATAAGAATAAATATTAGAAACATTTAAATCAAGTTTTACATATACCTCCATATCCTTTATTTTGAATATGTAACATTTGGAATGACAAGATAAATCCGAATGAATAAATGGCCTTTTCATTGAAAGTAAATGCTTCTAAAAATATGTTTAATAAAAAAACTCAAAACCTATAAAGTATTTTAGGAAACTATACTCTGAGTTACCTAAAGATCATAAGAATATTTAATTAAAGTTATTAATAATGAAATCATCTAGATTTTGTATTAAATTTTATAAATATTAATATTAAATATTAAACCAGTCACTTACAATTGAAAACCATTAACTACATATTTTTCCCAAAATATTTCCAACAAAAGCTAAAAAAATAGGCATTTGTCCTCTCTGCATATGTATGTGTGTGTGTGTGTGTGTGTGTATGTGTATGTGTGCGTGTGTATTGTTTTTGTTAGGTGCCGTCATGCTGTTTCTGACCACAGTGACCCTATGTACAACTGAATGAAACACTGCCCGATCACACCTTATCCTCATAATTGTTGCTATATTTGAGTCCATTGTTACAGCCACTGTGTCAAACCATCTTATCAAGGGTCTTCCTCTTTTTTGCTGAACCTCCACTTTACCAAGCATGATGTTCTTCTCCAGGGACTAGTCTCTCCTGATAACATGTCTCAAGTACATGACATGAAGACTTGCCGTTCTTGCTTCCAAGGAGCACTCTGGCTGTACTTCTTCCAAGACAGATTTGTTTGTTCTTCTGGCAGTCCATGGTATATTCAATATTCTTTGCCAACACCATGATTCAAAGGTGTCAATTCTTCAGTCTTCCTTATTCATTGTCCAGCTTTTGCAAGCATATGAGGCAATTGAAAATGTCATGCCTTGTCAGGTGCACCTTAGTCCTCAAAGTGACATCTTTGCTTTTCAACACTTTAAAGAGATCTTTTACAGCAGATTTGTCCAATGGACTATGTAGTTTGATTTCCTGACTACTGCTTCCATGGATGTTGATTGCGGATCCAAGTAAAATGAAATCCTTGACATTTTCACCATTTATCATGATGTTGCTTATTGGTCCAGTTGTGAGGATTATATATATATACATATATATATATATAATACCACTGCACCACCAGGGGTTATATATATATATATGTATATATATAACATATATATATATAGTCACAATAATGAGCACCTAGTTTAGAAGATTTTATAAGGTTGCATTGTAATGCTAATCAGATAATGACTGAGGCATATAAGAGTAATTTAAAAGCATTTAAATATAAACTGTGCTTATTTAATCAAATAAATTACACAAGTAATCATTATTAAAAAGCTTCTAAATGTTATTCATTTAACCTGAACTTAAAAAAAAAACAAACAAAAAACTATGAATAGTCCCTGTAAGTAGAGCACATGATCAACGATAACAGTTTTCTTGGAACTACTATTGCCCATCAGTTATTATTTCAGCAGTTCTCAGATATTCAAAACCAGGTTGTATCTATTTTAGATATAATCTGTTAGTTTATTTACTATTCCCTTGCCAAGAAAATAATTTTTTGTACTTGTAAATCAATAAAACTTGTAGAATATGTTACAGATGTATATATACATGAAAATACCACAAGTTTTTCAAAATCACTTTTAAATGTTTCAGAATATTTTAAAATGAAATATTTAAACAGTTGGCTTTCTACTTGATGATCTGAGACAATCTACACTTTCTCCTCACTTATAGACTGCTTCTTTAACTGACATTTCGAATTTACAACAATTGTAAAATATCCACTATCTAATTATTTTGCACACTAACAACATACATTTGGCAGTAACAAATGCCAAGGTGCAAAGAGAGAGAAACGCTCGCTTTGATGGTTAAGGTAATGTGTCAACTTGGCTGGGCCATGATTCTCAGGGTTTAGCAGCTATGTAGTGATGTAACTGGGCAGTTACGTAGTGATGTAGTCTTCCTCCATTTTGTGATCTGATGTGATCATCTTCCATTTTTGCATAACACTGATTTTGCACAACGACCTAGTCTCTTGAACCTAAACATCTTGATAACTGAGGAGAAGGTGTATGTCTTTTGCATAGATTAAAAATATGACGATCTAAAATCTTACTAGTAAAGATCAAGGGGATTTGTGAAAATATATTTACAGCATAATAAAGGGTGCTTATTTACTTTCCTACTTTAAAGTTCCAAATTAATTAGTCCAACAGAGCACAAATGTTCAAGTATGCATGTTTTTTATTAATTTTATCAGAGGAAATGAAAATGTTGTAAAAACAAAAATGAGCAGGAAGTTAAGTAGCAAGGAAACTAAAAGCTTTATATTTACCTTAATATATGCTCAGATTCTAAGTTAATTGCCTGTTGCAGCCTAAGCTCAATTATGAAATCATTTAGTTTATTCAGAAAACTGACTTTTTAAATTTTAGGTTAATATAATGTGTATGAATGGAGTATTAGTTTAAAATCTGAGGGAAAATAATTCCTTGGAGAAAGATAAAAAAAAAGGCTGCTCCGATATAAGCAGAGTATGCCAGAAACTGTAAAGTCAAGTAGTTTCTAACCAAAAACCAAAAGAAAGATGGATATTTAACATGTATATTTTGTCCACTTTAAAAATGTAGTGCTTAATTTTCGGTGGATATGGGAATTTAATCCAATACATCATTCACTTAATCAAAAACAATATGTAAAGATGAATAATGAAAGCCTGGTCTTGTGAAACAATTGCTCCTAAGAAATTATAATTTTGCAATCCAGTTTGGTGAACCAGGGCTTCAAACCATTTCATTCAGTTTGACACCCTTCTGAGTTTGCATTTCAGTCCCAGATATACTGAATCAGAATCTACATTTTAATGGGATTCCCAGGTGATTCTTAAGAATGTGGATTCTGATTCAGTATATCTGCAGGTGGAAATGCAAATTCTCAGCAGGGGTTGCTCCAAATCAACTGTTCAAAGCCCTAGTTTAACTGAATTAAAACATTGGCAAGATGTAAGTTGAATATATCTTTCTCCACAGATCAACTCAATACTGTGATAAATATTTGAATTTTGCATGTGAAGTTTTTCTACCAAGGCAGTTTATTCAATAACATTAAGAAAAAAATAATATTTGCCTTGTTCCTCCAGATTTATTAAAGGAATAAGTTTGGTTCTTACAACAAAAATCAAACTGCTGACCTGACCTATTCTTCAGGGCAATTCTGATGTATTATTTGTTCATTCTTTAGCTGTGGCTTAACTGCACATGTGATCATACTCTACAATAACGTTCCAAATTAAGTTTGTCATAGCCTTCAAGTATTAAGAATCATCATATTATAATACCCATAGTTGATAGTTTTCTTTATTTAATATTCAAGCTTTTACTATTTCGATGTATTTTGGAGCTGTCTATAAATTGCCTAAATTTTTATCTATTGATTGTGTTATTTGAAAATAACACTTTTATTTCTATTCACATTCCACCCTAGCCAATCTGTTGATTTTATTTTGATGTGACCTCAATCAAGTACATTATATTTTTATGTTTTTATTCATTACACATTTTCTCCTATAAACACATATAATTTGTGCAGATATATACTTGAAACTACATAGAATTCATTTTAAGAATGTACACAAATTGTAATCATCCTCTGTATAATCATATATTCACATATATATGAATTTAGAGTGAGAAATAGGTTCATTTCACTTTTAGCCTTTAAGATGTCTTGTTAGAAAAATCTGCATCTTTGTATATTTTTTTTGCTATTGCTCTACATTCCTTTTTATCATTAATAGCCATCTCCCCAAGCTACATGTTATAGGAATCGTTCTTAAGGAATCGTTTAAACTCCCTGATCTTTGATTCTTACAGTAAATTGATTCTACACACAGCAGTCTAATGAAACAAGATAAAAACAGTTTTGTGATTTTAAACCATAGAGAAATGTATATGTCCCTCCACTAAAAGATGAACTTAAACCCTGGTGTGATTCCTTATCTATTCACATTATTTCTCATGAATAAAACAGTACAACCATGAAGCTCAGAAAGAGCTCTTGGGTTAAGTGTTCGTGTAACTCTTTTTCTCAGTATGCAATTTCTGATTCTCTTATATTTCTTTAACTGACTCTCTCAGTCTGTCCTCATTAGATCTTACTTTAACAATGCTTCAAAATACTGTCATTAGTGCAAAGGCTCTTGGCTCAGAGAGCAAGTGATGAAGGTGTAAATTACATGAGTAGAAGACGAAAAGATGTGCCCTACAAATTTAAACCCATTTTGCCTTCATGATTTGGACAAGTTCATTCAGTGAGCTAATGAGCTATGAGAAATGAATTACATTTTAAATATATTGCTTAGTGTAGAGAATGCTTTACTAGGTTAGATCCTATCATTAGAGGAGCGTGCTCTCTTATATTGTGTTAGGGAATTCAAAGAATGTTTAATTCACATGTCACATATTTTTAAAAAGAATAATAAAAAAGAATAACAATTATTAAAAAGCTGTGTTTCTCTTTTTTTGAGGAATATGTTTTACTTACTATACCTTTTTATGGCCAAAAGTATTTTCTTTTTTTTTTATCTATTTTTACATGAGGCTTCCTAGCTCGAGAACTAAAACTTTCATTTATCCTCCCATCTTACAGGTAGACTTGGTTATATTTCATTAAATTCCTGTGAAAAGCAAATAGAAATGTGTCACTTTGGGACCTGAGTCATTAGTACTGTGGCCTTTTCCATATATTCTCTTTTTCCCCTTACCAACTGATGGAACCAGAATTTGTAGGAACCACTCAACAGAATGCAGATTACAACAAGGCTGTTTGCTCCTGCCTTCTAGGGAACTGTCAAATGAAAAAACAATTTTTTTTAATGTTATAGTAATGCTTTAAAAAAAAAAAGTAACAGGAGTTTAACCTTTTGTTCCAGCTAATAAGTTTAATACCTTTCATACATCTTCTAAGAACTTTACATAGGCTGCATAATTTAATCCTCAGAAGAGTTTAAATAGGTGGGTACTTTTATTGTCACTTTTTAGAAATAAAGAAGGCCAGCTTTATTTAGATAATTTGCCCATGTTCACTCTGCTACTGCTATATTTCATTGACTCTGAGATGCCCCTTTTTTTTATATTATAACATCTCTAGAATCAAGATGGATCTTCAAATAACTGGCATCCTAGTCAATTGCAGAGGCTGCATCGGAGGGGTGGTGTTCTGGAATTCCCATTCTTCGAGATCTGTTATCCATAATTTGTTATGTTCCACACAGAAGAATGCCTTTGTATAGTCAATAAAACACAGGTAAACATCTTTCTGGTATTTCTGCTTTCAGCCAGGATCCATCTGACATCAGCAGTGATATCACTGGTTCCATGTCGTCTTCTGAATCCAGCTTGAATTTCTGGCAGTTCCCTGTCAACATACTGCTGCAATCCTCTTTGAATGATCTTTAGCAAAATTTTATTTACATGTTAAATTAATGATATTGTTCTATAATTTCTGCATTTTGTTGAATCACCTTTCTTTGGAATGGGCACATATATGGATCTCTTCCAATTAGTTGGCCAGGTAGCTGACTTCCTAATTTCTTGGCATAGACGAGAGAACACCTCCAGCGCTGTATCCGTTTGTTGAAACATCTCAATTGGTATTCCATCAGTTCTTGGAGCCTTGTTTATTGCCAATGCCTTCATTGTAGCTTGGACTGCTTCCTTCAATACTATCTGTTCTTGATCATGTGCTACCTCCTGAAATGACTGTCAATCAATTCTTTATGTTTCAGTGACTCTGTGTATTCCTTCCATCTTCTTTTGATGCTTCCTGCATCCGTTAGTATTTTCCCCATAGAATTCTTCAAAATTGTAACTTGAAGCTTGAGTTTATTCTTCAGTTCTTTCACCTTGAGAAATGCTAGTGTGTTCTTCCCTTTTGGTTTTCTAACTCCAGGTTTTTGCACATTTCCTCATAATACTTTACTTTGTCTTCTCGAGCCATCCTTTGAAATCTTCCATTTAGCTCTTTTACTTCATCATTTCTTCCATTTGCTTTAGCTACTCTAGGTTCAAGAGCAAGTTTCAGAGTCTCTTCTGACATCTATTTTGGACTTTTCTTTCCTTCCTATTTTTTTTTTCCAACTCTTTTTTTTTTTTTTTTTTTATTGTACTTCAGGTGAAAGTTTACAGAACAAATAGTTTCTCATTACGCAGTCAGTATGCATATTGTTTTATGACATTGGTTAACAACCCCACAACATGTCAACCCTCTAACTTCTCAACCATTTTTTTTGGTGAAAATACACATAGCCAAAGATACACCGTTTCAAAAATTACTACATGCACAGTTCAGTGACATTGACTACGCTCTTCCAATTGTGCTGCTAGTCTCACTTAAGATGAAGGCTTACAGAACAAAGTAGTGTCTCATTTAACAGTTACTACACATGTTGCCCTATGACAATGGTTAACAATCTCACAACACATCTCCTTCCTATTTTTTAATGACCCTTTGCTTTCTTCACGTATGATGTCCTTGATATCACCGCACTTAATTGTGTTCATCTGGAACCTGTAGATAGATCAAGAGGTAGTCATGTGAACAGAACTAGGGAATACTGTGTGGTTTAAAGTCAGAAAAGGTGTATGTCAGCATTTTATCCTTTCACCATATTTATTCAATATCTTTGCTGAGCAAATAATCCGAGAAGCTGAACTACATGAAGAAATATGTGGCATCGGGATTGTTGGAAGATTCATTAACAAACTGACATATGCAGATGATACAACCTTGCTTGCTGAAAGTGAAGAGGACTTGAAGCACTTACTGATGAAGATCAAAGACTACAGCCTTCAGTATGGATTACCCCTCAACATAAAGAAAACAAAAATCCTCACAACCGGACCAATAAACATTATGATAAATGGAGAAAATACTGAAGTCGTAAAATATTTCATTCTACTTGGATCCACAATCAATGCCCATGGAAGCAGCAGTGAAGAAATCAAATGACACATTGCATGGGCAAATCTGCTGCAAAAGAACACGTTAAAGTGTTTAAAAGCAAAGATGTCACCTTAAGGATGAAGGTGGATGTCATGGATTGAATTGTGTCCCCCCAAAATGTGTGTCAACATGGCTAGTCCAAGATTCCTAATATTGTGTGGTTGTCCACCATTTTGTCATCTGATGTGATTTTCCTCTGTGTTATAAATCCTACCTCTATGATATTAATGAGGTGGGGTCAGCAGCAGTTATGCTAATGAGGCAGGATTCAATCTACAATGTTAGGTTTTGTTCTAAGCCAATCTCTTTTGAGATATAAAAGAGAGAAGTGAGCAGAGAGACATGGGGGTCTCATACCACCAAGAAAGGAGCGACGGGAGCAGAGCTCATCCTTTGACCTGGGTTTCCTGCACAAAGGAGCTTCTAGACCAGAGGAAAATTATTGACAAGGACCTTCCCCCAATGCTGACAGGGAGAGAAAGCCTTCCCTTGGAGCTAGTGCCCTGAATTCGGACTTCTAACCTACTAGACTGTGAGAGAATAAACTTCTGTTTGTTAGAGCCATTCACTTGTGGTATTTCTGTTATAGCAGCACTAAATATCTAAGGCAGTGAGCCTGACCCAAGCCATGGTGTTTTCAATTGCCTCATAAGCATGTGAAAGCGGAACAATGAATAAGGAAGACTGAAGAAGAATTAATGCCTTTGAATTACGGTGTATGTGGAGCATGTTGAATATACCATGGACTGCCAGAAGAACGAACAAATCTGTCTTGGAAGAAGTACAGCCAGAATGTTCCTTAGAAGCAAGGATGGTGAGACTACGTCTTGCATACTTTGGACATGTTATCAGAAGGAACCAGTCCCTGGAGAAGGACATCATGCTTGGTGAAATAGAGGGTCAGTGAAAAAGAGGAAGAGCCTTGACAAGATGCATTGACACAGTGGCTGCAACAATGGTTTCAAGTGTAAGAACGATTGTGAGGATGGCACAGGACCAGGCAATGTTTCATTCTGTTTGTTGTACGGAGGTTTGCTATGAGTCGGAACCGACTTGAGGCACCTTACAACAACAACAACAACAACATATGTGAAAGAAAGTAGAAATTAGCTTAGACGGAAAAAGACAGAAGATCCCTGCCAGCAATCAGGCTGAGAGAACAAACACAGAAAAAGACCACTACAAAGTTAACAGAACATGCATTTTCCAAAGACATACAGCAACTATAAAATGCCATAATACTCTCATAATACTGCTTTCTTACCAATCGCACTCTTGGGTCCTCTTTACTATTTACATTTATAACTATAGATTGTTGTTGTTAGGTTCCATCGAGTTGGTTCTGACTCAGAGTGACCCTACGTACAACCGAAGGAAACATAGCCCGGTCCTACCCTATTGTCATGGTCATTGTTACGCTACAGATACCCAATTGCTAAAACATCCTCACCTTATGACAGCACCCCATTCCAAGTTAATACCCACTTCTCCTAATGCTGCCTCAGAAACAATGACTAATCAGAAACTGATCTCTGCTTTCCTTAGACCCTTCTCAAAATCTTTCCATGGTAAACAAAACCTTAGAAAAGACCCTTCCCTCCTCCCTCTTGTACAGCGTCATTTTACAGTTCCTCTAGAGTTCATCTAGTAAATCCTTCTCAGATTACAGGTTTATCCCTGTGATCTTTGGTTGAATAGGCTTTACCAAACAGTTAAAAAAGAATAAGAAGAAAAGCAGAATGTGGTAAATGCTGTGAAACAATTTTAAATTTCAAGTAGTTTGAGCACTGAAGAAGTGACTACTTTTGGATAAAATAATGTATAAAAGTTTAAGTAGAGTGCTTTTTGAGGTAGGCTCTAAATCAGAGATCAGTTTGGTTGTGGAAGGATATGTGAGGACTAAGGAAAATTTAAACATGAGAAAGACATTACGATGCAACATCAAAAGATTCTGTCCAGTTTGAATTAGGTTGAATGATGCTGTCGTTGTTAAGTGATGTTGAGTCAGTTCTGACTCATAGTGACCCTATGTACAACAGAAAGAAACACTGCCTGGTCCTGTGCCATCTCAGCCATTGTTGGTATATCTGAGCCCATTTTCGTAGCCACTGTGTCAATCCATTTCACTGAAGGTCTTCCTCTTTTTCACAGACCTTCTATTTTACCAAGCATGATGTTAAATCTGGAAAGTTGGAGATACAATGTCAAGAGTCTCAAATACTCCGAAATAAAATTTGGAGATGTTTTCTGTAGGCTATGAGGTTGGACAAAATGACATTTGAATGGGTGTGTGTGACAGACAGGTGTTTGAACTAAGACAATAAATCCGGTGACAGTTGAAGAATAGATTAGACACGAAATATGAGGCTAGGAAAACTATTGCAAAATTTTGGACAATGTTGCAAACATTAGAATGAAAATACTAGAAATAGGCCAGTATCAGCATAATTAAAGTAAGGAGATATATATGTGAGACACTATTTGATGAACGATAAGAGAGGGAAGAGGAGTATTCAAAAATGTAGAAGTCTGGAGGGCAAGAAGTTTAAGTCCTTGGGGGTAAAATGACTAGAACAGAAACAATGAGAATGTTGGCAAAATGTGAAGATGTAACCAATGTCACTGATCATTATGTGTAAATAATGTTGACGGGGAGTGAGTTTTTCACCAAACATAAAATAGAATATTAATAAAAAATTAAAAAATAGTGCTCGGATTTTTAGCAGAAGATGGTGGCAGGCTTAGAAGATGGTGATAGTTTCATCAAAGCGTGGGAAATGAGTAATCTGTTGATCCATAGGCTGGTCAAGGGCAGGCATTGTACTGAGATAGAGCTACAAACTGGCATTTGAATATAAGCATCTCGAGTAAAAGGAAAGTGTCTGAGCTGAAAAGGACAATTTGAGGCTTGTCTATAAAAAACTGATTTTTGAAAGTTATCAGTGGAGGAGATAACAAAAGAGATAATGTGAATGAGAGGAATAATTCCATTTAGGAAGTCATGTTTTAGGACAGCAAATAATGAAAAGTTACTGAACAGTAGACTAAAGAATGATAATAAAGAGAGATGGAGAACAAAAAATAAGCACTGGTATATAAAAATAAAGACTTTCAAGAAGAAGTTGACAATAGTGTTACATAGTGCATAAAGTATAAGTTGGAATAGAATAAAACTTTTGTTTATAAAATAACTGGTGTGCCTTTTAGAAAGTACTAAGGCTTTCTAAATCTTTTTTCAGTGTTGTCTTCTTTTTTATAGGGGGTCAATTGAAGTATTATCATATTTAAACCTATATGATACTTACCAAATCTATAACCCTCCTTATTTCTGACTTATTTTATGATCTTTAAAGTCCTATATTTCTTTCAAGTTAGAGGTTCCATATAAGATAGTTCTGGTATAAGGTGTCAAAGCAATAAAATACTGAATGAATATTGACAAGCTGTAGGGAATAAAGCACAATGGATTGGCAAGATCATCCAAAGCAACTACTTGCATTCAAAGCGTTGCATTATGCCTTTGCTCTTGACTCAGCTCCGAATCATGACCACACCATGTGTTACAGAGTAGAATTGTTCCATAGGGTCTTCTTGGTTGTAATCTTTATGGAAATAGATTGCCAGGCTTTTCTTCCATGGCAGTGCTGGATGGGTTTGAACCACCAACGTTTAGGTTAGTAGTAGAACACAAACCGCTTGCACCACGCAGGGACATCCATTTCTTAAGGATAATTCATTTTCTATTTAAACATATACTTTCAAGGGTAACTGAAACCTAAATAGTATATATCACATATTTGAATATCATGGGTAACTTCAATTAATGTTTCGTCGTTAACATCTCCTCTGCACACATATTGCATTTACTGTAGCTTCATTGCTGCTAACTCACCATACAGGAGAAATGCCAAATAGGTTAATTTGCTTGTGAAGGCGAGCATTTTTATCACTTTTCATTTTTACCAGTTTTTTTTCTCTTATACAGGTATATCACTCTCAAACAAGAGCTAAGCAACGTTTTATGATTTACCTTATATCTGGTGAGTCAGTCCTGGGACCCTGAAAAGTGCCTTTCAGGACAATACTGAGTCAATTACTGTAATCACTTCCTGCTTGTTTCTCTCACAGATACTTGTCATTTAACTCACAGCTCGGTTCTGAATGGTCTCTTGACTTTAAACTTCTTGTTGAAAGATTCACACTGATTTCTCAGATAGAGGCAATTTATTAATCTTTCTAGAGGTTTAGACATATCTGAAAAAGTCATCTCTTCCCTTTAAACATCATTTTCATCAGGTAATCACTTGTCTGTTTTAAATATAAAAATACTTCTTGATGTTCTTTTTAAGCAAATTATGTTCCTCTATTGCCTTGCTCTAAACAAGTTATGGAGCCCTGATGGCACAGTCTTGGCTGCCAATGAAAAGGTCAGCAGTTCAAATCCACCAGCTGCTGTTTGACCCTATGGGTTGGCTCTACTCTCTTCTATAGGGTCGCTATGAGTCAGAATCAAATCGATGGCAAAGGGTATGTTTTTTTTTTTTATTGTACCTCAGGTGAAGGTTTACAGAACAAATAGTTTCTCATGAAACAGTAGTACACATAATGTTTTATGACATTGGTTAACAACCCCACGACATGTCAACCCTCTCCCTTCTTGACCTTTTTTTTTTTTTTGGTGAAAATATACATAGTCAAAAATATACCATTTCAAAAATTTCTACATGCACAGTTCAGTGACATCGACTACGCTCTTCCAATTGTGCCGCTATTCTCACTTTAGATGAGGGCTTACAGAACAAAATAGTTTCTCATTAAACAGTACACATGTTGCCCTATGACAATGGTTAACAACCTCACAACACATCAACACTATCCTTACTCAATCTTGGGTTCCCTATCACCAGCTTTCCTACCCCCTTCTGGTAAAGGGTATTTTTTAAACATGTTATAATTTTTATTGCATTCTACAACATATATATTGATGCATTCTTCATTTTATGTGTCAAGTAATGAACATTTCTTTTTAAATTTTTTTCTTACTGGACTATACTTTTCTGTTTCAAATTATTTCTCACAATTCACTTATTCAATACATTCTAAACTCCCCTGTGACCACATATAGTGACTAAAGAGAATATTGTTGTTGTTGCTTTTTAAAAAAGAAAGCAACCAAACTCACTGCACTCAAGTCAGTTCTGACTCATAGCGACCCTATAGGACAAAGTAGAACTGCCCCATAGGGTCTCCAAGGAGCAGCTCGTGGATTCTAACTGCCAACCTTTTGGTTAGCAGCCATAGCTATTAACTACTACACCACCAGGGTTTCCATTGTTGTTGTTAGGGACCTACAAATTGGAACCAAATTAATTTCTATATTACATGGAAGTTAATGACAACGGGAAAAATCTTGCCTTGCCGAACACGTGAAGAAGCTATGCTTCAAAGCAGCTGATAAATATTTTTAAATGTTTTGATGAGTTGAGGTGCTTTCTATACAAGCAAAACTATTTAAAATATTTATATGGAAAAAGAACTCTAAGTTACTATTCTCTTTCCTATGCCCTATATTTTGTTTCATTTTCATCACATTATACCTATTTCTCTGAACAAACTACTGGAAACTTCCTTACATTTCTCTCAGTCTAGAAATTTGTTCTCAAAACTCTACCTTTTAAACCTACATATTTGCAAATAAAAAAAAAAAACTAAACCAAAAAAAAAAAAAACTAAACTCATTGCCCTCAAGTCGACTCTGACTCATAGCAACCCTAAAGGACAGCGTAGAACTGCCCCATAGGACTTCCAAGGAGCAACTGGTGAATTGGAACTGCTGGCCTTCTGGTTAGCAGCAGAGCTCTTAACCACTGCACCACCAGGGCTCTTATTTGTGCGTGTGTATATATATATACACACACACACATATATATAATACCAACTTCTCCAAGAAAACTACAAATCTCAACCATTGCCCTCTATCCTATCTTGAGCCCCCCCCCCCTTTTTTTAAGCTTCCATAGTATTCCTCTTGCATTAAGCAAGAATTACAACTCTGAAAATATACACGGTCCCAAATACAACTGGGATTTTGCTAGTCAAAATGAGTTCTCTCTGATCAGCTCATTTTCTGTTTAACTCTTTCTTGGATTCCTCTTTTCACAGTCAATTTACTACTTATGCCTTTACCTGGACTCATATTGTTATTACATCTTGTTGTTAGGTGCTCTCTAGTCAGTTCCGACTCATAAGTGATCCTACGTACAACAGAACGAAACACTGCCCAGTCCTGCGCCATCCTCATAATTGTTGTTACGCTTGAGCTCATTATTGCAGTCATTGTGTCAATCCATCTCTTCTTTACTGACCCTCTACTTTACCAAGCATAATGTCCTTCTCCAGGGACTGGTCCTACTTGATAACATACCCAGAGTACATGAGACTAAATAAGTGTCTCCATCCTTGCTTCTAATGAGCATTCTGGCTGTACTTCCAAGACAGATTTATTTATTCCTCTGGCAGTTCATGTTATATTCAATAATCTTCGCCAACACCATAATTCACAGGCATCAATTCTTCTTTGGTCTTCTATATTCATTGTCTAGCTTTCACATGCATATGAGGCAATTGAAAACACTATGTCGTGGGTCAGGCGAACCTTAGGCTTTGAAGCGACATTTTTGCTTTTTAACAGTTTAATGAATTCTTTTGCAGTAGATTTGCCCAGTGCAATAGATGATTTAATTTCTTGACTGTTACTTCCATGGGTGTTGATTGTGGATCAAAGTAAAATGAAATCCTTGACGACTTCAATATTTTCTCCATTTATCATGATGTTGCTTACGGGTCCAGTTGTGCGGATTTTTGTTTTCTTTACGTTAAGGTGTAATCCATACTGAAGGCTATAGTCTTTGATCTTCTTCAGTAAGTGCTTCAAGTCCTCTTCATGTTCAGCAAGCAAGGTTGTGTCATCTGCATAATGCAGGTTGTTAATGAGTCTTCCTCCAATCGTGATGCCCTGTTCTTCTTCATATAGTCCAGTTTCTCAGGTTATTGGTTCAGCATACAAATTGAATAAATATGGTGAAAGGATACAC
The DNA here is from genome assembly GCF_000243295.1 of Trichechus manatus latirostris. Taxonomy (NCBI): domain Eukaryota; kingdom Metazoa; phylum Chordata; class Mammalia; order Sirenia; family Trichechidae; genus Trichechus; species Trichechus manatus. Next base: position 22,233,643 of record NW_004443948.1, on the reverse strand, counting down.
TGACGCACAACTTTCCTAACTTTGAACCACACAATATCTCCTAGTTCAGGTTCCTCATGAACACACTTAAGTGTCCTGGAATTCCCATTCTTGTAAACGTTATCCATAATTGGTTATGAGCCACACAGTCGAATACCTTTGCATAGTCAATAAAACACAGGTAAACATCTTCCTGGTATTCTCTGCTTTCAGTCAGGATTCATCTGACATCAGCAGTGGCATTCCTTGTTCCACATCCTCTTCTAAATCTGGCTTGAATTTCTGGCAGTTCTCTGTTGATGTACTGCTGCAGCCGCTTTTGAATGAGCTTCAGCAAAATCTTACTTGTGTGTGATATTAATAATATTGTTCAATAATTTCCGCATTCTGTTGGATTACCTTTCTTTGGAATGGGTACAAATACGGTTGGTCAGGGAGCTGTCTTCCAAATTTCTTGGCATAGACAAGTGAGCACTTCCAGCCCTACATCCGTTTGTTGAAACATTTCAATTGGTATTCCGACAATTCCTGGAGCCTTGTTTTTCGCCACTGCCTTCAGTGCAGATTGGATCTCTTCCTTCAGTACCATCGGTTCTTGATCATATTCTATCCAGAAATGTTTGATAGTCAACCAATTATTTTTCTTACAGTGATTCTTTGTATTCCTTCCATCTTCTTTTGATGCTTCCTTCACGGTTTAGTATTTTCCCAGTGGAATCTTTCAATATTGCAACGTGAGACTTGATTTCTTTCATCTTGAGAAACTCCATGCATGTACTTCCCTTTCGGTTCTGTATCTCTCTCCAGGTCTTTTTACATTTATTTCATTTAAGCACTTTACTTTGTCTCCTCAAGCCACCCTTTGTAATCTTCCATTCAGCTCTTTTACTTCAACATTTCTTCCTTTTGCTTTAGCTACTCTAAGTTCAAGAGCAACTTGCAGAGTCTCTTCTGATGTCCATTTTGTTTTTTTCTTTCTTTCCTGTTTTTTTAATGACCTCTTGCTTTCTTCATGTATAATGTCCTTGATGTCATTCCACAACTCGTCTGGTCTTTTTTTTTTTTTTTCCACTAACATAAATGGTGACTATACATATGGACTTGGCCAGATGGCATACACAGGAATCAAATCGATTCATCTGTGGAAAGAGAGGATGTAAAAGCTCAATATTATCAGTCAGAACCAGACCAGGACTTGACTGAGAAATAGAACATCAATTGCTCATATACAAGTTCAAGTTGAAGCTGAAAAAAATCAGAAAAAGTCCACGAGAGCCAAAGTGTCATCTTGAGTATATCCCACCTAAATTTAGAGACCATCTTAAGAATAGATTGGCCACACTGAACACTAATGACTGAAAACCAGAGGTGTATTATGTCTTAGTTTACTCTATTTACAGCATCTACTGCACAGTCAATGATTATTTTCAACATTTCTTAGGGGAAAAACTATCTTTTTTCTCAATGTCCACATTATGCAGAGAACATAATTTCTGTTATCTCTGTTATTTGGAAAGTTTCGTTACATCAGGATAATTCGTGCTCCTGTATTACTTCTGTCCAGAACTTCCTCAATAATTGGCGCTAACAAATTTCCACAGTATTCTTGAGCACTTGTATACTGCATAGAATTATGCCATGTTTCGTATTACCTTCACTTATACATTTCTCTCCTCAAATAGTTTTTCAAACATTTAGTCATTTCTGGGGTTGGACTATATCCTAAAGATAAAAATATTAAATGCAGTTTTGCTTTTTACGGGTGTATCTCCTCTTTGGAATCTAAATTTTATGAGGGGTCCTTGAGTTTGGCTGGTCTCCATAACCACTAGGACAACTAGCAAAAAGAGTTCCTTATAGTCTTTAATTTCTCTCTCTCTCTACACGTGCGCGCGCACACACACACATATGTGTGTGTGTATATATATACACATACCCCAAAAAAACAAACCGACTGCCATCAAGTCAATTCTGGCTATAAGTCCACAACTATGATGTTAATGAGGCAGGATTAGAGGCAGTTATGTTAACAAGGCAGGACTCAATCTATAGGAATTGATCGTATCTCGAGTCAATCTTTTTTGAGATATAAAGGAGAGAACTGAGCAGAGAGGAACGGCATCTGCTACCAAGAATAATGAAGAACCAGGAGGGGAAAGTGTTCTTTGAACCCAGTGTCCATGCGCTGAGAAGTTCCTAGACCAGGGAAAGACTGATGACAAGGACCTTCCCCCAGAGCCGAAAGAGAGAGAAAGCCTTCCCTTGGAGCTGGCACCCTGAATTCGGATTTCTAGCCTCCTAGACTGTGAGAGAATAAAATTCTCTTTATTAAAGCCATCCACTTGTGGTATTTCTGTCATAGCAGCACTAGTTAAATGAGACAAAGCTGTGGTCTTTGATCTTCATAGATAAGGGCTTCAAGTCTTCACTTTCGGCAAGCAAGGTTGTGTCACCTGTGTATCGCAGGCTGTTAATGGGTCTTCCACCAGTCCTGATCCCACGTTCTTTTTCGTATAGTCCAGCTTCTCAGATTGTTGGCTGAGCATACAGATTGAATAAATATGGTGAAAGGATACAACACTGACACGCACCTTTCCTGATTTTAAACCACACAGTATACCCTTGTTCTGTTCGAACAGCTGCCTCCTGGTCTATCTATTTTAGCCAAGATCCATCTAACATCAGCAATGATATCCCTTGTTCCATGTCCTCTTCTGAACTAGCTTGGATTTCTGGCAGTTCCCTGTCAATGTACTGCTGCAATCATTTTTGAATTATCTTCAGCAAAATTTTATTTGTGTGTAATATTAATGATATTAATACAGTGGAATTGAGAGGCTTTCCAAATTTTCATAAACTGTTTGTCCTCCTTAATTTGTATTTTAAACTGTATCGCTTTCACCAAGAATCTCTTGTATAACCTATTTAAATACAAAGTTATATTCTAATAAAAGTGGGTTTTTGTTTTGTGTGTGTGTGTGCATGTATAGGGGGGAAAAAAAACCCTTGTCTTAGTTTCTTAGTAACAGAAATACCCAAGTGGGTGGTTTAACTGTTTTTTTCTCTCCAAATTTAGGAGGTTAGAAGTCTAAATTCCGGGCACTGGCTCTAGAGGAAGGCTCTGGCTCTCTGCCCACTTTGGGGGAAAATCTTTGCCACTTTCAGCTTCTGTTCCAGGGTTCCTTAACCCTCTCCACCTGGTGTGTATTTTTTCCCCTTTGTGCTGGCTTGTCTCTGTGTGCAGACTGTCTCCTCTATAAGAAGGGATTAGATTTAGGACACACCCTAAATTGACATGGACTTATTAACAAAACAAAGGAAACCCTGTACCCAAAAGGAATTCTATCCACAGGTATAGAGGTTAAGATTCCAACACATATATTGGGGAGGACACAATTAAGTCCATAATACCTCTGAATTCTTAATTATCCCAATGATTAGACAAAGTTCAAGGTATTGGAGCTATACATCAGGCATAATACATATACACACGAGAGCTACTAAACCCATAAAATTCGCTGAGTTTAAATGAATGTGTTTATCCAAGTTAATTCTAGTCATCAATTTTAAATACAACAATATCCGTATCTAAGTTCCTAAAAGTAAGCTCCTCTTTTTAAACAGGATACAGAAAGACATGAATTCTGCGTCTGTGGCATTATGCATTTAAAAATATTAAACTATAAACAGCACCCTCAGGCCACTGGCTTCTTCAGGTCCTGCCCTCCTCTTTGCTTTCAGCAACATGAAACATTTCAAATTATTTAAAGCCATCTATGAGTGAGAGGAAACAGAAGGATGAATTGACATGTAGGCAATTAACTCATGTCAGACTAGGCCAGTGGAGCGCTCGCCCTTCAGCAGGATCTCAGCTGCTTTCCTGAGCTGTGGGTGAGGAAAGAGGTGATCTTCAATTCCCATTTATCCTTCTCTTAATTTTCCTTTCACTAAGAACACGATTCTGTCTGAAATGTATCTGAATAAATGTGGTTTTATTAATAACAATATAATATTTTGAAACAATATCCCATTTTTATGCATCTATAAATAAAAAAAAAGAAATATCAGGTGTGCATAATTTGACAAATGATATCACAAAGGCCCAGAGATTTGAAATAGAGACACATTTTGCAAGGGGTAGAGCTAGGAATTCATCCCAGATTTGTTAGCCTCTGAAGCCAAGACTGTATCCACTAGACCATCAGCATATTATTCTATAAAATCATTCATTTTCTGATTTTTTTTTCATTTTGCTTTATCTCTCTGCCTCCTTATGTAACTCTGTCTTTTTCTGTAGACACACCTCTGCTTTTCTGTGCAGTGTATTCTGCTCCTTTCTCTCCCTAGGGCACATCTACCTTTTCATCCTCCTCATTGTTTTTAATTATATAATTACAGAAATTATTTTTTGTAAACGATTATATTCTTGGTACAACATACTTTAATACTTATTCCTCAATCTTTTAAGATTCAAGATAGATACATAAATCATTTTCTTTTAAACCTATGATATTTCTCTTAATGTAAATTATTCTGAACAGAGTGCAAAATAGATAAAATAAAGGCGACTGAATAATAGAAATGAATAGGACATTAGAAATTGTTTGCTCTCATCTATTCCTCCCCATATTTTTCCCCATATTGTTTTACAACATTCTTGACCAATGATTCATGCAGACTCAACTTTCTATTTCTAGGATTATCTCCTCTAAAGACCAGCTATTCTATTCTGAAATTTCTACCTTAGTTTTAATTAAAAGTTGCTGCTTTCTAACATCAATCAATTAAATGACTTAATATTATAGTTCTGAGAAGTGAATACGATTATCGTATCGGCAGATACAACGGAAATTCTTACCTTCCTAGTGTTTAAACTACTATTCCATTAATGTGTCCTTAGTTGCATCTTTTTTTTTGGTCTTTCTAAGCCTGGAACAACAGAAGCTCTTGATGCTTTTCTAGCTTCACTTCCGTCTAGCCAGGTCCCCTTGTTTCTACATTTATATACTGGATTATTTTAAACATATATTCCAATGTTATAATACGACGACTACTTTTGGTAATGCTGGAGGAAAGAAGTTGTCCTGTTAAGGCTACAATAGAAAAAAATATAAAAACTGGATAAAACAAAAAAGTAAAATGACTGTTAATACCAAGTGTTGGTGAGGATGTGGGGGCAACTGAAACTCTTATACTTTCTGGTGGGAATCTAAAATGGTACAACTATCCTAAAAAACAACTTTGGCAGTTTCACAGAAAATGAAATACACTTACACTATGATCCAGCCATTTCACCCCTAGAAATTTATTGAAGAGAAATTACAAGTTATATCCATGTGACGTCTTATTTACCAACGTTTATGACAGTTTTGTTTATATGAGCTACAATGGCAACAATCCACATATTCATCAAAAGATATATGGATTAAAAAAATTGTGGCATATCCATTTGATGGAATACTACTTAGCAGTAAAAAATTAATAAACTAATGATGAAAGCAGCAAACTGGATGAATCTCAAAATCATTATACGAGTGAAAAAAACCAGAGGCAAAAGAGAACAGACTGCGTGGTTCCATTTATTTACAATTCTAGAAACTATGAACTAATCTATAGTAATAAAGCAAATAAGTGGTTGCCTGGGGCCAGAAGATGGGAGAGGAATGGACTCCAAATGGAAATGAAAAAACGCAGAAATGATTGAAATGTTCTGCATCTTGAAATCTTGAACGAAGTTGTGGCTGCACAAATGTATGTAATTGTTCACAACGCATTGATTTGTGCATTTTAAGTGAATTCAATGTCCTTTTGATAAATTATGCCCCAATCAACTTATATAAAATAATATATCAAATTTTATAGTGCTGATTTAGAAACACTTGCATAGTGTTCTATAATGTGAGTACTGATTATGTGTGCAAGTCGTTAGTTACTCTCCCAATTTTTTTAACTTTATAAACATGATACTTGTGTATTCAATATTTTATTCTAAGTCCATAATTTTAAATGTGAGTATACTCATGTTCTAAATTTATGGTGGTTGTGGGATATAGTAAAACTGTGTAGAGGGCCCACTTAGTGTCATTGAATAACATTGATATCAGAGTGGCAGTATTTAATAATTTAACTGATAATTTACATTTTTTGTAAAATTGTATCGATGTAAAATTGCCATTTTTAAGGCTGAATAGGTTATTTCCTTAGATACAGTAGAAATTTCAGTTTAGTACATCTTATCTAGGTATTAATTAGTAATCTTTTCTAACACTTCTCCCAGGAGGTATGGATTGATTCCTTTATAACTTAAGTTTCTTCATTATACCCTCACAGATTTCCAGAGATAATTTTCAAAAGTATATCAAAAAGTAATTTCAAATTATTTTTCATGGGATCCTATGCTTTTTTTTTTTTTAGAAAAGAAGTATATTTCATTTTGAAATAGAATAGAGAAGCAAGGGAATTCTAGGCAAGAGAAATTGTCCTCTTAATCAAAATACAGGAAGTCCCTGGGTTATGAATGAGATCTTTAAGGTTGTCTTTAAGTCTGTAAGGCGAATTTGTAGGTAAATCAGAACAGGGGCATACAGTTCATATTTAGCCTTACTTTAGTGCAAGAAAAGGCTTGAAGGCTTTTCAAAGATTTAAAAGTTGCACGTGCAGCAAGAAAGTGAGTGTGATGAAGAATTTGTTGTGAGCAGGGGCTGGTTCAATTGTTTCAAAGTGAGGGCGAATTAACATAACATTAAAAGGCAAGTATGAGTTGTCTGTAAGTCAGATGTTCCTAACCCGAGGACTACCATTAAATAAAAAATATACATTGAGAATAAGGACCAAGATAGGATTTGTGCTCTAATGCTGTTATAAATAACCTCTTATCATATTTGAGAATAATTGATAACTTAAGTATTCTAATATTATTTTTATATTGTTAAGAATGATGACTGTCTTTAAACACTGGAGAAGCAAACTTATAACCTTCTTAACTACAGTAAAGTATATAAATATTTTTACCTCGTTTTTTCTATTTGTAAACTGGGACCATTAATAGTATCTACCACATAGTCTTTTCTTTTTTGGTCAAATTTCAACACATTAATACCTGTAAAGTGCTTTGAAAAGTATCTAAAACAAAGTAAGAACACAATAGACATTAATTTTATTTATTATGTTTGATTTTGGTATATTATCCCTAATATCTCTAAACACTCTTTTAACCACAGTAATTATTTTTACATAAGTTTCTCTTTCTTACAATTGTTCATGTAATACAGAACAGCAATTTATTTTTTAAGGTATACCCGATGATTTAAATTCATATTCAGAAGAGTTGTTTATATCTTTCAGAACTAACTTTATTTCTGCTTTATTTTCGTTGTTGCTAAATCTACTCTGACATTCTAGGGTGAGGTTCCTCTGCTTCACTATAAAATATACTAGGATATTGACTTTCACTCATTACTCCATGTTCACTCCAATATATTTGTCACTGCCATATTATGACACTGCTGTCCGGAAGCTTAAAAAACAAACAAACAAACAAACAAACAAATTTGGCGTAGCACTTCCCTTTATTTTTTCACAATATTCTGAGATATATAATGCTATTAAGTTAAACCAAGAATTTGTCAGATATTCTACTTTCAACACAGTAAATAACACATTTATGTTTGATTTTTGTCATGATCCATTTTGATTCTGTTCCCCCTTTCCTCCCGTGAATATTTTTTGGATATTTTATTTGTGATGACCCTGTGGATTACATTTAACATCTTAAATTTGTGACAATTTAATTTAACTTCAGTGACATACAAGAACTGTATTCCAGTTTATGCTTCTGCTATCACCAGTTACATCTTTATACATCATGTGCACAATGACATAAGTTTCTAATTATTTTTATTAATGTTGTTTATTATAAAACATGTAGAACATAGCAATTAGAATTACCAACTGAAAATATCATAAACTGGACTTTATAGTTGTCAATGAAGTTATGTTTACTAGATCACTTTTTTCTATATATGCCTTCAACTTACTGTCTGGTATCCTTTCCTTACCTTCTGAAGGACTCCCTTTAACATTTCTTGTAGGGTAGGTATAGTCATAATAAACTCCCTCAGCTTTTGTCTATCTTGGAGTGTCTAATTTTGTCCTCATATTTGCAGGATGAGTTTCCCAAATATAGAGTTGTTTGTTGATAATTCATATTTTTCAGCATTTTAAACCTGTCATTGCACTGCCTTCTGGCCTCCAAGGTTTCTAAGGAGCAATTGGCATTAATCTTGTTTGGGATACTTTGTATGTCCAAACTTGCTTCTCTCTTGCTGTTTTTAGGATTATCTCTTTATCTTTGATTTTCAAGAGTTTAATTATAATTTGTCTCCATGTGAATCTCTGTAGGTTTATCTTGTTTTGAGTTCACTGAGCCTCTTGGATTTGTAGATTCATATCTTTTGTCAAATCTGGAAAGTTTTCTTCTTTAATTTTTTAAAAATATTTTGCCTATCCCTTTCTCATTCACTTCTTCAGCAATTCCCAGAATGCGTATGTTGGGTCATTTGATGGTGCCCTACAATTCCACTAGACTCTCTTCATTTTTCTGTATCCTTTTTCTACTGTTGCTATTAAGACTCAATAATTTGGACTGCTTTATCTTCTAGTTTCTGATACTTTCTTATGGTGGCTCAAATCTGCTGCTGAGTTTCTTTGATAAATTTTTAATTTCAGTTATTCAAACTGCCAACCTTTTGGTTAGTTCAAGTGCTTAACTTCTTGTGCAACCCAAGGACTCCTATTACACTCTTTAGCTGTGAAATTTTGTTTAGTTATTTTTTTATAGTTTCTATATCTTTATTGAAATTCTTGTTTTGTTCTTATTTCCTTTTCCTGATCTCCTATTGTTCATTGTCATGTTTTCCTTTAGCTTTTTGAACATATTTAATATTGTTAAAATTCTCTAATTTAAAGTCCTCTAATTTGCCCATTATCTGGGCTTCCATAGGGACAATTTCTCTCTTTGTATTTTTCTTTCGATTGGGCCATCCTTTTCTGTTTCTTTGTATAACTTTTAATATTTTGTTGAAACTGGGACATTTGAATATTATAACGTGGTAACTCTGGAATTCAATTTCTTTCCTTTCCCTGGAGATTGAAACATTTTTATTTTTAAATCACTGAAAGTTCTGCAACCTTCCATAACTATTTTTGCAAAGACTACCCTCCAAAACATGTGTGGACATCAAGGACTCTGTACCTAACTAGCGTTTTGAAAGATATTTTCTTGTACTTCAGGGGTAAAATAAACAGCTGAAAACAAAAAGTTTATGATTCTCCCACTCCTCGGGGATTGTTGTTGTTACTTAATGAAGGCTGCAGGTAACTGTTTAGTGTTTTTTCCAAGCTAATTTGGGCAAAGTGTGTATTCCAATTCTACTATCTCTGAAGTCAGTCAGTGGTCTTTGTTTGCCCTTTGAATCTGCTAGCAAGGGAAAGCTGCTGCTCACAAAGCTGAAACAGGTGCAGTGGCCTGCACTCATCTCTCAGGGCACCACCAGACCAATCCAACTGTGCAAACAGTGCAACCTGAAATCTTTGAAGAACAAGATTTCCACTCTCTGCCCTGGTGTGAGCCAGCTTCTCTAAGAATATGGAATATTCATTACTGCAGTGAGTCTAAGGAATAAGGTATAGTAGCTAGTTGGCACTCTTTGTTCACCTAGGAAAGATCAGCTGCTTGTCCATTCATCAAGCATTTCCCTAGTTGATGTAGGTGTCCAATCCAGTTTTAAAGTTTCAAAAGAGTTGGTTCCAATTTCTCTTTTCAGTGCCATTGTTGTTTTAGTAGAGGGATGGGCCTCCAGACTTTCCAATCCACCATTTCGTGTGTCTACATGGTACTTTTGAAAGTTCTAAATTCTGCAAGAAACTCTCGTAACAGCCTTTCCCCTTTACCCCTTATATACTTATTTGATGCTTCAATCATGATAATTAATCCCAGTTGACTCAGGGTGGCCACAGGCTGCAGATGTTGCCTGCTGCTTCCCTCCAGTCCCACAAGAGCTTGAAGGTTGGTGAAACCAGGAGAATCGTGCCTCCTTGGTCCTTTAGGCAGTCCCCAGACAGATTTGCACAGTCACACACAACAATCTACCAGCAAAAGCTAAGTCTGTTCCACCCTCTTCTGGGAAAGAGCTCTGGTGGCACAGTGGTTAAGAGCTTGGCTGCCAACTAAAAGTTGGCAGTCAGAATCCACCAGCCACTCCTTGGAAACCCTATTGGGAAGTACTAGTTTTTCTGGGAATGCAGTCTGCAGTTCACTGTCAGCATCATAGACACTGCCACTGTCCCTGCTGCCATGGAGGCAGGAAGGAGAAAGAGCATAGAGAAAAGTTTTCCTACCATTTGAAAATCAACTTTTTCTTGATTCAGCATTTGCTTAGATACTGTAACACTTTGACTGTTTTCCAGTGTTCTAAGACCGTTGATTCCACCACTTTCTGGGTTTTTTTTTCTTTCTTTCTAATTTTGTTGGGGGACGTGAGCATGCGATTGCTTATGCCTACATCTTGCCTTTCTTTCCGGCGAATACACTCTTAATCATTATGGAGCATTGCCTCTGTGCTATGCTAAAGTAAACCACAGTATATCTTCAAATAAAAAGGTATGATTTTAATAAGAAGGCAAAACAGAAGGAGATATATTATTCTATGGCACTGATTAATATTCTAGTCAAAACATCTCAAGCATATCTGATGATTTGTAGAATAAATGGAAGAGGAAGAGAGATTTTATGCTTGGTCCACAGATTCAGAATAGATACTAGTTCAAATTGCTTTATCCTAATTTTCTCAAATTGGGGTATTAAGATATTTAACGATAATTACTCTCATATGACATTGATGGATTGATCATCACTGCAGGACATATACATATTTCAGACATTTTTGTTCATGTAATATTACCTGGTATGTACATGTTCATAAAGACATTACATATTACCCGTTTACAGACTTTTAGAGTATATTTTATATCTAAAAACCTATTAAGACCTTTAAAGATCAACATTGTGTTTCTCTCAAGAAGAGAAAAAGCATGAGAACCAAGACAGCTTACAAAGTAAAAAGATTATTTTATTAGATATTTTGTATTTTAAAGGATTATAAGCAGAGGAAAAACTCTAAGAAAGAAAGATATTTCTCAAAATTATTTTTGATCTTCATAAGTTGCAAGTTCCTAAGGACAGATGGACACCTGCTAGGGTTCAACACTTCGTAGGACAGCACCTTCCCTTTAGTTGCAAGTTTCTGCTGTTCCTTTCACCTTTCATGTATTTAAAACTTTTTTTTTTTTTTTTTACTTTTAAGTAAAAATTCATTCTATTCTTTTTGATATGATGATATCTAAGATACCATACCTTTTATTCAAACGATAGTCTCCTTTTGGCTTTTTTTATTCTCCCAATGGCATTTCCTTGAAATGTAACACATTACTTTACACTTCTTTATAAACCCATGAAATTTAAAATCCTTTGATTTTAAATCAATGATCTTATTTCTTTGATTCTTTTCTACTTTCAAGCAGTTCCTGCATGGCTGTGAAACATACTTTTAGAATAATTTCTCCTTGTTGAATTCTCTTGTTTAGACAATATAATTGACCTCTTTGCAACCAAGAACTCTTTTTTCGTCTGTTTTTAGCAATACTTGTCACCCACCAGCTACCTATGTAGTTAAAATTCCTGTGAAGAAAGTGTTAAGTAGTGTTAGTGAGCATTGTATATCAAGGACAAAATATCACAGCATTAAGACATGAGCTACGTACGTAGTGGCTCTAACCCCTAACAAAGATCAATATTGCTCTTGTTCTGCTTAACTTATACAGAAAAAAATTCAACAAACTGATCAAATCTGTCTTGGAAGAAGTATAGTCAGAATACTCCTTAGAAGTGAGGATGATGAGACTTCTTATGACATACTTTGGACATGTTATCAGGAGGGACCAGTCCCTGGAGATGAACGTCATGCTTGGTAAAGTAGAGAGTCAGCAAAAAAGAGGAAGACTCTCAGTGAGATGGATTGACACAGTGGCTACAACAATGGGCTCAAACACAGCAACGATTGTGAGGATGCAGCAGGACCGGGCAATGTTTTGTTCTGTTGTACATAGTGTCACTGTGAATCAGAAATGGCTCAATGGCACCTAACAACAAACAACAACAACATGATCAAATTTATCTTCTTTTATCAAATAAATATGTTAACAACATTGTGGATGTTAGAAGATGAGCAGCAAAGTGATTTTAAAGATATAAGCAATGTTTTTTGCATGAATTTCAGGAAAACATTTCTCTTAAATATAGAAAATGTATTTGAAAAATTATTGAAAGTAGAGGAAAATAATACTGGCATATAATTCAGCCACTTTTTATTTAAGATTAAATATCAAAGAACAGAAGAATGAAGTGATTATAGTTTTGAAATATGGAAGTAATAAAGAAAAATAATTTTAATGTTTTAGAATCATTACATATCATTCATTTTCATATAAGACTAAGTACATTTATAAATAAATTTTAGAAAATGAGAATTTTGAAAACATTATAAGTGGTGTATAATTGCTAATCCAATATAATAAAAGAATTGCAAAGGTGAAAAACCTGTACAGTTTTCAACTTCTCTTCATCCACTAAAATTAATTGACCATAATTTTGTTAACAGTTGGGCTTTGAAGTGGGACGGAACTAAATCACAGGTACATATTATTTTAATGAACAATGATGTGTGCAACGAATCATAGCCTTGTCAACAAGATAATGGTGAATTATAGCCTACTCATGGATGAAAGGCTGTGTGACAAGCACATGGAGTAGTTTGTAAGAGATTGCAGTTGAGGTTTATACTTGAAAAAGGAAAATCTAAAGGAAGTCTACTGTTTTAGGACATCACATGCAATAACCACATTGAATTCTTCTTTTGAAGATTTTGGATAAAGTAAAACATTTGATGAATTGTCAGTTGCTGTTGAAACAAATTTACCATGAACTCAGTTGCTTAAAATGATGCAAATGTATTAAACTTATATTTCTGTAGGTCAGAAGTTCGACAGGTCTTACCAGGCCTAAAGATATAATAATGAAATTACTCTGGCCCTGACTTCAGATAACACATGTTGAATTAAAACATCAGCTAAGGAAATGGAAAGTCCCAACAGAATGTGGTTGTATGCTATACTTTGGGATTCCCCAGGCTTCAAATGGAGGTGGCACACACACACAGAGGAAAACATCTCGTCTGAGTAGTAGAGTTAGGACAGTTTTCTCGGGGAGATAACTATAAATTTGCCAGGTAAAGGGAAGAAGGTGAGTTAGAGAGTGAAGAGAGCAATGTGAGTTCAGCAAGTGCTAAGGTTTACAAGGGAGAGAGACAGAGCATTGCCAGTTTGGGTAACTGAATAGAAGTGATTCAGTCTGTCCAGAATCTAGAATGTGGGAGATGAATTTTAAATGGAGACAGGAGGGTCAATGGTTGGAAGATGTGTATGTTGGTGAATAGGCATTAAACCATTGATATAAGCAAGATCCACGTGATGAAAGGCTTAGCATGTTCTGCTGAAGCATTGGATTTCATTTGGAAAGCAAATGAGAGATTCTGATAAGCCTTAGGTAGATAAATGAAATAATCAGATTCACATTTTATCAACAGTCCAGTTAATGAGTGAAGAATGAATGGGTGGAATCTGAGAATATTAAAAAAAGAAAAAGATTTATCAATAATACAGAATATTACTGAGCTCTTATTCTTTGCCAAGTGTTGTGCTGGATGCTTATATGGATCATCTCTTTTAGGCTGCACTTTTTGAAGTAGAAATTCTTTCTGGCCACATTTTACTAATTAGGAAACTGAAATACAAAGAGATTAAGTGACTTGCCTAAAATCAAATATCATATCTGTACAGTGGCAGAGGCAGGACTGGAGATCTGGCAATATGACTTGTGAGCTTATACTTTTAAATATGACATGAATCATATGCTTAATGCAGGTGAAACAATGAAATAAATAAAAGTCCAAAGAATTCAAGACATAGATGGCATGGGCAATACTGTATAATAGATTGAATTTGGAAAATGGGTGAGAAGAACAAGAATGGTACACAGATTTCTAGCTCAGGAAACCAATCTTTGTCATTTTCCTTGACTGCTACAGGCAGAAACCTCTGTGCTTCAGTGAAGATCAGTTTATTACTCAATTACAAATATTTTCATATGTATTTTTAATTTGGGTTCTTGTTTTCTCCTTTCTACACCTAACTTCAAATTCTTCATGGGTAAGAACTAAATTATAGTCCTCCAACTATTGTAGTTAGCATGGCACTTTCCACATAATGGGGGTACAATAATTTTCCTAATGGAAAATTAGTCTGTAGTCTTTGTCTCCAAGTGGCAAAACCTCAATTTTTACTTAAGAAAGAAAATTTATTAATTCTTCTTATTAAATTTTGGGAAAGAACACTGGAATTTATTACAGTTTCTGGCCACTAAAAGGGATAAAACAACACTAAGTCTTCCTCTTTCTCAGCTCTTCACTTCCTGGATATTAGCTGCACTTATGTATACAGTGGACTGATTTTTGTCTACAACGTGGACAATTATATTGTGGGGAAAATAAAACAATCTTACCAACAAAACAGTCCTCTGCGCTCGTATAGAAGAGTGAGAGAAACAAGTCATTTTAGTAAGTATTTTCAGATTTACATGCATTATCAGGTAGAAAGAAAGTGACTACAATGTCTGGGCAGAGTTTTGCACAAATTTATAAAAGTAAGTAGAAGACATAACAATTTACTTCTCTTACTTGCTTAAGAAGAAAATGGATACATCTTGTGATAGTCACCTGCATACCTCATAAATGACTCCTGAAGTAATTGTAGATGTATGCATTTATAGTTCCAAGGGTCAGAAGGCTTGTGACCTTACATTTAAAATCAAAAGGTGGGGCCTCTTCCTGGGTCTATTATACTGTATTTTCAAGGAGACACCCTAAGGAGGTGAAGACAAGGAGACAGCTGCCTCCTTCATCAAGGAAAATTTCAACATTTTATCCTTACAGTCTCAAGAGATCCATACCTGTACCAACAGCCTTTCTTCCCTTAATTCTTTAAAAAAAAAATCCAAGGACACAATTCTGTTCACTTTAGCAGGATTATCTGCTATTCTAGTGTGCCAAGGAAGCAGGGCACTAGGATTGAGAGTTCCAGGTAGGATTAGGATGAAAATAAATTTCTCAGAGAAAGAAGTTTGTTTGTTTCCCCTTGAAGAATGAAGGAAACAGATATAAAATAAAGAAATAAAATAAAGATATTTTAAAAAGGATTGTTGGATATAAACCTACCACAATAGTAAATGAGAAGATACATGCATTACTCTCTGATAAAGATATTTTTACATTAAAGAAAGGAACCTTGAAGAAATGTCTTCTGCTAAATACTTTTTTTTTTGTAAAAAGATCAAACAACAAATATTACAAAATGAAAAATTATTTTCCAAAATGTAAATAGACGCTCCTAAGTGACTTTACTTAACTGACAAACTCCTTCAGCCACTTAAGAGTAATTTTTTCAGGTAATTATTTTGAATAATCCATAAACACCTACTTCTACTTGAAAGAAAATTTTCCAATATCATTATGCTCTTGTATGGACATAATAGCCAATTGATAACACCTGTTATTAAATATTTTTAGCTCCAGATGGTCTGCTCTAAGCTTTATGATGCTGAACTTTGGATCTCAAACTGCACAGGTCTAAGTACTTAACTAAAATCAAAACTCTTTTTTGAGGGGAAAAATAATGTATATTTTCTACCTACATGTACTCATATCCCTGTAAAAATGAAATAGCCATCTGTCTGAAGGAGAATTCAAGTCAAAGTCCTAATTTTAAGAACTGCATACCAATTATATTAACTTCATAGATATCTATAAAACACCTGGGTCACATTTTACTCATCAAAGAATGTTGACATATCAAGCTCTTGAAAAGAATTAAGCCATGAATTAGTCATGACCCAGTATTTTCTAATGTTTATTTGACACATTTGATATGTTAAAGATGGTCTATTTTTTATACTTTCTAAGTTATAGCTCACTATCAGGCTAGATTATTAGAAAGCAATGTACATATGTTATATATATTGGTCTCCACAGAAACACAGTCATTAGATGACAGTTAATGTAACATCTTGAGCTTTTTCAGAGAAACAAAAAACTAAAATATTTGACAAATTTTGTCGTATGTTATCAAATATAGCTATTATGAATGTCATGTTGATAAACTTCTTCCAGAAATTATTTCTTGTTGAAAAGGCTTGGTTTCCTGATGTCATTTATTACTATAACCAGACAGTTCATACTGAAATGAAACATGCATCTCTTATTATCCTTTTTATCAGGAGTTTCGAAGATAACTTTAATAAGCTTGTGCTACATAATTAGCAATTTTTTCTAATTAGCTTTTTCAAAGATATAGTTGTAATCAGCATTTTTTAGGAAAATGTGTTTGAACTTCACCCAAATATTGTTCTCTGTTGTTGTTGAGCACAGTGGATGTTGCAGTCAGACTATGCATTCATTATTTCATTTAATTTTGAAAACAAAACTCTGAAAATAGTATTGCCTACTTTATGGACTCTATAACGGACATAGAGGGGTTAACTGACTTGGTCGGCATCACTGGTTAGTTTCAAAGCTAAGCTTGAGTTAGACTCATGAAGACTTCAGAAGTTGTATAGTCTTATTGAACCTGTAAGATTTTGGAAGTTAAGTATGAGGTTAGATGCTATGGCTAACGACTCAAACAAATACAAATCCTACTATGCTAATTATTCCAACAACAAAATAGGTTTCCAAATATCATCTTGCCAGAGTTTGGTGCTCAGTGAAATGAGATTCAGGTTTACAGCTTAAGTCGGGTCTACCAACGTGATTTTCATTCATAAGTTCTGATTTCATAGACCATTAACAGAGAGAGAGCAATCATTCACAAAATTATTTGTAAAAGGAGAAAAACAGAAAAATGTATGGGTGTGAGTCTAAGAGTTGACACCCAGGGGTCTAATCAATTATACCAGTAAATTCTCTTTCCTTGGGAGACAAAAGTAAAAGGAAGGGATGGATAGAAGGATCTGTTATGGGAAGATTCAGAGTAGTTTCTCCTACATCATATTAAACAAATATGAGTGTTGATTCTTAATTAATCATCTTCTGGTTGTATAGTCCTTTGACTAAGTTACTGAAGTTTATAAATTATTTCATTAATTACACATGAATTTATGAGGCAAACTGGAAGATTTTATTATAGGATTAATGAGTTCATGTAACTACAGCACTTAGCACATACTAAGTGTTAATGTTCTTTTCTTCATTGTTTTGGTCATTGAGAAACCCACAATCACAGGACAAGTTGTAATCTGGTAGTGTCCAATGGTGTCTTCAATTTTCTCATCTCAAAAGAGGAGATACAGTTGAATTTAGAATTAAAGAACGTTAATGACTATGGCAAAACAATACAACATTCAATTATTCTGCAACTATGTTCTTATGTAAATAGCTTTTGTGTCAAAATATTTTCTCATGAAGGCATGGACTGCCATTTTGCATACCCCCTTGTGCCACTCAGGACTGGTTCATGAGCTTGTATATAAAAAGGCCCCGTGCTTGGTTTAATGCTTTGCTGTTGATGTCTTCAAATTCTTAATAATTTTTGAACAAGTGGGAACAGCGTTATATTTTCCACCAAATCCCACAAACTATGTAGCCAGTTCTGCTCCTACCCATCTAAATATAAATAGTAGGCATTCTCTCCCTTAGTTCATCCTAAGTACTTTAACCACACATTTTTAACATCAATGAAATTTAAATAAAACCACATTAACACAATCTATTATACACAATAGAAAATTCCAAAGTTCTCCATATTTTTTATCATTAAAGACAGGGTCTTACTGTCATTTTGACATTTTTCACTCTGTTTCAGCGTTTAGTCCAGTTGTGAAATTCGTATACACTTCTTATTCATTTAGTTAAACTTAGTCTTTTTTTTTTTGGTCTTCTAATCACTGAAGTCAAATCATTTTTTAACGAAAAGGATAGTTTTCTCTCTAAGAGGTAAACTGTTACTGGCAGTTAAAATATTTTCAAAGAGCTCTATAAGCAATTGGGTGATTTTATATTGTGCAAAGATAGAAAAATGTAGGGTGCTATAAGAATCCTTAGGGAAAGCATTTAGGGGAATTAGGGCAAGCTTTCCATTTGATGTGACACTTAAAATGAGAAGAAATGAAACAACTTGTGATGTGTTATATCTAGATTCAGGAAAGAAAACCATTAAACAGAGGTAACAGGATGTGATACCAAAGCTGAGAAACACGATCTTGAGGAAATCAGGAGAACTTAGTTTGCTTTAAGTGTGGAGTTGGGGTAAAGAAGGTGGGTGTAAAGAGAGGAGTCAAAAGTAGAGCAAAGGTATGATGACTAAGGACACTCAATTTAGGCTGTTAAAGTATTTGATCTTTTTCTGAAAACGAAAACTTTATGAAGGGTCTTAAACAAATGGAAAATATCATCAGCGTCCTATTACAGAGTTTTTATTGTGGCAACAATATAGAAAATGGATTACAGGGAACAAGAGTGAAAATTTGGAAACAATAAATGAAGTATTTTGGAAATTTAGGTGACAGATGATTGTTGTTGAACCAGGGGAACAGCACTGGGGATACAAAAACAAGAAAAGGTGCGAAAGAGTTCATTTTGAACCAATGTTCACTGACAATTTGAAAAATCTATTAATTTATATTTTTCATTCCTTTTGTAATTTCCAGACCTGTCTAAAATGTTCTGCTGTCATTAAACATTTTTATCAGAAAATGTATTGGCTTAGTTGACATATTTAATTTTCAAGTAATCATTTTTATTAATATTAATTTAGTGCGCAGGGAAATATTTCCCCATACAAAGTAGCTGAATCCATTTACGCTACTAAAATCCACCTAAAAGTCAACATTCTATTTCATTGTATTGATGAATCATACGAACTTCCAGTGGTACAAAAACTCACCATTTATGAAATAAGTAATTTTCTTTCCAAGGCTAGTGGCTGTGTAGGGTAATGTCCAGAATGACTATTTCAGAAAGGGGATCACTGACTCTTCATTGTCTATTGGAATTCAGAATAACCAAAATAATCTTAAAAAAAAATGAGTGGAGGAAAACAAAGTTGGAAGACTCACACTTCCTGATTTCTTACTACACATTTACAGTAGCCAAGAAAGTATAAAATAGCACAAGAATAAACATATCAAGTAATGGAATACAACTGAGAATCCAGAAATAAAATCAAGCATTTATGGTAAATTGATTCTTGGCAAGGGTACCAAGAAAATTCAATGGAGGAAATAATCTTTTCACAAATGGTGCTAGGATAACTAGATATCCAAATGTCAAAGAATGCATTTGTATCCCTACCTGAATTCATAAATGAAAATTAATACAAAATTAATCATACAACTAAATATAAGTAGAACTATTAATGAAGTTAACTAACTTCATAAAAGAAGTTCGTAAACTTCATAAAAGAAGTTGATTAACTTCATAAGTCAAGTTTTATAAAACTGTAAATGAAATTAGAAGAAAATATGAGAATAAAAGCTTCATAATTTAGGGTTAGACAAGCTTTCTTAGCTGCAAGACCAATAGAACAAGCTACAAAAGTAGATGAATTAGACTTCATCAAAATTAAAAACTGCTGTGTTGCAAATAATAGCATCAAGAAACTGTAAAGAAGCCTACAGAATGGGAGAATACATTTTCACACACATCTATGATAAGGGACTTTTATCTTGACTATATAAAGAACTCCTACTACTCAACAATATAAAGGTTAGTAATCCAATTAAAATTGGGCAAAGGGCTTGAATAAATTTTCTCCAAAAAGATATACAAATGACAAATAAATACATGAAAAGATACTCAACACCAGTAATCATCAGGGAATGTAAATCAAAACCACACTGAGATACCACTTTATAACCACTAGGATGGCAATAGCAAAAAACAAAAAAGAAAAAACACAATTGCAAACGTTGGTAAGGATCTGAAAAATTAGAACCCTTGTACATTGATAAAAAATAATGTATAGGTCCATAGATGGCATAAATAGTTTGCTCTCAGCTACCAATCTAAAGGCTGGCGTTTTGAACACAACTTAGTGGTGGGTACTGCAGAAAAAAAGGCCTAGCAATCTGCTTCTGTAAAGGTTATAGTCAAGAAAATCTTATGGAGCAGTTCCATTTTGTAACACGTGGGGTAGGCATGAGAACAAACTTGACAGTAAAAGTTTTGTTTGTTTAATTCCCATTAATGATGAGATTATAAAACAGTGCAGCCTCTATGGAAAACAGTTTGTCTATTCTTTGAATGTTAAACATGGAGTTTCAATAAGACTAAGAAATTGCACTTTAGCATTTTCATTTCAGGATATAACTAATAGAAATAAAAAGATATGTCACCACAAAAACTTGTATGCAAATGTTCATAACAGCATTACTAATAATAACCAAAAAATTAAAATAAATGTAAATCAACTGATGGATAAGCAAAATGTGTAATACACACACACACACACACACACACACACAAACACACACACACACACACACGTCCCTCGTGGTCCAATGCTTAAGCACTCAGCTGCTAACCCAAAGGTTGGTGGTTTAAATCCATCCAGTGACTCCAAAGGAGAAAGACCTGGCAATCTTCTTATGTAAAGATTACAGCCTAGAAAACCCTATACTGCAGTTCTACTCTGTCACGTGTGCTCGCTATGAGTCAGAATAGACTTGAAGGCATACAGCAACACTATAAAGTCTTCTAAATAGGTGATCATTATTGTGATTATATATATGTACATATATATATATATATATATATATACATGTATAAAACCGAAAAACCAAACCCGTTGCCATAGAGTCGATTCTGACTCATAGCGACCCTATAGGACAGCATAGAACTTCCCTATAGCGTTTCCAAGGAGAGCCTGGTGGATTTGAACTGCTGACCTTTTGGTTAGCATCTGAGCACTTAACAACTGCACCATCATGGCTCCATATATATATATATAGAGAGAGAGAGAGAGAGAGAAGGTACAGAAAGCAATCTGGCCTTTGTTCCTTTGTTCTTGGTTCCTGAGAGATGGACCATACCTGGGGCTAATAAATAAGAACTGACCAGACCAAGTGGTACCACCTGATGGCCCAGTGTTGACTACCCTTAGGATACATGATGTAATTTATCATGGCCACATTGAAAGGCCAGTAAAAGCCCTGAACATGGAGGGTCAGATGAGCTGCCTTATTGGTAAGAACTTCCTGGCTGATGAAAACATCTGATCTCAGGATGGTCACGCATCCCTGGGGACATGGAAGTGCCATGTCTGGAACCTCCCAGATTTCACCCAAAGCTTCTCTTTATTTTTATCTTTTTTGGTATAGTAAATCTAGTCTTGAGTATGATACACTCCCCATAAATTTTGTGAGTTGTTCCAGCGAATAATTGAACCCAAAGGGGCATTAGGAGCCAGAAAGTCAGAAAGTAAGGGTGTCATGTGGACTCCCAAGCTTGCAGCTGGTGTCTGCATATTTGGCAGTTAGAAGGATGGCATCCTTTTAACTTGTGAACTCCTACCTAGTTCCAATGTCTAGGGGAAGATGGAGAGATTGCTGAGGGGGCGGCAACCCATGAGGGTGGAGAAGTGGAAGTGTGAGAACTGGATCAATCTCCATATTCTAGGGATTGGATTTATGCTGATCCTTATCAGCCAGGGAGAGAGAGAGAAAGGGAGAGAGAGAGTGAGATTTGCTTCAAGGACTTGGCTAATGAAGTTGTGGCAAGTCCAAACCCATAGGTCAGACAGCATCCTGGAGACTCCTGTTTGCTCATGGGATTGGGCAGGGGGCTGTGAGGGTCAAAATCAGTAACTCATGCAACAGGCTGAAGACTCTTGCAGGCTTGTATCCCAAAATCCACAGGCCAAGCAACAGGAAGAATGAGGAGTAAAAGCGTTCTGAAAAACTGTATATTTATTGTCTGGAGGCAGCATGCACACTAGAGAAAGTATCTTTTTGCTCTTAATGCCTTCAACTGATTGGTTGAGGCCCGCTCACGTTATGAAATGTAATTTGCTTTACTTGAGGCCAACTGGTTTAATCACATGTAATTACTTTATAGTAGCAACTAGTGTTTTACCAAACAACCGGGCACCATAGCCTAGCCAAGTTGACATATAAAATTAATGATCACAGTCCACCCCTTGTCAGCTTGGGTCCCATGCACATCTCCTTACACCACATATAATATCCAAATAAAAAAAAAGAAGTCATTTTTCTGTCTAACATGATACAACTATCCTGTGTACAACCAAAAATGTACAAACCGCTTTTCCAGAGAGGATGCAAAGTTAATACATATCAGGTTTTATGATAAGTAATGGGATAAAAGAGGGAAGAAAACAAAAATATTTGAGATACTGACACACACACAAACATATTTATGACAAACCCAGGAATAAATATTCATAACAATTATAGTCCTTGTTTCTGCAGTTGATCATATGGTTGTAGCTGGTATTTATAAACACCTTCTTTCACTACCCATTTGATATTCCCATTGTTCTCAGCAAGCATGTCACTGCGACCTGGTTCTTTGCCTTGTGGGGTGGTCCTCTGGACATTAGTAGTCCTGCTTAAATTTGATTTTTGTAGGTTTCCATTGACTTTAATCACAAGACATGTTAGTACTAAGAGTTCCCCTAAGGGATGTGACATACACACTCTCTTTACCTCCATTGTGTAATTTTCAGTTCTGTTCTATTCAATACGTTATAAGCCCAACAATAAAATTAAATGAATAATGTTTTAAGCAATGGCTTTTTTAATCTGTTGACAATATACAAGAAAAGAAATATTCAGCTATAGTGTATGGTATAATTATCTGCCTAATGTTCTTTAGCAAAGCTTTTTTTTTTCTCCCCAGATGAATATGAATTTCTCTCTGGTATCACTTGCTTTCAGTGTGAAGAAGAACTTCCCTTAGTATTTTTTGTAAGAATGGTTTGCGAACAACAGATTCTTTTAGCTGTTGTTATGTGGGTTTTATATTTATTTCACTTTCATTTTTGAAAGACAGTTTTGCTGAATATAAGATTTTCGGTTGAGAGTCTTTTTTCCCCCTTTCCTTAAGCACTGTGACTATATCATCCCACTGCCTTTTGATCTCCATTGTTTCTAATGAGAAGTTAGCTGTTAATATTACTGTGGTTCCCTCATGTGTGGTAAGTCATTTTTCTCTTGCTGCTTTCAAGAATTTCTCTGTCTTTTAGTATTTTGTCTGTGATGTGTGTGAGTGTGGATCTCTTTGCTTTTATCTTATTTGGAGTTGGTTGAGTTTCTCGAATATGTAGATTTATATTTTTTCATCAAATTTAGAAAGTTTTAAGCCATTACTTCTTAGTGTATAGTTTCTGTCCCTTTCTCTCTCCTCTTATTGTTGAAAACTGCTCCCCGCTCCCCACCTTGGGAGGGATCGATATTGGTGTTATTTGCTTGGTTGCTTGCTTATCTGTTCAGAAACTTGGCTGAATCATCATGGCTAAGTATATTTCCTCCACAGCGTGCAGCTTCTGATGTCCCTTCTCAATTATTTTTCTAGTTTTTTTTCTTTTAGTCTGGCTACCTAGTGGTCACACTTGGGTCAGTTAAACTACTTATTGATCAAAGATTGTTCTTAAACCTGTTAGTCTGGTAGGTTTTTGCTGTTTATTGTTGGATGTGTGTCTGGCTTGGAGGTAGTTATTACTGTTAAAGGAGTTGACATTTTTACACTATGTTCATCCAGCAGCTAAGAGTTTGTTTTTTCCCTTTCTAGTCCCTCGTGAGAGAACATAGCTTAAGGCATGCAGATAGACTTCCACACGTCCAGGAATTTATGTGACTTTTTTTTTTTTTTTTAAGCCTGGCTTCTTAAGAGTTACTCATGGGTCAGGTAGCTTACTGTTTCCAAGTTTACCGCATGTTCAGTTCTGATTGCTCCAGAGGGGGTACAGTTAGCACACACACGTAACCTTTGATCTCAAGAATTGGCTATGATCCCATGGAAGGCTCTCCCTGTTAAATTTCTGGTTTATCTTCCATTTAAATTGTTGCTTCTAGTATCATGGTGTTCTGAGCATCCTCTTCATTGTTTCACTCCAAGACAGAGCATCTCTAAACAGAACATTAGGAGTAGAGTTTCTGCAGGATGTAGCTGTGAGGTAGATGATAGAATGGGTCATAGCTCAAATGCCATGGACTCTTGCTATTCTTATTGAGATTTACTACACTTTTTTTTATTATTTCTATTATTTTTATTTTTTATTTTTTTTT
>NW_004443948.1:22172005-22202302 GCF_000243295.1 Trichechus manatus latirostris | reverse complement strand
CAAACAAAAAAGAATGCTAGGGGAGCTTGCCTTTGGAATGGAGAGATGAGAGACTATGAAATGGAGAAAAACAGAAAGGGGAAGAGGAAGAAAAGAATGAATAAATAAAAATCAGAAAGGGTAAAGAACTGCAAAGTTCCCAGGGATCTCACCGATGCAGCTATGAGGTCTGGGGAAGTTGCTCTCAGGTGCTGTAGTACAGCCTGGCTGGAAGGCGTAGAGGTATACAACACCTGGTATTCAGGGACCAGAAAGAGAAGGAAGATATAGAAAGACAAGAAACTGAGCAATGAAGAAAGAGAAAAAGAGAAAAAGGGGGAAAAGAAAACAAAACAAATTAAAAAAGAAAAAGAACAAGAAAAGCCCCCCAAAAAAACAGGAAAAAAAAGAAAACAATGAAGAAAGAAATGCCTTCAGGGATTCCTCTGCACGTCTGTGGAAGTTGAAGGGGAGTTCCTTGCCACGAAGCTCCGCCTGGCCAGAAAGTGCTCCCCACTCAAGAAAAGGAAAAGAAAACAAACAAACTATTCAAAACGAACAAACGAACAAAAGCCCGGTATCCCACCAGCATGGCAACCCATACCGGGAGGCAGCTCCACACTCGAAAAGAGCTCCACAGCCCCTTGGGAAGAAGCAAAGATGGTGCATGGAGCCAGGTACTTGAGCAAAGGGAGGGGGAGGTGGCGAGAGGCAAGTAAGAAGTCAAAAGAGGCAGGAAAAAAAAAAAAAAGCAACACTAGCAGCCAACAAATGGTGCTCAGAGAGCCAGCTAGTGCGGGCTGGTTTTTCTGGACAAGAGACTGTGTCCGTGGGAAGCAGAGGGGGCCGAGTGTGGGTGAAGAAGGGTAGAGAGTGGGAAAGCGTATATCACAAATTACCAGAGCTCTGTAGCCCCTCAAGAAGAAGCAAAGATGGTGCAAGGAGCGAGGTACTTGAGCTAAAGGAGGGGGAGGTGGGGAGAGGTAAGGAAGAGATAAAAACAAGCGGAAAAAAAGCAACACCAGAAGCCAACAAATGGCACTCAGAGAGCCACCCGTTTGGGTGTGTGGAATCCAAGCAGCCGCTGTTTCCCCGTCAAGAGACTGTGGCCGTGGGAAGCAGAGGAGGCCGAGTGGGTGTGAAGAAGGTTGGGGTGTGGGAAAGCATATATCACCAATTACTGGTTGTTTTTTCTCCCACTGGAAGCTCCGTAAGGCTGCTTTCTCGTACCCCCTGTTTGCAGGTCTCTGATAGGAGTCCAAGATGGCGGACCTGCACTGCGTTAGCTGGTAGGGGACCTCTGCATGAATCTCTCCTCGCTCTCCGTTCTCTGTCAGTTTTCTCACTCCTTTTGGTGCTTGGCTGAGTTCTTTATCTTTTCATTTGATGTTTTAGGGATTAAAGATTGTTGTATTCTCTGTTCGGCTTAGTTTTTTGGATCTTTGCTGTGGAGGGACGGTGTGGTGCTTCTGCCTAGAGTGCCATTTTGCCGGAACTCCTTAGTAGGAGAATGTAAGGAATGTTTTACCATTTGCTGTATGCCCTTAAGACAATTTCCAGAGACTTTATGTAACTTTGATTTTTTTTTTTTAATTTTCTCCAGTTAAAAAGTTGTTTTGTTGATGATAGGCTCTGCTGAACTCCTCACTCTGCCATTCCTATCTTACCACTACCTCAATCATAATTCACTGTAGCCATTTCATATTGCTAAAAATTTTTAAGTGTAATAAATTCATTTTCACATAATTTTTTGTTGAATTGACTTAAAGAAATTTTAAATTATTAAGTGATGGTGGCACATTTAAATATATTTTAAATTTGCCTATCAATGATAAGTAAATGTTTGTAGAGCATGTTGATAAATAGCCCTTTGAATACACATTTCACAGAGCTTAATATGTTCATCAGGGTTCTTTTGCATAAGTTAACTGTAATATCACTTCTTCTTTTTTTACTTTACTGAAGTATGTAATTACCCAAAGGTATATTAAAAAAATACTCAAATAATGTCTCCTGAAATCATTGTGAAAAATAAAAAATGTATAATGTTACAACAGTAGGTCATACTAGGGAGTTTTAAAAATAGTTTTATATCAGTAGTAATAATTGAAATCAAACCACAAAAAAACCAAACTCGTTACCTTCGAGTCAATTCTGACTCATAGGGATCCTGTAGCACAGAGTAGAACAGCTCCATAAGGTTTCCAAGGAGTGGCTGCTGGATTCGAACTGCCAACGTTTGGTTAGCAGCTGAATGCTTAATCACTGTGCCACCAGGGCTCCAATAATTGAAATAGATGTGACAATATAGTAAAAAAAAAAAAATTTAAAACAAGAAAAGAAAAAAAAACTCAGTATGGAATGAATAATTTTATTTGAATATTATGGGAAATATTTCATAAAACACCTCATACACAATAAGTACTTATTAAGCATTTGTACAGGAAACCAGGCAATCATGAGGCCTTTGCTCTCTCCTTCATTCTCTTTCTATTGCTCTCTAATTTTCTTGTTGAATAATAATCATAGAAATTCAAAAACAAAGACAGTAATAGTATAATCTGATATAACTGCTTCATTTTATAAAGATGATTAGCTGTCTTCTGGAGAGGTAAACCAAGGTTATGTGGCTTTAAAAGTATATCAAGAAGTGTGAGTTTCTAAAACCCCTCCTCACGACAGATTCAATTCTGCATGCGGGTCCTCCCCCTAAAATAGCTGAAGATGATGAGGATTGGATTCATCCCCTTATCACCATTCAGAATGGATCATTTCCATGTTGGAAACTTTTTTGCCCTCATGTTCTGAAAACTGCCTACATTTCTGGATTATTTTTTGCTAACTTTCTTTAATGACAGTGAGAGAGAGAAAGGGATTTTCCTAGGATGCTTGAGATTCTGAATAAGGACTGCAGGTATGGGGAGGAGAAATAAGTGTTCTTACTTGGAGGGTATCTTCCAAAGGACACAAAGTTAAGGTGAAGTGAAAACAGAGGGGTGGGTAAAGTTTACAAAGAAGAAAACACTTTTAATTTTGGTTATGCCAGAACTTTTCCCTTAAGATAGTAGTAAAGGTGTATCTTTCTCATCAGTTAAATTTTTTTTTCTATTGAAAAAAATTGCCTACAATGTGTGTATGTGTGCATGCGTGTTTTAATCAATGTATCTAACTCATGTAGTGCAATTCAACTATTTAGATTAGTACACACTTTCTAACTCTTCATTTAAAAATATTTATGTCACAAATAACTGTAAAATAGATTACTTCTGACAATGGTGCAGATCTTTCATGGAAAATCTAATTCATACACTATTTTTAAAGAGAAAAATCAAACAAATCATTCTTAAACAACTTCCAGTGTGCTCTTGGGGTCCATCTTAATGTAAATGCATGTGATGCTTATTTCCTTTTCCTCAAGTCTCAGTGGGAATCCTTTCAGTCAAATGGTGCAATGATCATATCTTAGCTTTGTGGCACATTGAAACACTTGAAATCAGGACAGAGGAGGAGAAGTAAGCTCTCTTAGTTAAATAGACAACTTGTGTACAGCAAGGAGTTCTTTGTTTATGGACTTCAGAGAGAATTCTTTGTACATTATACAAGTCCACATTGTGAAGAACAAAGGCTCGATTTCAAAGGCTTGCCTCTTTTGTGATGGAAGAAAAAGCATTTTTCCTCTCCAGGTGAATAGTTCTAAGAAAGATTAATAGGTAAAGAAAAGATCATCTTCAGAAAAGATCAGAGCTTGAGCTGGTGCTTCATAGATTTATACATCCCCTCAGTGAGAATGCATTGAAAATTTTTTTTTTAACTTTTCATTGCCTAAAATTAATTGTAAAACATAGCTAGATTGCACAGAGTGAAATTTGCAATTTAGTGGGCATACACATTGTATGTGTGCTACCTCCTGTGTGAAAATATTTTCTAATTGCTTTCATTTTGCTGCTAAGGATGTATCTTCCCCTTCTACTATCTTTCTCTTTTAGCCTTTATTAACTCATTTTCATACTCCCGTACACCCATTTTCAAGGGCATCTGAAGGACTTTGCTTCTAATATGCTCTTGTCTCAAGATAACTTCTCACTGCCTCTACAATTGGACACAGCCTTCCTCCTAACCACCCACTTCATTCCCTTAGTCTATGAAGATTTGCAATGTCCTATCCTAAATCATTTCATATTTCTACATAATCTAGCTTCTCCTGACAAATTTCTGTAACAATAATGTTCTATTTCCTGCTCTTTTAAAATAATTAACGGCATGAATTATCTTATACTTGCCATTTGTACCTGTATAACGTATGCCTGTCAGGATTGGACTTTTAAGAATATATTTTCTTGGTAGAGTTTAACCTACTGTAAAGTAGGTTGCCTGGCATTACTATTGCATTTTACCGTATAAATAACTTTCATAAATAATCAAGAAGAGTGCTTCTGTAGATCAAGGACAATGTACGGGGCTTGGAAAGAACTTAGGCGAGCAAATAGTGTGGTGAATATATTATAAAATCAGATTATGTTCTTTTTTTTGAAAACGGAATGCTAATAGACTAAACGTCATGTATGATCCTAAAAAATCTTTCAATTATAACAACTAAAAAATTTCCTTGAATTTTGTTTGTTTAAAATATTTAGAGCTAAAAATAATTTTTGTTATTAAAAAGTACACAGCAGCCTCACTGCTAAAAGAAAATTTAGCAAAAACATAATTAAACTAGAAACACACAAAAAATCACATGCACAGAAGTAACATGGTCATGTTAATTACGAGTAGGGCACAAGAGCTGTTGTTAGTGGGGCAGAAGGTGTTGGGAGCAGGGCAACAGATAGCAGTATCCTTTTTCTCTTTTTCCTTAATTGAATAAAATAATTTTTCCAGCTTTCTCAGTTTTCTTGGTGATGGACAGTCATCTCAACAAAATAAGGTACCTAAACTATCTATCAATCGATCAATAAAACCAAGCAGGATAATAAGTAATATGTTAAAAATGCTGGGTTGAGGGACTCAGGAAAATTTTTATAAAATGATACACAGAGGCCAAGAAAAACAAAAGGACTTATTTTGAAGGTCAAAAGACTTGTAGGTATTGTTGGTTCACACACTTACTCAGATGATGCTCATATCTGCAGAGACTATGTATTTTATTTAATTCTGGAAAAAAAAAAAAAAAACTTTATGAGCCCCTTCTCATCATGAACCTTTTGGACATAAAGAAATAATATGCAAAAAAATAACAATTTTACTAAAAATCAATTTAAAACAGTTTGATCCAATCATTTAAACAGAATCTTGAGGTTGATGCCAGTGTCTTTGGGATAAATGATTTAGTATTAAGGTTTCCCCATCCTCTCCTTGATACTCTCACAGTTGGCATTGGACATATGAGGAAAAGGCTTACATGATTTTGAGGCATTAGGGGAAGGGAGAGACATTTTATTTATTCTTCAGGCTAATCCTTGGGGGTGTATTGTCAAATAAAAAGAAATCTGGACTTTGGTAAAGAGAGACTTTGTTCAAAAAGATCATTGCCATAAAGAGAAGAAGGACTATTACAGCAGGGACAGGAGGACTATTGCAATATAGAGATCCTCCAACCATGAGACCTGCAAGTGTGGGATAGCTGGCAGAAAGGGGCTTTTCTTTGATAAAACTCATTGCTACCGAATCAATTCCGACACATAGTGACTCTATAGGACACAGTAGAAGTGCCCTATAGGGTTTCCAGGGCTGTAAATCTTTGAGGAAGCCAACTGCCACATCTTTAACTCACAGAGTGGCTGGTGGGTTCCAACTGTTGACCTTTCAATCAGCAGCCGAGCATTTTAACTACTAAGTGAACAAGACCAGAAATAACCTGGTCTCGGAAAGTGGAATGGGTAGGCAGGCTATGTGTTAGGAC
The DNA here is from genome assembly GCF_000243295.1 of Trichechus manatus latirostris. Taxonomy (NCBI): domain Eukaryota; kingdom Metazoa; phylum Chordata; class Mammalia; order Sirenia; family Trichechidae; genus Trichechus; species Trichechus manatus. Next base: position 22,196,424 of record NW_004443948.1, on the reverse strand, counting down.
AGTTGATCAGGAGATATTTTTCCCTGAGGCCAATTCTTGGGAGGTGCTGTTAAGGAGAGATTGTTCCTCATTCCAATGCTCAAGGGTAGGCTGAAATTTGGGTGCCTAGAGAAGAAGATAGGTCACTCTGATTCAGAATTGACTCCATGGAAATGGGTTTGATTTTTTTTTAAAGAAGAAGAGACCTGACTAAAGTTTGGTCAAGTCAAGTTAGTATACACCTTGTCCAGATTAATCAGTAAGGATAAACAATTCAGCTAATCACTTATGAGACAAACATGGAGGGTCTATATGTTGACTTGTCATAGGTAAACCATGGAGGTCATTTACAAGACATACATAAGTCATATGAGGAAAGGTGGTTCTTTGCAGAAAGCCATTTTGAGAAACACAAAATTGTTGGGGGATTTCTTGACTGTCACTTTCCAGGAGCACAGGACTCTAATAAAGTTTAATATTGCCAGTACCAATTGGTACTTTGCTGGCAAGCACTGCATATGCCCCTGCTTGGTGAACTTGCTGTCGCCCCTTTCTCAGCTCAGTGTGTGCAGAGAGACTGATATTAGCTCACGTTCCCATCACCTCTCATTGGTGCTGAAGACCACAGTGAGTCTATGTCTCATTCTCAACTTGGGTCTTGGTCTAGATTGTCTTCTCCCAAACAGCAGTGCCTCAGCTATAGAGAATTACAAGGCAGGTCTGCCTATTCTCAACTCAGTATACATGCCATGAAGGAACTGAAGTGTGCAAACCAGAAGAGCTGGTTGCTTAACCATGCTTAATTACTCTCTTAATTTACCATGGAACAAAACGTTGGTGCTGGATCACTTAGAACAGTAACTTCTTCGCAAAGTCTGAATTGTGAAGTTATGGTGAGCAGCCTCTTTGCTCTCACCAGAACTTTCCTGGTATACAATGTACCTCCAATGTAATAACTATCTTAGGCTAACCAGAGATACAGTGATTACATGGAGGAGGAAGAATGGCAAGGGAGTTGTAGGGAAGGCATGGGAAACATAAATATATATACATTTTTCCAAAATATTACCTAATTACTTTTATAAGGTGGCACAGTGGTTAAGAGCTCGGCTGCTAACCAAAAGGTCAGGAGTTCAAATCCACCAGCCACTCCTTGGAAATCCTGAGGCGATCTACCCTATAGGGTCACTATGAGTCGGAATCGACTCGATGGCAATGGGTTTGTTTTTTTTTGGTATACATTTAGCAACACATAGATTAAAAACAGATTTGTTATAATACTGCTCTAGATCAGAAGAGTATGGAAATACAAGCAATCAGAAATCTATGGGGAAACTTGATCAGAGTAAAGGAAGCTGTTAACCATTTACCATATAGCAATAGTCAAAGGAAGTATGCACCCTCTCTTCTAGAAACAGCTTTTCAATAGCCAAGGTACAGAACTTAATGGTGCCAAGGGAATTGAACCAACCTGACATCTGCTAATTAGGAAGGATTCTCTGTTGTAAAAGGCAGAGGAATTGACATGGGTGACTGAGCTTCTTTATTTGATTCTTGTGCTCCCAGGAGATTTGCATGATGTAATCTGCAGAAAAACTTAGCAGCACCTAATAGAGCTGAGAATTCAAAAGTAGAGTGAGGCTAGGGGTTAGGCAACACAGCAAATATGAAATTAGATTTAAACAGATTTAAGGAACATGTTTTAATGGTCTCAAAGGACAGAGAAATTGAAGGGACAGTGAAGATTAAGAAACACACCTGTGAGAGGGAAAAGAAAATTCACTGGTGAAACAAGTGGAAAAAAAAATAAAGAGAAAACCTAATTATCTGATGATGATCTGATGGAGCTGAAAAATAAGCAATAGTGTCTTGAAAAAATATTACAGCCATGGATGACTGTCCAACAGAAATATACTGTGAAGGTAAGGAAATTTAGAGTAGAAAGTTTTACAAATGCTTATTGATCACTTGGAGTCCTGGTGGCATATAGTGGTTAAATGCTACTGCTGCTAACCAAAAGGTTGGCAGCCCAAACCCACCATCCACTCCTTGGAAACCCTATGAGGCAGTTTCACTGTGTCCTACACGGTCACTATGAGTCAGAATCTACTCAATGGCAATGGGTTCATTTTTTTGGTTTGAATTGATCATTTATTATGTGAAAGGTGCTGGCATTATTTCATTTTTCCTTCACAGTGGACCAGCTAGGAAACTGAAGGCAGAGAAATGCCATGGTGCCCGGTATGCTTTTTCAGTTAAGCGAGCATTTATTGAGTGCCTACTGTGTTTTATTCAGATGTATTTCCCATAAGGCCCCAAAGCTTACCACATTTCTCTTGAACTGACCTTTCTTCTTTCAAAATTGGTTATTATCTCTCTGCCAAAATCTTTCAAATCCATCCATAATATTTAAACTAAGTCCAGCCTCTTGACTCTGGAGTACTGGGTGATTCATGAGTTCTTTCTCACTAACACTTTCATCTTTGTATTTTTACGCTCCTGCTATTTACCATATATCTCAGCTAGAAGATAATAGCCTTAAACTTCTTAACACATGACGTGCACTCTCATGGTCAGACCCTTCGCACGTGCCGTCCCCTATGGTTGTTATACCCTCCCCTCCATCTTTTATCTGGTAAAACATTGTACTCATTTATCAAATCACATCTCTTGAAGTTACCCTTAGTCTAACTTGGTCAAGTAAATACATTTTCTCTGGGCTCCCATTGGAGAATTTCAGCTAACGCCCTTCAATTAGTATGCTTATCACACTTGATTGTAAAAATTTGTTTTTTCATTCAGTTTCCCAGTAGCACATGAACTCTATTAGATTAGAATATTGGTCTTTTGTATCTCTTTGCTCTGGTATCTATCCCACTCTCTGGTATAAATAACATTTTCATTTTGTATTTTCAAAATGGATTCTGAATGGATTGATGAGCACTGACTGAGTGACACTTAGTTCTTCCCATTAGCAATTCATCTACAACCTTCCACCCTCAGTCCAGCAACTGGCTAAGCAGTGCACCACCTAAAAACAAAGATGATGATTTCATGGTGTATACACTGGCTCCATTCTTTAAAACTGGTCTAGGAAAAGAAGAGGTTTTATCTACTGTCCTTCTTGAATTATCCACTTAGCAGTTGTTTTAGCCTCAACTGATCTCCTGTTCTTTCACAGCCCTTTCATGTGGATCCTCTATTCTCCCTCATTGTCATTCAATTCAACTTCTAGATACGCTACATAGTAGATACTATTTCTTTCCAAGGGTGGTTGATAAACATAAGGCAAGTCACACTTCTTTTTTTTGTTTGTTTGTTTTTATTTATTGTACTTTGGATGAAGGTTCACACAACAAATAGTTTCTCATTAAACAGTACACATACTGTTTTATGACAATGGTTAACAACCCTATGACATGTCAGCACTGTCCCTTCTCAACCCTGGGTTCCCTATTACAGCTTTCCTGTGCCCTCCTGCCTTCTAGTCCTTGTCCTTTGACTGTTGTGCCCCATTAGTCTCATTTTGTTTATGGGGCTGTCTAATCTTTGGCTGAACGGTGAACCTTGGGAGTGACTTCATTACTGAGCTAAAAGGGTGTCCAGGGGCCATACTCTCAGGGTTTCTCCAGTCTCTATCAGGCCAGTAAGTCAGGTCTTTTTTTGTGAGTTAGAATTTTCCTCTACATTTTTCTCCAGCTCTGTCCAGGACCCTCTGTTGTGATCCTGGTCAGAGCAGTCAGTGGTGGTAGCCGGGCACCATCTAGTTGTACTGGACTCAGTCTGGTGGAGGCCATAGTAGTTGTGGTCCATTAGTCCTTTGGACTAATCTTTTCCTTATATATTGTTTTCTTCATTCTCCCTTGCTCCTGAAGGGATGAGACCAGCGGGGTATCTTAGATGGCAGCTAACAATCTTTTAAGACCCCAGACGCTATTCACCAAGGTAGAATGTAGAACATTTTCTTTTCAAACTGTGTTATGCCAATTGAGCTAGATGTTCCCTGAGATCATGGTCCCCACAGCCCTCTGTCCAGCAATTCGGTCCCTCAGGGAGTTTGGAATTGTCTATGCAGCTTCCATGACCTTTCCTTATACAAGTTGTGCTGGCTTCCCCAGTATTGTGTACTGTCTTATCCTTCACCAAAGTTACCACTTTTCTATTGTCTATTTAGTTCCCCCCCATCCCCTTCATCCTCGTAAACAACAAAGATTGTTTCTTTTTTGAAGTCACACTTCTTTTACTTTTTTTTTTTTTCTTATACCATTGTTAGAAAGATGCATTAAGCTTTATTGGATTCGTGATTAAATTCAAATTAGTTATTCTGGGAGATGAAAAATTGTTAAATAATTTGAAATAAGAATTTTTTTTCCATATGGTACAAATTAAAATACTCAGAAAAGTAAACCTTGGGGAGGCAAGGAAGGGATTCCTCTTATGGTCATTCTCAGTTCCTAAACTCACTTCCCTCTTTTCAGAGCCATGCTTCTCTGTGACAGCCTTTCCTACATTTAAAATTGGCTATGTGTCTATTCAACTTTAGAAAATCCATTTTCTATACAGAAAGTATGATCTTAGTCCAGGTTACAAACTCTTCCATCTAGCAGTTGATCTACCACCTCCCACCCTCAATCCACTGAGTGGCTGAGCCATGCACCACCTGCTCCCTTCACTACTTAAAGTCAAGATGAAAGTTTTTAATATACTGTTTATAATGACTGAAATATAAATCAGATTGAATCACCCCCATGCTAACATTCTTTAATAACTTCCATTTCCACATAGATAAGTAGCCACACATCTTAACATGCCTACCACTGTGTCCTCACCTTTTATTTCTATCACACTTACTCATCACTTTCTAATGACCCTGGTGTTGTTTATGTTCATTGTAACTGCAAAATCCTTTTTTACCTTAGGATCTTTTGCATTTGATGTTTTCTCTGCCTGAAGCACTCCTCTGTCTGAACTTTAGATGTAGTTTCTCATTTCTAACCAGATATCATGCTAACTTCTTATGAGACGTTTCGTGACCACTCAACCTGAAGAAATCTATGTTAATTTTGTGTTATTTTCTCATGACACTTGTCATGCATTCAAATGATCTTGTCTAAATATTTGTTTACTTTTGCTGTATTCCTCCACCCCCAGCTGGAATGTAAGGCTCCAAAGAGCAGGAATCTTGTCTTTACCGTTCTCTATTATTTCCCCACAATGTAGAAGATTGCGCATCGCATCAGAGTCACTAAACAGATAAATGTGCAGTAGATAGAGAAAATGCACAGCCTACAGCCATTCTCAGTCTAGGAAAATAGGAACAAAAAGATACTTTTAGTTTTCCCAGTAACAATTATGAAAAAAAAACTAAAACTAAATTCGTTGCCGTTGAGTCAATTCCAACTCACAGCAACTCTGTAATAACCCCAATAATAGATTAGTTATAGTTGTCATATTTACTGTAACAACAAGTTAAAAATTATTCTGTGCTGATTGATCAACAAATAGATGTAATGGCAGAAAATTTAAGAACTGTGTAAAGAATGTTTATTCAGAAAGCTGTATGAGAAAACTCCTGAACAAAAGAGTTTAACTGAAATTTATTTAAAAACAAACAACTTTCCTAGACAGAAAGGTTGATTAGAGTTTTTCAGATTCCAAATTTGTTAAGAACAGCAACTCATTGATTGAGGAGACAACTTAAAATAAAATAAAATGAACTGTAAATGTGCTAGAACATTCTTCTGTCACTATTTGATATGGGACATCAGTATGAGCAGCAGTAAATCAGAATGTGTGCAGCCAAGGGGCACAGGGCATCTGAGTCATCTGCATACCTTCTGCAACATAACTCCATTTAAACTACAAAAGTTCTGCAACATTGAACAAATAAAAAACTCATAAAATAAAGCTTAAGACATGCCTCCAGGGCTCCCAGAATCAAATTTTTAGCTGCTTGTTTAGCTTGCTGTTTTGTTGTTGTTAGGTGCCCTCGAGTTGGCTCTGACTCATACTGACCTCATGTATAACAGCATGAAACGTTGCCCTGTCCTTTGCCATCCTCACAATCCTTGCCATGTTTGAGCTCATTGTCACTGCCACTGTGTCAATCCATCTCACTGGGGGTTTTCTGCTGTTTCACTATCAAGCACGATGTCATTCTCTAACGATTTGTTCCCCCAGATGATACGTCCAAAGTAAGCAAAATGAAGTCTCGCCATCCTCACTTCTAAGGAGCATTCTGGCTGTAATTATCCCAAGACAGATGTGTTTATTCTTCCTTCAGTCCATGATATTATTCAATCTCAAATGAGTCAATTCTTCTTTGCGCTTCCTTTTTCATTGTCCAGTATTGGCATGCATATTAGATGACTGAAAAGTTGATGGCTTGCGTCAGGCCCACCTTAACCATCAAAGTGACATCTTTGCTTCTTAACACTTTAAAGAGGTCTTCTGCTGCAGATTTTCCCAATGCAACACATCGTTCAGGTTTTCACTACTGCTTTCGTGGTCATCGATTGTTGATCCAAGAAGAATGAAATCCTTGACAACTTTCTTCACTATTTCACAAGTTTCTTCACCATTGATGACGGTGTTGCTTATTGTCCCAGTTGTAAGGATTTTTGTTTTCCATACCAAAGGCTGAAGTCTTTTAATTTCATTAGTAAGTGCTTCAAGTTGTCTTCACTTTCCGCAAGCAAGGTCGTATCATCTGCATATCTCAGGTGGTTAATCAGTCTTCCTCCAATTCTGATTCCTCATTCTTCATGTAGCCCAGACTCTTGGATTATTTGTTCTACATATAAATTGAATACAGTGAAAGAATACAACTCTGTAGCACACATTTTCCAATTTTAAACCACACAGCCTCCTCTTGTTAAGTCCTAACAACTACTTCTTGATCCATGTACAGGTTCTGCATGAGCACAATTAAGTGTTCTGGAATTCCCATTCTTTGCAATGTTATACATAAATGGGTGACTCTACTGGTAGTTAAGATACCGGTGGCATAGTTTCCAGCATCATAGCAACGCACAAGCCACCACAGTCAGGCAAACTGACAGGTGGGTGGTGGTTTAGCACATTACTTAATTTCAAAGAAGCATCACTACTTAAATTCCATCTTTATTCCCAGACACATAGATACTCAATGTTATATCTTTAGTTCCTGCATACCAGAGGTTCCTATGCTCAGTAAAGGAATAGACTAAAGCAAGCAGAGAGTTAGAATAATATCTCTTGCAATTTTTATGTAATTCTCCTTAGCAGAACTGTTCTATGAGTCTTTTTTAATAGAAAAACTGTATTACACAGGTTTTGCTTCTAAGCAAAGATCTTCTCTCTGTTATTATTCTCTGATCTGACAGAGAACCTAGTGACCTAACCAATATTCATTTTTGCTTTTTTAATTACAATGCTTCAATTTTATATGAGATACCAATGTATTAACAAAAGTATTTTATTTCTCAAAATTTCTGTTCTCCTTCAGGTGACTGTTGAAAAATAGGAAAAGAAAAATATTTTGATGTCCTTTCTAGGAAATTATTGGAAAAGGGGCTGACTCGGCTCATAGGTAATGGCCCTTTGCTCCGAAATCCTCTCTTTTTCCCTACTCCATTCCCAAGTAGCCACTATTTAACCTTCTGGAAAGAAGGCAAACACTACCAATGATGAAATAGACAGAATCAAGGAGGCTGTGTCCTTGATGATATGATAGAGTGGCTTTACCAGCCCTGGACGGTCCATCTCTATACTTCCTTTAAGTGAGAAAGATCAAACTTCTACTTCTATTTAACCCACTATAGTTGGGTCTTTAATTTTAACAGCCTGAAGGAAATTCTTACTGATATGTGGGCTTATTTCTATGGGTAGGATGAGGTTGCCCTATGATGAGACACAGGATTAACAGAACTATTAAGTCATAAAAATAAGAATAAATGATAAATAAATATCAAGAATAAGACTGCAGTGAGGGTCTCTGATATTTACACAAGAAGCCCTTGATGTTTTTAAGCAACTAAAGTTGAAGTGTATTTTCCATTTAAGCTACCTGAAATTTGAAAATAGGTGGGAAATTTGATTATTTAAGTAAAAACTGTATAGTTCAGAATCAAAATGAAAATTCACCATAAAAAAAAAATGATCCCAGTAGTACCACAAACATAAGAAACTCTATTTTATTACGGATAAAATAGATCAGTAATGTGGGGATCATTTTATACTTAATTTAATTTACACAGTAAGGCCTGAGTAGACTGTTTTCTTATTTCTATTTTACACTTGACAAATAGAGGATCAGAAAGGCTAAAGATCATTAGGGAGGAAAAACAAATTTCTATACTTGAAATAAAAGCACACATACTTGGATAATTTTATTATTATTGATATTAAGTTGTTATTTGTTTCTTGCTTTCCACCTGTGTCTGAGTTCCCTCACTTGAAAATGGGGATGATTCAGTAACTATCTCTTTATCCCTTTGTTACTACCTTTTTTCTCCTTAATTTTTTTTTTGGGGGGGGGTTGGCATGTGTTTTCAGTATTGGAATGCATGCTTACTAGTTGAGTGTGTTTAAATTTTTGATTGGTAATATGGATTTTGAGAAATACAATCCGGTAGTACAAGCCACCAATGAGGCGAGTGGCACTGTGGCACCACCAGTCTGTATGACAATATACCGATGACAGCTATGTAAGTAATTTACTGCAGGTGCCTTTCCATTAGGTTACATGAGGAATCTCTGGTTTTCCAAATATGACACAGAAAAAACACAACAAACCCATCAGGGCTCCCTAATTATTGCACAGGAAAGCTGTAATTATTCTTGCAAGCCTTATCTCACAGAAATAAAGGGAAAAAAGGCAAAAGGTTACAAAACTAACACATGCAAGAAGCCAACACCTAATAGAATGATCAACCTACACAACAATGAGGTTCCAATTCCATCTACTGAACTTCATACATTTCAAAATGGACCCACCTTGACACTAAATGCATTAAAACTAGAATAAAGCCTTACCTCTGAGGTCCAGAGGCATAAAAATGGCTAGTATATGTTAACCCAATGGTAAAGAAAGAATTATATTGTGGTGAAGATGGAAAGATTTAATATATGCAAGAAGATCAATAAATTATCTGGCATATAGTAGGTCTCCGTATTATAGTTATTATTGTTTTTATTATCATGATTATTTATATCACCAGAGCTTATTTGGTCAGAGTTTAGTCTTTTATTTTAAATACCAAACCAATAAGGGCTCACATTTTGAGCAGAAAAGCTGAATATCATAATTATAAAAATTTTTTCATTATCTTTCTAAACTTTAACTGATTATTTTACCTCTAATTAATATAGAATATGTTGTCATTGTTAATTGTCTCTCCAATCATATATGTGTACTTTGTGTATTATGTAAAAAAGTGGACCTAATAATAGCAATATTTCACAAAGATATGAAAAAACAAACCAAATCTGTTGCTGTTGAGTTGATTCTGACTCATAGCAACACTAAGGACAGAGTAGAATTGCCCCACAGGGTTTCCAAGTAGCAGCTGGTGGATTCGAACTGTTAACCTTTTGGTTAACAGCCAAGCTCTTAAGTACTGAGCCACCAGGGCTCTACAAAGATATAAGAACTGAAATTATTAATGAAATTATTGACATTTTAAGCATAATAGTCACAAATACATAGATGAGATTAATGTTTTCTTCTTGCTATTGGAACAATGAAAATGTATGCCATTGAAATCATGAAAGGACATGGATCTGTAATGTTGACGGGGCATTTTTTGACAATACAATAATATTAACTATATTTTCCAACTTTCATATCTGTGATTTCTCTAAGAGATATTCTAATTCATCTTATATAGCTCTGATACTGGTTCTTTTCAGTGTTGTGACCTCTCCCTTTATTAATGCATCATTTATCAAAACACTTTCCAAAAAGACATGCTTTTGAACATAACCTTGTATTCCTAAAGTTCATGAACTATTCGTAAGCACAGTAGTTCATAAAATTGATGAACGATTCTTGGCAATGATTCGTGATTACATCGCAGTGTTTATGGACCAAAACAACCTGTAAAACTGGATAGATTGTGTCATTTACCCAGCTGATGAATTCAAGCTGATTGTTTTTTTTTTTGGTGCTTTCATCATCATCTTGCCCAGATCTTTGCACTCAGCATTAAGGATGTATTAGGTTAAACACTTAGTCACTGGAAAGGTTAGTAATGACTCCCCACTGTCAGGTGAGGTCATTCCACCATATTCCACAAATTTACCAAGTTATGGTTAAACAAGATATATATTTTAAATAGAGCTGTTCAAAAATATACTTGTGTTAAAAAAAGAAAACCCAGGAAGTGATTGATGTTGGCAAAGGATAATGAGAAAATTCTCACTGTTTTGTAAGATTTGCAAGTTTTTTTTTAATCTAAAGCAATATTTAATATCAGTAGCAACACTGAACTCAAAATAGACTCAAGATGAAATAACTCATGTCCCCATTTCCTTGTCTTTTTATAAAAGGAAGGTTTTTAAAAAAAAAATATTTCAGAAGACATGGTACAGCTTTTGAGAAGATTTCTTGAGAACATAAAACCAAAGAAATGGAGTTATTTACTTTCCAAAGATAGCTTATTGTCAGCTCTAAAGATTTGTTGGTCAGGCAGTGTTTATAGGTAATTTTAACAGACTTTGGGAAAGGGGAAATGGGGAAGAGGGGAAGTAGGTGAATGGTGTTAGAGAAAAGATAAATTTTCAGTAGTTCCCATGACTTTTAAAACACGTTACTGAATATTAACAATGCACTAAACCTGTTGCTATCTAGTCTATTCCAACTCATAGGAATAGGACAGAGTAGAACTCCCCAGCGGGTTTCCAAGGAGCCCTGGTGTCGCAGTGTTTAAGAGCTGGGCTGCTAACCAAAAGGTTGGCAGTTCAAATCCACCAGCTGGTCCTTGGAAACTCTATGGGACAGTTCTACTCTGCACTATAGGATTGCTGTGAGTCAGAATCAACTCAACAGCAATGAGTTTGAGCGTTTTTTTTGTTTTGTTTTGTTTTGTTTAATATCATGAGAGGAGACATGTGAGACCCCTTAGAGGCTGAGGCTTAGAATCAGCATGCGGTCATTTTGTGGCAATCCATTGGCCACAGGAAAACAATGGAATCCATACACAAAGGATGAACAAGGAACTCTAATTCTTGATGGGAGATGATTCAAAGTCACATTTCAAAGGGCATTAATATAGGTGAGTGAAAATGGAACACTTTGTTTCCTTTAGTAAACTTATGAAAACGAGGCAGCCTATTTGTAAAACATTAAAACAACCTGGCCTGTATTATTTGCCCTTTAACATTTTAAAATGACGTAGCATTTTCTACCGACTAAACATGATGAAAACTATAAAGCCACAAATGACCTCTTAGAGGCCTTCAGGATCACTATTAGTTGGAAGCGATTCAAGGACATATGGTTTTGATTTAAACGTGACTGGATAAAAAGAAATCCTTATTAATGTATTCATAGTAGAAAAATTCTAAGTGTTCACTGTGTCTCAGGCAATGTACAAGGAGTGGCAGACAAACCTGGTAGATCCAAATACACACACACACACACACACACACCCCTACAATGATATAATGATACACTTTGCCCTCACTTGGCTTGGAGAATTGTTCTAGAGATCATAAGTCAAATAACCAGGAAAAAAGCAAATATACAATGTCAAATGTGATAAGGTCAAGGAAGAAGAAGTCTACAGCCCTAGGAGAATATGATTACAGGATTTTAATCTAGTCAGTTTGGTGTCAAGGGACACTCCCTAAGGGTGTGGCAGTTAGGTGGCATCAGAAGTCAGAGAAGAGGTCTGTGTAGGCCGGACTAAAATCTTTGTGATTCATCAGCATAAAATTAAAAGCAAAAACCATATATATGTCAAGAGCTTGCTCTAGAATGAAGAGGAAATTAGAACCTAGGACAAAGGCATTAAAAATGACATTGTTTCATAGAATGGAGCAGAATTTTCAAGTCTGTACAAAGGTTTTCTCATAAGTGGGTAAAAAATAAATGGAAACAAACAAAAACATGTATTAAATTATCTCCTTCATTTTCTAAATGCAGTTGAAAAACTATTGAGAAGTTCTGAAGCAGTAGATATTCTTTGGCAGTTCAGTGCTAAAGTTTTTTAGTGATTCTGAATTTCAGAGGATAAGAAAGTATGAAGGAAAGCAGTTTTGTGGGTCCAGAAATGTGTGTTTGTGTGTGTGTGTGTGTGTGTGTGTGTGTATCATTGCCAACAAGACATCTTGTTGTTTCGATTTTTGGTCTTTGGCTACCATTTCTGGCAATACTAAGAGTGAGGTTTACCAGTTGCAGTCGAGTCAATTCTGACTCTTGGTGACCCTATGTGTGTCAGAGTAGAATTGTGCTCCACAGGGGTTTTAATGTCTGTGACTTTTCTCTGTTATCAATTAATGCCATTTCTAACAAAGGGTGTTCAGATAGAATGCATGCTCTCATTAACAGAGATATCTACATACACTGTTACCTATGTTGATGACATATTTTTTATAATGGGAAACTTACTTGAAAAAGAGTAACAATTTATGCGACTTTTAAATGGTTTTTAATAATCACTATTTCTTAAGCATGAATACACATAAAATGTAAAATGAAATCAGTCAATAGAGTTTCAAAATATGGTACTAATTTGTTCACAGTGTATTTTATATCTACGTAAAATAATTTAGATAGAGAAAAGCGTTCTTTATCTCTGTTTGCTTAATTCTTTATATGTTAAAATTATACTATTTATTCTTCACTTTTTTCTTCAGCATTTTACAAATAGTTCAAACAAAACAAAAATGCAATGTATAAAGTTTCATTATACCTTTAAATCAGGTAGGGCTACTATTCCAACTGTGTTTTTTTCCACAACTGTTTTCTTTTAAATGGTTTTGATCTTTTGCATTTCCATGTATATGGTAGAATGGGTTTGTCAAATTCTACAAAAAAAAAAAAATCCACTGGGATATTGGTTGGAATTGAGTTGAATTTATAGATCAATTTGAGACTATGGCGATCTGAATGATAGGGTGGTTATGAGTCGGGATTGACTCCACAGCAACAGGTTTTCGATTAGAGATCTGAAGTACCTCAGGTCCTCTGATCAATGAACATGGCATATCTCTTGACTAATTATGTCTCCCTTAAATAATTTCAGCAATGTTTTATAGACTTCAGTGTGCATTTAAATTTTTTCCTTTGTCAATTCTTTTCAGTTTGGGGTTAATTGAGCTTCTTGTGTTTGTGGGTTTATGTTGTTAGGTGCCATGGAATCGATTCCAACTCACAGTGACCTTACGTACAAGAGAACCAAACACTGCCTGGTCCTGCTCCATCCTTGCAAGCATTGCTATGTTTGAGTCAATTGTTGCAGCCACTATGTCAGTCCACCTTTTTGTGGGTCTTTCTCTTTTTCGCTGACCTTCTGCTTTACCTAGCATGACGTCCTTTTCCTGGGACTGGTCCCTCCTGATAACATGTCCAAAGTAAGAAGACGAAGTCTCACTGTCCATTTTAAGGAGCATTCTGGCTATACTTCTTCCAAGACAGATTTGTTTGTTCTCCTGGCAGTCCATGGTATATTTGATATTCTTCTTCAACACCATAATTCAAAGGCATCAATTCTTCTTTGGTCTTCCTTGTTCATTGTCCAGCATTTGCATGAATATGAGGCGATTGAAAATATCATGGCTTGAGTCAGGCACATCTTAGTCCTCAGGGTGAAATCTTTACTTTTTAACACTCCAAAGAGGTCTTTTTGGGTTTATAGTATTTATTATATTTGAAAAATTTATTGCAACTTTGCCTTCAATTATTTCCTCACACTCTTTCGTGTTTCCCCCGAAACTCTGCCTTTTTCCCCCCGCTTGTCTCATTTTGTATAGCTTATTCCAATTCGCTGGTCTTGTTTTTCTGAAGTATAATCTGTTGTTGGATCTCTGGTGACACAGTTGTTAAGAGCTGGGCTGCAAACCAAAAGGCTGACAGTTCGAATCCACCAGCTGCTCCTTGGAAACCCTATGGAGCAGTTCTACTCTGTCCCGTAGGGTCTCTGTGAGTTCAAATCGACGCAATGGGTTTGGTTTTTCATTTTAATCTGCTGTTATTCCCACTCAGTATATTTTTGTTTTAAGATATATTTTTTCTTTTCTAGGAATATTATTTGGATTTTTGTTTCTGGGTTTTTGTTGTTGTTATATCTTCCATTTCATTTCCAGCATGTTTACGCCTTTTTCTAACTTTAGGAATGTATGGATTGTGTTCGCAGCATCTGCTTTAACATCCTCATCTGCTGATGGTATTGTAATTGTATTATTGAGAGGAACCTGTTGCAGATCTCTGGATGTTCTTTCCATTCAATGTCCTTTCCTCTTCTTTGTTTTGCTTCAGAATTTTTAGTCACCTCGGTCTCCTTGTTCTGTGATCTTGGTTTTTGTTTTTGCTTTTACTAACTCAGCAAGAACATGGGTCTCTATATTCCTGAAAACCCAGAACTAGGCTGATGCCTGGAAATGCTTTCTAGGAGGTAAGCTGGGATAATTTTAGGGCTCACCTTTTTTCCCTTCTGTCAGGGATTACTGTCCTGCACTGCTTGTGGTCCAACAATCTTTGTCTAATATAATTGGTCAGTTTGCTGGTTGTTTAAGTTAGGATGGTAAATCCTGATATTTTATCATAACTGAAAGCAGAAGCCTATATGTTAAATTTTTAACTGAGTTCTTTTTAAATGTTTTAATCAATGAGGCTGATTTTTTATTGCAAATTTTCCACAATTTAAAATTTAATGTGTATATATATTTATTTTTATAGTAGGTCTCATTTCTTCAAGCTCACCCTATTTGAATGTTTCAGTACATAGTTGTTCTTCAATTCCTGGGGGGAAAAAATCTCAATGAACTATTTCTACAAGTTTTCATCATCTTTGGTATTTGCTGCTAAAAAAAATCTAAATTTTCTGCCATCATGTATATCTAATAGTATACATTAACATAATAGTGAAATTAAATTAAATGTACCTCAGCCAAGTTTCTAATCACAATATTAAATTGACAATGTATAGCTGAAACACAAGAGTTGCACTGCTGTAAATACAGCCATAAATCTATTGCCACTCTACTTAATTTGAGTTTCTTTTTAAAAATATTCTGTTTATTCTATCCAAAATCTGTTTTAAAAAGTAAAATAGTGAGAATACAGTATTCTTTTTAAAATCCAACATGATGGTTTCTTTTATATATAATTCACAGAACAGTTCCACTGCTACTTCATTAAATTTCAGCCATTGTGGATATAATAGTAATTCTTAGGATGGATTTCCTTTTATTATCCTCTTTCCTTCTGGCCTTCATTGGCAAGGATGAGGTAGAGTTTTAAGCTATACGAAATAAAATATGTCATATCCTGATGTCCATTAACAATGAACAAGTACAAAACTTATACTTCATGTGAAAATATTTAATATTCTTTTTTCTTCATCACTTAATGTAAAAGGATTATGGAAAAGTTTTAAGACATGCAGTTTAATGAGTAGAAAATATTCTCTTTTTATTTTTGTCCATTCGAACATTTCATAATCACACTATGGTGCAGAAAGCAGTATTTATACTGAAGTCTAATTTTCCAGAGGAATTATTCTTTTCAAAAGCCTTAAGATTTTTGGGTGATATTAATAAATAAATGACATTACTCAGTCTAATTACTAACAGTATCCTAAAATATATACTCCTCTCCCTCCTAGTCACTAAAATTAGAATTGCTATGTGAAATAACTATTAAATAAGTAGTGAGCCGTGGTTCATTGAAAGGAGGTTGTCATGAGAGGGCGTTAATGAGACCAGAGTGTTAGTCAGCTGAATGTTGTTACTGTTGTTTAGTGCGGTTGAGTCAGTTCCGACTCATAGCGACCCTGTGTACAATGGAATGAAACACTGCCTGGTCCTGTGCCATCTTTACAATTGTTATTATGCTTGAGCCCATTGATGCAGCCACGGTGTCAGTCCATCTCATCGAGGGTCTTCCTCTTTTTTGATAACCCTCTACTTTAGCTAGCATGATGTCTTTCTCCAGGGACTGGTCTCTCCTGATAACATGTTCAAAGTACGATTCCAACTGTACTTCTTCCAAGACAGATTTGTTCATTCTTCTGGAAGTCCATGGTATATTCAATATTATTTGCCAACACCATAATTCAAATACGTCAAGTCTTCTTGGTTTTCCTTATTTATTGTCCAGCTTTAGCATGCGTGTGAGGCGACTGAAAATACCATGGCTTGGGTCAGGCACCACTTAGTCCTCAATATGACATCTTTGATTTTTAGCACTTCAAAGAGGTCTTTTGCAGCAGATTTGCCCAATGCAATACTTCATTTGATTTCTTGACTGCTGCTTCCATGGGCATTGTCGATGCAAGTAAAATGAAATCCTTGACAACTTTGATACTTTCTCCGTTTATCATAATGTTGCTTACAGGTTCAGTTGTGAGGATTTTTGTTTTCTTTATGCTGAGTTGTAATCCATACTGAAGGCTATAGTCTTTGATCTTAGTCAGTAAGTGCTTCAAATCCTCTTCACTTTCAGCAAGCAAGATTGAGTCATCTGCATATCACAGGTTATTAATGAGTCTTCCTCCATCCTGATGTCTCATTCTTCTTCATATAGCCCAGCTTCTTGGATTATTTGCTCAGCATACAAATTGAATTAGTATGGTGAAAGGATCCAACCCTGACATATATCTTTCCTGACTTTAAACCATGCAGTATCCTCTTGTTCTGTTCAAACAACTGCCTCTTGGTCATTCAGCTAAATATCCCCAGAAATTGTTTTTTACCCCCTACCCATCAGCACAGAGAAGTTGAATATCTCCAGACTTCAAATTTACTCCTCAATGAATCATAATATTTCTATTAAAAATGAAATCATTAAGGAATTAATTTGGTATTTCATTTTATATCTTCATTAACCCAGTTGTCTTATACAACTGTATATTGTATTCAATCATAAAAATACTGGTGCTCGTTTTTCTTACATATATATGTGGACAGAAAATATGATTTTTCCATCTCTGTATTCCTGGTGTTTAACATATTATACACTATATAATAGGCCCTAATATATGATCTATAAGTGAATGTATCCTTCCCTTAGTACAAAACAAACCCATTGCCATCGAGTGGATTCCAACTCATAGCGACCCTATAGGACAGAGTAGAACTGCCCCACAGAGTTTCCCAAGAGTGGCTGGTGGATTCAAACTGCTGACATTTTAGTTAGCAGCCAAGCTCTCAACCACTACGCCATGAGGGCTCCTTCCTTAATACAGCCTTATTAAAGTATTTTTAACACTCTAAATAATAGTATATTTATTTACTTCAATAATAAAATATTATTAAGCCTTTTTTAAAATATTGACAGAGAATGCATACATCCATTTCACATGGATGAAATTATTAGGATGAAGATGTAGACAAAGAGAGGAAGGATAAATACTAAAAGAAGTAAGTGAAGTGGGAAACTTCCTAGAATGATGTTAGAATACTATGACACAAATTCTTCACAAAAATCATATTTTAACACGTAAGTCAGTTATTTCTCAAATTTAAGAGCTCATTTTAATCCCGTATGACCCTAAATATAAAATGACATGAATCACTGAGAAGAAATTCAATCCCACCATGCATTTTGTAAAGGAGTCCTGGTGGCGCAATGGTTAAGCACTGGCTGCTAACCAAAAGATTGCTTCTAACTCACCCAGCGGACTCACAGGAGAAAGACCTGGTGATCTACTCCAGTAGAAATTACAACCTAGGAAACCCTATAGGGCAGTTCTACTCTGTCTTGTAGAGTTGCTATGAGTTGGAATCGACTTGAGGGCACCCAGCAACAATCACATTCATTTTGTTATTTTCTTGGACTTTACTAAAAATGTTTAAAGGTTTGTTCACAGCCATAGTACACCTATGAAATACATGTAAGCCATTTATGTTCTCGGAAGTTGTTTGACCATTTATGTACTGTGAGGTTGTTTGTGGCCAAACCGTGCCTCGAAGCCTACTGCTGCTTCTTCTACCTCTTATATTTGAGCGCTTGACACAAAGTATTAAATGATTGTGTTTTGTAGAGATCTATAAAATGTTATAGTTTTTAATTTTCTAATCATAGGTTGGAAATAGAATGGACAGCAGAGTGAAAGTGATAATGAAATGAATCTGTTTGATTGGTCTCTTTGGCTCTGCAAGTCTGTAAATCACTGTATGACTTCTACAATGCAAAGTTTATTTCTATTAGTTTTTACTTTCAGAATGAAAATTACTTCTAAAAGAAACTTTTATTTTTGTGTACACTCATTTTTTAAGAAAAAAAATCATGCTGAAATTTTATGATCTAATCTTTAAGAAGTAATTTCTGCTGAGAGCCATACATTTAAAACATCATCTAATAAATTTCACCTACTTTAAAAAAAAATGCTTCTCCCTGAATATTAAAAATATGCATTCCTGAATACTTTGAAAAATTTTTCAATTTAAGCCTGTTTTAGGATGCATGCAGAAATGTTATTGCTTATTTAAAAACCAGTAAATCACATTATGCTACATTCTACTTTGTGTTTGTTTATCAGCAGGTATGCACATAAAATAATGCACTGATTTTCATAAATATAAAACCATTTTATGTATTGATATCGGAAAATAAAGATAGCTTTGCTGTTGTCAGTGATGTATGTTCACATAGATCAAGGTCATACATTTTTAAAATTTTTTTTATGCTTTCAGCCAGCTTGATGCCATATGCTTTATTTTGGAGTCTGCGCCTAATCTTTCAGCTTTGAGCTTCAGCATGGTTTGACTTTGCACTTACTCATACTTACTTGAGTTTCACTGACACTGCGTGTGCATGCACACAGACACATTTTCAAGGACTGGCGTAGTTTAAAGCTTTTAAGACATGGATTTTAGACACTTACACTGGTGAGCTATAGAAACTTGATGATCTCCAGCCTTCTTTTCCAGGTACACGAATTGACTTGTACAGAATTTTGAAGCAATTTTCTGATTTTGGCTTAACACAGAGAAACTGAGCCAATTTTGGGTCATGCTATTTGAGACTGGCCATGGGGAGATGAGAGACTACATCTCTGAAGTAGAGTAAACAATCTCAGAGATGTTAGAACTTATTGGTATTAGGCTTTTGAAATTAGGACTAGATGCAAAACAAACGTGTTCTATTACAGTCATGATCCAGCATAAAAAAATTAATTCACTAACCCTCTGATGATCTTTTTCTTGGATCTCTCTTAGGGGGAGAAAAAAACAAAATAGATAAAAGAGAGCATGATTTAATATCTCCCCAAAAAGAGGGTACATATTTTCCTCCTCTATTTTCCATGTTTATAAAAGCTCTATTTCATTATTAAATTAAGAGTCCAGCTCCTAATTCCCGGCAGGATATTACTTACTCATTCCCACACTACTCTTTCCACACCACTGCCTGGTTTTCTAGTAGCTGTACCATGCAGAACATTATTGCCCAGGAAATACAGAGAACTAGTTTTTCTTTCTTTTTTTTTTCTTCTCTTGTTCCCTCTTCTCCTTTATCCACTTGGTATACAGTGCTACATATGTTCTCTAGGATGGCTGCATAAAAATATAGTTCTATGCTAAATGTTTTAAGAGCTATTCATTTATCGCAATGAACACTGCTTACTGAAAAGAAAGCCATCTTACACTGGGGTTTGGTAGCTACCTGGTTTGCTTGGAAAGATGGCATAAGCCCTGCCTTTACTGTCCTGCAGTGTTATCAATTCTCAAAATATTCATTCTTTTGAGATAATACCGAACGGGTCTTTCATACCATATGCTATTTGGCATCCTTTTCTATCCATTAAACATTGGACTTCCTATTGATTATACTGTGCTTGGGGAGAGGCATCAGGCAACTCTTGTTTGCTCAAATTTGTCTGCAAAAATGGCAGAGCTAAAGGGGGGAGAAAGCTGGGAAGTATTTTCTAGAGTTTTCCTGCCCTATCTAAGGAAACTGTTGAATATTTCATATTAAGATAAATCATTTTCTTTGTCTGGAGGGAGAGACTAAAAGTTCATGTCACTAGTCCTGGAAAATTTATTCATATTTATAAAATAAAATGAGTGTTTAAGTTTTCATTGTGCTATGTTTGTTAATCACCAAAGTATTGAAAATTGTAATTGGTAGTTTGATATTTCTCAAACTATGTCAATTCCCTTCTTAGTGTAACTGATACTTTTGCCACAATCCAAATGGTAATTAGTAATTGCCTGCAAATAGTTGCCCAACAGATCCTTACACTAGGTTGGACATAAGTAATAAGAGAGGAAGTGAACAACATCATAAATCTAGTGAGTGACATTTCCTGTGGGGTAGTGTATAAGTAACAAGTCTATTCAGATATTTTAGAAAGGTCGATGCCGAGAGGGCCCAGTAAAAATCAACAAATAATTATCAATGATATCTTTGATTCCAATAGCTGAAAGCTGACAAAGCAAGAGCTATATATATATATAAAAGATGAAGAAGCTACTTATCATGCAGCCCAAGAAGACTGTAAATTGGAAATATCATTCTCACCTGACCACAATGCAGCAATGCACTGGGAAGCTAGGCAGGGAATCAAGGTCACTTGGCAAGCTAAAGATAAGGAAATGTAATTTTCCAGTTAAGCAGACGAGAAGAAGTGAGAGATGTACTGCTATCTGGATTAGAGTGATAGACACAGTTTTCCTATTCTTCACAGGATGATCTGGGGTCTGCACACTCTAGAAAAGAAACCTCAGGATCTCTCCCAGGTTTGCCATTCGCTAGTTGTGTAACTGTGAACAAATCATTTTTCTAGGCTTTGGCTTTGTCTTCCATAAAATGAGTGAGAGGTTTGCAATAGGTTGTCTTCTCATTAACTTTCACCCCTTCCAATACCTAGGTGTATGTGAAGATCAAAATATCATATATAACACCGTTTAAAATGAAAGAGAAATAAGGCAGTATATGTGGCAAACTCAAATGCCTGTCTTTCTGATTCTTGTCTGTCAGGAGCCCAATTCTCCCAGGAGACAAGTTACCTCATTTACTCATTCATCTACATGTATTTATTGCATGCCTGCTACCTGCTAGGCATTGGGGACATAGTAGCAAACAAATCAAAGATTCTGCACTTATGGAGCTTACAAGATCTCTTCAGGCTCTTTCAGTTGGCTGTCTCAATAGAGTTCTGGTTAGTAAAATGAAAGTGGGATTCCAAGAGATCTATTTTGTCTTCATTAATACAGGGAAAATCTTAGCTGTCATTTACTTCTCTTCCCATTTATTCTCTCTTCCCCATCCTTCTGCCCTACCCCTGCCTAGGATGTCAATGGAATGCAGATAGTTAGAAAATTCATGTTGTAGTCTGGAGTAGCTTGGCACATCTTAGAAATTAGAAGGAAAAAAGTGATCTCAACATTTTTGGACCCACACTGACAACTATTTTTCTTCTTCATGTTTACCTGTATATGTTTTCTAAGCAAACTTAAACATGACATTTTCTGTGCTGGTTTATCATTTCAACTACTGAGTCTCTTGGCCAAAATTGTGTTCCTTTCTCTTCTTTTTCTTTGACCACATCAAGCTCATTATCCTCAAAGTTGCCCGTCTCTGCTCCTATATCCCAACTAACCCTTAACCATGCCCTTTGCTCCTACAGCCTGTGTGTTGAGCACTCCAAACAAATACTACATGATTTAATGTAATTTTGCTGTTTCTTTTATTGGATTTTCCTATCCCTTTAAATTCTTTTTCATTCTTCAAGGATACTACAAGCAAATATGCTGCCATGATACATCCCCTCACCCTGACCCTTGAGTAGAGTTAATACTCTAGTCTTTGTATCACCACTAAAGCTATATTGTTGCTGTTGTTGTTGCCATTGAGTTGACTCTCACTCATGACAACCCCACGTACAACAGAACTAAATGTTTCCTAGACCCGTGTCATCTTCACAATCATTGGTATGTTCAAGGCCGCTGTGTATTTTGAGTGCTTTCCCATCTAGGGGTCTCATCTCCCAGTACTATATCTGACAATATTCTATGGTGATCCATAGGGTGTTCATTGGCTAACTTTTGGAAGTAGATCACCAGACCTTTCTTCCTAGTCTTAGTATAGAAGCTCTGTTGAAACTTGTCCACCAAGATTGAACCTACTGTTATTTCAAATACCAGTGATATAACTTCCAACATCATTGCAACATGCAAGCCACCACAGTACAACAAACTGAAAGACCAGTGATGGATGGCTATATTAAACCAAAAAAAAAACCACGTTGCAGGTTTGACTTATAGTGACCCACTATTATTGTCATTTCAATGTGCTTATTTGTTTAAAAGTTTCTATTCTCTACTATAGAATATTTTGAAAAAAATGTGTTCTCAGTTCTGCACAGCGCCTGGTACCTACTGAGCTTTCATAAATGTTGTATATTTTTATGTGTTTTGCCACTTCTGTTCCATGTCACAGTCTTATTTTCATGATATTGGAACAAGTCAATTCAACTCACTGATTCTCAGTTTTCTTATCTTTAACAGAGTGATTTCAATACCTGCCTTGTAGGATTGAATGAGAAATACGTGAAAGACTCTAGCTCAGTGTTTGCCATATAGTAAATCCTTGGTTAATTATTTGGTCTAAATATATACTTACCATTTTTTAAATTAAATTCTAGACTAGAGAGGAAAGGATGCAAAGATATTATCTACTTGCATAGGCAAGCATGGGCCAATGTTTTGTGGGATCTGAAAGTTTTACACATAGAAGTCCCACTTAAAAAAATACAAAATTAGGATAAAATCTGAATATTTATTGTGAAAGAATAAAGGGTTCATAGCTAATTAAACATTTTAAAAAACTAACAAAAATCAAAGCTTTCAAAAACATATTTTCTGTTAATCAACTTCCTGAAACGTATCTATAATAACATTTGTTTTATGTATTATAGCTACATATTCCCTGATCTCTTCCTCATGAGATAAAGATTTCATAATAGTATTTTCTACAGAGTATACAAAAAATTCTTTTATTAACAGTTTAGAAAGATTTCTTTCTTCTTTATCCATTAGTAACAATGATATGTGATATTTTGGGATTGTCAAATTTGTGAAAAGATTTATTGAGTTTTCTTCATATATAAAATATATGATTTGGAACAATTTTCCACAGATTGACTTCTGGCTCTGTGCACTTAAAATATGTCTTATTGCATCTCAACTACCAACATATACTGCTAAGGTCCTGCACCATAAGATATATTCTCATAAACATCTAGCCCTGAATCAAGGTGGCAGAGGATGCCACACAAGTGGAGAGTACTAACACCATTCCACCATCTGGACAACTAGTTATAATTTACTTAAACATAAAAGTGATTACAACCATATTCAAGCCTGAAGTAAATATATTCTCAGCTCCATTTCCTTTTATTCTAATTCCAAAATGCCCATGCCTGCTACATGAGTAAAACATGAAAATGGAAGCCAGAGTGAAAAGAAACAGCAGCGTTAACAAATTTTGTTTATACTGTCAAACTTTTTCAACTTTTACAAAATATATGATCATGTGAACACATTGCTAAGGCCTTTCCCATGGCCTTGGAAGGGGCTGGTGCAAATGACTAGCTCTCGAAACTTAGTGGCCTCGTAGCAAATCCACCTCTGGTTATGGCTCCAACATTTTGAATAGGAGTAACAATATAAACCAAAGTTTCCCAAAGAATACAAGATTTCAGTGTTCCTTAAACCATAACTAAGGTTTGAAAAAAGTAATTGAAAAAACAACTGGTGGGGGGAAGGAAAGGGAATGGTAGCAATAACACCAAAAATAAAGAATCATAAGAAGTGTTTGTGGGTATAGAAAATAGAAGAGTGGTTAACACAGGGATTGGAGAAATTAACAGATTTGGAATAAGAGTTGAGTTCTAACAGTACACTGCTCATGATTGTCAGCTAATGAGTTTATTTATAGTTTATAGTGAGGAGGGGAAGATTTTGAAGAGGCATATAATATGATCAAAATTTTTGGCAAATAGATGGAGATATTAAGGTGTAGAGACATTACATGAAATGATATTTGGAGAGCTAGCCACACAAGTAAATATGAGAACTGAGCATTGATACAGATCTTTCAGTCTCCAAAGACTCCTACCATGCTCTAGTGTAAATGATTTAACATTTCTGTTTCAATTTCCCCCATCATATATACTTTTTGGAGTCTACAAACTCTAGTGTTTATATTTCTATATTAAATACTATGATACATATTTAATAATTATTAAAATTATATATTATTTATATATTAAATAATTATTATGTAATAT
>NW_004443948.1:22148002-22171905 GCF_000243295.1 Trichechus manatus latirostris | reverse complement strand
ATGTAATATATACGTTTTGGTTTGTTTGTGAAAATGTAAATATATTTGTAGCAAATGTTAGAAATGCTATTTTTTTCCTTATTTTTTACAACTCTACACTTAATATAAAATTAAAGAGAGAAATGCTTCCTGTTGAAAAAAGGTCAAAAACATTGCAATTCCTTACTTACCATCATTCTATTTATTTACTGCTAATCCAGTATGTCTTACACCTAAACATAAGGAAAATGAAAATCCTTACAACTGGACCAATAACCAATATTATGATAAATGGAAGTTGTCAAGGATTTCATTCTTCTTGAATCAACAATCAAAGCCCATGGAAGCAGCAGTCAAGAAATCACACGACATAATTGCATTAGGAAAAGCTGCTGCAAAAGACCTCTTTAAAGTGTTAAAAAGCAAGGATGTCACTTTGATGATTAAGGAACGCCTGACCCCATCCATGGTATTTTCAGATGCCTCGTGTGTATGTGAAAGCTGGGCAATGAACAAGGAAGACTGAAGAAAAATTGATGTATTTATATTTTGGTAGTGACAAAGAATATTGAATAAACCATGGACTACCATAAGAATGAACAAATTTGTCTTGGAGGAAGTACAGCCAGAATGCTCCTTAGAAGAGAGGATGATGAGACTTTGTCTAGTTTACTTTGTACATGTCATCAGGAGAGCCAGTCATTGGAGAAAGGCACAATGGTCACTAAGGTAGAGGGCCAGTGAAAAAGAGGGAGACCCTCAATGAGATGGATTGACACAATGGCTGCAAAAATGGGCTCAAACATAGCAACAATTCTAAGGATGGCACAGGACCTGGAAATATTTCATTTTGTTATACAAAGGTGGCCATGAGTTTGGAGGGGATCGATGGCACTTAACAACAACAAATCCTTGTCATTTCTGATTTTCTCTCTCTCTTTCTCCCTCTCTCTTTCTCTGTATCTGTGCCTGTCCCCTCATCTCCCTCTTTTGATATGTGGTAGTATTGAAAAATTTTATTTACTTATTATGAAAACATTGAAGCATTAAAATTTATGTTTTTTCTATAATTTAGTTAATGTGTACCTGGAGTCAGAACTGTTATATTAATTTAATATAACGCAATAATTATAAAATAATACATAGAGACATAAATAAATTTGTATATAATTGCTTGGTAATGAGATGACTCTTCAACTAGATTCATTTTTTTTTTACCTTTAAGGAAAAAATGTATCTAAAGATTAGACAAATACTGTGTCAAGAATAATGCAGATTCTGTTTTTAAAATAAGAAATTAAATAATAAAAACAAGATTTTTGAAAGGTAAATATGTGCTCACTATTTTAAGCAGTAAAAAATTAATTAGGAAACTGTAAATGTAGTAAAGTACAAGAAAATCAATCTGCTACTTTCTTATAGATGTGGTTACTTTTACTGCTCTGATTTTAATCTAGATTTGCTTGTCCAGACTCTGGAATATTTTTTTGTTTTTTTTTTTTTTTTACATTCCGAGTCTCGATTGAGGACTTAAGATATTTTGCATGGTAATTATGCATTGTTCCTACTTATCCTGAACCAAGACTTCTTATTAATTATTACTGTAGCCATCATATGTTGACATAAAGCATTTCATTCCCTATTTCAAACTTCAAATAAAATTTTCCTAAATCTCAATTCACTAAGTAGAGTTCACTCAGTGATATTACTTCACCAAAAATTCACTATTAATATTTCTTAGCAAATAAATCTTATCCCAAATGATCTCTTCTTTTTGAAATGTCTAGAGTTCTGAAATAAAAACTTAAAGTTAAATAAGGTGTAGTTTCTCTAAACCTGCAGTGGATTAAAAGTGTATGGAATTTCAGAAGTTCAAAGCTCATAAATATTGAATTTTACCTCAAATTTCCTCTCTCTCGCTCTTTCTCTTCCTCCCTGTGCCATATAAAAGAACAACCATAGAAAACAGACTGTTAGCACTATGAACCAAAGACCAAAGTCTAGAAAGCATTCTATTTTTGCCTTTGCACTAGTTTGCCAAGCAACATGTTAAACTAGGATAGACTGTAGTTTTGTATCTGTGGGTTCTTCTAAAAGGGAATCCATATAAAATCAAAATAAATATTTAATATTGTGTTAGTTAAGTTGAAGAGCCAAACACCAAGATTAAATAGCATTTGAAATGATACCTAAGAGTCATTTTGCATCAGAATAAAAATGTATCTCCAGCTGCTGAAGTGAATTTTAAGCCACTGAGGGCCTGCACATTTAACGAATTGCTATGCCTGAGCAATACTGTCAAAAAGGACAGTAATGTCAGATTGAACTCTACAGGCTCTCTGATTAATAGAAGTCGCCATATGATGGAGTAAGTTACAACCTTAATGTACAAATAATGAACCTCTATTAAAAGGAAGGGTATCATAAATCAAAATACTAAGAAAAGCCATAAACCTGTGGCAACATAATGGCCACTGGGGCCCAAGCTATATTAATCTTACATGGTGCAATATCATTTCTCTGGGAGGAACAATTAAATATATCCCATATGAAAGTGAATTATGAGTGTGATAAAGGTTCTGGACTATTCATTTAAGTTAATGGCAAGGCTCATATTGAGATATCCCCTGGTCGAAGTCTCCTCTTAATCTGCCTTGAACACTGCTTCAGTTAAGATAAACATCAGCTGCATCAATCTTTATTCTCAGCCTTTTATTTGTCTGAAATGACCTCTGAAGGACAGGAAGAAACAAAAATAAATAAATAAGTAAAGACAGAATACCAAAGACAAGCATAAGTCCCTCTCCTTCAAAATATTTTTCCCTCGGATAGTGTACCTGCTAATTTTGTTTAAATCTTCTCTGCTTCTATTCAAGCTCTACTCAGAGTTACACACGTTATTTCATAGCATTTAGTTCTAGGTCTAGTGCTTAAATTTGTGCCTTTTGATATGTTTCCTGCACATTTTCCTATTAACAATAGCATACTGGAAATAAACTTTCCATATGAATTAAATTTTGAAGAGTAAATAAAATACTTAACGCAGAGTATCTTACTATAGCATTTGTTTGGAAAACTTTTTCACTTACGATTTAATATAAGAAGTAGATTTTCATCATTGTGGCTTGGCATGTCATGATTTTTAAGTATCACCTATAGGTAAGATAGATTCTAGTAGCATGGATAATCCAGGCTGATTGTTTGTATATTTTGTGCTGCTTAAACACACTCCCATTCAATCTTATTTTATTGGATTTTGCTCACGGTGTGATCAGGGTGCCTCAACATCACCTATATCAAAGTCTAGTATCTCTACTGCTTTTAGGAGTCGGTCAGTAAAACAAATGGTTAGGCACCTGACTACCAACTGAAAGGTTTGTGATTTAAAACCACCCAGAAGTGCCTCAGAAGAAAGACCTGGCAATTTGCTGCCAAAAATCACAGCCTTGAAAACCCTATGGCATGCATTTCCACTCTGCACACATGAACTCATGTAGACACATGTGTGGTCACCATGAATAGAAATCAACTTTAGGACAACTGATTTGTTTTTTATGTGTGTATGTTCTGAGATGTAATAGGAATGTACTTTAGTTATTCCATTGTGTTTTAAAAAAAAAAAAACTGGAAGTTTATTTTCCTATAATAAATTTGAACTTAGTTGTAGAACCCCAAATTTGTTTCTGTATTGGATACTTTTGTATTACCAATTCAAATATACATTATCATTTCCAGATTTTTTTCCCATATCTGTCTCCTTCTGTTTTGTATCAGGTTATCTGTTTACCTAGTGTCATGGATTGAATTGTGTCCCCCCAAAATACCTGTCAGCTTGGCTGGGTCATGATTCCCAGTAATGTATGATTGTGTAATCTGATGTGATTTCCTTATGTGTTGTAAACTCTATCACTGTGATGAGGTTATATGTGATCTCCTTATGTGTTGTAAATTCTATCACTGTGATGAGGTTATACTGACGAGGTTTACAAGATTGAATAGTATCTTAATCCAATCTCTTTTGAGATATAAAAGAGAGAAGTGAGCAGAGACACAAGGGAACCTCATACCACCAAGAAAGCAGCGCAGGAAGTAGATCACGTCCTTTGGACCTGAGGTTCTTGCGCTGAGATGCTTCCAGACGAAAGGAAGACTGATGCATCACAAGGACCTTCCTCCACAGCCGACAGAGAGAGAAAGCCTTCTCCTGGAGCTGATGCCCTGAATTTGGACTTGTAGCCTACTGGACTATGAGAGAATAAATTTCTTTTTGTTAAAACCATCCACTCGTGGTATTTCTATTAGAGCAGCACTAGATGACTAAGAGGCCTAGGCCCATAGTTATTGGCATTTACTCACCTTGGCTTCCACATTCTTGTGGAATTCCAGAAGGACTTTGTATTAACAACTATCTCAACTGCGTCTGCTGTCTATGGTGTAGGGTCCACCATCATCCCAGGATAGTAGGCTTATGCAGTGCATACCCTTCATGTCTATGTGAAATCTTTTGATTTCACTATAAATTCCATAACCCTCTAGGGTGGGGCCAGGAGTAGTGGGTGAGATGTGAGGAAACCTATATTCTCCTGACTGGCCTTGTAACACAAGAGACTTAAGGAGGTAGTGAATATTTTCATGTCCTAAATCTACCATAACTTAACCTGCTTATATCTAATATAATTTATAATAAAAGATAGAGAAACACACAGAGACAGAGAGAGACAATATGTCCATATAGTGATAAGAACAAAAAAGAGAATGCAATATGATAGAGCATAATATGAAAATGACCGGCTGAGTATTTCACCTAGGATGATCAAAGAAGTCTACGTTAAAGATGCAACATTTGAGATAACGTTTAAATGCAGAGAGAGTGTCAGACAGGTGGACATTTGAAAGAGAGTTTCCAATCAGGGAAAAAAAAAAAAACAAAAACAAAATTTTAAAGACGTGGAAAACATCCTGTGAGAGAAAAGTACTTTGTATTTTTGAGAAACGAAGAGAAAGCCATTTTGACTAGGGCATAGTAGACCAGGTAAGCAGTAGAAATGTATGTAGCCAAATAAGACTCAGTGTGCCTGCGTTTTAGACCATCATGAGGCTTTTAGGATTATTTTAGTTGCCACTAGTCACTTTTTTTGGATGGAATGAATGGACTAGATTCAGGCTATAAAAACATTACTATGGTTGCTCTGTCGAAAGAGGACTGAAGGGAAACAAGTATGGAGGTAGAGATATTAGTTTGGAGGCTACTGTTTGAGTTTTTCAAGGGAAAGTGATGATAGTTTACACCAGGCTTATAGCCCCACAGAGTATGAGAAGTACTAA
Organism: Trichechus manatus latirostris; assembly: GCF_000243295.1. Taxonomy (NCBI): domain Eukaryota; kingdom Metazoa; phylum Chordata; class Mammalia; order Sirenia; family Trichechidae; genus Trichechus; species Trichechus manatus. The sequence goes on along the minus strand of NW_004443948.1, from coordinate 22,166,601 downwards.
AAATGGAGGAATTCAAACCTGAGCATATCTAAAATACACACACATATATATATATGTGTATGTATATAAAAACCAGTTGCCTTCAAGTCAACTCCGACTTACAGCAGCCCTATAGGACAGAGTAGAACTGCCCCATATGGTTTGCAAGGAGAGGCTGGTCGATTCTAACTGCCAACCTTTTGGTTGGCAACCGACATCTTAACCACTGCTCTGCTAGTGTACCATATATATGTGTGTGTGAGTGTTCAAGTTATGAATGATGGTATCATTTAGTAAAATGGGGAAGACTTAGGGATGGGGACAGTTTTTCTGTGGGTACTGGGAATCAAAGGCTGTGTTTTGTCCTTGTTAATTGAGTGATGACTGCCACGATGACTTGAGGTCTGTGCTCAGTAAGTATTTTTGAATAAAGGATTGATTAAATAAAGCAATGGGATGTCTTTGAAAAATATGTGTGTGCGTGTGTTTCTGAAGACAGTATTATGGATAGCCTGGGGTTTGAAACATAGATTTGAGAGTCATCACATACCGAGAGCATTGAGGACAGAACCCTGGAGAACACTAGAATTTAGAGTTATACTAGACAAAGAATCCATTGCCATCGAGTTGATTCCGACTCCCAGCGACACTATAGGACAGAGTATAACCACTTCATAGGGTTTCCAAGAAGTGAGTGGTGGATTTGAACTGCTGACCTTTTGATTAGCAGCCGCGCTCTTAATCACTTCATGACCAGGGCTCCAACAGACAAAAAGGATACTGTAAAATACTGAGAAAAAGTAGATCTTAAAGTAGGTGAAGGGGATCAAGTGACAGTGGTGTTATGGAATGTTATCCCACAATAAACAAAATTAAATCAAAAGGTCAGATATCTACATATACCTACACATTCGATAGAAACCTATTTAATTCTTACAGGTCTGCATGACAGTCTCTATATAAGAGGGAAGTAATAAAAGGATGAATAGGACATGGACACTGTCTTTGAAACACTCAGTCTAATGTGACATAAGGACATAAATAGGTAAATTACAAGGCAATGTGTTAAATGTCATGATTTTAGTAATCATGTTTCTGAAACATGTTTTTTGAAGAGAGTATGTAAAATTGAGTGTCTCCCAAACATCCAAGATGTAGAGCACAAGGTGAAAATACAGTAAAAAACAAACAGTTCTTGGGAATCTTACACTTTTTTGCACGTGGTAGCAATATAAACATAGTCATTTTTTCCTTCAAATACAGTTTATAATATGTAGTAGTAAACCAGCTTTTAAAGAAAGAAACCAAATGAATACTAAATCAACTGTAAATATGTTACAATTTTGACTAAGCTGAATATGGTCTGGAGAATTTGGAACTTTCGGTGATTCTGTTGGCCAAAACCTAAAATGATAACCATAGATTATTAACATAATATTCAATGAAAAGTTTTAAATCACTCTATGTTTATGTTATCATATAGCAAGTTGTCTTAAAAACCCATTGCTGGCAAGTCAATTCTGTCAACTTTTATTTTTAGTTGTGGAACATAACAAAGGAATATGCAAAGCACAGATAGACTTAAAACACTCTTTTTGGGTAGAAGTCAATGACAAGCCAAATGTGAAAATGCACCTTATCATTTCTGGTGTGAATCATTTTTCAATATTATGTACACACTCATTTAGGAAGGTATCTGAGACAAAATGTCCATCAGTATTTTGTAGTAAAGTGAAATCTAACAAAGCATTTATGATGATATCATTATGCTAAACGTAAAGGCGTTTTAAATGACAATGTTAAGTATGTTTTCTGTAAAAGCGTGGTGATGAAACAAAAAGTTTCTGTATGGAAACGGATATATCATTTTTCAGGCTAAGAGCCTGAGCTTTGGGTTGAGCACTCATCTGCCATAGGAGAGTGATGAAAGCCACAAAGAGCCCAACTATATTTGTTTCTTGGACAACCGACAGTAACTCCCTGCCAAAAACAATGGTTCAATTCAGAAAGTATCCTCTCAATAATTACAAATTCCCAATCATTACAATGCTAAAATCATTAATTTACTTGAGAATTTTTAGTGAAAAATTGAAATTGTTTCTATATTATATAAATCATGTTAAAATATTTTCACAACATTTTAAATAATACCTCCATTTTAGGCAAACACTAGGCAATATCTAAATTTGAAGGTCAAGTTAAAAATCACTCCTGCTTCGTATAAAAAATACTGATAGATCTTCTTTAACTGCAGTCCTTTGGTATATCACCAGACTTAAAGCATTATGTTTAATTAATACACAATGACTCAATGGATGGATGCATCAGCTTTTGTCTAGCTATTCCTCTATTGCATATTGAGGCTGTTTCTAATTTTTCTCTTTTACTTAACAAAAATATTAAAATCTATTAAAAATACTGGAATGAGTTTGTAAAACTTGTACTACTCCTGTATTTTCTGCTTTCTTTTAAACAATTTATTCTATTTTTCCTATAGTACTAAAAAGTCAAATCCACCTGCTGAATTTTTCTATGTTCCCTAGTACTTGTGGCATTAGTGGTTCAGTCACTGTGATGACAAAGAGTCAGGCTTAATTCCTGATCAGTGTAATTTCTGTTGCTCTCACATTCAGTATTGTACCTGATGTATAGTTTTTCATTAGGAGACAGACAATTTGTAGACAAGACCAAGCTACATAATTTGAGGGACTGTTAACAGTAATGGGGTTGGACGGGGTTTGAATTCTCTCACCATGGCCTATTAAAACTTAGAGCTTGTGTGACCTCCCTGAGTCTCACTTCCCCCTTGCGAAAAAAATAAAACAATACTACTTCTCAGGGAGCACTGTTGTGAAACAAAAATAATAATGTAAAATGGTGAGCAAATTGTCTAGTATATACAAGACTTTCAATAAATGATGGAAATTATATTAATGATATTGCTATATTCTCTAAGAATTTGAACCCTCAGAAATAAAAGACTAAAATCAACCTAAAATAAATATATATATTTATTCATCAATGAACACTAACTTACCCTAGAGTGGGCTGATAAATAATTACTTGAGGGGACTAGAAATTTTCCAAATTAGAAGGTCAGTACTTCTTACAAAACCAATCAAAATGTCTTAGTTCTAGTCTTAGGAAAGCTTGTCCTCAATAATGGATGAAGGAAAGACATTCAAGTGATAACTGATATTTAAATAACATAGGAAGAAACCAATTATAATACACAATATAATAACTTGCCAACTGCATTTTAGGTCAATAATACGTTCTTAGCTAAACCTGTTATACAAGCTGTAGTTATTTAAAATTTCTCCTTTGCTCATCAACCTGAAATTATATAACTCTGTAAGAAATAACATCCTAAGATTACCTATGAAAAGTAAAGAAGATAATATCATTAGTGATACGCAGAATGAACTAAACCTTTACAAACCAATGAACTATTCTCAACAAGATAACAGAATTGACGCAAATTAAAAAAAAAGCTGACCCCAAGCAGATGCCCCAACCTCACCAATTTGTTCTACCAAAATCTGCAACATCTAGAGGCTAATCTCTTTCCTGTACATTTAAAGGCATGACCTGCTTATTTTAACATCCTTTTTACAAAGGACCCAGAGCAATGACATTTTAACAGTGGACTAGTACTTGGCTCTCTATACACTAATACAAAATAACATTTTTTTTTCTTGTCAAATCCTTAAGAATATATGCCTATTAAGTCAGAAATAAATATTATCTCTGTAATGTAGTCCTACAAAGTTTTTATAGAGTAAGTATTCAAAGAAAGGAATGGCCACCAAATCCAGACCCTTGGATAATGGTGTAACTACCAGGAAAGGTCTCATAGAATAACAGAAAAAAATAATAAAGAGACTGAGTCAAATTTGATGAATGTCTTTAAGGTTCTCTTAATACAGGGTAGTTAGACGTGATTATATTGGCAAAAAGTGACTTGATGCAAAGAGAAAATTAAATTTATCTGTTTCTCTTTTTCTTTTTTTGCCCTCCGCCAGTAAAATAATCAAATTCCAAATTGCTAGGATTTTTAAACCAAGGAAGGTTTTGTTTTTGTTTTTGTTTTTTTAATATAAAAGTCATTATAAATTATTTTACAATAATTTCAGATTGAAAACGTAGTATAAAGGAGTGGGAATAATAGTATATGTTTAGCATATATTACATAACAGGTGATATGCAAAACTTTTGCATATCTAGTAGCTTCATGGATTTGATCCTCAAACAAGATGGATTGACACAGTGGCTGCAACAATGGGCTCAAGCATAACAACGATTGTGTGAGGATGGCCGAGGACAGGGCGGTGTTTCATTGTGTGCTACATAGGGTCGCCAGGAGTCAGAAACAACTCCACAGCACCTAACAACAATAACAACAATAGCTTATTTAATAATTTTTACTTAGCTATTCAGAAACCTGTGTTGCAGACATTCTGTTTTGACTGTGACCTCACATTACACCCCAGATCATGGTCAATAGTAATTTGTAATGAGAACATATTAAAGAATACAGAAACAATTCCAGTTAAGATTTAATCTGTAGTGACAATTTAATTCTTCCTCAGGAATTCACTTTAAAAAAAAATAAGTCCATATGTACAAAAAAGTACAGAGGACTTTTGGAATATATCCATACTTATTATTAAAACACATACACACACCCTTTCACACCTTTCGGTTTATGTAAGTCTGTACAAAGGGTGTGAAAGTTGTAAATATGAAAACATATGTAATTAGGTAATAGGTGCTACTATTCAGGCTTCTTATCATACTTAGTCAAAATGATGGCTGCTCAATACAGTTGAGAAGAAGAGAATGTAGAAATACATATTGATATTTAATTTAGGGCATTCTGCTATAAAGTAACAGAAAAAGAAAAAAAAGGATGATGAGAGAGGGAAAAGACTAATCATTATTTTACTTCCATTTTCCAAAGTGGCAACTCTTGGATACATTTACACATAATGAATACCATTAGCCCTTGCCAGGTAACTGTAGTATGATATTAAGATGACTGAATCAATTTTAGTAACTGTTGATTTTTCTTAAATGTGATTTATTTCATGCAAAGCAAAATCAACTTTCCACAATCGATTGTGTAATTGATTTTTAAATATTGTAGATGACTTGCAACAGAGGGAATTGTGGTATCTTTGCCTTCTGTTTTCATGTATATTGAAACATAATTTCATTAAATGACAGAAAATATAATTGAATCTCACCATTATACATGCAAGTTGGGATATTATTTCTCAGTGTGTGAGACATTTTGCAACAAAATCACCTTCAGAAAGCAGCATTTATGTGTTCCTGTCGACAAAAAGTTGACTGTACTATACAGAAAACAACAACAACAGAAAAAAATGCTCAAAACATAAAGACACCCGGAAAGATAAATAGTAACTGGGAAAATAAAAAGAAGAAATTAAAAAGAGAAACACATTTTAGTTATAAAGGACCCAAAATAAACTGCATTATTTAGTGATGGATTCTCTAGAACTATCACTGCTTTAGTTGATTCAAATACTTATCATTTTTGGTCTCTTTGTATTTATTTATTTACAAGGATATGAGAATTATTTTAAAAGACTCTATTTTGCTTGTTGATGTACCACTTGCCTATTATGTGAGCACCACTCTTGTATATTCTGCCTTACCAAATTCTATGTGCAAAAAAATACAGGTGACAACGCATCAGCACTTATGAAATAAGATTATGCAAAAACAGTATACATAGAAGTAGGTGCCTTTCAGTTTTCTCTAGAAAATTTACTTAGTGAATGCCATAATACATGGAATGTGAAATTCTTCTAGTGACAGCCTGGAAAATCAAGAGTACCTAAACTGAATGCCATGTCAATGTATAAAAATTTTTCCTGTCAAGTATCTTATTGAAAGTGACACCATCACAAACTTATATAAGAGTCTTTGATGGCATAGCCAAATAAATATAATATGGAAGAATGTAGCATTTGATATCTAGTAACCTATTATCAACCTGCTTTAAACTTTTAGTTTCTCAGCTTTACTTAGTGGTGATTTTAGTGTTTTAAAAAACATTGAAGTGACAGTCTATTATTATCTCACTTTTTATTCACTAAGTAGGTAAATGCCATAAACTACAAATTGACATGTTTTTATATACCCTCAATTGTCAACATTAATCTACTTAAACAAGTGAAGCTCCTTAGACAAGGAAAATAAACATGGAAAAATATAAATCATTTTCATTCTACTTTTGAAGGATATCGTAAAGTGTTTTATTCTGAAAGTATTCTGTTTAAATACCCAATATTTTTCCTCAATAGCTTAATTTCTACTACAGTTCAGCAATTTAAGTCCAACTGATTTTTAAAACATCTTGCCCCATTTTACCCTCTAACATGTACTTATAATCTAGTACATAACCTATGTGGGTGTTTTTTTTTAATTTGAGAAATTAATGACAGAAACCAAAATATTTAGAAGCCATTGAAATAAATTTTGAAATCACTTTGATAAGCAGCTTGCTTGAACTTTCCTCAGTTTCCCCCTTCGTGAATATATTTGCTCTCTGCCTTAGTACTAATGAAATTATGTTTATGAAGGTATTTGGTGTCCTTTAAGTTCAAAGGTGTTATGCAAATAAAACATTTTATTATCATTACTAGGCACCTTTCATGTGTACATAACACAGATGAAAGTCGGTAAAGGTTAAATGCCTATGAGGTCTGTTCAGTCAGAATTCATTTATAGTAATCAATGATAGAATGGAAACTGTCGTAATATGTTAAAAGATTGTAGATTGTGTGTGTGTGCATGTAATTATAATCTAACACTTATTTAAAATGCCCATTTGAAAAGTTCATCTGCATTCAATGACAATATATTTAATAAGCTATGCTATAAAAGTCCATGTTTTATATTAATAAACGAGGTAGAATTTATTCAACTGGGAAGTACATAAAAGAGCTAAAATGACGCTGTATAGCAGAATATTTTCTATTTTCAGCATTTCCTTGTATCTGTTTTTATTTCCTCTTCTAGATTGTAGTCAAACATATTGCAAGAATAATGTTTTCTCTGAATAAACCCTTTACTCTCTTTTGTTTTCAGGTACCCATGCAGATTTTTCCATCAGGGTATACATAGAAGAAAAATAATTGCATTAATCTTCAAAACATAAGAGTTCTTATCATAGAGGTTTTAGTAACTAGGCTGATTTCATGCCTAGTCATGAACATTTTTTATCATAATTTTTCACGTCTATATAATTTAGTAAAGTTTTAAAAATATGACCAAATGATATGCTGATATGAAAGTACTTTGGTAAGAATATATTACTGTTTACTTGTAAGATGTCAAGAATATTTCACTTCCTCCTGAGGCTAGTCAAGATACTGCACAAACGATTTTACTTGTCCTGAGAAGTTTGTAGAGTATGGCGTACGGAGAAGTATGTGGAGGATTGGCTATTTTGACACACTAGAATTTAGGTTCTATAAGAACTATATGAACTTAGGTTCCATAACAGCTTCATTTGTTTTGATAAACTACTTAGATTGCTGCCATGTGATGAGGGCTTAATAATTTTCGGTTGAATTTTCTGTTGTTCATTTTTGGTTTGTTTGTTGGTTTGAATGCTTGGAACATTTCCTTGAGCTATTTACATTTTTTTTAATACCCACCTTAAGCTTAAATGACTTTTGTTTTGTATTTTAATATGGTAACATTATTTTTCTCTGCTCACTGTTAGAAGACTTGGGATTTAATATTTTAGATTTAACATGTGTATCCTAAAATGTGGTAAATTTGGGAGTAGGCAAGAGTCATAATTGAACTCCCGGTTTAGCAAGAACATATGGACAATATCAGGAATTTAAGTAAAATACTGGGCACAAGTTCCCCAAAATTTTTGGAAGAAAGAAATAAAAATTAAAATCATAATAAAGCATCAAAGTCTGAATCATTCTTTTGCTTTTTAAAATGGTTTTTATTTTGGAAAATAAATACAATAAATTTTCTGTAGCATTTAGAGTATTTTGGCATTCAATGCATTTTAAAATTATTACACATAATTAACTTATAGTTAATTATTTTGAGAACAGATGGCAAAATTAAATAGCTTTTACATATTCAGCTTTAAAACAGCAAGATTATTACTGAAATTCATAGTGAAATATTTTAACAGAATGACCACTTTTCTACTTAGAAAATTTGTTATAACTTTTACTTTTTTTGCATTTTTTTGATATGCATTTGTCCACAGTAATTTAAAAATTTAAAGTTATATTTAAACTTACTTCTGTTGTAGTCATAAAATTATCCATTCAGTCTGCCCTTTAGTATGTTCCAATATTTCAATTAGTACATGGTTATAAATGACACAAGCATTTGAAAGGACTCTGTTGCAGATGGTTAATTTCTTATTAATGGGTTGGAAAGTGCAGATCATAAATCTATATCTTGAGAAACCAATTAGTTATTTTCCCTTAATAGTTGAAGAAACTTACTTATTCATAGATATATTTTCTCCTTTTTTGAACAAAGCACAAAGTTTGTCAATTCTAACTTCTAAAATTCTTTCAAACTATTTTATTTAATTGTGGTAAGCAATATAATGGTTCTCCCAAAGACATCCACTTCCTAATCCTGAGAACTTGTGAATATGTGGCAAGGGAGAATTATGGTTGAAGATATAATAAAGATTGCTCATCAGTTAACCTGGAGAAAGGGAGACTATCTTGGAGTATCTAGGTGGGCCCGATGAGCCAAGAAACATGGGCAGCCTATAACCAATCAGTTGTCATTAAGTAGACTCTGACTCAAGGCGGCCCCATGTGCATCAGAGCAGAACTTTGCTCCATACGATTTTCAATGGCTGATTTTTTGGAATTAGATTGCCAGCCCTTTCTTCCAAAGTGCCTCTGGGTGGACAAGAACCTCCAACCTTTTGGTTAACAGCTGAGCTTGTTAACCATTTGCATCATCCAGGGACTCCATGGACAGTCTATAGAAGGTGGAAAATCCAAGAAAATGGATTTTTCCCTATAGCCTCCAGGAGGAATGAAGCCCTGCTGCCACCTTGATTTTAAAGTAGTGGGACTCTTTTCAGACTTTTGACTATAATTGTAAGATAATAAATTTGTGGGTTTTTTAGATCACTAAATTTGTGGTTATTTCTAACAGCAGCAATAGAAAATGAATACATTGCCTAGTTTTTTATATTCTTTACTGTCTTGTTACTTCTTTCCATCCACTTTGTTATGTACCTCTCACTCAATATGTTGTTGTTTTAGCTGCCCTGGTGTCAGCTCCCAATTCATTGAGACGTATGTAAACCAAAAGAAAACTCTGCACGGTGCTGTGCCATACTTGTGTTGGGTTGTGGATTGGGCCATTGTGATCTATCGGGTTTTCACTGGCTGATTTTCAGAAGTAAATACAAGTTTATTTACATTAGTTAACTAGTATACTTAAAATAAAATTCCTATTCACCTAGTTTTTTTTTTTTTTTTCCTCACTGTATCAGAGGAAAGTTTCAATTTTGATACTTGGTATTAGAAAATACAGCTCCTCAAGGTATTCTCTGTGTTCCCTCCAAACTGCCCTCCTAAGTGTCCAAAAATATAGACATGCCTTAACTCTCTAGCATTTATCACGATGTTTAAAACTTGTACCTGGCTATATCTTGGAATTTGCATCTTGTTAAAGTGTACTGTCGTTAAAAGGTTGACTTCACTTCATAATCAGGATTCAGATATGGACAAATTGATCAAATAGAATCTTACTTAAATCATTTCCTCTCATTTAGAAAAGAAACAAATTTCTTATCACTTAATAATATATATATATATAAAATAGCATTCTACTGAAATAATTTTCTATCATTTAAGAAAAAAAGGTATCCCTGCTTTAATGAAACTTGATATATACAAATATAATGTCACAAAATGTTTAAAATATTGTATATTCTTTTGAGAAAATACTTAAAATATTCTTTAAATATTGAAATCTGCTATATGAAAAATGGTTTTTTATATATAATACCAATACTTACATTAAACTAGTAATGCTACCAGATGCCTTATTCTTTAAGCCAAAAATAACTGAGAGCACATTTCTTTAAATTAAATGTCATTAATTTTACAAATTATCCTATTTAAGGAATATACACCATTCATAACTGTAAAAGCTCCAAACTGATATCTTCATAAAATTTCCGTTCAAGACTAACATTATTCCTCGTGTATACTTCCTTCTTCTTGAATTTTCAACAGTAATTAGTTTAGTTTTGTATGCTTAAACTTTGCAAATTATTTTGTCAGAAAATGCTTATTAGTCCTTTTCTATCTCCCACATCATGACTTGAAAATAATTGGAAAGAAGTTGAAAAGAGGAATGTTAGTAATTTGAGGGAGTAGGTGAGCTTGAACTTTTTAGTTTTATCTATACTTTTAATTCCCCTTTAATAGACTTTCTAAAGTTTTTTTTAATCTTTACTTAAGTCTAGTTTGACAATTTCATTTAATAAAATTTGATATTAGCAAAACCTTGTTTTATGGAAAAGTAACTTAAGAATGTGTTAAAATCAGGTATAACCAATAGCATTATTACTGCTAAACTAATGCCTTTTCACTACTAGCACTACAGATGAAAGGGTTAAAAAAAAAAAAAGAAAGAAAAAGAAGTATATTTTTCAAAGTGTTTAACCAATAAAATTCGATAGTTTTATGGAAAGTAAAATAAAATAATTTATTAGAGATCTTCTAACCTTTGGAGATAGGCAAGAATTTCTCTCTTATGTAAGACTTCTAAAAATTCAATACAAGGAGTCAATTAATTAATGGGTGGTTGGATAGTCTCTTCCCTGAAGCCCAGGAGCAAAGGACCTACCTATGACTGGGCATGGAACAAGACATTTGAGAACATTCTCTCTCCTACCATGTGGAAAGTAGGGAGTAAAAAGCAATGACAGTCTACCACAGGAACTAAAAAGATGCATGGAAAGAGACTCTGCGAGAGGTATAAGTACACAGGGAAGGTTGAAAACTCAGGGAGGAGAGAGAAGCATTGAGAAAATTTCTCAGGTAGCCCATGCTATATTCTAAACTCAGGATAACATTAAACGAACCCAAAACGCGGCACAGTGAAAGTGACCATAGAAACAATAACATACAAACTGAGCTCAATTCCAGACTAGATTGACAAACTCTTCCATATAATGGCATTGTAGAAGAAAAAGCATGCCCACTTCCAATCATAAATAGTTTTTACCTCAATTCTGCTGCTCTACACAAGGTTGTCATTTTATCTAAAATCATGAGTGTCTTAGTTATCTAGAGCTGCTGTAACAGAAATACCACAAGCGAGTGTCTTTAAAGAACAGAAATGTATATTCTCACAGTTCTGGAGGCTAAAAGTCAAAAAAATAATCAACGGAGTAAGATTGTGAGACAGTCCAGATTTTAGGACAATTATACATTTAATTTGGGAGCCCTGTTGACACAGTGGTTAAGCACACAGTTGCTAATCCAAAGGTCAGCAGTGCAAACCCACCAACTGCTTGATGGGAGAAAGATGTGACAGTCTTCTTCTATAAAGATCACAGCCTTAGAAACACTATGGGGCAGTTCTACTCTGTCCTATACAGTTGCAATGAGTCAGAACCGACTCGATGGAAATGGGTTATACATAGAATTTAAATAACTATGCTTATGGAGTTAAGGGATCTAGTAGAAAAGACTATCAATGTGTATTAACAGATAGGAGAATTTAACAGAGAAATGAGTACTAAGGAAAAATTAAAATAGAAATGGTATAAATAAAAACCACTGTAACAGAGATGACAAAATCCTTCAAAAAAATCATCAGTAGAATTGATAGAATTAAAAATAGCCCTAGTGGCACAGTGGTTGCGAGTTCAGTGTTAACCAAAAGGTCCACAGTTCAAATCCACTAGCTGCTCCTTAGAAACCCTGTGGGGTAGCTCTACTCTATCTTATAGGATCGCTATGAGTCGGGATCGACTTGAAGGCAAAGGGAAAGAAAAATATTAGTAAACTTGAAAACAAATCACTATAAATTATGCAAATTGTAACAAAAAGAGGAGGAAAAAGGGGATCTAGGAGTTGTGGGACAATATCAAATAGTGTAACAAATAAATCCTTGCTTGGAACAGGGCATAAGAAATTGTTGAAAAGACAATGGCTAAAAGTTTCCTGAAAATAATGAAAGAATATGTGAATGAAGTCCTAATGTAATTACAGACACAGGAATTTCAGGGAACCACAAGCAGAGTAAGTTGTGTGCACACACAAATGCACACACACACCCTAGGCATATCATAGTCTAACTGATACAACAAAGTGTATTAAGAACACCTTCACAAAATCCAAAGAAGAAAGACACATTGATTACAAAATAATAATAATAATAAAATAAAAATTAGAACACACTTCTTGTCAGAAACACAGCAATCCAGAAGACAATAGAATAATACTTTCAAAATGCTGAAAGAAAAAAATGAAAAATGTCAATCTAAAACTCAATGTAAGAAATATTAAAGGACATTCATCTGGCAGAAGGAATAAAATACATAGGAGCCCTGGAAACACACAACGAAAAGAAAAAATCCATAAATGGTTAAAATATTAATTAATAAAATAGATTTTCCTCATTTTTATTTGCTCTAAATAATAATTAACACTCCCAAGCAAAAAATAGAGGTATTGCATTGCAGATTTATATAATATGTAAAAGTCAAAAGATAACTAGAAAAAGTTAGAAAGGAGGAACTAAGAACATAATGTTCTATGGCTTTTACACTATGCATAAAGGAGTATAATATTATTTGAAGGTAAGTGGTGGTGAAATAAATATGTATATTATAAGCTCCAGACCGTCGATAAAAATATATATTTAAAAGAGGTATAATTAATAAGCCAATAGTGCAGATGAAATAGAATCATTAAAAAAAAGTCAATCTAAAAGCAGACAGAAAAAGAGTGGAAAATAGAAGTTAGTCGTAAAACAAAAAGACAACTGCTAGTAAGACGCTAGATATAAATCTAACCATAACAGTAATTTCAGTAAATTAAAATGACCTAAAAAACACTAATTAAAAGCAGAGATCTGCAGACTTAAAATAAAAAGACCTAACTGTATGTTCCCTAAAAAAATCTCAGATTAAAAATACATACATAAGTTAATAGTCAAAGGACAATGTATGATATAAAAATACTAACAACAACAACAACAACAAAACAAACCTTGACATATGGATATTAATATCAGGCAAACTAGACTTCAGAAAAATAATTACCAGTATTAAGGAGGGACATTATATAATGATAAAGGAATAAGTTCATCAAGAAGACTTATATATGTGTGTTCTTTTAAAAAAAAGTTTCAAAATATGTGAAGTAAAAAATAATTAAACTAAAAAAAAAGAAATAGACTCATTTTCAGTACTTATGGAGACTACAACACTACTCTTACTATAATTAATATAACTAGAAGACATTTATTTATGCCTATTTCAAAGAAAGGTGATCCAATCGAATGCAGAAATTATCAAACAATATTATTACTATTACACCTAAGTAAAATTTTGCTGAAGATCATACAAAAGCAGATGCAGCAGTGCATCAACAGGGAATTGCCAGAAATTCAAGCCAGATTCAGAAGAGGACTTGGAACCAGGGATATTATTCTTGATGTCAGATAGATCCCGGCTGAAAGCAGAGAATACTAAAAAGATGTTTAGCTGTGTTCTATTGATTGTGTTAAGGCATTCGACAGTGTGGATCATAACAAATTTTGGATAATGTTGTGAAGAATAGGAATTCCAGAACACTTAATTGTGCTCATGAGGAACCTGTGCATAGATCAATAGGCAGTGGTTAAAACAGAACAAAGGGATACTGCATGGTTCAAAGTCAGGAAAGGTGTGCATCAGGGTGGCATCCTTTCATCATACTTATTCAATCTGTATGCCAAGCAAATAATCTGAGAAACTGGACTATATGAGGAAGAAAGCAGCATCAGGATGGAGGAAGACTCATTAACAACCTGCAATATGCAGATGATGCATCTTGCTTGCTGAAAATGAAGAGCACTTGAAGCACATACCGATGAAGATCAAAGACCACAGCCTTCACTATGGATTACACCTCAACATAAAGAAAACAAAAATCCTTGCAGTTGGACCAAGAAGCAACATTATGATAAACAGAGAAAAGACTGAAGCTGTCAAGGGTTTTGTTTTACTTGGATCCACAATCAACACCCATGGAAGCAAACGATGCATTACATATAGCAAATCTTGTGCAAAAGATCTCTTTAAAGTGTTAAAAAGCAAAGATGACAGCTTGAAGATTAAGGTGTGCCTGACCCAAGCCATGGCGTTTTCAATTGCCTCATATGCATGCAAAAGCTGAACAATGAATAAAGAAGACCAAAGAAAAATTGACACCTTTGAATTATAGTGTTGGTAAAGAATATTGAATATACCATGGACTGCCAAAAAAATGAACAAACCTGTCTTAGAAGAAGTACAGCCAGAATCTTCCTTAGAAGCAAGGATGGCGAGACCTCTTCTGACATCATTTGGACATGTTATTAGGAGAGACCTGTCCCTGAAGAAGGACATCATGCTTGGTAAAGTAGAGGGTCAGTGAAAAAGAACAAAACCCTCAAGGAGATGGATTGACACAGTGGCTGCAACAATGGGCTCAATCATAACAACAATTGTGAGAATGGCGCAGGACCGGGCAGTGTTTTGTTCTGTTGTTTATAGGGTTGCTATGAGTTGTGATTGACTCAAAGGCACTTAACAACAATGATAATAATAGAAGACAGAAAATTAGTAAGGATGTAGAAAACCTGAACAACTCTATCAACTTGACCTAATTGACGTTTACAGAACACTTTACCCAGAAACAGCAGAAATCACATCCTTTCAAAATTTAAATGAAATATTCACCCAGATAAGTGATATTCTGGGCCATAAACAAATATGATCAATTTAAAAGAAATGAAATCATACAATACATGCTCTGTGACACCACCAGGATTGAATTAGTAATCAACTACCTAAAGATATATAAAATTCTCAAATTTTAAAAATTAACCAATCATAAGTCAAAGAGAAAGCTACATACTAAATTCTAAAATATTTTTAATTATTGAACAATGAATATACACCATATTAAATTTTGTTGAATGCAGCTACAGCAGTGTTTAGAGGAAAATTTATAGCACTAAAATATTTAGATTAGAAAATAGAAATTTCTCAAATCAGTGATCTAAGCTTCTACCTTAAGAAACTAGAAGAATAAAAGTAAACACAGAATAAGCAGAAAGAAAGAAATAATAAAAAAGAGCAGAAATCAATGAAATTAAAGCAGAAAAACTGTTGTGAAGATCAGTTATATCAAAACTGGTATTAAAAAATTAATAAAATGGATGAGCCTATAGCCATTGTTGTTGTCGTGTGACATCAAGTCAATTCCAACTCATAGTAACCCTATAGGACAGAGTAGAACTGCCCCAAAGGGTTTCCTAGGCTGAAATCTTTATGGCAGCAGGTCACTAGGTCTTTTTTCCTGCAGAACAACTGGCAGATTCAAATAGCAGACCTGTCATTAGCAACTGAGCACCTAACCATTGAACCACCAGGCTTCTTGGAACAAAGTAGAGGAGATACAAATTATCAGTATCAAGAATAAAAGGGAAACATCATTTTGAGCCTGCAAACATTCAAAGAACATTAAAGAATATTAAAATAGTTTGATAGCCATAAGTTTCATAACTTAAATGAAATGAACATATTCCTTGAAAGCTCCCTGAAGAATAAATGGATAGTCTGAAATGTTCTATATCTATTAAAATTTACAGAATTTGGAGGTAAGCTATTCCTAGCATTGGTTCAAGTAGTTAGTGACAGATCAAGGGATCAGGTTTCTTCTATATTTCCCTTCTACCATCCTTAGAGTGATGACATTTTAATTTTCCTGCATATTAATCACAGTAGCCAAATGGTTGTAGTAGTTATAGTCATGATATTTACACTCACAGTAGAAAAAAGCAGAAGGGGAGTGAACAGGTATATCAGTCCCTTTTATCAGTAAATCAAAACCATTTTCTGAAGACTTTCCCACAAAAAAGATATCTCCTTATGTCTCATTGGCCAGAGCAGCGGCTACCATTAGTTACATAGAAAATGGAGGAAAAAGATTCTACTTATTAGTTTAGTTCAATCAATATCCATTGATTGTGGATGGGCTTTTGATGGCTTCAAACAAAATCAGGTATCTGATTATCTAAGAAGAAAGGGAGAACGGATATTTGTAAGAAGCCACAGTGTCTGCCACATCATTCTATCGCAATCTGGTGGTCCTATCAATATTTTGATAAATGACACCAGCTTTAGCTAGAAAGATAAGCTAAAAAGAAATACCCGCAGTTGTAGATTAAAAAGAAGTATAGCAAAACAGTGTTATCTGGTCTCTAATATAATATTATTCAATAAAAATTCTTTGTAACTTGATATAAGATTTTATATTTGATTTACTTAATTTTCATTTTTAAAATAAGGTTTATCTGCCTGTGGGTAGAACCCATCTGTCAGATCACAGATGAGCAAGTTAGACTGAAATGGGACAGACTTTCTTACTTGGATAATGCATATGAAATGTGGTAATTTTGCAGATTTAGATGCTTAAAAATATGTGAATTTCTATAAGCAATCTATGAACTCAACCTGAGAGCATTAAGAAGAAAAAAGTCAAAATTGCTTTGAAATTTGTTTTTTATATGCAGAGACCTCTGAGCTGGCTGTGAACAAAACTGCATGATTGTGAATGTGTTCTTTCCTAGCAATTTTAGATAATTTATGGAAGTTTTCCCCCCATAGTACCCATATGATAGTATATAATGCTTGATCTCTTGTCAACATGAATAAAATCTAAATTAATCTTTAAAAAAATTAGCAGAATAACATTAGGGTAAGTGGCATTGGAGGCTTTATTTTTTCAAAGTTTGTCCATACCAGAACACATTAGTGACATGGATCTCCAAATGCAAACTCAAGCATCATTTTCTATGAGTGCATTTTTAGCCTTTTCAGCCTTTAGTTTGATGATTATTAAACCACCATCTTCATAGTAACAGTTTTGTTCTTCAAAGTTTTCTATTATCTGAAAATAACTGAATGAATACTAACCATACAAGTTACGCATTCAAATTTAGTTTTCATAAATTTAAAGGAGTCAATTTTCAGCCAAATGTCCATATGTAACATTAATTCATTTTTCCATATAACGTATTTCTTCTGTAGTTTTTAAATGATTCCTTTTATTTGATTGTGGGCTTTTCCCAGTTTCTCAGTATTGTTTTTAGTTGCTGTACAGTCGTTTCTTACTCATGGTGACCTTATGTATAACAGAACAAAACATTATCTGGGCCATCCTCAAAATTGTTGGTATGTTTGAGCCCGTTGTTGCAGCCACTGTGTCAGTCCATATCATAGAGGGTTTCCTTTGTTTTCACTGACCCTCTTCTTTATCAAACATGTTGCCTTTTCCTAACAATTGGTCTTCCTGAGGACAAGTCTAAAGTTGAAATCAAAGTAAAAGGAAAATAGTACAAATACTCTTCACTCTTGTTTGGTGAAATGCAATATGAATATTTGTGCATTTTTAAAGCTATCTGTGCATTTAATTATCCTGGTAGTTCTGAAATAATATCAAATAAGAGAGTCTTTTCCAAACACTGCTTACTCTTTCTTTTAAAAAATGTACTATGCAATATTTATGACATACACAAAGAAGTAGAGAATAGCATAATGAATTACTATGAATCAACAATAGAGTTTAAAAAATAGAACTTTTCCAATAGAGGTTAGCCTTCCCTGCCACGTCCCTGAGTGCATTTACCATACCTGTCCTTCCTAGAGGCACCCATTGTATTAAGTTTAGTCTTCTTTATTGCTATTTTTTTTGGTACTTTTATTACCTATGTATTTATCGTTAATTTTATATATATAGTTTTTTTTTATTGGGTTTAAATTATATATCCTTATGAAAATTGCATTTTTTTTGCTCAACATTGTGGTTGTTTGTATCTTCTTTAGTAATATATTGAATTAACATACTATTTAGGGGTTTAGTCTATCCTACTGTTGATGAACATTTTCTTTTATCCAATTGTTACTATTACAAGAGACTCTACTAGATATACTCTAACAAACATACACTTGTACACATGTACAAATGAAGAAACCCTAAGAATTATGTGGGACTGTATCAAGAAGCATAACCTACGAGAGATTGGAGTACCAGAACGGGGGGAATAACAGAAAATACAGAGAGAATTGGTGAAGATTTGTTGGCAGAACACTTCCCTGATATGAAAGACGACAAGATAACTATCCAAGATGCTCATCAAAGCCCACATAAGGTAGATCCCAAAAGAAAGTCACCAAGACATATTATAATCAAACTTGCCAAAACCAAAGATAAAGAGAGAATTTTAAGAGCAGCTAGGGATAAACGAAAAGTCATCTACAAAGGAGAGTCAATAAGAATAACTATGGACTACTCAGTAGAAAC
>NW_004443948.1:22145714-22147372 GCF_000243295.1 Trichechus manatus latirostris | reverse complement strand
ACAACACTAAACTCATACCTATCAATAATTATGCTGAATGTAAATGGACTAAATGCACCAATAAAGAGACAGAGAGTGGCAGATTGGATTATAAAAACACGATCGGTCTATATGCTGCCTGTAAGAGACACACCTTAAGACTTAAAGACAGAAACAAACTAAAACTCAAAGGATGGGAAAAAATATATCAAGCAAACAACACTCAAAAAAGAGCAGAAGTGGCAATACTAATCTCTGACAAGACAGACTTTAAAGTAAAATCCACCACAAAGGATAAGGAAGGACACTATATAATGATTAAAAGGTCAATACACCAGGAGGACATAACTATAATAAATATTTACGCACCCAATGACAGGGCTCCAAAATACATAAAACAAAGTCTAACAGCACTGCAAAGAGAGATAGACAGATAGACAGCTCTACATTAGTAGTAGGAGACTTCAACACACCACCTTTGGTGAAGGGCAGAACATCCAGAAAGAAGTTCCACAAACACACGGAACAGCTAAACGCTACAATCAACCAACTTGATCTCAGACATATACCTAACACTCAACCCAACAGCAGGCAAGTATACTTTCTTTTCCAAAGCACATGGAACATTCTACAGAATAGATCAAATATTAGGCCATAAAGCAAGCCTTAACAAAATCCAAAGCATCGGTAATATTACAAAACATCTTTTCTGACCATAAAGCCATAAAAGTAGAAATCAACAACAGAAAAAGCAAGGAAAAAAAAAAAATCAAACACATGGAAACTGAAAAACACCTTGCTCAAAAACAACTAGGTTATAGAAGAAATTAAGGATGGAATAAAGAAATTCATAGAATCCAATGAGAATGAAAACACATCCTACAAGAACCTTTGGGACACAGGAAAAGCAGTGCTCAGAGGTCAGTTTATAGCAATAAATGCACACATCCAAAAAGAAGGAAGCGCTATAATCAAAACATTAACCCTACAACTGGAACAAGTAGAAAGAGAGCAGCAAAAGCAGCACCGAGGCGCCAGAAGATCGGAAATAATAAGAATTAGAGCAGAATTAGATGAAACAGAGAATAGAAAAACAATTGAAAGTGTTAACAAGACCCAAAGCTGGTTCTTGGAAAAGATCAACAAAATTGACAAACCGTTGGCCAAACTGACAAAAGAAAAACAGGAGAGGAAGCAGATAACCCATATAAGAAATGAGATGGGTGATATCAAAACAGACTCAACTGAAATGGAAAGAATCATAACAGAACACTATGAAAAACTGTACTCTAACAAATTTGAAAACCTACAGGAAATGGACAAATTTTTAGAAACTCACTACCTACCTAAACTAACACAAACAGAGGTAGAACAACTAAATAAACCCATAACAAAAGAAGAGATTTAAAAGGTAATTAAAAAAGTCACAACAAAAACAAGGCCTGGCCTGCATGCTTTCACTGAAGAATTCTATCAAACTTTCAGAGAAGAGTTAACACTACTACTACTAAAGGTATTTCAGATCATAGAAAAGGATGGCATCCTCCCAAACTCATTCTATGAAGCCAGAATAACCCTGATAACAAAACCAGGTAAAGACACCACAAAAAAAGAAAATTACAGACCAATATCCCTCATGAACATTGATGCAAAAATCCTCAACAAAATTCTAGCCAATA
>NW_004443948.1:22143316-22144855 GCF_000243295.1 Trichechus manatus latirostris | reverse complement strand
ATCCAAATTCCACCGGCATTTTTTAATGAGATGGAGAAACAAATCACCAACTTCATATGGAAAGGGAAGAGGCCCCAAATATGTAAAGCATTACTCAAGAAGAAGAACAAAGTGGGAGACCTTACACTACCTGAGTTGAGAACCTATTATACTCTCATGGTAGTCAAAACAGCCTGGAACAGGTATTACAGCAGATACATAGGCCAATTGAACAGAATTGAGAACCCAGACATAAATTCATCCACTTATGAGCAGCTGATATTTGACAAAGGCACAAAATCCATTAACTGGGGAAAAGACAGTCTCTTTAACAAATGGTGCTGGCATAACTGGATATCCATCTGCAAAAAAACTGAAACAAGATCCATACCTCACACCATGCACAAAAACTAACTCAAAATGAATCAAAAACTTAAATATAAAATAAAAACCAATAAAGATCATGGAAGAAAAAATAGGGACAACACTAGGAGCCCAAATACATGCCATAAACACAATATGAATCATAAGTAACAATGCACAAGCATCAGAAGAGAGATTGGATAAATGGCAGCTCCTAAAAACCAAATACTTATGCTCATCAAAAGACTTCACCAAGAGTAAAAAGACAACCTACAAACTGGGAAAAAAATTTTGACTATAACAAATCTGAGCAGTGTCTGATCTCTAAAAACTACAAGATACTGTAAACCTCAACAACAAAAAGACAACCCAATTAAAAAACAGGCAAAGCATATGAACAGGCACTTCATCAAAGAAGATATTCAGGCGGCTGATAGACACATGAAGAAATGCTCACGATCGTTAGCCATTAGAGAAATGTAGATCAAAACTACTATGACATATCATCTCACCCCAACAAGGCTAGCATTAATCCAAAAAACACAAAATAATTACAAAATGAAAAATGCTAGAGAGGTTGTGGAGAGACTGGAACACATACACTGTTGGTGGGAATGTACAATGGTACAACCACTTTGGAAATCTATTTGGTGCTTCCTTAAAAAGCTGGAAATAGAAGTACCATACAATCCAGCTATCCTGCTCCTTGGAATGTATCCTAGAGAAATAAGAGCCATGACACGAACAGATCTATGCACACCCATGTTCATTGCAGCACTGTTCACAATAGCAAAAAGATGGAAACAACCTAGGAGCCCATGAACGGACGAATAGATAAACAAATTATGGTATATCCACACAATGGAATACTACGTGATGATAAAGAACAACTATGAAGCCGTGAAACATAACATGGAGGAATCTGGAGGGCATTAAGGTGAGTGAATTTAGTCAGTTACAGAAGGACAAATATTGGTTAAGACCACTATTATAAGAACTCAAGAAAAGATCTAAACACAGAAGAAAACATTCTTCGATGGTTACGAAGGGGGAGGTTATTTACTAACTAGATAGTAGAAAAGAATTATCTTACGTGAAGGGAAGGACAGCAGAACTGGACTAAACCAAAGCTAAGAAGTTTCCTGAATACAATCAAACACTTTGAGGGACAGAGTAGCAGGGGTAGGGGTCTGGGGA
>NW_004443948.1:22099336-22136595 GCF_000243295.1 Trichechus manatus latirostris | reverse complement strand
CACTGATCCTGTCTTCCACCGTTTCATATCTTCTTCTTAGCCCTTCTATGACATCGTCCATTTCTGAAATCTTGTTGTTTATCTTTTGGATTTCTAATTGTTGTCTTTGTATAATTTCTAGTTGTGAAGTTATTTGGGCATTTTGTTCCTGCGTTAATTTCCTGAATTCTTCCAATTTTTTGTCCGTATTTTCCATCAATTTGTCTATTTTTTCCTCTTGTTTGTCAGCTTTTTGCCTCAGTTCTTGGAGAATTCTGAGTATTAGAGATTTGAATTCCCTATCAGGTAGTTCTAGTTCATTTTCTTCCAGAGGAGAGACATCTGGTGTTTTATTTTGGACGCCTACTGGAACCATCCTGTCCTGTTTTTGTAAATGTTTTGATATTGTCTGCTGTCTTCGTGGTATTCGGTAGTTATTTTCTCATTTATTGATTGTAGATTTGTTTGTTTCATCCATTTTATTAAAAAAAATTTGACTATGTCTGAGCAAGCAGACTGTGTGTTCTTTGTTGTCTGCTTGTCTGTGGGCACAATACTTTTCACCTCCTTCTTCGACTGGCAGAGTCTGTCACTCAGATATGGTATGGCAGGGCTGGTCTAGCTGAAGAGGAGTTACTGGGATGGTTTGTTTGTGGCACTTACTAAAGCCACCAGATCAGGTCAGTAATCAGTGCAGGTCATGTTCCAGTATGCCGTGCCCGTGCTGCTTGGTGGTGTGATTTCAAGTGCACGTTGCAGGTAGGCAGGATGCAGAGGGGAGATTGTTACATCTTTAGCTAAGATGGATATGGGAGAGAAGAGAGAGGAACAGGAGCCAAAAACATACAAACTAACAAAAAAGAATGCGAGGGGAGCTTGCTGTTGGAGTGGAGAGATGAGACACTATGAAATGGAGAAAAACAGAAAGAGGAGGAGGAAGAAAAGAGAAGAAAGAATAAATAAGAATCAGAAAGGTTAAAGAACCACAAAGTTCCCAGGGATCCCACCGGTGCAACTATGAGGTCTGGGAAAGTCGCTCTCAGGTGTTGCAGTACAGCCTGGCTAGAAGGCGTAGAGGTATACAACGCCAGGTACTCAGGGAAAAGAAAGAGAAGGAAGATATAGAGAGACGAGAAACTGAGAAATGAAGAAAGATAAAAAGGGAAAAAGAGGAAAAAGAAAACAAAACAAATTAAAAAAAAAAAAAGACAAGAAAGGCCCCCAAAGAAACAGAAAACAAAACAAACAAACAAACAAAAAAAAAAACCACCAACGTAAAAAGAAATGCCCTCAGGGATCTCTCTGCACGTCTGTGGAAGCCGAAGGGGGGTCTCCCTGCCACACAGCTCAGCCTGGCCAGAAAGGGCTTCTAACTCAAGAAAAGGAAAAGAAAACAAACAAACAATTCAAAACAAACAAATGAACGAAAGCCCCAGGATCCCACCAGCGTGGCAGTCCAAACCGGGAAGCAGCTCCACACTTGAGTGGAGCTCCACAGCCCCTCAGGAAGAAGCAAAGATGGAGCATGGATGCAGGTACTTGAGCGAAGAGTGTGGTAGATGGCGAGAGGCAAGTAAGAAATCAGAAGAAGCAGAAAAAAAAAAAAAAAGCAACCCTAACAGCCAACAAATGGCACTCAAATAGCCAGCTAGTGCGGGCTGGTGTTTCTGGACAAGAGACTGTGTCCGTGGGAAGCAGAGGGGGCCGAGTGTGGGTGAAGAAGGGTAGAGAGTGGGAAAGCGTATATCACAACTTACCGGAGCTCTGCAGCCCCTCAGGAAGAAGCAAAGATGTCGCACGGAGCCAGGTAATTGAGCGAAAGGAGGGGGAGGTGGGGAGAGGCAAGGAAGAAATAAGAAGTGGAAAAAACAACACCAGCAGCCAACAAATGGCACTCAGAGAGCCACCCGTTCGGGTGTGTGGAATCCAAGCAGCCGCCGTTTCCCCGTCAAGAGACTGTGGCCGCGTGAAGCAGAGGAGGCTGAGTCAGGGTGAAGAAGGTTGGGGGCTGGGAAAGCGTATATTGCCAGTTACCAGTTGTTTTGTCTCCCGCTGGAAGCTCCGTGAGGCTGCTTTCTCATACCCCCTGTTTGCTGGTCTCCGATAGGAGTTCAAGATGGCTGATCCATGCTGCGTTAGCTGGTAGGGGACCTCTGCATGAATCTCTCCTCACTCTCCTTTCTCTGTCAGTTTTCTCACTCCATTTGGTGGCGCTTGGCTGAGCTCTTTATCTCTTCATTTGATGTTTTAGGGTTTCAGGATTGTTGTATTCTCTGTTCGGCTTAGTTTTTTGGATATTTGCTGTGGAGGGACGGCGTGGTGCTTCTGCCTAGAGCGCCATTTTGCTGGAACTCCTCTGGTCTTTTTTTTTGTGAGATAGAATTATGTTCTACATCCTTCTCCAGCTCTGTCCAGAACCCACTCTTGTGATCCTGGTCAGAGCAGTCAGTGGTGGTAGCCGGGCACCATCTAGCTGTACTGGACTCAGGCCGGTGGAGGCTTTGGTAGCTGTGGTTCATTAGTCCTTTGGACTAATCTTTTCCTTGTATCCTGTACTCTTCAATCTCCCTTGCTCTCGAAGAGATGAGACTGGTGGAGTATGTAAGATGGCTGCTCACAGGCTTGAGGATGAAGTTTTATAGCTTAAAATTATGCATTTACTATTTCAAAACTGAGAAAAATATATTGAATGTATAGTTTGCCATCAAAAGATAACATCTCAGTGTGTTAAATCTTGGACATCATCCAAAACCTTCTAGATAATCTCCTAAGAAATTTAATTAACATTCTATGCAGTTAAGTTCACGTTCTAAAAGTGTGCTATCCTTTATGGTAGCAAGCAGCAGTATTACTAGACTAGTATTAGCTATCATATCAGACAGCACAGACATAAAGCATTTGTATCATCACAAAAAGTTCTACAGGACAGTGCTGTTCTTGAAAATATTAAATATAGAAACCATTTCAAATTACCCTATATTCTTTCCTTTGGGTTGTTCTTTCTTTATTAAATACAACTGTCAAAATTTAAAATTAGCTTATTCTTTTGATTTTAAAACATAAATTCCTTAGCTATTTTGACTGTAGTTACACAGCAATGCCATTCCTTCCTTTAACTGTTTTTCAAAGTCATTCAGGAAGAAAAAAGAGGATAAAATTAAGGCACTATTGATTAAACATTTCCTAGCAATGAGACTTGGCTCAGGACCATGCAACATTTTGTTCTGTTATCTGTAAGGTCACAATAAGTCAGAATCGACCCAATGGCACCTAACAACAACAACAACATTGAGACTGTCATTCCACCTTGTCTCTTAACTACGTTAACGCCCAAGCCAGGTAATTCTCGTAAGATGACAAAGAGAATAGGATGTAATGCTAGGACAGTAGAGCAATTAAACATTTGAGGCATAGTTTCTATTCATTGATTTAAGAAAATAGATCTCTGTACAAACTATGTAGAACTCTGATATAATTATGTTGTTGTTAGTTGCCCTCAAGTTGGCTCTGAATCATGGCGACCTTATGTACAACAGAAGGAAACATCTCTTGGTCCTTTGCCATGCTCATAATCATTGCTATTTCTTATATAGTGCCTTCCAACTTAGGGAACTTATCTTCCAGCACTGTATCAGATAATATTCTGTTGTGACCCACAGGATTTTTATTGGCTAATTTTTTAAGTAGAGTGCCAGGCCTTTTCCCTAGTCTATCTTAGTCTGGAAGTTTTACTGAAACCTGTTTACCTTGGGTGACCATGCTGGTATTTGACACACTGGTGGCATAGCAACATACAAGCCACCACAGTTGATAATCTGACAAATTAGTGGTGAGATATAAGTCGACTTCTGAACTTAAGAAATGGACTCCTAGACTTCTGTGAATATGTACCCAGACTTCATTTTCCAACTACTTCTTCTAATGTCAACATGGTATCAATTATCTGATATCTACCAGTATTATAAGGTTAAATCCCTTAACAACTATAAGCTATTTCTTAAAGTAAAAACTGTCAGGACCTGCATTCGTCAAGTCTCCTCCACCTTGGTATGGGAATGGCAAAACACTGAGTCACATGCAGTCATTACCTGGTGTGCCGAGATAAATGATCAGGATTTTAGACCTTTCTGTTAGACTATTTATTTCTTAAACTTAGAGAAGTCCCTTAAAATCTTTGGTTATTATTATTATTACTACTGCTACTATTGTGAATAGATGACGTTTGACACTCTCAAAGACTGCTTCCAAATCTGTAATTCAGTTTTACTTCCTTGAGTTTAAGGTTCTTGTTTGTCTGCTTAATAGCTATATTCTCTGCAGCTGGCAAGATATCAGTGCATGTAGAAGAGGCACAATAAATATGTGTTCAACTAAATTCATAAATAGTCTCCTAATTCTATCACTGGCCTGGCTTATAGTGGTTGATCTATAAATATTTGTTGACTAAGTTAAAATACCCCTACAGAGTCTAAAGCAATAATGGCAGATCATCTATATTCACACACCAATGTAAAGATCATTCTTTTTCAACTGAGGTCGCTTATGCTAATCAGAATACCATATTTCCCCAAAATTTTGTTTTTCATCTAATGCTACTCTAAGCGACTTACACAAAGAAAAACTGAGCCATCAAATGGAAGTTCTTTAAGAACTCATATATTTTTCTGCTTTAGTGCACTACTTGGTAGCCTGGGAGATACAAAAAGTCCATGTGCACATCAAGTAGCTTTATTGCAAAACACAGTTGAATAAGTACTTAGTGTTCACATTTCCATACATTTTTTTTCCTATAAAAGGAAGTATAAAAGATCCAACAATAGAAACATACTGGTTGTTATGGCTTCAATCAATAAAGATGTTTCAACAAGAGGATGCAGCGCTGGATGTGCTCACTTGTCTGTGCCAAGAAATTTGTAAGACAGCTTCCTGGCCAACTAACTAAAAGAGATCCTATTTGTGACCACTGCAAAGAAAGGTGATCTAATGAAATGTGGAAATTACAGAACAATATCATCAATATCACACACAAATAAAATATTGCTGAAGATAGTTCAAAAACAGTTGCAGTAGTACATAAACAGGGAACTTCCAGAAATTCAAGCCAGATTCAGAAGAGGAGGTGGAATGAAAGATATCAATAAATAATTATATAAACAATTATAAATGATTGTTTTCCAGATTAAGTATTTAAAATACATTCATTCATTCATTCAAAATGTCATTGAGATTAAAATCTGTAGACATAATGCTGATCAAAAAAATAAATAGGATCCCTGATCTATTATAGATTATTATATACTTCTCCAAGAATAATAACATATTTTTATTTTAGTTTTTTAAAAATATGACATTTTACAAACCTGACAAATATGAATAAAATCACAAATGTGAGAAATGCTAAGAAAAAGAGAAAGACACAGGAGCTAGAACGGACAAAGAATGAAGATCTATCCTCTGATAAATGTTAACCGAGTTGGAATCAGAAGAATGGGTTACAGTTACCAAGCTAAAAACGGCAAGAAGAATATTTCGGGAAGAGGATACATGCGCAAAGACCCCACAAGGGCACAAAGCTTGACACATACGGGTGTCTGAAAGACTTCACATGTTCTTTTCAATGTGCATAAATAGGGAGTTTAAAGATAGAGTCCCCTGTTCTCAAAGCCCACAGTAAGGAGCCATACTTCTTGCGGAATGATAGTGGGAATCAAATCTCAAAGAATTTTCACCGAAAGGGTGGGGATGGTGGCAGTTGTCAATGACAATTTCTTTGGATGATTAATTTAATCTTAGCTAACATTTCTTGAGCAATGTTAATACTGTGCTCTTCCTTTGCCAGGAACATGTAATATAATTCTCCTCACAACTATGAAATGGGTAATATTATTAAATCTACTTTCTATTTAAAGACAGTGATGTTTAGAACAATGATTTGCCAACTTTAGTATCCATTGGGGCCACTTGGAGGGTTTCAATCCCCAGAGTTTGCATTTTTAACTTTTTCAGTTGCTGCTAGTTCACTAGTTCATTTTGCTACTGCATTCTGAGCATCAAGACATTAGAAACACCAATTTTCCCAAAGTCGAAGTATTGGAAACAGGTAGAGTTGAGATCTTATACTTATCTGATTCCATGATGTTCTTACTTTACAAAATAGCCTCCAGGGCAATAGAAAATGAAACAACCACCACATCAATATCTCAACTGACGTCTTAATAAAAGACAGATTAGCATACAGTATAAGATTAAAATTTTGAATTACTTATAGATAAAATGCACTGACAGACTGTACAAATATTAATTTGCAATGCTGGAGGAGAGTTTTGTATTTAATCACTTCAGTACCAACATCACTTCTTTCATGCACTACCACCCAATACAGGAATCCTTTGAAAACATTAGTATGTACTGTTCATCCAACTTCTGTTACAGTGTTTTTTTTAATGCTAACTTTTTTTTATATGAAAAATCTACTATGCTATATGACAGAGTAGAACTGCCCCATACAGTTTCCTAGGCTGTAATCTGTAGGGGAGCAGATTGCCAGGTCTTTTCTCATGCAGACTTGCTGATTGGTTTCCAACTACCAACATTTTATTAGCAACCAAGAGCTTAACAATTTCACCACCAGAGTTTCTTGTTTATCAAAATCTTAGTGACACTTCAGTATCCAAACAGACAGGTTTATATTATCCTAAACCAAAAACCAAATTCGTCGCCATCAAGTCGATTTTGACTCATAGCGACCGTATAGGACAGAGTAGAATTGCCCCCTCGGGTTTCCAAGGAGCACCTGGTGGATTCAAATATATGTGTATATATACATAGATGTATATGTATTATGTGGGAGATAAAGACATTATATTGATCATAACCTCAATAACTTTACACAAACCTTTTAGATGACAAAACATTTATTTCTGAAAAAAAAAACATTTTAAGAACTGAATACCAAGCTAAGCATAACAATTAAAAAGTTAAAAATAAACGAAAAGTAACATTTATAATGTATATCTTGCCCTGAAGTAAAGAACTCAGCTTAAAATATGTTAGGCTTAAAGTCCAGAACTATATATGCACTTGGATAATTTATCTCAATAAATAATAATAGTAAAAAATTCTACCCAGCTGAAAATTGTTTAGTAGGTTTTAGAAATGTACAAGAATTTTTGAAGTATCAGCTAAGTGTTCAACCCACCCTATTTGAATATCTGAAAAAATTCCATGCATTATATTGCTGTATGTCTATGTGTATAAAACACAAATACACACCAATAGATCCAATCTCAAAAGAGTTTAATGATGTTAGTTTATAGATTGTTTCTTTTATTCGTTAATGTTATGGATATTCAGATTTTGTCTAACAAAGGAGGTTAAAAGTTTTAATTTTGTAGTAGAATATATGTTTCATCTTCTATATTAAATTTTAAAACTTGTTCTAAATTTACTGCAAAGGAGATAAATACTGTGACATCACACACTATTCAATGATGTCTACACTGTCATCACAAGGCTATCCTCCACTAGTCTACATTTTGGGTAGCAGATTTAAGTGATAACGACTTTAGAAAATTATGATGATGATATACTAATTTAAACATTTCTCAGAATAAATAACATAACAGTAAAAAAATTCTAAATTACCACTCTCATTTATAAAATATGAAATAAAGATTTTTTAATAGAGACTTGTCAGATATCACAGGAGTGTTATTGAGGTAATGTAAAAGCATGACAGAAATTCCTGCACAAAGCCATCCATAAGATATGGTGGTGTGTTTTATTTAAGATAAATTCTGTATTCTTGAAAGAATGTCATATTGACAGCCTCAGCGACTGACATCTTCTGGCTACTCACATAGTTCAGCATTTTGGGTAAAGAGAGTTCATGCTTTCTTGACCTTCCTTATCAGGTATATAAAACAGCCTGCAGGAAGCCGCTTTGATGCCTGAGGGCATTATATACCTGTCTGATTTTTATCCTCAATTTCTGTATCAAGATTGAAAAATTCTCACTTCATATGTCAGACAAAATTTCCTATTACTTGGACTCACAAATAGTAGAAATGATATTTAAACTATCATATATTGCCAAATAGCACTTGGGCACTTACAGAATTTCCTTATTTTAAAAGAGTATTATTTTTCATAACATTCTGAAATTCAAGATTGTATTATCTAGCATTATTATTATTATTTTTTTTTAATGTCCTATACTTACGGCTGCTAACCAAAAGGTCGGCAGTTTGAATTCACCAAGTGCTCCTTGGAACCCCTATGGGGCAGTTCTACTCTGTCCTATAGAGTGGCTATGAGTTGGAATTCACGGGACGGCAATAGGGTTATACTTCATGACAGCTTGTTGAAGTCACAAATGCAGATGTTGGCATGTGTAGTAGGCATGTGTTCTTAGAAGAGGATTGCAAGTTCCTTTAAATATGTGCAAAGCTGGTGGTATAGCAATTGTTTGTTCAATTGGCATGTCCAAAAACGTGTGGTGGAACTAAATTTCTATACTCAAAAGATTAAAAAAGTTTCATTTTTTTGATGTATCTTTTGTGGTACTTCCCTTTTATGAATTGGGTTAGCCTTAATATTTTAAATTTAAATAAAAGAGCTTGTTTGGCTTCTTTATACTTAATTAAATTATATTTATACAAAATTTTCTAAAGATAATTTCCAACTGATATAAATATTTTTAATATCAGTAATATATAGATACAAAAATACTTTTTTAAAAATTTTATACATAAATATAAAAATATTTAGAGAAATCAAAAACAGTATATATAGTGAGGAAATTTTAAAAAGAAAGAATAATTAGGTTGAAAATTCTGTTATTCTCCACAGTACTCGTCTTTATGTATGATATAAACTTGAAGCAAATATGTTTTCAGAGTGTATAATTGTTCATTATTTATGTTCATAGTCAAGTTTTCTTTTTTCACAATGACAATAGTTTTTGATAAATGACAAAGAATTTTATGTTTAATATACTCCCTGAATTCATAATTAAAACAAAATTTGCACTGTTTAAAAATGGGTTTTCAAAAGGAAGCCAGATTTGAAAACTTCTACTGTAACATTCTGAAAGAATAGTACTGGAAACTGACCTGACTCAAACTAGATGTGCCTGACTGACAGTCTGTTTACCTGAGCATCTCAGTATGTTTTATCTAGTTTGGAGGGAAACTGACAGGGATGGCTTTTTGCTAAGAGACTGCCGAGATGACCTTTGAGTCACTCCTTAATCCTGAAGAAGAAAATAGAGAAGACGGACAGGCTTGGTCCATTCTGGTAATCAAGGGGCCTCTTAACATTTCCAGTTAAGAAAAACAGAATTCATAATAAGAATGTTTGGATAATATCTAATAAAAATGATCTTTGTATATGAAAATTATCACAACCAAACTGTTAAGATCCTCAGGCATAAGCCATGAGTAAACTTAGAACGAGATATTGAAGAAATAGTAAATACAATTAACAGTGTGTATTAGAGCAGAGAACAGACTCCAAATTAACCGAATTGTCTAAATCGAAATTCTTAATCCTGAACATATTTAAATTGCAGATAATGATCAACTTAAAAACAGATTCTTCAATAATTAGCCATTCCACAACAACTTAATACTACTATTTCGCTGTCAAGCAAGAATCATAATTACATAACAGCAGTTTCCTAGTGCTAAATTAGTAGATATCTAACGATTGTTTTTGGTTTGTTTGTTTTGTTTTACTTTCAGGAAGGAATATGAAACATCTAAGGACACCATTTTAAAAAGCCATTACTCTTTCTGACTAATCCTACTTATCAAGCGTTGATAATTATTCCTCTAGCAGTCAAATGTTACCACTGCAACCAACAAAAACTAAACCCGATGTGTCAAGCGACCCTATAGGACAGAGTAGAACTGCCCCATGTATTTTCCAAGGCTGTTATCTTTACTGAAACAGACAACCACTTCTTCCTCCCATGGAGCAGCTGGTTGGTTGGAACTACTGACCTTTACGTTAGTGTCTGAGTGCTTAACCACTGTGCCACAAGGGCTCCTTACCACTCTAACAAACACCCCAAATCAATATATCTTAAAACAATGCAGACTTACGTATTTCCTCCCGACTACATGTTCATTTTGAATTGAGGGTAGGGAATGGAGTGGAATCCTACTTAGCATCCAGACAAGGAGAGTACTGGAAATATTCTGTGTTTGTGGATGTTCATATTGTCACACTTACATGGTGGATGACTTTCTGCCCTGAAGCTCATTCTCTCATCAACTACTCTCTATGCATTTATGTTGTGTACTGAATATGTTTGCATTATATTTATATTCCATTTTATCAATTTTCAAGTTTATTGCACTTCTTTACACATATAATTATGAATATGCACAATTATTAATAGATAAGACATTCAATAACCAAAATCCTTCTATATATAAATTAATCACATTTCAAGATGTTGTTTTATTTCTAAGACTACATAACTTATAAAATAGTATAAAATTATATAGGTAATTCTGTCTTTCAATGGCTTTGATAACGCTGGGAATTTTATAAATTTAAAAGCATTGATAAATTGACTGGAATGGTTATCATACTTAATCATTAAAGATACAGTGTACATTTGTAAAGGATATTTATGAGGTATATTTTTTCTAAAGAGATGTATTATTACACAGATACAACAATAGAGTGGAGAATCAACCTATCTTGGATTACTTATTGACAGTATTTGTTTGAACTATAATCTGCACAGAGTCTAAGTCAAATGGAATTAACTCCACGGCAATGGGTTTGGTTTGGTTTCATAACAAGTTAAGAAACACAATGTTGATGTTTTATATGTTCCAGAAGGATGACTGAAATCTGCTTGCCAATATGACCAATACGATAACAAATGTGTACATTAAACAAAAGGAAACCATGTCATCCATACAAAAAAATTAAAAAAACCTGAAATTTCACTGTGTCTTGGTATTGGACATACAAAGACTCACACCTTATAAACTTAGACTAGTGGAAAAGATTATAGAACATTTTTTAGTAAGGAACCACAATGACATCAGTAATTTTTAGATAATAAAGTGTTGGGGGAAATATTGAGAAAATGTTCAGAGCAACTACCTCAGTTTTATCTTAATCTAGCTAGGTGAAGTTAAAGGAGGAAGTCAACAGACGAGAAGGCAGTTTATGAAAAGAGGAAAAATTTAAATTAGTATTTAAATTAGGGTTTTGTTATATATACTGACACCATCTCCCATCTATCAATTTGATGTACTGTGGTGGCTTGCATATTGCTATAATACTGGAAGCTATGCCAGCCGTATTTCAAATACCAGCAAGATCACCCATGGTGGACAGGTTTCAGTGAAGCTTCCACACTAAGAAAGACTGGGAAGGAAGGCTTGACAATCTACTTCTGAAAATTAGCCAATGAAAATTTTGTGGATCACAATAGAACATTATCTGATTCACTTACTTCGGACACGTCATTAGGAAAGATCAATCACTGGAGGAGGACATTATGTTTGGTGAAGTGGAAGGCCTACAGGGGAGTAGGAGACCCTTAGGGAGATACATTCGCACAAGAGATGCAAGGATGGACTTCAACATACTGACAATGGTGAGAACAACACAGAACCAGGAAATGTTTGATTCTGTTGTGTGTAAGGTCAGCGCGAGTCAGCGTTGACTTGATCGGCTAACAATAATCACGCACACACACGCACATGCACACACATTATTTTTCAATCATTTTTAGCAAATAAACCCTCGTATATAAGCAAAATTTTATATAATTTTATTGTTTCAAATAATTAATATTTCCTTATGAAGTGCAAAATATTGGAGCCCACACAAACCCTAGTTAGGTTACTGGTAACTATTATTTTTTGTTGTCTACATACACACCCCTACAAATCATGAGTGGTATTCAGGGTTTTGAGAACCACTTTGGATAGCTTGAAAACTTTCCTAACCCCCCCTAGTTGTAACTTACAGAATAATTTCCATTATCTTATTTTGAAGTTATTATTGCATTATAGTTATGAAAGATGCTACCATTAGGTGAAATTAAGTGAAGAATATACAGGAAGATCATATTGTATTATTTTCTACAACTGAATAAAAATCTACAAGTATATAAAGAAATAAAAAATAAACTTTGAAAAATATGAATTCCTGTTCTTCTACATTTTCTCTGAAACCTACTCCAAGTGAACATCTGTCCACTTAAAATTATCCTTTCCAAATCAAAAATGACCTCCAAAATTCAATTTTAAGTCTTCCCCTTACTTGATACAGATAGTTAATTCTCAGTGGCCATACAGTGAACTCTGAGTCATGACGACCCCATATGTGTCTGGTTAGAACTGTGTTCCACAGGGTTTTCAATGACTGATTTTTCAGATTTAGATTACCAGGGCTTTCTTCCGAAGCGACTCTGAGTGAACTAGGACCAAAAGCCTTTCAGTTAGCCAATGAGTGTTTTAATCGTTTGTACCATCCAGGGATCCTGACAAGGCTTACAGGGCAGCATATTGTCTTATTTTTCCTCATACTCACCTAGTTGTTCTCCTCAGTCTTTTTCGTTGACTCTTTTCCGTTCCCCCGCACCTTAACCTTGAAGATCCCCAAGGCTCAGAGTTTCAGAGTCTTCTCTCTCTGTAAAGCTGAGAATATCACTTTTCTGGTGATCTTATTCAGGCTCACAGCTTTTAGTGTTATTTATATCCCGTATAAATCACCAGCTCCGAACTCTTTCCCTAACTCCAGACTTCTACATCTGGCTGCCTATTGTACAAGACTCATACACATCTCAATCTCAGGATCCAAAACTCAATTCCGATCTTCCCCATTAAAACCAGATTTAAACACAGCCTTCGTTAGTTCACTGGTAAAGCACCTATTTCATTTATGACAACCTCATCTTTCTAACTTCTCAGTCAAAAACCTGAAAGTCTTCCTACATTTCTATTTCTTTTCCCAAACCCTACTTCAAATTTATGAGAAAATTGTTTGGTTTTTTTGTTGTTGTTGTTTTCTTTCAAATACATACAGAATACAGACACTTCTTACCACCTCCGTGATTGCTGCTCTGATCTGAGCCACTATCGTCTCTTTTCTGGACCACTGTAATCTAGAGTAATCCTGTAAAGTTAGAGTAGTATATGACTATGACCATACAATGATCTAATTCTACAGTGGTTCCCCATTTTCTCAGAGTATAAGTCTACTGGCCTATATGATCTCAATTCTGATTTCATATTCTCTTTTTTATTCAAGTTGTTCCAGCCTCTCTGGACCCCTGTCTTTGTCTCAAACATAGTAGGTATGGTCCCACTTTATAGCTTCTCTATTGACTTATTCTTCTCCTAGAATGCTATTTTCACTTGAAGTCACTGCCCAAAAGTCATCTTCTTAATGGAGGCATCACTGATAGTTCTATTTAATACCATAAACTGTTCACTCCTAATACTCCCATTTGCCCTTACCTTGCTCCCTACATTTTTATAACACCCATTTTATATTACAGTGTATAATTCATTTATGTATTATATTTATTTTTTAATATCTGGTGTAACACTCCCCCTGTTAGAATGTAAGTTGCATATCATTGGGAAATTTGTTTTGATATCTAATGTAATTGAATTACCTAGAAGAGTGCTTTGAACATAATATGTCTCAAATAACTGTTGAGTAAGTTGTTTGATAAAAGAATGAATTTAAGAAAATATTTATTTGGTTTATTAACCTTCACTGTTTCAATTAAGAATACATTAAATACGTATTTTAACCTAATCCTTCTAATGTGCCAACTCAACTAAAGAGAGAGTAAAAGGATTAAAGAGAAAAGATATTTGGACCCTGAGGGCAAAGACAAGTCTAAAGTAGATTTAAGCACGTGTATTTTAGAATCTGGTAAACAAGTAGATGAGCTTTTCTTGAGTTAGTAACTGGACAAAACTAATGCCTCGCCTGGATGCAAACCTATTTATCTCCTAAGAATCTCTGAAATGTTAGGAAGTGAAGACCAGGTATCTTGAAATTGAGCATATGAAAAGAGGTTAAAATAGGATGCTAGGTTTAAAATGCAACTAGATGTCTTCTGCTCACCCAATATAATCAAGAACAACCACGTAAATTTCTGCAGTTAAAAATTTAGAATTGTTGCAGCCAAGACAAGAGACGGAAGGATGTCTTTCTAGTGAAACTGTCCAGCCAGAGGGATAAAACACATGTCTACTGATAGTTTCAGTTCCTCAAAGAAAATGCTCAGCCTACGTAACCTCCACTAAGACTGAGTACTTGACCAATTCTACCCATGCCCACAAAGCTTACAGTGTTACATTGGTCCATTTAAAAATGTGACTAGACACTCAGGATTCCCCAAACATTTGAATAAAAGTCCAAGTTTGAAAGACAGTTAAAAATATGTAGAAAAAAATGAAACCAAAGAAAAGTAAAAAATAATAATAATAATAATAATAATGCAGAGATAAGAAGATCTCATATAAATTATTCTCCTTTCATAATTTAGGGAAAAAATTTCATCCCTGAAACAAATATAAAAAGAAATAGAGAATAAAAAGAGCTAATGGGAATTAAAATAGAAAGCAACAAGAAAAATTCAATAGAATGATTAGAAGATCAATTTAATGGAATTTTGTATAAAAGATGGAAATTTTGATATAAAATACAAAACAACTAAGAATTTAGTGATTCGCTTTGCAAAGTTCAACATCCTAATAATAGGAGCTCTGATCTTGAACTATGGTGAAAATGAAGTGATGAGTATTATCAAGCAAATAATTCAGGAAAATTTCTCAGAGATAAAACTAGGCATACCATTGTGAAATTTCAGAACAGGGTGGGTAAAGAGAAATCACATTCACAAGGAAAATAAAATGGCAGTGGGGAGTTGTTTATACTAATGGAGCTTCTCTCAACAGGGAGACTAAAGGTTCAAGATCATGAAACAACGGGTTCAAAATTCTAGGGGAAATCACTTCCAACTAAGGCTTTTGTTTTCACTAAAACATTAAGTAATTGTGAGCAGAGTAATGACATTTTGGGCATCTCAAAATAGTTACCTCTCATGTATTCTCTTTTTAGGAAGCTTCTGGAAAATGTGCTCCACAAAAATGAGGTGTAAGCTAGAAAAGTAAAAGACACAGAATGATGAATGGATGCTGTTGAACTCTCTGAGGTGAGCCTTCAGTCCTTGGAGCAGGGAAAGTGTGGGAGGGTTCAAGGAAGAAGAAAAAAGGTAAGCCAACTGACGTATCCCCTGCTATCTATAGATTAAAGAGCTGTCTTACAGAATCAGTCTGTGGATGGATTCGTGAAAGGTAGACAGCAAACTAAAAAAATCAAGCACGGAAGTTGTTTACTCCATGAAGATAACAAAAATTGGGTAGGAATGCAAATATAATTATAGCATAGCTGTAAGTTTTTTTTATTCCATACAATAAAAGTGCAGTCATAATAATGTAAACCTTGAACACTGATTGTTTTAACTAAAGCCCCAATAGAGCTGTATTGGAGAATAGGTAGAGAGAGAAAATTGCTTGTGAAAGTGGGATATTTAGGGATATAAGAGAGGTAAATGTTTTTACTTTAGGAAGTAGACAATATGTAAGCATTAAAAATTAAAGAAGCAAATTATAAGTATGCCATTTCCAAATATAAAGATAAATTGAAAAAAAGATAAACTAAGACATTTAAATTGATTGACTTTTGAAACTGGTAATCAAGTTATGATCCATTCATTGGGCAAGGGCTGCTCTTTTTTATGAATTATTAGATTATTTATATTACTTTCATTTAAAACTGTGATAAAAATTTAAAAAAATTAGTAAAGATAACTGTTACTATAATTAATTTTACTCTTTACCTTCTGCTGAAAACCAGAATGTTCATTGCCTCTTGTTTTACGGACCCTCACATCACTGGTTCCTTCCTATTTCCTTTTCTAATTCTAGTGCTCAGTTCCTGTGGTAAGCACTTGAAGTTGAATGTGATATTGTTATGGTTGTTTCTCCAGTTGCATTTTGAGAGGAACAGTTTTCTAAATTCACAGCTGTGCTACTTGTAAAAGCCTGTGATCTAATCCTTAATTGTGAGATGAAATAAAAGAAAAAGTATTGAAAGGAGGATTAGATCCACAATAATATTTTAATTATTTCCTTTCTCTGGTGACCAAGGTGCTTGACTAAGCCTTCTAAATCAGCCCTAACAACAGAATTTATTATTCATCTAGTGCCTCAGTATGCAGTTTGAAACCTAGAGATAAAAACAGCAATTGAAGACAAGAAGAAAATACATTTTTACGGATTTTTTTATACATTTGAAGTTTGAGAAATGTTAACAGGGACAGAAATGTCCCATTTCTAACAGATTGAGGTATAGTTTGGAGATACTTAGGCCTGAAGAATGTTCCTTTGACTTACTAGAACACAGAAAATAATCAAGAATGGCACCTCTTTCCTTAGTCACCGTAATAGATTAGACTGAATACTCCAGTTCTTCATGTCTCCCTGTACCCAAGCCCTTGTTTTTTGGCAGTGCCCTTTCTTTCTTGTGAGCCCTGGTGGTGCAGTGGTTAAGAGCTCAGCTGCTAACCAGAAGGTTGGCAGTTTGAACCTACCAGCTGCTCCTTGGAAATCCTCTAGGGTAGTTCTACTCTGTCCTATAGGGTCACTATGAGTTGGAATCGACTCCACAGGGACAAGTTTTCTTCCTGGATTTGGTCAATAGAATGAGATGGATATGATAGAGCGTCTACTCCAAAACTCTTATGCTTCTGTGTTTGCCAATAAGGATATGACAGGACTAGCCTGTTGGAGAGTTAGGGAGATGTGGAATCCCTGACAAATCTAGCCTAAATTACGTGAAAGCCAGCAACTCCCAAACAAGTGAATGAGCCCAGCCAAGATAAAGATACATCCACAATCCCAGATGACCCCATAACCAGGAGCAGCATACACTTATTATTACATGCCACCAAAGTTCTGTGGTTGTTTTGTATGTGACTTATGTGGCAACAGATAACTGATACATATTACAAAATGTTTAAATTTAAGCTTTAAAAATGTCATAAAAAGAATTCCTTGACATGGGTCCTTGAATTGTATAGCTTACCATTCCAAGGAATTAATAGATTGTTAAAACAAGATACATTATGAAACTCAGCATATTTTATTTTTTAGTTGATTAGATTTTTTTATGCATTCTGTATTCCAAAAATGCATCTGAAAGAAATCAAAATTTTATGATAGCTTCATTTTTCCTTCACAGCAGCATAATTGACAGACACCTCAAAATATTTTTTGTTCCAATAAAATTATATGAAGAAATAAATCAATCATATACCAAAATTAAATAAACTCATGATTAAAACTTTAAATTTTTTCTACAAATGCATAAAAATATTTTAATCATAATGAGAAAAATCATCAAGTTTACGTCTTTCTGCACTATTGACCTAACCGTAGCCTCCCAGTCATTCAAAGTTATGTTGAAAGGGGATCTGCTTTTTCTGACTGTTCTTTCAAGTAGGAAGTAGAGAGTATAATTTATTCATTTCCAAGTCAGAAACCTACGGGTCTAATCCTTGCTGTGCCAGTTAGGACCTATGTGACATTAAAAGGATTAAACTTTTTGAGCATCAGTTGTGTCGTCTTAAAACTGTGGATTCTAATACCTCTCTAATAGTGTTATTAAAATGATTAAATAACAATAAAATACCTACCGCAGAATTTTCTCTAGAATACTTATTCTGGATATAATAGTTGTTATAGTCAAAAAAAAGTTGTCAGAATCACATAGAAAATGGCAGAACTTGATGCCCTCATTCTTGCTTCTGTGACTCCCTCTATATTAAATGATTGAGCGCTCTGGGTATCCTCTGTGTTCTCAAAAATTTGGCCCTACTAATATTCCCTTGGAGCCCTGGGGGTGCAGTGGTTAAGAGCTCAGCTGCTAACCAAAATGTCGGCAGTTGGAATCCACCAGCCGCTTCCTGGAAACCCTGTGCAGTAGTTCTACCCTGTCATATACAGTAGCTAGGAGTCGGAATCAACTCTACGGCAATGGATTTGGTTTTTTGGTTTACTATTCCCTTAGAGCTTCATTATATCGACTCTATAGAAATCTTTAATTCAGTCTTTCCATCATCTTGATGAAGATATTATAAAAGCTTACAAAAATAAATTCTCTTGCAAACTCTTAGAAAAAAGTGAGAGGATATAACAGGAAAATATTTCTACCTAATAGAAAAATATCAAACTTCTTCAAAAGAAGTAAACATGTGTTTGATTATGCATATATAATATTTATGAATTCATTAATTATTTCTAATGTATGCCAGGTACACAATATATTTTTTTTTAAAAAGATGATAATATTTTGTTGTTTTTTCTTTGATTTTCACCCCATGAAATTGGGGGTTTAATTGGGGAAGACATTTGTAGTGAATTAGCCTTTCCAGGAAAGCAAGTAGTCTGCCTAGAAGAAGCATTATCCCCTAGTACATTAATTTTTGATTTGCTCATCAATAGTAATAAAAATATTAAAGATAAATGAGGGAAAATGCTAATATTTAAACATGTCTATGAAAAAAATCATACTCCATGATTACTTATAGAAGGAGAATAACATACAGCAGAGATTTTCCACGTGCTGATTGTATCCAGGTCTCGTGTCTTTTCCGTTTAGCCTCGCTTCCATGCTAGTGCAGTCCTTGTTGCATCTCTGGTGTACTGTAGCTCACCATCCTGTTCTGACTCCTGGAGTCCATGTCCCTTCAGCTCTGTTCTATTCCAACCTAAAGAACTGAAACCAGCCATAATTATCAAGTAGAGGTAACTTATGATGGTCTGCTGACGACCAGAAGGAGCCCTGCTGGCTCAGTGGTTATAGCGCTCAGCTGCTAACCAAACGGTCAGCGGTTCGAACCCACCAGTCTTTCTGTGGGAGAAAGATGTGGTAGTCTGCATCTGTAAAGATTTACAG
Organism: Trichechus manatus latirostris; assembly: GCF_000243295.1. NCBI lineage: Eukaryota > Metazoa > Chordata > Mammalia > Sirenia > Trichechidae > Trichechus > Trichechus manatus. Next base: position 22,117,599 of record NW_004443948.1, on the reverse strand, counting down.
CCTCGGAAACCCTATGTGATAATGTGTTGGACTTAATAAGCTACTACTGTAATGTGATACAGGACTGTAAAAATATCCAATGAATAATTCAAGAAAAATTTCCTCAAGGTTATCATTGTGCAGTGGCAATGCAAAAACAAACAAAAAAACAACTAAATCATAAGACCTGAAGAATTAAAATTGTCTACTTCATCCTCAAAAAGTCTTTTAACTAGTGACGGAAAGCCATGATAAACTTATAGATTAAGCAAATTAGGAAAAGAGTTGTGGAGAATTTCTCTGATACTGAATAACAGATTAAATAATGAGCAGATTAAGACAATAACCCAAAGACTTGACATTTGTTCGAAACATAGGATTTGACTAAAAATATTAGTGGATTAACGTGGTGAAAAATAATCCTTAATACCACATTCATTCTGTTCAATTAAATGTACTTTTGATATTCATTTTAGCAGCATATTCCATGGATAAAATTTAGTAAAAGAAACAAGTAACAAGTTATTGCCAAATACATTATGGATACTATTAATGACGCATTTTATTTCAGTTCACACAGGCAGTTGAACAGCGTTCAAATTAAACCCATGGAGAAATATATATCAAGACAAGTAAACTAAAATGTATTTCCTTATATGTGAGTTGCCTATTTTTTCTAAGTTAGTGTTTATATAAAAGTAATACTGTTTCAGTGAAAAATTTTTTTCTTAAAATAATATTTGCTTATTACTACCTGTAGGTACCAACTTTTTCTAAGTTTGTGTCTCAAGAAAGTTGGCACTGGTTCAGGAAAGGAGCAAAGTTTTCCTAAGTTAAATTGAAGAATATTTTTCAACATTATGTTGCTTTTTTTAAAAAAGAAAAAGCCTTGGCTATGTTTTCCCTATAGATTTGTTCCTGAAACTGATAGATATTAAAGTCATGATAGAAAAGCTGGAGATATGTTTACTTCTCCTCAGTCTGTTTATCCAGAAATGCACCTAGGTTTTCTTTTGCAGATGAATAAACTGTAATCCTGTAACAACTCCTTCTGTTGAATTTTTAAATGCACTTGTCTCTGCTGCTTCCTAGAGACAGTGCATGTTACTGAGCAAAGATGTGTTTCTCACACTTCTCAGATGAGCAGTATGCAAAGCTTTGAGTATTCAGTATGCAACGATTCCATAAAGATTTTCATAGGATAGGTGGACGCAGTGAATATTAAGAAAGAAAGGAAAAAGAAATCCTTAAGGTCTGTATTCACTATTTCCTAAATTTGATATGCCTGAGAAGGTACTTTGCCGAAGATATGCTGCTAGTCTTTCTTCACCTCCCTTATTTCATAATTGTCCTTTTTCCTTTACAAAAGAAATACATACTGTCATGGATTGAATTGTGTCCCCCCAAAAGATCTGTCAACTTGGCTAGGCTGTGATTCCAGTATTGTGTGAATTGTCTACCATTTTGTCATCCGATGTGATTTTCCTATGTGTTGTAAATCTTATCTCTATGATGTGATGATATGGGATTAGTGGAAGTTCTGTTCATAAGACAGGACTTAATCTACAAGATTAGGTTGTGTCCTAAAACAATCTCTTTCGAGATGTAAAAGAGAGAAGCGAGCAGAGAGACATGGGGATTCATACCACCAAGAAAGTAGCGCCAGAAGCAGAGCACAGGGAAGCTCTTAGACCAAGGGAAGAGTGATGACAAGGATCTTCTCCCAGAGCTGACAGAGAGAGAAAGGCTTCTCCTGGAGCTAGTGGCCTGAATTTGGACCTCTAGCCTCCTAGACTGTGAGAGAATAAAATTGTCTTTGTTAAAGCCATCCATGTGTGGTATTTCTGTTATAGCAGCACCCGATAACTAAGACACATACCAACATTTTACCTACTAATGAATCTTACCCTGGTACTTCATTCTGAGATATAAAAGTCTCCAGGTTGCCAAGCAAAGGGAAATTCAAAATATTGATATCTCTGAAAACTCCTTTATAAGGCATCAAAAATTCATGGTAGGACTTTATGTATCTCTCTCTCTCATGCACACACACATATACATACACATTCTATTAAGGTGGAAAAGTGACTTTAGAAATGGGATTTCTGACATGCTGCAATGTTTGAATTAAAATGAATTTTAGAGTAAATTTGTAGGAGTAATATCAGTTCTCTCTTGAGGACTTTGCTTCTTCCATCCCTAACTGTAGTCAATCAATGCATCCATTACTCCTAAAAAAAAAAAAAAGACTCAAGATATTAAAAAATAAAGCAATAAGAGCATTAATAGGAATTATTGAAGGCAGTAGCATTTGGTTATATTTTTTCCCATCTAGTGACATCTAATGGTAAAGGTGTGGTATTTGTAGAAACTTTACAGGTAAAAACGTGCAATTTGTAAAATGCTGCTGGTAAACACTAATCTGATACAAACCTGCCCACTCCACATTCTCATCATTATTGATAATGGGACAGATTTTGGCATATTCTCATATGCACATGTATCTCAGACACGTAGCAATTTCATATTTTGTATGATTTCAAGAAAGATATAAATCCATGTTTTAATTTTCTTGGATATTTGTTTAGAATCATGAGAGGATCCTCTCTTGCCCCATCTTAACCACTGTCATTTTTGTCCAGTTCACACCCATCTCTTACCTGGATTACTGCTATTGCCTCCTATTTTTTTCCTGTTTCTTAACCAGGTCCACTGTGGTTTATTGGCAAAATAGAGCAGCCACCCTGTAAGACATAAGTTTTACTACACTACTCCTCTGCTTTAAACATCCCACAGTAAAACTCAAACCCTTACAAAAACCAAAGTTCTGATATGAATTGGCTGCCATTACCTCTTACTAGTCCCCCTATCTTCCCACTCCTCTTCATCCACACAAGCTTCCTTGCTGCCCTCAAACATGCAAGGACGTTCCCTCCAAGACCTTTGCAAGGCTTCATTTAAACCCTTTATAATGAGGCACCATGAGTTGATATTGACTTGATGCAACTAACTACAACAATAGATAACGGGCCGGGGTGGTGGTAGAGAGTTTTGATCAAGTAATTTATGTCTTCTGATTTATAGCTCTGAAATATAACTTTGGCAGTGGTTTAAAACATAGATGTGAGAAAAAAAGGGATGAGAATGGAGATTATTATTCAGAAGATTATTGCAAATATTGGAGGAAAATGATAAGGATATGAACTAAAGTAGAAGTAACAGTGATAGAGAAGAATACGTTAAACATATAGCTTTTTCTTAATTATACAAGTAATTTAAGCTAATATAACCTAAAAATATTTTGTCTTAATCAATGTGCACCTTTAATATTTCACAATCATAGTGAAATATTTCAATAAGAATTGTATTCTAATTGTCTAAAATTTACTTTAGAAATATTGATTTCTATTATCAGCCGTAACTCAAGATTTATATTTTTTCATGCCTTTAATTTTATTTAATAAACTATAGGCCCCTATTCTTGAACTTTCCAAAATAATAAAAATCATATTATAGTGTAATAGGATGATAATACCAGAATATTCCATTTTAAAATTTCCATATATTTTAAAGTACATTTTGAACTAAAGACTGCTATATAATTGTGAACAGCATAACACCAAGTCGCTTCATGGACACCTCTTTTCTCAAGCTAATTATGCATTTACCTCATTGTCCTTGTTGTTGTTGTTGTTGTTAGGTGTTGTCGAGTTAGTTCTGACTCATAGCAACCCCATGTACAACAGAAGGAAACACTGCCTGGTCCTCCGCCATGCTCACAATTGTTGTTATGATTGAGCCCATTGTTGCAGCCACTGTATCAATCCATCTCATTGAGGATCTTCCTCCTTTTTGCTCATACTATACTTTACCAAGCATGATATCCTTCTCCAGGGACCGATCCCTTCTGACAACATGTCCAAAGTATGTAAGACATAGTCTCACCATCCTTGCTTCTAGGGAGCATTCTGGTTGTACTTCTTCCAATATAGTTTGTGCCTTGTTAGTACCTATCAAGTCAAAAGAGTAACAATTTATAGTTTGTACCTGGGATATTTCTCAGATCTATGTGTTTTTCTAAATTTTTGTTGCTTCAGATGAAATCTAAATGGTAAATAACAGAAATGTAAAGCATTCCAGTTCTTATCATCTAAGTCTATCCCAATATTAACATACCTAGGATCATGAAGACGGCACAGGACCAGGCAACATTTTGTTCTTTTATATATAAAGGATCATGAGTTTGAACCTACTCAAGGGAAATTAACAATAACAACAATATCCCAGTTACAAAATTTCATTAATATAAATGTAAATAAAATGCACAGTAAATGCATTGACAATGTAAGGGTTTAAAAAGTATAAAAATCACACTGTCCTTCTACTATGGTCCTCTAAATTTTAACTGGATATCCAGAATAACTCACCATAATTCTACTGTGTTCATCCTTTTTAATTTCCCAAAGATATTTATTTCATAAATCAGAACATTTTTATTATTCTGAATTTTGCTTATTGAATAAATACTGTCACACTGTGGAGGTTCACAGTAGGGGGAAAGGGAAGAAACACATGGAACATACATACTGCTTTTGATTTCATATTACCTCTAGGAGAAAAAAAGTCAGAAAACCAATCCAAGTATTTAGCCAAATTAGACTGTTCAAATGAACTAAGAATTTTTTCTACTTCCCTAAAAAATTTAAAAAAGCCTGAATAGTGCCATAAAGATTGATATAGTGAAACCATCACACATGTGGTTTTAACAGAACATATTCTTTTTCCTAAGTGAAAATAACCTCCTTCCGAGAATAAAAATCTGAACAGAAATCCCATTCTTGATTATCTGCAAAAGCTACAAAAGCACTTATGGGCCTGCTCAGCCATCAGATTGGCAGAATTTTAGGGAAGTCCATTCCTGAAATGCATCTTTATTTCTTGATGTGCTTATTGCCAATGTTATTTTAGCTGTTAGAGAGTATCTTAAAGGCATAAAAGCAGTTGGGTAGATGTTCTAAAGACGATAGCACTAGCCTGCAGCTTACATAAACACTATAGGGTCCATGGACACAGTTGCAATAAAACAGAACATCGAAAATACCGCTTATATACAACGTAATACACTCAGCCTGGAAGATACTTTTAAACATTTGCTAAAATTACTTTACAAGCAGTCATGTTCACTATAAAATCATCGTAATGGAGAAATAAAGCACAAGGTACATAATAAAACCAGAAAATTCTCCCAAACAGTTACATTTAAGCATTTAACAAAGCACTTGTGTTATCCTGATAAACTACACTGGGTTTCTTTACATGAAGATTCCAGTTATAGCTTTATAATATAGATAATTATCTTATTAACTAATATTGTTCCCTAAAGCTTTTGTGTTTTTGTAATGTCTACATAAGTCTCTGAAGTACTTATCTTCTAGGTCTGTATTTTTGTATACTATCTTTAAGCAACATCGGTTCAACTTGGAACATTTACGGCCATTTGTTCTCATGTTTGTTAGCAGTTAACTTCATATAGAATGCAATGCTTATTACTGACTAGACGTTATTATTCAGAAAGGAGAAACTATAATATTGGGAGAAAGAAAGTTCTCAAGGTTAATTTATAGACATTTACTGTGTGAGTTTGGTGAATTCAGGTAACACACTAATCCAGACTTACCTGGAGCTAAACTTCCTGGTTATTCTTCCAATGAATTGCTGATTTCTCATCATTTGTCTATAAAAGAAGGAAAACTAGAGGGTCTGTACCTTCTCTACAGGATTGTGAACTCACGTCACACACCCACTGGGGCACCTTAGCCACAGATCTTATTTCCAGGGATTTTGGGTGGATGAAAGCCTGGTGAATCCTGTTGCTGATCCTATTCTTGTGAGTTTTTCTCTCCTCAATAAACCATTTCCCTAATGCATTTAGTATGATGTTGAACCTGATGCTCAGTAACCACCAGTGAGTCCAGCTTTTATAATATGCTAAAAATACAAAAATGAAAATATATTTAATTTTTAAAACAATAATATATTTTACTACCCTGTATCAATGGTTTATTGTCTTATTTCCTATGAGAAAATTGGTTATGGCGCTCTGGAAATGCTTATAATAAAAATCATGGCAGGCATACTTGGCCTTCCACTTCCCATTAAAATGTAGACAACAACAAGAGAAGGTTGTATCCTCTTTAACGAAGTAATATGCTAAGTAGTCTATAAAATCATTTTTTAAAGCCCATCAGATGAATAAGTTTGCAAAATAATCTAGTAAAAAGAAATTCAAAGCGTGACAATTCCCTCTGAGGAGAGGCAGGACAAATTAATGGTTATACTTGAGGGAGAGTCACAGCGTGAAGAGCTGCCTGCCCAACACAGAAGCAGGTTAGAAAGAAGCTGAAATGTGAATAGTCTTGAAGGCTAAATGTGGGCTAACATGGTATTCTAAGTCCCTAGACAGTCCCAAAATAAGGAAAGTCTGCAATCACTTTACAACTTATTTCTACAGGAAAATTAAGACTGGAGAGAAATGTCCCCTGTGGTGTATGTAGATGTGCAGGGTCTTCCAAGGTAGATACTGCATAACTTAGAAAAAACTCTGCTCACGTGGCCCTGCATGAGGACAAGGTAGTGGTTGGCTGACATTGGGAGGCAAACAAGAAACCTGTCTGGACACCAGACACTATTTTGCTACTAGCCAGGAGCTGTCTGTTGCTGGGAAGGAAAGAAAACCTGTTCAGAGTCAGGACTCTACATTGACAAAAAAGGAGAATATCTCTGCTGCTGGAGGAGAGACAGGAAGCCCACCTGGCCTCAGGTCCTGTATGGATTAGGAAGAAAATGCTGATTGTCACAGGGAAGGGGCAGGAGTGTTGAGAAAGCCACGCACCTGAGGCTTAGCACACAAGGCCTGCCTAAGACTAAGGCTGGAACAGGGGAACTGAGAAATCCCTTTATTCATACTGTTAGCCTTGCAGGGAGTATCAGGAAAAACCAACTAACAAATAATACACTATAGAACAATATCACTCAGGTAATATAGGCAGAAACCCTTAACACATTAGGGAATATAAGCCAACATTATTTAAAAACAGAATACTCATGATCAAGTTGGAAATATCCCAGTAATGCATGGTTGGTTTACCATATGAAAATTGATGTCATTTGCTACATTAACTGATTAAGGCTGTAAAATCATACGGTCATTTAAAAAGATGCAAAAGATCATTTAATAAATACATTGTCCTTAAAAATGCCAAGAAATCTAAGAATAGGAAAAAATAAAAAAAAAATTCCCTCTTTTAATGGGCACATACAAAAAAGAAAAACAAGACAAAACAACAACAGAAAAAAAAAAGAAAACCTACAGTTGATATAATCCTTTAGCATTAAATACTTTTGCCCTAATATTGAGAACAAGACAAGGATGGTTGGGAAACTAGATTACTGAAAAAGTAACAACCAGAATAGAATAATGAGAAGGTTGACACATTCTAAAAAATGTAACCAATCTCACTTAACAAATTGTGTAGAAATTGTTAAATGAGAACCTAATTTGCAGTGTAAATTTTCACCGAAAACACAATAAATATTTTAATTAAAAAAAAAAGACAAGGAATTTTTTCTCACACAATAATTTACTGGAAATCCTAAGCAGTGCAATAAGGTAGGAACAAAAGAAAAATCGTATTAAGTGGAATTGAGAAGTAAAATTGTCTTTATTGGCAGCCATCTTAATTATGTAAATAGAAAATCTAAAAATCTACAAGAGAAAATATCTTGGCAGGTTCTTATAACACACAGAATACAATTACCATATGATTCAATAATTGCAGTCTTGGGCATCTAGCCCAGAGAAATGAAAACATATGTTCACACAAAAAACTGTACAAATGTTCATGGCAGATTTATTTTTAGTAGCCCCAAACTAGAAAAAACCTCAGTGTCCTTCAGTTGGTAAATGGTTTAAGAAACTGGTTTATAAAAATGAACGAACTCTTCATATACACCGTCACTCATATAATTCTCCAAGGGATTATGCTGAGTGGGAAAACTCAATTCCAAAATGTTACATACTGTATTACTGTATTTATATAACTGTTGAAATGACAAAGTTACAAAAGGGAGAACAGATTAATAGCTGCCAAGCATCAGGGAGTAGAGGGAGAGGGTGTGGGGGTGGGTATAAAAGGACAACACTAGAGATCCTTGTGGAATTGCTGGATGTGTTTATTGAACCAATGTCAATATCCTGTTTTTGATATTGTATTAGTGTTTTGCAAACTATTACCATTGAGGGAGTCTGGGTAAATGGTGTTGTTATTGTGTACAGTTGGGTTGATTTCAATTCTTAATGACTTTATAGAACAGAGTAGAATTGCCCCCTACGATTTCCTAGGCCGTAATCTTTAAGGAAGCTGATTGTCAGGTCTTTTCTCCCAAAGAGTCACTGTTGTGTTCCAATGGCCAACCTTTCAGTTAGCAGACAAGCTCTTAACCGTTGTGCCACCAGGGCTCTCGGTAAGGGTTACACAAGATATTTCTGCATTTATTTCTTACAACTGCATGTGAATCTACAATGATCTCAAATTTTTAAAAGTTTAATTAGAAGAAATATGTAAGGAAATAATAGAATTTACATGTGGAGTTAGCAATGTGGTATGATATGAAATCAAGATACAAAAGTCAGTCCAATTTCTATATACTAGTAGTGAACAATTATAAAACAAAATTAAAAAAAAATGACATTTGCAATAGCATCAAACCCATCAAATATTTAGGAATAAATTTAACAAAATTTCTTGCAAAATTTCTCCACTGAAAACTCTAAAATTTTCCCAAGAAAATTAAAGAAATCCTAAATAAATTGAAACACATATAATATCTGTGGATTGCAAGACTCAATAAGTTCCAGGTGCCATTCTCCTCTTGACCTATAGATTAAATGCAATCTGAAACAAAATCCCAGGATCCTTTTCTAAAAACTGATAACATGATTTGAAATTTATTTAGGAAGGTGAAAGGCCAATAAAACCCAAGTTCATTTTGAAAAGGAAGATATTTATAGGTTAAACAAGCCTCATTGAAAAACCTGAAGCCCTGGTGGTGCAGTGAGTAAGATCTTGGCTGCTAACCAGAAGATCAACAGTTCAAATCTACCAGCTTCTCCTCGGAATCCCTACGGGGGCAGTTCTACTCTGTCCTGTACGGTTGCTGTGAGTCAGAATTGACTCTATGGCAATGGGTTTAATTTAGAAACTGGTAAAGTAGAAGGTCAATGAAAAAGAGGAAGATCCTCACAAGATGGATTGACACAGTGGCTGCAACAATGGGCTCAGACATAGCAATGATTGTGAGTGTGGCACAGGACTGGGAAGTGTTGTACATACAGTTGCTCTGAGTCAGAACCAACTGGATGGCACCTAACAACAACAACAATTTAAAACTTACTATAAGTTACGTAGTCAAAACAGCATGATACTACTGGTAAGAGGACAAATAAATAAATGGATAAGAACAGTGAATTCAGAAATAGACCCACACATGCTGGATCAAATTACTTTTGGCCATGTGCTAAAGGAATTAAATAGAGGAAGAAAGAAATCTGTTCAAGGAACGGTGAATATGAGATACACAAACATTTTTAAGATAAAACACAAAGCAAACACCATAAAAGGGAAAAACGATAAATTGATAAATAGAAATGTATCAAATTAAAAATTACCTCCTCACCAGAAAATAAAGACAAGCCATACTTTTGGAGAAAGTATTTAAATCTGTACATGGATCAAGAGGCAATTTTTCGAACAGAACAAGGACATACTGCATGGTTTAAAGTCTGGAAAGGTGTGCGTCAGGGTTGTATTCTTTCGCCATACATATTCAGTCTGTATGCTGAGCAAATAATCCGAGAAACTGAACTATATGGAGAAGAACAGGGCATTAGGATTGGAGGAAGACTCATTACTAACCTGTGATATGCGGATGACACAACTTTGCTTGCTGAAAGTTAAGAGGACTTGAAGAACTTACTGATGATGATCAGAGACCACAGCCTTCAGTATGGATTTCACCTTAACATAAAGAACACAAAAATCCTTGCAACTGGACCAATAAGCAACATCATGATAAATGGAGAAAACATTGAATTTGCAAGGATTTCATTTTACTTCAATCCACAATCAACTCCGATGGAAGAGGCAGTCAAGAAATCAAATAAAGTATTGCATTGGGCAAGTCTACTACAAAAGACCTCTTTAAAGTGTTCAGAATCAAAGATGTCACTTTGAGGACCCAAGCCATGGTATTTTCAATTGCCTCATATGCATGCAAAAGCTGGATAGTGAATAAGGAAGACCAAAGAAAAATTGACACCTTTGAATTAATGGTGAAGAATATTGAATATTCCATGGTCTGCCAGAAGAACGAACAAGTCTGTCTTGGAAGAAGTACAGCAAGAATGCTCCTTAGAAGCAAGGATGGTGAGATTTTGCCTCACATACTTTGGACAAGTTATCAGGGGGGATCAGTCCCTGGAGAAAGACATCATACTTGGTAAATAGAGGGTCAGAGTAAAAGAGGAAGATCCTCAGCAAGATGGATTGACACAGTGGCTGCAAAAACGGCCTTAAACGTATAACACAAAATGTGAGTATGGTGCAGGATCAGATAGTGTTTTGTTCTGTTGTACTTAGAGTTGCTATGAATGGAAACCAACTCGATGGCACCTAACAACAACAACAGCAACAAATCTGACAAAATACCATGCAATAAAAAAGGAAAATTTTTGAACAGAATATACACAAATAGTCAATAAGCACAAAGAAGTTTTGTAAATGACCAATAAGCAAAGGAAAAAGCACCCAACATCATTAGCTATTAAAGAAATACAAACTATAACCTTAATGGCATACCACTATCCGCCTGTTAGAACTGCTATAAAATAAAAAGTTTGACAAAATGGTGGTGAAGATATGCAGCAACCAGAACCTCAGATGTTTTCGGCCGTGTTAGGTACAACAGCTTTGAAAAACTCTTGGGTGTTTCCTTAAAAAGCTAAATATAATTCTGCCCTATGATCCAGCAGTTCCATCACTAGTTACTTATTCAAGAGAAATAAAAGTATACTTCCACAAATGTTCTTGTAGAAGGCTTCCTAAATGTTTTATTCATAGTAGCCCCAGACTGGAAACAACCGGCACAGGCATCCGCAAGAGAATGGGTCAACTAAATGTGTTACAATCATACAATGGTACACAACTCAACAATAAAGACAATCAAACTGCTGATATTGAACTAATATCGATAAATGTTAAAAATGTTATGCTGAGTAGAATCAGCTGGAAAGACAAAAATGCAGACTATTTGATTTTAAATCACTGAAATTGTGGGATGCCAAGTCTCTCTGGGGTGATAGAACCCTTAAAATAATTGCTTCTGTGCAGAAGGACTTGGGGTTGACTGGGAAAATTTTACTTAAGAATTTTCTGGGGGGATGAAAATATTTTTTGCCATCATCTACATTCTTCAAAACTTAATTGTTCCTGTAATATCTGAGCATTTATATAAATTACACCTCAACTAAAAAATCATTACATGATTACTATATGTGTGTATGTGTGTACTGTTGTGTTTAGTGGAAGAAAGAAATGTAAACATTGTCAGAGCATAAGTAATTCTTTATAAAACTAGGTAATTCAAAATCATGAAAAATTAAAGAGCAAAATCTCTCAAGGTGTAAAACAGCACAGTTAAGCTTAGTCCAACGTAATAAGAATATTATACTAACCTATTAACAATAGTTCATGACTCGTGAAGACCCATAGTCTTAAATCTAGAGTTTTATTTCATCTATAAGCATCCGTATGGAGGATATTCTATATCGTGGTTTTTGATTAATAGGTATTTTGGTCTTGATAGGATCCAATTTATCACAGAATTTGCAGGGTTTAGGACTCCGAAATACAAACAGTGATGCATTTTCTCTGGTAATGTTAGCTTCCAAAACAAGGAAACTATGTTCAATGTTTGACATGTGTACAGGAGAGAGATCGAAGGACATAAATTTTGAGATTCAATTTTTAAAGTGTTTTGAAAATAAATGGCTCTTTCTTTGGAGTTGGAAATTCATACTCAAATGCAAGTTATGATACATTTTTTTCTACCTTGAAATTTACTGTCTCTCATTTCGCATCCTGGTCAGCATGGTATCTGTCTAAGAATGGTGTCTAATTTAATGTATTTAGCACTTAATTGAATATCAACATGTGTCCATGCATTATTTCTTCTTTCAGGAAATGACACTATTCTGCCAGAAGGGGTGGGGTGGTGGTGGTAGGAGTATATGCCCTCCAAATTAAAAATCCTATAACTTTTTAAATTCTTTTTATATGGTGATTTAAAAAAAAAGTACTAAATATAATAATGTGGTTATTAAATGCTCTATTATGACATTTTAAACTAAAATGTTAGACATGCATATACTTTAAAAGACTATCATTTTCCACATGGTGGTATAACATGCTAATAAGAGAATAAGAGCTTGACTGTTAACCAAAAGGTCGGCAGTTCGAGTCACCAACTGCTCCTTGGAAACGCTATGGGGCAGTTCTACTTTGTCCTGTAGAGTCACTATGAGTCGGAATCAACTCGACCGCAAAGTGTTTGGTTTTTGGCTGTCTTTTTCATTTTTATTTATTTTTCACTTAAGAAGAATTTATAAATTGATGGTCACCGTAACTTACTTCTTCAGTAGTGCAAAATGAAATAAGTTCTTTTTCTCTTGCAGTTTAGTTTTTTTTTTTTTTTTTTTTTACCATGTATAATACAGAAACTTGGTATTCCTCAGGTCCTTCAGTTGTGATTATCCATATTTTAGCTGAGAATCTCATATGTATGACCGTTCTGCAGTCAGTTTAACCCATTATCCAAATTGCCAACTTCCTAAACTACAAATTGGATGATAGTGTTTGTTTATCTCAAAACCGTACCTTTTGCAAGCAAGCAAGCAAACAGATGAACGAACAAAACTCCCAACTTGTGCTTTTGAAAAATCTGATCATCACCATCATTTTTCAATCGGATTAAAGACTATGTTTTCCTTTTCCAAACAACTGACCTTAAATTCCACTTCCTTGTGTTTACTTGCTATGACCCAAATAGACCAGCTTTCTTGGACTTCAAGACCTTCTCACCAAAACGTTCTCCATGTTCATTGAAATGAATCCATTCTCTAAAGCTCAAATACAATTTTCTACAAATAACCATCTCCTATCTCTTAAACAGGAGCTAATCTAATCTTACAGTTATTTATATTCCTTTATTTTGTTTAAGAAGCCCTGATGGTGCAGTGGTTAAACCGCTCAGCTGCTAACCAAAAGGTCAGCAGTTCAAACCCACCAGCCGCTCCTCGAGAGAAAGATGTGGTGGTCAGCTTCCATAAAGATTGCAGCCTTGGAAACCCTATGGGGCAGTTCTACAATGTCCCATGGGATCTCTATGAGTCGGAATAGACTCCAAGGCAACAGGTTTGGCTTATTGCTTTCTTTACACACCGATTAAAATGCTTATCAACTTCTATCCCATAATTGCAGCATTTATTAGTATAATCTGGATGATGAGGACCATGTCTTATTTCTAAAAAGATCCCCACATTCCTAGCACATACACAATGTTCAAAATTAATTTGGGAATTGTGTTGAAGTAAACAACAAAAAACTACTATTCTTATTTGCAGATTAGACATAGAGGTAGAGAATGGATAAGTAATTTGCCTAAATTTGCATAACTAAGTAATTGGTTGTATCAAGACTAAATCCAGGTCTCCTGAATTGTTATCACTTACTAGTGTTGCTTCTCAAGGATAATAGTCCCTACAAGTAGTGTAACACCTTGTCTGTTTCTAATTACTTCTTTGGAATTAGAAGATGTCTTCACCTTAAGGGAATTTCAGATTGAAAAGTAAATAAATAAGATCATTTAAGTTAAATTTTCAACCGATGTATATTGAGAAAGTAGCAAAAAGAAAAGTATGCTTTTTTTTTTTTCAATTTGACATGTCTCTGTTTCTCAGACTTGAATTAATTATCAAGATTTCTCAAGTAGTGTTAAAAGTGTTTCTTGGAAAAGAAATGAAATTTCAAAAAAAGAAAAGTAATCCAAATTGAATGAAGCCCCATTAGTTTGTTTTATTTACTTTTTTTTCCCATGAAATGTTTTTAAAATATCCACTTCTTTTCTTTGCTCCCTTCCTTCAAATGTACAAACATTTTATCAAAGAGTCACAGTAGTTGTTATGTAAAGAATTGTGACCCCCCAAAAAAAGTGTGGAATCCTAACCCCTATATTTATGGATGTAATCCTGTTAAAAAATAGGATTCTCTTTGTTATGTTAATGAGGATATAATCAGTGTGGTGGGTGTGTCCTATACTTTACCACTTCTGAGTTACAAAAAGTTAAAAATAGATACAGAGATAAACACTATTGTCGGAGAGTTGATTTCTACTCATAGCGACCCAATAGGACAGAGTAGAACTGCCACCTAGGGTTTCCAAGGAGCAGCTGGTAGATTTGAGCTGCTGACCTTTTGGTTAGCAGCCGAGAGATACACAGGGGGAAGAGGAAGACAGAGGAAGGAGACAATGCATCTGTAAGTCCAGGAATGCCAAGTATTACAGCAGCTACTACAAGGTGAAGGAGACCAAAAAGGACCTCCCCTGGAACCACACTCTGAATTTGGACGTCTAGCTTTCTAAACTGTGAGAAAATAAATTTCTGTTCTTTAAGCTGCGCACCTGTGGAATTTCTGTTATGGTGTCACTAGATAATTAAGACAGCAGTTTAGGGAAAAGAAGATTCAGGCAGAACACAATTTCACAAGGGATTTAAAAGTGTTGAATTGAAATTAATACATAATTTTAAAATTTTCAACTCTGATTTGTCATTATTCACAATATCACTGGATATTAAAACTTAATGAGAATAAAGTTATTAAATAAATAAATATAATATTAACTGCATGGAGTTTTCCCATCTTGTGTTCAGTTTATAAGGCCACTTCCTATAACTCTGTAAAATTTCTTTGAGTTGACACGAGACTTACCGTATTATATATTCATTAGTGAACTGTATTATAAATTGTAAGTTAGGAGAATGTCCATTCAGGATGAGTGAATGATCCTGGGTTTTATGACAAAAAATACTGAACTAGTCCGCTGTCTTTCTTTTAGCAAACCTCTGGATAGCAAAATCCAAAAGAATATTATTGCTTTCCAATACAGCAAATCTGGCATCCTTTATTTCTAAATTCAGGTACAAAAATGAGAATACAAACCATATAAAAATACTGCAATGTATTTTTAAGCACACAATTTGTTGATATAATTGGCTTTTGAATACCTGATGCTATAACTAATTCTTAACAACAGTGTGGATAAAAGCCCACCCATGGAGTTATTTGTTACATTTGTTTCCTCTAGTAACTAGAGTCTGGATTGACAATCATATGTTAAATACCAGCTTTTAGTAAAGTTAGTGATGAAATTTACTGAAACATTGCAAGACGATTCACAGGTTCTGAAACTGGCTCACTAGTAAACATGACTTCCCCTGGGATACTTTCAGAAACTCATTTTTTTCTACGATTTCTCACTAAATATGAGCATTAGAAGTCATTTAATGGAATAATACAGTTAAGATGAACACATTTTTAATATTACATATGTTGTTGATAAATATGTATTGCTGAAAAATATTCTAAAAGATAAAAGAAAAAATGTTGATTTTAAATACTATTTATGGCTTCGGAGAAAATAGAAATCTACCTTTTCACCCTTTGGAGAAGAGATCTTTTCAAACTTATTATATGGTAAAACACATTAAATATAATATATGAAAGGGAATAAGTTCATTCATGCTAGATACAGATACTGGCTAATGTATATTTGTTTTGCCTTGGATATGTTTGTATTTTTAACAAATGTAATATAATATGTGAATCAGCATAAGAATGCATTTGAAAATCCATGCTGTGGTGGTTCAGTGGTCGAAGTCTCCACATATATGTGGGAGATCTGTGTTCAATTTCCAGTCAAAGCACCTCATGGCCAGCCACTACCAGGACATCGGTGGAGGCTTGTGGGCTGTTGTGAAAAACAGCTGAGCAGGTTTTATCAGACCTTCCAGACTAAGATGGACTAGGAAGAAAGGTCTGGTGATCTACTTTCATAAATCAGTCACTAAGAACTCTGTGGATCCCAATTGTCTGATCTGCAACCTGCCATGGGGATGGTCCAGGACTAGGCAGC
The DNA here is from genome assembly GCF_000243295.1 of Trichechus manatus latirostris. NCBI lineage: Eukaryota > Metazoa > Chordata > Mammalia > Sirenia > Trichechidae > Trichechus > Trichechus manatus. The sequence goes on along the minus strand of NW_004443948.1, from coordinate 22,101,312 downwards.
ATTTCATTCCATTGTAAACGGATCCCCATGATTCTGGGGGACTGGCTAGATGACAGCTAACAACAACACATGAATTAGCTCATTAGGAAGAAGAGCTAATTTTGGTCATCATCAACTGCTCACATTAGTTGAACTGTGATTTCACTTACTTATGCATCAACTCTCTCTGTGTGGACATTCCAAAATAATGCACGTTCCATCATCTCAAAAGTTCACAAAATTTATTACATTGTTTGAATTTTTTTTTTTTTTCCAAAATTTAAGAGTGCTTCTTGTCTAGAGGCCACGAGTTCTTTCTAAGGGATGATTACTATAGTGGTTTATCATTTAACGTTTTGTACTTCTCTAAGACATAGCTTCTTTGGCTCATACCACATAATTAAATGTGGTAAGTTTAGGTCAGGTTGACATGTTCATTTGGTTATATTTATAAGAGCTATTGCATCTTCATTACCATTTCAATATTATTCCCAAATAAATGTAATATTATTTAAGGAAATACTTCATTTTTATTCATTTATTTACTTGGAATATTCTTGATGTAAATTCTCACTTAAATGAGACAAGGTGACAGGTGATTGTCCTTTTCAAATTCAAGCCCAAGTGAACTGCAGTAATGATTATCCTACACCAAATTTTAGATATTTGATTGCATTTGTCTTACAGTAAGTTTCTGCCAAAGTCTTTTTGGCATGAATATTGAATAGGTGCCTTGAGCTACTGAGAATACAAAAATACCATTAAAATAAAAATAATATACTTAGGACCTTTCTCAAAAATCAGTTGACTATAGATGTGTGGGTTTATTTGTAGGCTTGGGGAAAGAAGCGTTTCTTCAATAAATAGTGTTGAGAAAATTGGATTTCCACATGCAGAACAATGAAACAGGATTCATCTCTCACAGAATACACACACACACACACAGAAATTTAAATGGATTAAGGTCCTAAATGTGCAAACTAAAACTATAAAGCTCTTAAGAGAAAATACAGGGACATTGCTGTCAGACCTAGATTTTAACAATGGTTTATCCAATATACTAACAAAAGCACAAATAGCAAAAGACAATATAAATAAATGAGGCCTCATAAAAATTAAAAACTTTTGTTCGTCAAAAGACTTTACCAAAAAAGTCAAAAGACAAGCTAACAACTGGGAAAATATCTTTGGAAACCATATCCTATAAGAATCTAATAACCAAAATATATATAAAATTTTGACAACAACAAAAAGACAAATAGCTGAATCATAAAATAGGCAAAAAGCTTAAATAGATTTTCAAATAGTCCCTAAACAAATGAAAGGATGCTTAATGTCATTCGTCATCAGACAGATGAGATGAGATACCACAATCTGATATCATTTCATTCTCACCAAGATTGCTAAGATAAAAAATAAATAAAAAAAAAAACAACAGAAAATAACGAATGTTGGTGAGGTTGTGGGGAAATTGGGACCCTTATCCATTGCTGGTGGGAATGCAAAAGATACAGCTGCTATGGAAAACAGTGTGGCAATTCCTCCAAAAACTGAAAATAGAACTACCATACGACCCAGCAATTCCACTGTAAAGAATATGCCCAAGGGACTTAAAAGCAGCAACATGAACAGTCATATGTACACCAATTTTTTTTTTTTTTGCATTTTTTTATTGTACTTCAGCTGAAGGCTTACAGAACAAATAGTTTCTCATGAAACAGAAGTACATATGTTATTTTATGACATTGGTTAACAATCCCACAAAGTATCAACCCTCTAACTTCTCAACCTCTTTTTTTTTTGGTGAAAATAAACATAGCCAAAGAAACACCATTTCAAAAATTTCTACATGCACAGTTCAGTGACATTGACTATGCTCTTCCAATTATGCTGTTATTCTCACTTAAGATGAAGGCGTACAGAACAAAATAGTTTCTCATTTAACAGTTACTACACATGTTGCCCTATGACAATGGTTAACAATCTCACAACACATT
>NW_004443948.1:22096715-22099236 GCF_000243295.1 Trichechus manatus latirostris | reverse complement strand
CCTTCTCCAGCTCTGTCCAGAACCCTCTGTTGTGATCCTGGTCAGAGCAGTCAGTGGTGGTAGCCGGGCACCATCTAGCTGTACTGGACTCAGTCCGTGTACACCAATGTTTTATTGTAACATTATTCACAATAGCCAGAAGGTGGAAACAATCTAAATGTCGATCATTGGATGAACTGACAAACAAAATGTGGCACATATGGAATACTACTCAGCAAGAAAAAGAAATGATGTCTCAGTACATGCGGCAACATGGATGGAGCTTGATGACATTATACTGAGTGAAATAAGTCAATCACAAAAGGACAAATATTATATGACCTCATTTATATAAAAAGACAAGAACTGGCAAATGTATAGAGACCAAAGTTTATTAGTGGTCACCAGGGTTAAGAGGAAGGGGAGAAGGAGAAGTTATTGCTTATGAAGTACTGAGTTTCAGTTTATGGTGATGGAAAAATTCCATGAATTAAGGGTAGGGTTGCAGGGTAGATTAATGTAATTATTGACGATATGCTGTAGACCTGTAAAGAGCTGAATTGGTAAAAGTTGTGTGATAGATTATTGTCTTAGTTATTTAGTGCTGCTATAACAGAAATACCACAAGTGAATGGCTTTAACAAACAGAAATTTACTCTCTCATAGTTTAGGAGGCTAGATGTCTGAATTCGGAGAAGCCTTTCCTTCTCCGTTGGCTCTGGGTGAAGGTCTGTGTTATTAATCTTCCCGTGGGTCTAGGAATTTCTCAGCACAGGAACCACAGGTCCAAAGGATGCTGTCAGCTCCCAGCTCTCCTTTCTTGGTGGTAGGAGATCCCTCTCTCTCTGCTAGTTTCTCTCTGCTTTTATCTCTTGGAGGACAGTGAAGGGCGGTGACTCAAGATATACCCCACCTTAATCCTACCTCATTAACATAATAAACATAACTTAATCCTTATTAACATGACTTAATCCTGCCTCATTAACATAACAGACAGCTCACTCCCAAATGGGACCATAACCACAGGCATGGAGGCTAGACTTTGCAACACATCACAAAATGGAGGATAATCAGATTACAAAATGGAGGACAACCACACAATACTTGGAATCATGGTCTAGCCAAGTTGGCACATATTTTGGGGGAGCACAATTCAATCCATGACAGATATATTTGCAACAACAACAAAAAAGAAAAAAAGAATAGCTTCTGAGACTACTAATATGTAACCAAATACCTTATGGGATTTTGTTCCTTGATTTGGAGGTTTAGGTCATGGTTTCATGGGACATCTCAGTTAATTAGCCTAATAACATGTTGTATGTTTCTGTTCTACCTTCTATTTTGTTGTGTAGTGTCTTAAAAGCTTGCAAGCAGCCATGAAGGTATAACAATTGATCTCTATTTGCTGGAGCAACAAAGGAAGCAAGAGATTCAGAAATAGAAGCAGGCTAGTGGCCTCCATGAACAACTGCCTCCTTTGCCATGACACCAGAAAAACTGGATGGTGCCTAGATACAATTACTGAACATTTTGATGGAAGATTCTATAGAAGAACCATGATCAAAATGGGGGAAATGCAGAACAGAATTTAAAATATCATGAATTCCAGACATTCTGGAGCCTTGGAGACTAGAAGAACCCCTGAAATTATTGCTTGGAGATAACCTTTAAATCATAGACCCTAAACAAACATATCCCCTGAAGTCTTCTTAAAAACAAACAACGGTTTAGCTTAAATAGTAAGGAATGTCTGCCTTGAGTATAGTACTCTTTTAAGAACTATCTATATGAGATCAAACTGACAACAGCAACTCGAAAGATTAGACAGGAACTTAGGGAGCAGTAAGTGTATGTTAATGGGGGAGAGCAACTCGGAAAAGGAGAGTGAGAATGCACAACTAGAAGAATGTAATCAACATCACTGAGTTGTACATGTAGAAATTGTTGAATTGGTGTATGTTCTGCTGTGTATATTTCCAACAAGAACAGCAACAATAAAATAAATTATATTTAAAATAGTAATAAAAAACAGAATAAACACATTTCCCATAAATTAGTTTGTATTATTGGATCAGTTATCCAGAACTGAATGTAGACCTTATTCATATTATCAGATATGAAACAAGAATTTGGACCACAGTCTTTGGTGCTATAATATAGAAAGCGTCCATTACTTCAAAAATGAGCTACTGAAAAAAAACTTTTTTTCACAGATTTACATTACACTGCACCAACATTAAATCAAATCAAGTTCATTAATATCCAAGAGATCCATTACAGTGTAAAATTATTACCATTTTGTGAGAAAAGTTCTTAATGTTGATAACATTAATACTTACCTATCTAGGAGCCCTGGTGGTGCAGCGGTTAAGTGCTCGGCTGCTAACAAAAAGGTGAGCAGTTCAAACACACCAGCCACTCCACAAGAGAAGGATGTGGCAGTCTGCTTCCATAAGGATTTACAGCCTTGGGAACTCTATCAGGTAGTTCTACTCTATCCTATATGGTCGCTATGAGTCAGAATCGACTCGAGGGCATT
>NW_004443948.1:22076775-22096615 GCF_000243295.1 Trichechus manatus latirostris | reverse complement strand
GGGTGATCTGTCTATCTATCTATCTGTCTGTCTATCTATCTATCATTACTGAAATTATAAAATAGTCAAACTATAAAGAAAAAGACATTAGAGAATCACTCTCTGTGCCTAGTCTAAGACAGTCATCTACATATATGCTTGATACTACCCTGAAATGAAAATAGCTTGAAAAATGAAGAAGACGTAAATGTTTGCAGATGTTTTACCAATCTCATAAACCAAGGAATATGGATTGGGTAATTTTCAATATTCTGAGATTCCAACTTTGTTTTGAAAAATATTTATTTATTTATTTTTACCTTACCTCAGGCCTTCACCTATTCCCTAATGAATGAAAATACTAACAACACCAAAAAAATTTAAATACTTGTTTTACTTTAGTAGCCCCTGGATAACACAAATGGTTAAGTGCTCGGTCACTGACTGAAAGGTTAGTGATTCGAGTTCACCTATAGGTGCCTTGGAAGAAAGGCCTGGGGAAGTATTTCCAAAAGATCACAGTCATTGAAATAATGCAACTCTCTATAATACAAATTTCGACTTTCAAATGGGCACATGGTTTCTTAGATATTTAATATCCTGGCCGTTGTTGCTACTTATGGTCATGTAACCAAGTTTTAATCAATGGTATGGTAATAGTACGGATGTGTATCATTTTGGTACATGTTCTTAAAAGTCAAGGCCCTTTTTTTCCTTCCTATTAGCCTCTGGAGCTGGAGCTAGGATTAATGGAAGCTGCTCTCTCTGTTCTAGATCATGTACCGCAGGTCTGGCAAACAACAGTGAACACATGTCTTCTTTAATTCACTGCATTTGGAGGCTTCTTTATTACAGTGACATACCATGTATCTCTCTGATAAATCTCCCATAATGGGCGAGGCATTTTCATAATTCCATTAATGTAATTCTTGTTAAAATGTTCAAAAATCCAGTCTCTAAACCCGAATAGAAGGATCAAACTTACAGTTATATACTCAACAATCTAATCTTCACAATCCAACACCGTTCTTTCAATGTACATCAAAACACCCATAACTAAACTTTTGTTGGAATATTAATTGAATGGAAGCTTTTAAGTCAAAATCGTCAAGCAACCATTAATCCCGGGTCAGTATTTATTCCATGCAATACTGAAGTAAAATTATTGTTTCAACTACCTTTGTAGAGTATCACTGAAGAACTTTCATGACTACCTGGGCTACCAAGAAGATTTGAACAATTTCCAGTTTTATTTGGTTTTCTACACATCTCCAAATATCCAAGGGAATTACCAATGTTGAGTATGTTGCAGCCAATTGTTTAATCCCTCCCATTCCCCTGCAAAACAAAGTAGCACAACAAAATTGTATTTATCACTCAGGTACTAGCTCTTGCGGATGAAATGAAAGGAATTATATACATTTTAAGAAAGCAAAATGTCATTTTTGTTGGCGTTAATACTTTCCTCATTATAGTTCCAGATGTAAACATGTTTTCATTGTAAAAATATTTTCCAAGGTACCTAATCATGATAGGAATAAAAAGAAAAGGATTGAGTTTTTAAAAATCCAATGCACTGCATATATTGCAGCTGTTATATAACACACTTTGTGCGCGTCAAGACGTTCTCAGCTTATTCTCCATCGTGTACTGACCAAACTCGAATCTCATGGAAAGGTAAATATAACTGAAGTGTCTGTAGAGGTGATGGAAATCAGCCCTCAAAAGAGTATTTAGCTCTTTTTTTAGCCTTAAATGTTAAGGGGCAGGACTGTTAAGTGCTTCTCTCTATTTCTTGAAAGTGCTCAGTGTTTGAACACCTCTCTCTCTTTTTTCTCTATCAGGCTCTGGAAAGAGCAAGATGACTAAGGATTCGACCTTTCAGCATTTATTGTCTTAATATAGATTACATCGTTGAGTATGTCTCAAAATATTCTATATTTCCTATTACATTCAGTTTGAAGTTATTTCCTTTTTGTGTGTGTGTTTTTTAAGTTTCAATACCTCATTGATTAAGGTTATTCTACATTTGGCCATACTTAAGCTCTTCACTAAAATATACCTCCAGGTGTGGGAGAAGTCACGTAGCAGATTCTCCTTGGAATAATTCTACTGCAGTCTTTCCTTTTATTCAGGGCAGCACTTCCAGACTTTCAGATCTTGGACAGAAATAGCAAGTCATTTCATGCAACAATATTCCCTTAAAGATGTTATCTGCCACATGGCTAGAATATATTGTTGGTACGTTCCAGTGTCATGTTTCTAGGTTTATTTTTATTTAAATAAATCATTTTTGAGTAGTTTTATTAGCTATGTAACCCTTTTAGGTCTCAGAGTTAACAAGAGTAATTGATAAGACCCACTATACTCAGGAGTTACAAACGTAAATTAATTATCAGTATGAAGTCAAGTAACCACAGTATCTGTTACCTTATTTGAGTCCACCAAGTATTGAGCAATTACTCAAGTTATTTCTGAACATAACAGAAGGAAATGTTGAGAATAAGCCACCACAGTCTTATTATTCCCCAACGTGTAAAAGATGTCCTTTATTTTGGGGTTTTGATTCAAATTTCTAATTCCTCATTCGTGAAAAGGTGACCCATGCACCTCGTGCCCAGCTGCCACCCATCCCGCAGGCAGTGGAGGCTTGTGTGTTGCAATGATACTGAATAAGCTTCAGCAGAGCTTTCATGCTAAGACACTAGAAAATGCAGGGGGTCACCATGAGTCTGCGGCTGACTCAGCAGCAGCTGACAACAATTCTTAGGCAATGTGGTTAATGGAATAAGATCCAGGCTGATTTTTTGGAAGCACAATAATTACTCCATGACTTCTTAAACATATACACATCCACAAACACAGCCACACACTTACTTTACTCAAAATTTCTAAAACAATTTGAGAACTAATTCCACCAAAAGCCTACACAGGTGGTCAAATATTCCCTTGGAAGCACACTGGAATAAGTTGCAATCACACACACACACACACACAACACTACACACACATTTTACCACATTGTTGTTATTTTATGCCTTCAAGTCAGTTCTGACTCATAGTGAACTCTTGTGACAGAGTAGACCTGCCCCATAGGGTTTCCTAGGCTGTAATCTTTACAGGAGCAGATTGCCAGGTCTTTTCTCCTGTGGAGCTGCTGGGTGGGTTCTAACCGCCCACCTTTCAGTTAGCCATTGAGTGCTTAACTGTTGAGCCACCAGGACTCCTTACCGCCACATTACAGCATAATAGACTGATCTGTCATACTATGTATTTCTGTTAAACAAGGTCTTCACTCAAGAAATAAGTCTCACTATTTATTTATCCTCTACCATAATTCTCACCTTCATGACTGCTTTGTGCTTTTCCCTCCATGAAACAATCCTCTCTTCCCTTTAAATCTGTGTCCCCAGTCTTCTTACTTTTAGTCAAATGTTTGTACCTTCTTGCCAGAAGTATCTCCTTACCTTGTCTTCCCCTTTAATTACAGCTGGTTCAAATGCAAATGTAGCATGGGAGATGGCATCACTGGCATCTTCAATTTTCCTTCTTTCTATTGAAAACAAAAATCTGTTACCTTCTAAGGCTCACATCTCTTGTTTCACCGATATCTACCTTTCCTCATTCCTTATACTTCCTGAAAAGCTTCAAAGATGATGTAAATAGACTCATTCTCCTCTTTATTCAAAACAGCTGTAAATTTTATGCACAATTTTGTCCATAAGAAATACTAGGTGAACACAGAAAATTTTACCCAGATGAACAGAACCATGTAAGAATAAATAAAATGTTCCTAGTCAGACGCCTCAAACATTCATCAACTACCTGACTACACCACTTCTGTTGTGAGCCACGCCCTTCCATGCCTGGTGTTATAACTTCCCTTTCGATTTCATAGAACTTTTTGTCTCAGGGTTCTCTAGAGAAACAGAACTAGTAAACTAGTAAATGTATATATATAGAAAACTAGTTGCTGTCGAGTCGATTCTGACTCATAGAGACCCTACAGGACAGAGTAGAACTGCCCCAGCCCTGGTGGCACAGTGCTTCAGAGCTCGGCTGCTAACCAAAAGGTTGGCAGTTCAAACCCACCAGCCACTCCTTGGAAACCTATGGGGCAGTTCTACTTTGTCCTGTAGGGTCACTATGAATCTGAATCAACGCAACAGCTAGTGAATATATATGTATATAATATAGAGAGACAGACAGCCATAGGCAGGGAAAGAGAGACAGAGAGTGAAAGAGACAGATTTAAATGAAGGAAGTGATTCATGTGATTTTAGGGGGCTGGCAAGTCCAAAATCCATAGTATGGGCGTAGGCTGGAGATGTCTGCGGGCTTGCAAGACAAAATCCATAGGTCAAGCGATGGAGTTCTGTCAAAATGTTGATTGATAGTCTGGAGATAGAACACACCCTAGAGAAACTCCCCTTTTGCTCTTCAAGGCTTCAACTATTGGCTTGAGGCTTGCTCACATTATGGAAGGTAATCTGCTTTACGTAATGCCAACTGATTTAAATCTCAGGTAACCACTTCTTAACAACAGTTACACTAGTATTTTACAAAACATCTGGGCACCATAGCCTAGCCAAGTTGTCCTAAAAAATGAACCATCACACACTCCATCTACTATTTGTCAATAACTCACAAGCCACAACATCTCTTCCACAAGCAAACTTCAGGCCTTTTCCAAGGTTAAGTGACATACTTATTGGAGCATTGCAACATTTATGTATTTCTCTACTATTTGACATATGAAAAGCAGTGCTACTGTTTTTATTGTTTCTTATATATGTATATACGTAACTGATGGAGTTTTGGAGTGTTGTGCCCTTAACCTGATTTTTCTCACAAACCTTGTTTTTCATTGTGTGATTTTGCACAGTAGAGTGATTGTTAAGAATGCATATATTATATTGTTATGGATTGAATTGTGTCCCCCAAAAACATGTGCTGTAATTCTAACCTCTATGCCTGTGGTTATAATCCCATTTGGGAATGAGATTTCTATTATGTTAATGAGGCAGGATTAGTGTAGGGTGTGTCTTGAGTCAATCTCTTACAAGATATAAAAGAAACGAGCAGAGATGAGAAGATAGATGTCATGCCAGATGAAGAGCACCAAGGAGGCATGGAACAGAAGCTGAAGAGATGAGGGCCTTCCCCTAGAGCCAGCTCCCTGAATTCAGATTTACAGCCTCCTAACTGTGAGGTTATGTATACGGTCGCTATGAGTTGGAATCAACTTGACAGCAACGGGTTTTGTTCGGGTTTTTTAGCTGTGAGAAAATAAATTTCTGTTTGTTAAAACCACCCACAGTTAGAGGTATAACTAAGGTAGAGCAGGAACGGTGCGAGCCTTGAGTGCTGTCGCCAGCAGGGAGAGATCATTCAGCAAGTTAACACTAATTGCCCTAGGTGATATTTTCCATAGATAGGCCCCTGTACACTCTTGTGGTGTTTCTTTTATAGCAGCACTAGATAACTATGACATGCATAATAGCAGAGCTAACTGTATCTCACTTGGCAATTCTTTTTTTTCCTATAGAAAATGGAGCTACTAAGATCTGCTGGGAGAAGGAAAGTTATATAGGTACATATTTCTGACTTTCAGCCTCCAGTTGGACATTCATGTTAAATTCATATCCTTCTTTTATTTCCCTTATCAACAGTCTTCTCTATTCTCAGATGTTATTATTTAAATCTTTCTCCAAATTTTCAAATCTCATACAGGAAAGCAAATAATTTTGAAACAATATACTTCAATGATAGTGGGAGCAAGAAAGCATACCAGATATATGAGAGATTAGCTACATTAAAAAAATAATAATAGCTTGGCTCTGTAGGATGAATCATGCAGGTAAGTTAAGAAAATACTTAGTTCTCTGGTTTAGATGACTGGACAAATAGAAGTACCATTAACCTATATGGTCAATGTAATGAGGGAAGATGGATTTTGAAAATTTTGCTAAATACAGTTTTGTTAAATTTGGGGACATGTGAATCGGCATGTAGAATAAGACATAGAGAAAGGAAAATTAGTTTGTTCACTCATTTGCTTGACCATTGGTTTTAATACTGGAGTCTACCCAGAGGCACCTTGGAAGAAAGGCCTGGTGATCTACTTCCAAAGAATCAGTCATTGAAAACCCTATGGGTGAACGGATAAACAAATTATGGTATATTCACACAATGGAATACTATGCAACAATAAAGAACAATGATGAATCTGTGAAACATCTCATAACATGGATGAATCTGGAAGGCACAATGCTGAGTGAAATTAGTCAGTTGCAAAAGAACAAATATAGTATGAGACCACTATTATAAGAACTCATGAAATGGTTTAAACACAGAAGAAAACATTCGTTGATGGTTACGAGGGTGGGGAGGGAGGGAGAGGGGTATTCACTAACTAGACAGTAGACAAGAATTATCTTAGGTGAAGGGAAGGACAAAACACACTACAGAGGAAGTCCGCACAACTGGACTAAACCAAAAGCTGTTTCCTGAGTACAACTGAACACTTCGAGGGTCAGAGTAGCAGGGACAGGGGTCTGGGGACCATGGTTTCAGGGGACATCCAGGTCATTTGGCATAACAAAGTTTATTAAGAAAATGTTCTGCATCCCACTTTAGTGAATGGTGTCTGGGGTCTTAAAAGCCAGTGAGCGGCCATTTAAGATACATCAACTGCTCCCAATCCACCTGGAGCAAAGGAGAATGAAGAACACCAAAGACACAAGGAAAGACACAAGGGAAATATTAGCCCAAGAGACAGAAAAGGCCACAGCCTGAGACCAGAAGAACTAGATGGTACCCGGCTACCACCAATGACCACCCTGACAGGGAACACAACAGAGAGTACCTGATGGAGCAGGAGAAAAGTGGGGTTCAGAACTCATATTCTAGTAAAAAGACCACACTTAATGGTCTGACTGAGACTGGTGGGACCCCAGAAGACATGGTCCCCGGACTCTCTGTTAGACCAGAACTGAAACCATTCCCGAAGCCAACTCTTCAAAGATTAGACTGGACTATAAGACATAAGATGATGCTTGTGAAGAGAGTCCTTCTTCGCTCAAGTAGATACAGGAGAATAAATGGGCCACTCCTGTCTGGAGGTGAAATCAGAAAGCAAACAGGGACAGGAGCTGGTTGAATGGACATGGAAAATCCTGGGTGGAAAGGAGGAGTGTGCTGTCACATTATAGGGAGAGCAGCTAGGGTCACATAGCAATGTCTGTACAAATTTTTGTATGAGAAACCGACTTGAACTGTAAACTTTCACTTAAAACATAATTAAAAAAAAAACAAAAAACCTATGCAGCACAGTTCTACTCTGATACACATGAGGTCGTAATGAATCGAAGTAGACTCTATCACAACTGGTATAAATACTGACGGAAAGATGCCAGTGTGGAGGAAGAGTCTGAGGAATCAGGAAGAAAACAAGTCTCCAATGGAACAGTTTCTTTGACAATCAGAAGTGAGTAAAATCCAGAGAGATGTTTCATTTGGGTCAAGGTCACACGACAAAAGAAGAACCCAAAGCAGTTCTTGGCTGAAAAACTCTTTTTGTCAAACTTAGCCAATTACTAATTTATCACAATTCAGAAACAGCGGTCTACTTTTCCAAACAATAAATAGAACCCAAATAAAACACCATCGAGCTCTTACACATTGCCTAATCATAAACTTTGGAAGTCAGTTAAGCGTGCACATGCCTAGGAGTGAAAAAAATTATATATATGCGTGCGTGTGTGTGTGTGTATACACAAAAGTATACATATAATTTTAGACACTGCCTTAATATTCATGAATCATTAATATGAGAAACAATCAAAAGACCCAATAAAATAGAGCTTGAGGAATATTTTCTATGGTCATTAAGATGATAAAATTTTTTTCATTTTTTATATATTAAAAAATGCAAAATTTCCTTAAAGAATAACAGCATGTGATACTGTGCCGTTGTCAGAATTTCATTCTTTCTCTCCCATCTCCATAATTTCCACCTCTGCAACGTGAAGTAGCATCTAAAATGTTTAGGAGAGATATGGGATCTCCTTATATCAATATTTTTATTAAGAAGCATACACTTCATTAACAAAGTAGACACTAATTCATGGACCAGAGTACAGTTCTGATAGTTATAGTTATTGTGGATTTGATCAACAGTATATTATAGAAATAATTTTTTCAGTCAAGTCAGATAATATCCATTTTTTTCAGCCCTTCTTACATTAAAAAAAAACCTTTAAAGTTACAAAATGATTCTTTATTAAAACAAAATACTTATTTAATGTCTATCATGTGCTTATTTCTTGACGAAAGAGATAGAAATGAATAAAAAATTAATTTAATATGACAAATGTTGCTGTGATTTGTAAATATTATTATAACTTCTTGATAAGAAAAAAATTATATAAGCATCTGCATGTAATATTTCAGCAGGTCCAGGACAGAATTGTCCTTCTATGAAAAGTTACATTGCCCCTACTTAACATAATTATAAAACTCTGCCATATGTTTCTTACATATGGCAAGCATTTGGAGGGAGTCAATAATGCAGCTTGCTACAAAATAATAAAGAAAAAAATACATCTTAAGCTCCTGAACATGGATGCCGGTGAACAAATCATTTCATTATAAAATAGTGCTCCAGTTGAAATTCAAGATTAAAGATCCAGAGTGACTGTGAAAGACAAAATTATATAGCTTTGTGCTTGTGATAAATATAATTAGTCTGAATTCCACTAAGGAAAAAAAGATGAACAGAGTAGTTGTGAATTGTATGTTTTTGATTCACTGCTCTTTCCACTTTACTACCCACTTGTTCTGCAATGAAATCAGATGAGAGAAGGAAAATCTAAACTGATGAAAAATGCATTTTATGCTTTTATACTCCACGAAATCATCACTCTCCATCAAGCCTGTGCATAGATTGTGACACAGGTTCTTAGCTGAAGTCTCACACTGGAACACAAAGACACGAAGCACCATGCTGTGACCTGACGAACAGGGACCAAAAATAGCATAGAAAAAGGAGGAAGAAAACAGGCCGCTTTGTTAATTATTCTACTCACTAAACAGAGTTTACCAATACGTAGATTTCACCATCATACTTGGAAGATTTTGACATAAATAGTTAAAAGTTATATAGTTTGTAGACTTAAATAATTATGGAGATTGGAAAAGTACTCTCAAATATTTTATAAAACATGTACTATACTCACAAGAAATAAAAATAGGTGATAGATATATATTTTTAATAAGAAATTGTATGATGTTAATTTTGGTGAAGAATTATCAATTAGGAAATTTGTATAGTATTATTACGTATTCAATTTTTACAACTCTGTAATCATTGTATACACACAGATATAGATATTCAAATATGCTATTCAAATGTATATATATCTAATACATATAATGTATATAAATGTACATATATATTATGTATCTATAGCATATATATATATATATAATTGACAATTTGAAAAGTGTAGATAAAACCTGAATATCTGAAGAACCAAAATAAGTACTTTTACTTGATCCTATTCTTATCCTTCTTTTTTTTCCTATAATACATCATTATAGGCATGATCTAACAATGGTGTTCTGCCTTTACTAACTTCTCAGATTTTTCTTCTAGTAGGTTAAACAACAAACTGGTATTTATTTAGCACCTACAGATTTATTACCATTATCGTAAAGTACAAGAAAACTATAAGATTCCATTTCCACCTATAATTTTTATAATCTAATTAGGTAGAAAGGACTAATGTACACGAAACTGTTCAAGAAAAAGTGGCATAGTATACCGATATCGATAGAGAAGAGTTGATTGTATAACAACATGCTATATACATCGTAAAGTACAAGAAAACTATAAGATTCCATTTCCACCTATAATTTTTATAATCTAATTAGGTAGAAAGGACTAATGTACACGAAACTGTTCAAGAAAAAGTGGCATAGTATACCGATATCGATAGAGAAGAGTTGATTGTATAACAACATGCTAGATACATGGAGTTCACAAGTTACAAAGAGTTATAAAAAGATATAGATTTTATTGAGTGATGACTTCATGAGGGTATTAGAGCTAGGACCATGCCTAAAATGATGTCTTATGGGAAAAAGAGCAGGGTAAGAATAAGATCAAGTAGAGAGAATGATACTATTTTAATTGACAGAATAATTTGTATCCTGCAAGCTTATTTTTAATAGTGTACTGAACTCAATGAAAATTTATTTATTACACACACACACGTGAAGTTTCTTTTCTCTGGAAAGAACAGACAAGGAAAAAAAAAACCTCAATAAACAGGAGATGATTCCTATCGCAAAAAATACCATATTCAGAGGCCACATGTAAATCTGCAAAGCTGAAATTTAGTGGCTAACCTTGGGCATACACCTGTATGTACACGCACACACAATGTTTCAGTCCTTGTTTATAAAAATCAGTGTTCTGCACAGTAGGAGAAAATTAATTAGTATAAAAGTCCTCTCAACACTTTATTAAAGTATATAAATCCCTTTAAGTTGGAAAAGGCAGTTATTATCTGCGTATCTGTTCATTATTTTCCTTATTTAAAAAAAGAAGAATCTTAATTCCCTAAGAAGAACTAGGGCCAACCACTGAATATTAGCGCAAGATATGTCCCTGCATATTTCTAGTGAGAAAACTGAACTCCAGAGACGTAAGAGACTTCTCTAATTTTGAATCAAGCTGATGGCATAGAAATTCCAGCATCTAAGAGCAGGTCCTTCAAAAGTACACAGGAGCATCCCCAGCTCACAGCATGACCATTCTTTACTTCTAACCCCTGGCTTCATCATGTTCTCGGACTGGACTCCACAGCATGTATTAACCCAATCCACATGACCGGATTCCATCCACAGCCTGTCAAAGGCCTATTGCCCTCCATCCCCAACTTCTGGCCATTCCTCAGGCCTAAGAGTGTTCGCAACAAAGAGAAGAGAAGATGGCAGCCAGGGAGCAGACGTGGCCCATTGGGCAGGAAATTCCAAGGTCTCAGACCAAGTTTCAAAGAGAGGTGCTAAATCAAGAGGTGCAGACACTCTGCTGTGGATGCCTCCACAAACGGGTCATGGTGGGACCTCCTAGGTCCAGGTCCAAGGTTCAAGGCTCTCTTGCTTGGATCACAAGTAGCACTGCCTAAGGGTCTTATTTTACAACAGTGCACTTTTAAATCATGCTATCTAACTTCACTCAGAATTTAATACTGGTATTTTATTTGCATTTTTCTCCATTTTCATTAACATATCAGTGCAAATTCTAATCTATTTTTTGGACTCAGCTGCATACATTTTTCCAGGTTATTTCATCTTTTCTTGAATGTTTGACTCACTCTACTATTTATTTTTTAAGTGAAGATGATAAAATATTACATTGATCACTGAATATGGAATGTGTTTCCAACTTTAAAGAAAGTAATCAATATATTTGACTATGAAAATTAAAAACTTTACATAATAAAACAGGAAAAAGTTAAAAGATAAAAAGAAATGGAAAAATAGGTGTAATAAATAAGATAAAAAAGAAGCTCCATATTTTAGATATAGAGGATTTGCAAATTAATAATGAAACATTAAAATAAAAAAGCAGAAAACAAAAATGGAATACAGGGAAAAGGAAATGTATAGTAAAAGCACAGAATAATGCATACAAGTGTATGAAAATGTTTTGATGATCTGTTTAGGCTTACTAATATTAAAAAAAAAAGAAAGCAAGAAAGAGAAGGAGGGAAGAAGGAGGGAAGGGAGAAAAGAGAGGAAGGAAAGAAGGAAGAATAGTTTAGAACTTTCAAACTGATAAATTTCTAAAATATAGTAATGCACAGTTCTAGTTAGCAGAAATAGATATTGATAGGTTGCTACAAATGTGAATTAATATAATATTTTTGGAAATCAACTCACAAATAAAAATTAATTTAAGCCATGCCATACATTCCATGTCTAGCAATTTAACCTAAGAAAGTAATGAAATATAAATTAAAAAATACAATTGATAATCAAGAAAAATTCTGAAAACAACCTGAAGACTCCAGATGATGAAGCCTAATAAATTAAATGTGGTAAATACATGAAATCAGGTTATCTCTAGAAGAATGTAAATTTGGAGAAACTTCATCTGTTCAGGGAACCCTCAAAATTAATCCAATTTGAAAGGAGGTTAATCTTTTGTCAGAGATTTTTGGGGATCATTAAACACTGAGGTTTTAGAGTGGAATTTGTATAATCCTCAGAAACAAGGAGTGAGGTGCAGTGCTTTCTGCAGTGCCCCATTTCCTTTTCCCAACTTAAGCTCAGACCCCAGAGCTGGCACCCCCGTTTGCTCATTTAAGGTATAAAAACCAAAAGACTTGCTGTTGAGTCTGACTCATGGCGACCCCATGTTTGTCAGTGTAGAACTGTGCTCCATAGTGTTTTCAATGACTGATTTTTTTGGAAGTAAATTGGCAGGCCTTTCTTCCAAGGCACCTCTGGGTGAACTCAAACTGCCAACCTTTTGGTTAGCAGCCAAGCATGTAAACTCTTTGTACCACCCAGGGGCTACCATTCACAGCACCACGATAGGACAGAGTAGAACTGCACCCTAGGGTTTCCTAGGCTGTAATCGTTATGGGAGCAGATCACCAGGTCTTTTCTCCCTTCTGGCAGCTAGTGGATTCAAACCACCGACTTTTCAGTTAGCAGCCAAGTGCTTAACCATTGTGCCACCACGGCTCCTTATTCAAGGTATAGACCTCAATTAAACTACTGTTTTTCAAAAATGTATGTAGTGTGTGTGTGTGCGTATTTAGTATTTGTAGCACTTTCATTGATCAAGCTACATTGAGTCAGGGTGCAATCTTAAAACAATTTTACTTTTCCACTTCAATCCTTCACATTTTCCAAGATTTTTTCTTCCTTACCCCCGAGTACTAACTCAGGCACAGGCATAGATTTGCTTTCCTTTCTGTCACAAAACAGTTTTATTTCTAATCTAAAAATGTCCAATTTAATGTAGTAATAAAGACTCCAAATTGTATTGAATTTACAACCTCCACTCTCCCAGCTCAGACATGGATCACAGTGGGAAAGAGACAGAGTTCTTTTTTTTTTTTTTTTTTCTTTCTCAGTCTCTGTCCTAGTCTTTTTTGCTCATTTGCCAGAGTGGAATCAAGGGGCGAAACGGAAGACTCGTGTTGACTCCTTCTGAATACGAAGATTGTAAGGTTACTGATTATTGCATGAGGAAGTTGTGTGTGTATGCGTATGTTTGATATTCTGCCACTGGTGTTATCAGTGAGGACCCACTTCAGCACTGACTGGCTTTTTATGAATCCCCTTACGCCCTGGCCTTCTGGTTGTCCACTCACAGCTGTTCTCTCTGATGGGGCCATTTCACTCCTGCAGTGATCTCTCTTAAGTTATTGCTATTTATTTTCTGTGTCCCTGAGATATCAGGATCCAGAGGTGAAGGTTTGTGTTTCCTTGCATCTTCCAGACCATTTTCTCTCTTTGGAACAATTCTGCACTTCTTATTCTCTACCACTTCCATTTTTCCCTTGAACACTTCTCTCTACCCCTGGTTTTACCATTAAGGAGACTTGGTGGCTCAGCGGTTAAAGTGCTCGGCTGCTAACCCAAAGGTCAGTGGTTCAAACCCACCAGCCGCCTCCGCAAGAGAAAGACGTGGCAGGCTGCTTCTGTAAAGATTACAGCCTTGGAAACCTTATGGGGCAGTTCTACTCTGTCCTATAGGGTCACTATGAGTTGGAATTGACTCAATGGCCGTGGGTTTGTCTTAACATCACGTTGAGCAGAATTCAACCTCCACATAGACAATCTAGAAAATAACCAGAATTTTTGTTTTTATGATATTTTATTTCCAGTGACCTTAAACTCTTACTCAGCACTTCCACAGTTTCAACTCTTACCTTGCCATTATGTACAATGCCTCATCTTTAAATATAACTAATTCAGTGATTCCCAACTCTGACCAAAACCTCATTTATGACCTATCTGCTTGGTCAAAAACTTTCAGTCATAAATAAGACCTCTATACTTTCTCCCCATCTATCTTCCCCCTCCCCCAATTTATCATTATCCAGCTTGGGTTCCATGGTCCATGATTTCAAGAGCATTCTTGCAAATACTCTAAACTTGCTTGCTCCTCTGTTATTCTTATTGAGCCTATCAAGCAAAACAGAAACCTTAGATGCTCTGAACTACCGTAATGCAGCATGGCCTTGCCCTAGCAGGTGAGTAGTGTTAGATAATTTCACACATGAAGGCATATTACCTTCCTAAAAATGCATTATAATCATGCACATGTCAGCCCTTCTTCCTGTCTAGCTATCCACTCGCCACAAAACATTCTAATCTTCTCCTCTCTCTTCAGACTTTTAATACTCACACCACCTCCTCACTTTAAATGTCTTGGCATTTACTTGTCAAAGAAAATAGAAGTCGTAAGGTTGGAATAATAATATTTTATTACTAAAAATGCAAACAAACACTTGTCTTTCATCTTTCCTAAGGTCACTGTCTTTGTCTGCTCTTTGGAATTCACATCTTTTTGTCCCTTCAGTAAAATTGCATTATTCATTATATTTCCTTTATCTTGTGCATCTAATATTTAATTCTCAACTAAATACTCACCATTCATTTGTTATTTAATTTAATATTTAATTGTTTTTTAATCAAAGCAGTAAGTGCATTTGGTAGCAATGTTCATTCTCCCATCAGCCTACAGCAAGGAGAAGACTCAGACATGCACATTCAGAGGTGTAAGTTGCCTAGGTCTTTGAACCAACACAGTCAACGTAACTGCACACTTGCCACCAACAGGACAATGATGTGAGCAAGAAATAAATTTCTTTTTTTAAAATCACTGAATTTGTGACTGATCTTTTATATTACTACAGCAGCTAGGATTATCTGTACTAATACACAAATTGTTATTTTGAAATGGTTTTCTTCTGTAACAACATTTAAAATGTATGGAATTTAAGCAGTCAGATGGCATGCATGGACAAAGAACCTGATATTTGTGTTTGTAAACCTAAGGAGCTTTGAGGACTGGAAAAGCTGACTGCTTCTAGACTTCAAACTATAACAGAGAAGTTGGGGGAATATTCTGGGCGACAAACAACATACTAACACTCAGCACTGAGTCACTTCTTAAGCAGTTGGGAGGGTATTAGACAAGAAACACTCTTTCAGAGGAAAAAGCTATTGGTCATAACGAAACAGTGGACAAGAGCCAAGAATCTTCCCATAAGTAGAATCAGGGTTTACTCAGGGAAAATTTCCTGTTAACAGGGTGAGGAACTCATAATGCTGCCCGTTAGGAATTCATATCTGCTATGGACTTGAACTATTGTGTCTTCCAGAATTCCATTGTCAATGATGGTTTTGGTGTGGGCGTATTGTCAGTTTGTCATACTGTGGTGTCTTCCATGTTTCTGTGATCCTGGGAGCTATGCCATTGATACTTCAAATACCAGCATGGTCACCCATGGTGGACAGCTATCAGCAAAGCTTTCAGACTAAGACAGATGAGGAAGAAGGACCTGACTGTCTACATCTGAAAAAACTGGCCAGTGAAAACCTTATGAATAACAGAGGAACACTGTCTGATATGGTGCTGGAAGATGAGCCCTTCAGGTTGGAAGGTATTAAAAATACAACTGGGAAAGAACTGCCTCCTCAAAGTAGAGCTGATCTTAATGACTTGGATCCACAGTCAACACCCATAGAAGCAGCAGTCAAGAAATCAAAGAACTTATTGCACTGGGCAAATCTGCTGCAAAAGACCTTTTTAAAGTGTTCAAAAGTACAGATATCACCTTGAGAACTAAGGTGTTCCTAACCTAAGCCATGGTATTTTCAATCACCTCATATGCATGCGAAAGCTGGACAATGAATTATAAGGACCAAAGAAGAATTAATACCTTTGAATTATGATTTTGAAGAAGAATATTGAATTTACTACGGACTGTCAAAATAACGAACAATTCTGTTCTGGAAGAAGCGCAGCCAGAGTATTCCTTGGAAGCGAGGATAGGAAGCCTTCGTCTCACGTACTTTGGGCATGCTATCAAGAGGGACCAGTCTCTGGAGAAGGACATCATGCTTGGTAAGGACGAGGGTCAGCAAAAAAGAAGACCCTCAATGAGATGGATTGACACAGTGGCTGCAACAATGTGCTCAAGCATAGCAATGATTGTGAGGATTGCACAGGACCTGGCAGTGTTTCATTCTGTTGTACATAGTGTCAATATGAGTTGCAACCGACTCGACAGCACCTAAAACAAGAACATATTGTCCCTGTTCCACCATTGCACATTAGGTATGTCATTGAGGGGGAAAGGGATAAAGATAACTTGCTCTTTTAGTAGATAGATTGGTAATCCACACGTTGTCACATTTAGACTTTGGAAAACGATAGCCCTTTACCAGCACTTTATGCTGGTTATCGGACCTGGGTAGAAATTGGGTTACCTCCCTTGGAAAGGGGTGAATGTGTACTTTTTCTGGTAGAAACGTGTAGGTCCAGATACTTGATGGTCAGTGGAGTCCTAGTGGTGCTGTAGTTAAGAGCTTGGCTGCTAACCAAAAGGTCAGCAGTTCGAATCCTCCAGCTGCTGCTTGGAAACCCTATGAGGCAGTTCTACTCTGTCCTAAGGGGTCACTATGAGTCAGAATCGACTGGATGGCAACGGATTCTTTTTTGGAGTAGACGGTAGCAGAGTAAGTTAGCCGATGCCATAACTGTGTGCTCTTTCTGTAGTGTACATTTGTTACTAAGATGGGGTAAACACACTAGTAACTACATTTCTCATCTCCCTTGCACGCTAAGTGAAGCTGTGTGATCTGTATTTCCCAATAGATTGTGAGCTTAAGTTATAACTCTCATTACAATCAACGATTTCAAAAGAGGCTGTGCTATCCCCTTAGTCCTTTTTCTTCCCCATGAAAAAAGTCCTTAATATCAGAAGTGGATCTAGATATGAAATGGAAGACACTTGTATTCCACATCAAATATATCTTTTTAATTGTTTATTCATATCATTTTAAAGTGCTTATTTTATTATTGGTTATATATATTCAACTTTCTTAAACTTGCTATCCAGAATTGCACGCTCCCCACCACACACATACAGACACAAAATTTCTTTCCCTTATGCTCTCAATAACCACTGGTGGCACAGTGGTTAAAGTGCTCACCTGCTAACTGAAAGGTCACCAGTTTGAACCCACCAGCTGCTCCACAGGAGAAAGGTGTGGAAGTCTGCTTCTGTAAAGATTTACAGACTTGGAAACACTATGGGGCAGTTCTACTCTCTTCTATAGGGTTTCTATGAGGCAAAATCAACTTGACGGCAATGGGTTTGGTTTTGGTTTGGATGCTCTCACGTTGGGCAATAGGTTTATATTATATATTAGTATATATATAATATAACTAAATTAGTCAATAATTTAGTCAATGTCTGATATGTGCATTTTTATAATTATGCAGACTTCACAGCTATTCAAACATTTTCAAGAATGCTTTATAGTATCTTCCTTAAAATCAAATAAAAAATTGGTGTATGTTCTGCTCTGTATATTCTCAACAATGACAATAAAATAAATTATTTAAAATAATAAGCCCTTAAAAACCACATTTCTATGGGAAAACAGATTTTTATTTGGGACTCTTTGAATGGACTCCTCATATAGTTGATAAAAGTCATAATTCTTGTCTCCTCCTATGTTATCCTCAGTAAGAAAGGCTTACCAATTGGTTTTGAGAGCTTTCCTCTAGCATCAGCAACACCTGAAGATTTCTGACCTTTGGTTAAATCCTCCTTGCATCCACCTATACCAGATGCAAGATAAAGAGTATTTGGCTGAAGTTTGTTTATGATTGATCACTAAGTTGATTCCTATCACAATGAGTCAAGAATCAAGAAAAAATACACGTTAAAATTAAAAGAGATTGAAATACGACCCTATCAAACTTATCTGAAATTTTGTTCTTATTCTTTCTCTATTTTAATTCTTTTTTATCTTTGGGTTTTATCTCCATCCTTATCAGTTCTTTTCAGAGCTAAAAAAGGTGCTACGTTCTCAACAGTACCTAACACTCACTCTCATGGTGCTTGATCTACACATATTCATAAAAGCAGTATTGTCTGTCAAAATTCAATATTCAAATTTATCTTGAAAGGTAAAATCAGTGTAAAGTAATAATGTATACTTAGCAAATATGATTTATTTTACATAGACCTGTTCAACTTTGATTAGTTTCTTTTCTCCTTTATGGAACGTAACAGAAAGACTATTCGAATGAAATATAAACTATGTTATTAAATACATTACATAAATATTTTCTTCTTTCAAAAATTATCATTCTGGACTCATGCCAAACTTTTAATAAATATAGTGTATATATTCTATGCAAAGTAGAATAACCAAAACTTAAGTAACTTATGAAAATTTTAGCATTATTATATATATATTAAGTAACTCCAATGCCTTACAGCTATTATCTTTGATGATTTCTAAATTAACCAACAAGATAGTTCAAGTATATGAAATAAGGATAGTATGCATATGTGTGTTGTTGTTAGGTGCTTTCAAGTTGATTTTGACTCAAAGAGACCCCATGTGACAGAGTCGAACTTCTCCATAGAGTTTTCTAGGCTGCAGTCTTCACAGGAGCTGATTGCCAGGTCTTCTCTCTCCTGGAGCTGCTGGTAGGTTCAAACCTCCAACCTTTTAGCTAGTAGACGAGCACTTAACCATGGAGCCATCTGGGTTCCTTTGCATGTATATATGTTTGTATATAATAAGTATTTAATATAGATCTTGGCTGAAAGCAGAGAATACCAGAAAGATGTTTACCCGTGTTTTATTGACTATGCAAAGGCATTTTACTGTGTGGGTCATAACAAATTATAGATAACTTTGCAAAGAACAGGAATTTCCAAACACTTAATTGTGCTTATGCAGAACCTGTAAATAGACCAAGAAGAAGCAGTCATTCGAACAGAACAAGGGGATACTGCATGGTTTAAAGGCAGGAAATGTGTGCATCAGGGTTGTATCCTTTCATCATACTTATTCAATCTGTATGCTGAGCAAATAATCCGAGAAGCTGGACTATATGAAAAAGACCACGGCATAATGACTGGGAGGAAGACTCATTAACAACCTTCGATATGCAGAGGACACATCCTTGCTTGCTGAAGGTGAAGACAACTTGAAGCACTTATTGATGAAGATAAAAGACTATAGCCTTCAGTTGGATTACACCTCAAAATAAAGAAAACAAAAATCCTCACAACTGGACCAATAAGCAACATCATGATAAATGGAGAAAACATTGCAGTTGTTAAGGATTTCATTTTACTTGAATCTATAACCAACACCCACAGAAGCAGCAGTCAAGAAATCAGATGACTTACTGCGTTGGGAAAATCTGCTGAAAAGACCTCTTTAAAGTGTTCAAAAGTACAGATATCACCTTGAGAACTAAGGTGTTCCCAACCTAAGCCATGGTATTTTCAATCGCTTCTTATACATGCAAAAGCTGGACAATAAATAAGGAAGACCAAAAAAGAATTGATGCCTTTGAATTATGGTGCTGGCAAAGAATATTGAACATACCGTGGACCGCCAGAAGAATGAACAGGTCTTGGAAGAAGTACAGCCAGAATGCTCCTTAGAGGTAAGGATAGTGAGACTTTGTCTCATATATTTTGGACATGTTATCAAGAGGGGCCAGTCCCTGGAGAAGGACATCCTGCTTTGTAAAATAGAGGGTCAGCGAAACAGAGGAAGACCCTCA
>NW_004443948.1:22062503-22076675 GCF_000243295.1 Trichechus manatus latirostris | reverse complement strand
TATTAGTATATATTATATATTAGTATATATATAAATATACTAAATTAGTCAATAATTTAGTCAATGTCTGATATGTGCATTTTTATAATTATGCAGACTTCACAGCTATTCAAACATTTTCAAGAATGCTTTATAGTATCTTCCTTAAAATCAAATAAAAAATTGGTGTATGTTCTGCTCTGTATATTCTCAACAATGACAATAAAATAAATTATTTAAAATAATAAGCCCTTAAAAACCACATTTCTATGGGAAAACAGATTTTTATTTGGGACTCTTTGAATGGACTCCTCATATAGTTGATAAAAGTCATAATTCTTGTCTCCTCCTATGTTATCCTCAGTAAGAAAGGCTTACCAATTGGTTTTGAGAGCTTTCCTCTAGCATCAGCAACACCTGAAGATTTCTGACCTTTGGTTAAATCCTCCTTGCATCCACCTATACCAGATGCAAGATAAAGAGTATTTGGCTGAAGTTTGTTTATGATTGATCACTAAGTTGATTCCTATCACAATGAGTCAAGAATCAAGAAAAAATACACGTTAAAATTAAAAGAGATTGAAATACGACCCTATCAAACTTATCTGAAATTTTGTTCTTATTCTTTCTCTATTTTAATTCTTTTTTATCTTTGGGTTTTATCTCCATCCTTATCAGTTCTTTTCAGAGCTAAAAAAGGTGCTACGTTCTCAACAGTACCTAACACTCACTCTCATGGTGCTTGATCTACACATATTCATAAAAGCAGTATTGTCTGTCAAAATTCAATATTCAAATTTATCTTGAAAGGTAAAATCAGTGTAAAGTAATAATGTATACTTAGCAAATATGATTTATTTTACATAGACCTGTTCAACTTTGATTAGTTTCTTTTCTCCTTTATGGAACGTAACAGAAAGACTATTCGAATGAAATATAAACTATGTTATTAAATACATTACATAAATATTTTCTTCTTTCAAAAATTATCATTCTGGACTCATGCCAAACTTTTAATAAATATAGTGTATATATTCTATGCAAAGTAGAATAACCAAAACTTAAGTAACTTATGAAAATTTTAGCATTATTATATATATATTAAGTAACTCCAATGCCTTACAGCTATTATCTTTGATGATTTCTAAATTAACCAACAAGATAGTTCAAGTATATGAAATAAGGATAGTATGCATATGTGTGTTGTTGTTAGGTGCTTTCAAGTTGATTTTGACTCAAAGAGACCCCATGTGACAGAGTCGAACTTCTCCATAGAGTTTTCTAGGCTGCAGTCTTCACAGGAGCTGATTGCCAGGTCTTCTCTCTCCTGGAGCTGCTGGTAGGTTCAAACCTCCAACCTTTTAGCTAGTAGACGAGCACTTAACCATGGAGCCATCTGGGTTCCTTTGCATGTATATATGTTTGTATATAATAAGTATTTAATATAGATCTTGGCTGAAAGCAGAGAATACCAGAAAGATGTTTACCCGTGTTTTATTGACTATGCAAAGGCATTTTACTGTGTGGGTCATAACAAATTATAGATAACTTTGCAAAGAACAGGAATTTCCAAACACTTAATTGTGCTTATGCAGAACCTGTAAATAGACCAAGAAGAAGCAGTCATTCGAACAGAACAAGGGGATACTGCATGGTTTAAAGGCAGGAAATGTGTGCATCAGGGTTGTATCCTTTCATCATACTTATTCAATCTGTATGCTGAGCAAATAATCCGAGAAGCTGGACTATATGAAAAAGACCACGGCATAATGACTGGGAGGAAGACTCATTAACAACCTTCGATATGCAGAGGACACATCCTTGCTTGCTGAAGGTGAAGACAACTTGAAGCACTTATTGATGAAGATAAAAGACTATAGCCTTCAGTTGGATTACACCTCAAAATAAAGAAAACAAAAATCCTCACAACTGGACCAATAAGCAACATCATGATAAATGGAGAAAACATTGCAGTTGTTAAGGATTTCATTTTACTTGAATCTATAACCAACACCCACAGAAGCAGCAGTCAAGAAATCAGATGACTTACTGCGTTGGGAAAATCTGCTGAAAAGACCTCTTTAAAGTGTTCAAAAGTACAGATATCACCTTGAGAACTAAGGTGTTCCCAACCTAAGCCATGGTATTTTCAATCGCTTCTTATACATGCAAAAGCTGGACAATAAATAAGGAAGACCAAAAAAGAATTGATGCCTTTGAATTATGGTGCTGGCAAAGAATATTGAACATACCGTGGACCGCCAGAAGAATGAACAGGTCTTGGAAGAAGTACAGCCAGAATGCTCCTTAGAGGTAAGGATAGTGAGACTTTGTCTCATATATTTTGGACATGTTATCAAGAGGGGCCAGTCCCTGGAGAAGGACATCCTGCTTTGTAAAATAGAGGGTCAGCGAAACAGAGGAAGACCCTCAGTGAGATGGATTGACACAGTGGCTGCAATGACGGGCTGAAGCATAGCAACAATTTTGAGGACGGCAAAGGACCAGGCAGTGTTTTGTTCTCTTGTTCATAGGGTCACTATGAGTCAGAATCGATTTGACGGGTCCTGGTGACAACATATAATATACATTATTTTCCAAAGATATGTTATTGAAATGGTTTACTTTTTTCTCTGGATCCCCCCAAAAATCAGACCCTTTGCCGTTGAATTGATTGTGACTCATTTGGGTTCTCTGGATAGTTATTACAAAATAGAAGCCATACAAAATTGTATATACTATTACTTACACATGTAATATTATTATTCAAAATGTATGTTTATAAAATAAATTAAATATTTTTTAAATTATATTAATTAGTAATAGAACACTAAGTTATTTAATGATATTAACATAAAATTGTGAAACATAAACCAATTATGATTAAACAGCAGGAATTAACTCTTTAAATGAATACTTCAAGAAATTGTAGAAAAATAAAAGAGAATTTAGTTGACAACCTATTATTCAAGTTGAAAATTTGATTTTTTTTTTTTTTTAATATAACTTTGCCCTCACAGGGAACATAACAGAGTCCCAGACAGAGCAGGAGAAAAATGTAGAACCGAATTCAAATTTACTAAAAAGACCAGACTTAACGGTCCGATAGTGACTGGAGGAACCCCTGAAACTATGGCTCCTGGACCCTCTGTTAACCCAGAATTGAAACCATTCCCGAAGACCACTCCTCAGACAAAGATTAGACATGACCATAAAACAAAAAAATAATACACGTGAGGAACGTACTTCTTTGTTCAGTCAGATACACGAGACCAAATAGGCAGCTCCTGTCCAAAAGCAGGATAAGAAGGCAGGAAGGGACAGGAACTGGACAAATGGACACAGGGAACGTGAGATGGATAGGGGGAATGTGCTGTCACATTGTGGGGATTGCAACCAATGTCACAAAGCAATACATGTACAAATTTTTGAATGAGAAATTAACCTGAGCTGTAAACTTCCAGCTAAAGCACAATAAATAAATAAATATGGGTAAAATGATATAAAAAATATAACTTTGACTTCTACAATCAAATGTCCATTTATCTTTTCATTTCAGATCTGTTACTATCCCTGCTGCTTGAGGTGAAAATCACTTATTAGAACAATAATATAAAATTTGTATTCAAAGTAATATAGTCTGGTTTAGAAATATTTTAATTATTATGGCCAGTAATTTCTAATAGCAACAAAAGTTAACCTTTATAAATTAATTTCCACATGGCTACATTGTATTATATATTATGACTGCTTGATGCTATATAAGTGTTCTTATTATAAAGAAGACTCTATAATATATATGGTACTAATTTTTAATAAGCTAATCATGAATCAATAGAGAAATTGGCATTCCTAAGCAATCTCTTGTATACAGAGAATGAGAGGAAGTATCATTAAATCGTCTAGCCCATTCTAAATTGCTATGCTCTTATGAGTTCGTATTCAAATACTAGCTATAAATGCTATTGACAAAAATAAAAAGGCAAAACAAACAAACAAACAAAAACCTTAAAACTTTAAACCCTAGTGTAATTGAAATCACATCACATATATGCTGTCTATTCTTCATTTGCCCCCGCATCCATCCCTTCTCTGACCTTCTTTGTTCCCTGGGAAGCTGATCTTTGACCAGGTCAGATAGGCTTCTTTTCTCCCTTGTTCCTGGTGGGACTCAGCAAATAGGAAACACCAATAAGAGGTCTGGAAGGGAAGTCCCAACGTCTTCCAGTTTCTGTGCTGTTTCTGCGCTGTTGCAGTGTGCCTGGCCTGGAACTGTTTTATCACGTTGAAATCCCTGCCAGGCAGCCCCTTAACTGTATTTCCACTATATAGTGACCTTGCGCCTTTGCATGTTGGTTTGATAATGGCTTCCAGAATTAGGTAGTTTGTAGGTACCTCAATACCGTTTCATTTCTATACGCATATGTAAATAGACCCTTACTTAACATTTCTTTATGTGAACAGTTTTCTGTGAATAATTTCCTACTGGAACCTGATCTATAAAATATCTATTAGTTAAAAATAACAGTAGTGTTAGCAATCCATATCTTAATTATCAAAAACTACATTTTTTTTTCACATAGGTGGTGGCGCAGTGGTTAAGAATTTGGCTACTAACCAAAAAGGTCGGCAGTTCAAATCCACTAACTGCTCCTTGGAAACCCTATGGGGTGGTTCTACTCTGTCCTATAGGGTCGTTACGAGTCAGAATCAACTCGTAGGTGGTATCTTAGTAACAGAAATGGCTGAGGTATTCAAGTTAAATGAATATAAGCTGCATGTGACATTTAGTTTTTGAAGAATAAATATTTTAGCTCTTATTTCTACATTTTCATGATATGACTTGAGGAGACTTTATTTAAATATGTATTTTTATTCAACAATATTCAAGTATTGATAGAACATCTAAACTCAAATGATACAAATACTTGAAAAAAAGTAGTTTAACAATCTTTAAACAGAATTTGAGTTATCAAAAAATGGAGAGCTGTTACTCAAAAGAAGTGAAGATGTTAGTATAGTAATAATGGCTTATATAGACTAAAATTTTAATGGTGGGAGGGTATTTAGCATGTCTGCCTTATCCTTCTCCATGTCTCAGAACGAGTTTGTGCCTGAGTGTTAGTTGGAGCTTACTGAAGGTGTTGATTAAATTAATAAATATCCAAAAGGCTGGAATTGTATAGTATTTCATAACAAAGTATTTCACATATACATATGCATAAGATCTTTGGCTTTTTACAATAACGCCATACGTTTTGGCAGGTTTTATCAGCAATTTCTCATCTGAAGAAAGGCATGGAGATTTTTAAAGACTTTTCTTGTATCACATGGTTAATTAAGTGTTGAAGTCATGAGTCTAATAGCTTATTTCAGTGATATGGTTCTACAATATGTATCCACTTGACGTAGTTTCAGAGTCTCTGGGTGACACACACAATTAAGCACTCAACTACTGTCTGAAAGGTGTCTGGGAAGAAAGGCTTGGCAGTCCGCTTCCGAAAGGTTATGGCCGTGAAAATCCCAAGGAGTTCAGTTCTACTCTGCAGCACATGGGGTCACCATATGTTGGAACCAACTAGAGAGCAACTGGTTAATGTAGTTTCAGAAGTTCTCAGCATTTATGAATAAACACTCATGTAAATCATCTTTTTTGAATGCTTGTCATACGTAATATGCTTACTAGTTTATGTATGTTATTGTTCATAGTGTTAAGACAACCCTAAAAAAGGGAAGTTATTATTATTGTTACTACTATTATCATCATCATTATCAAGAGGAAACTGAGACAGAGAATGTTAAACTTCAGTCTTATGTTCTGTAAAAGATACCTAGATGTGACCTTCTAGCCCCTCCAAGGAGAGGGGATTGGTCAGTTGGTGGCCCCGGTGAGGAGCACACCTTGAAATTTACCAGTTTGTGTATATATACAGCCAACACCAAAGAGGTAAGTCAGACAGAAAGAATCAGGAAGAGAAGCTACAGGAAGAAGCTGAAGTAAGAAAAAAGAAGCAGAGAGAGAGAGAGAAGAGGCAAGAAACCTCCTAAAAGAACTGTAATACTGGTCAAGGGCTGTAACACCAAGACAGCCAGAGACCCGGAAGGGGTCCAGAGGCAGGCCTGACCCTAGGGGGCAAAGAGAAAAGCCTCTCCTCAGGGGCCAAAAGAAACTAAGAGAGCTGTTCTGCGCTGAAGAAGGGAGACTTTGGCTGCATGCTTCCTGAAGGTGAGTTACAACCTGTTGATCCTGCTCCCCAGTTGTACCCTGTTCCTTAATAAACCACTTAACTGTAAGTATGGATTGTGAGTTCTGTGAGACGTTGCAGAGAATTGCTGAACTCAAACAAGGCAGGAAAAAGTGCTGAGGGGAGGGAGAATGGTCAGAGATGGAGTGGTTCAGCAGCTTGGAGAAGGTGGAAATCTGGCATATATTTGTTCTCTGCCTCATAAGAATTGGCTTTGTGCTGATTCTTATATTTGAAGTTATTTGTGCGTGTGTTGGTGTGTGTGTGTGTTTGTATTTTAAGCAGCTGTTCCATCAGCCTTGATCTTTACTACTACTGGTATCAGAAGTTAATCTTGCATGAAGCAAAATTTTTACCACTGGCAAACTCTTAGGGAATTTGCCTTTGAAAATTGGACTTTGTAAATTTCTTTAAAAAAAAAACAAAGTTGGATCTAAAATATAAGCATAGCATTATTCTTTTAACAACATCAAGACAATAAAATTCTCTGACTGAATGCAGTGTTCTGGAAGGCACATTTTTTGCACATCAATGTCTAAAAATGCTTTAAGAAAATAATTATAACCTGCTTTTAACTTTAAGGAAAAACCCATTCTTGTGAAGATTTTAGTTATGTTTTCCATTTTACTATCAATATTTATATGTTGTTTTCTGCTGGAATTCTTTCTGATCTCTGTTTCTTGATATTTTCAGCCACCTATTTCTCCCTTGTTATTGCCCAAATAGAGAACCCCATTTGACTAGATTTACATAAGTCCAGAGGAAAAACATTCTAAGTAGCAAATACAATCACAAGAATAGCATTTTACTAAACATTAGGGCTAAATACAAATTTAAAAATAACAATTAAAAACTTGACAAAATCAATCGTGAGTTGTAACATTTTATGAGTTAAGTACCTGACTCCTTGAAAATCATGTGCATTTCTTAACTATCACTGCATTAAAATTATGGTTCAGTAGAACATATTTCCTGCTTTTATTCATAGCTGAGCTTTCGTTTGGAGATTCTTAAAACAGTGGATTTTACGTGAGTGTCATAAAACCAAAAAGATAAAAAGCATGTCCGTATAAGTGGGTGTGAGTGTGTGTGTGTTTTGACCCTTACAAAGGTCACATCAAAATTCACAATTGAAGTGGTAGTTGTTTTGTGGTCGTAGTTAGCTGCCACCCAGTCAGCCGTCAATTCATGGGGACCTCATGCACAACAGGATCGGACCAGCCTCACAGCAACACACAAGACAGGTGATGGCTGCACCTGAAGTACGTTGGCCAAGAATGAACCCGGATCTCCTGAATGGAACGCAAGATTCCTACCACTGAACATACTTCCTTCTATATTGATCTATGACTGCCCTATTTTATTAACTGTTGTTAAAAAAAAATAATGACAAGATGAAGGAATTGACCAAAAAAAAAGGTTGCA
Source organism: Trichechus manatus latirostris (assembly GCF_000243295.1). NCBI lineage: Eukaryota > Metazoa > Chordata > Mammalia > Sirenia > Trichechidae > Trichechus > Trichechus manatus. Next base: position 22,069,026 of record NW_004443948.1, on the reverse strand, counting down.
AAATGAGTAAACATGTTACCGAACACAGAGGGGTATCACTAGCTATATTCAGGGCATTTTCCAGTAGAACAAAGTTGTGGGCAAGTCAGTTTCTATGATTGACACATGTACAGTATTGAAGAAGCCCTGTTACCTAAATAAATTAGTTTGGCAGAAAATTTTTCAAAAAAAATTAAAGGTGGTATATAACATACATTTTGTAAACTTTAGAAGTATAAATGTGAATTTATTTTAAAATCTTGGGATTTAAGGTCAAGCACTTTGAGTGTAAGTTGGCTGATGGACAGTCCAATGAACGTTTTTTCCCCTTTTAATTTTTTTTACATAAATCATACTCAGAAGTCACCCTGTGCAATTTTCTGTTCCCATTCCTTTAAAGCACATCAAGCAATTACAACACTCGTGAAGCAATCTGTGTGCAGAATCCTTTTAAATGTCTGATTTTCCTTGTTTCTTTTTTTTTTTTGTAATAGTTTTCCAGTTCACACTTACTTTGAAAGCATAATTCAAGCAACTCAGCTTTATAGGGTTGTTTTCAAGGCATACCACTTAGTTTTCACAGAAACTACTCTATTTTCACACTCTTATTTCATAAGTTTAAATGATATTTAAATAAATTATGTAAGTGAAGAAACAAAAAACGACCTGGTATAAACAGATTTAGGGATAAACACATTTGATACTTGTTATACATAACTACCCGAACAAATAGAACAGAAGTGTGGGGGACTGTCATATAGTCTGTGAGCCAAAAGCGTACAGAAAGCCATAGACTTCAGTAAACATATTTAACAAAGACGCTTGAAAACATAGGTTTATCCAGTGAGTTGGAAAAATGGAGGTCATCTAAGAGGGCTTTTATTATTTTCTTTTTCTTTACTTAAACTTAGATTATTTTATTCCAGCCTTCTCAAAATTGTCTCTAAATAGTTATGGAAAGTAGAAACAAACATTTTTTTTTTTTTCTCCCAAACCCACTATATAGGTAATTAAATACTTGCATTTAATCCATATAGTGAGACATGCTCACAATTGAGGTGATGAACTTGAAATCAACATTATTAAATACACTACAATGCAGCTCTTTCAGACAGTGACCAGAAATGACACATATAATACATTCTCAGTATTTGCAGTTTTGGAAATATGACACAAGAAAAGATCAATTTATTAAAAATACAGTAGATCATTTCTGAAAACTTTTAAAGGGAATAGCTAATAGAGTTTACACGAAGGGAAAGAAACAAAGAAACATTGCAAAGATTTTTTTTTTCCCCATAACAAGAAATTAATTTAATGATTTTTAAATGCAGATCATACCAAGGGGACTATATGCAAGCGAACTAGCTAAGAAATATTAACAATAACCAGATGCAGAATAGGTACAATCTTGATCAAAGAGGACTTAAACCTACTTGTGATAGTATTTCTGTTTTTAGTATCTTAAAGAAAAAATGCTTTGAGAATATTCCAAGCTTTGTCTTTAGCAATAATTGAGACTTCCTGCTCACTTTTCCATAGTTAATCCCTTCCTCCCCCAACTGCTACTTCAATGGTCAAGGTTTGGGTCTCAAGAATCAATTCAGTTTTTATATTAGATGAATCAAAGAATATGAATTATATAAATTTTTGTCTTTATATAAAAAATATGGAACATATAATTTACCGTTTCCATGGAGCTTTTTTTTTTTTTTTGGCTAATAGCATGTCACTAACATTTACACTTCACAAGAGTTAGAGTATTTGTCTGTCTTGATTTTGTTCACTGCTGTATCTCTAAAACCTGAAACAGTGTCTGGTACAAGTTTGATGCTCAATCAGGATTCATTAAATGCATGAAAAGGTGTCATGAACAGTTTTCCCTGTCATTAACTGCTCGGTAGTGAGATCAGCAATGGCCACATACCATTTCTTGATGTGAATGTGCCTGTCCCATAAATAACGGCACACAGAAATCATCGGCAAGTGCACATGTGTTAATTCTGGATCTTAATGAATTTTCAGAACTAGAAATACTGCCTCAAAGTATATGAACAATTTTAAGGCTTTTGGTTCAATGGCTAATGTTTTGTTGGAAGAATATTACTGCTAGCAATGTAAAAGAGTGTTTTAATCATAATAGTTACATTTTAAAAAGCATTAATTTTACACTGCATTGAGTTTTGCTATAGTAACAGATTTCATTCTTTCCACATTTAACTTTATAATATACCTGCATTTAATTTTGCTGTATTATGAAGTAAATAAAAAATATTTTTATTGAATATTTACCCTTTTTACAGACAAATATTATTAGGAAATGCATTTTTTATTTGCTAATTCCAAATGGTAGTTGTACTGTGCACGTGGGTCACTGTGAGTTGCAATCAACTCAATAGATGGCACCCAGTAACAATAACAAATGTTTTGTACATTTATTAAATCCATTGTTGTCAGGTTGATTTTGACTCATAGCACACTATAGGACAGAGTGGACCTACCCCAGAGGGTTTCCAGGTAGTGGCTGGTGGATTCGAACTGCCGGGACTTTGTGGTTAGCAGCCAAACTCTTAAACACTGTGCCACCAGGGCTCTGTACACCATATTGGTCATTTAAAAAATTAAATTTCTTTTATCTGAACTGTTGTTTATTTTACTTTCTCAGTTTCATAGAAATATGCTTTCTCTCTCTCCCTCCTTTCTCTTTTTCTCCTTATTATAATAGCTAGGATATTGTCTTTTGTATTCCTCTTCTAAAAGAACAAAAAACAGTTGTTAAGTTTAATCATTCATGCTAATTTTCTCCTCGATATTATTTCTTTTGTGATCTCTATTTGTTTTACTTCATTCCTGAGGTATGTTTTAATAATATCCTAATGCATTGATTTGATTTAGTTTAATTCATTTAATTTCTCTTGGGTTCCAATTTTCTTGGCCAATTTTTCTGTATTGTCATATATACCTTTTTCACTTTAATTCATTTCTAAATAATTTGTAAATTTGTGATTTGGCCTTAGTGTATGATAATGAAGTGAGTTAATAGGGTGGGAATTTTGTTGAGGGTTTATCTGTTTATTTGTATCATTTTGCAACATTTGAAAATGAAGCCTATAGAATTTCTCCTTTGGTGACTTTTTCAAAAGTTTGTGTGCGTGTGCATGTGGGTGTGTGTGCAAGTGCATTGTAACTCCGTACCAATGATTACTATCTCACAACTATTTCATACACACTTAAAAGTGACCTAGGTTTTGTGTAAGGTTTATAGTTCTAAATATTTAATAATTCTACAGGATTCATCATAGTTTTCCATTTTATGTCATTCATTTTTGCCCACATGAATGCTCAAGGATTAAGGGATTTGTGAAACATCTGTTCCAGGGCCTTTCTTGTTGCATTTGAAAGATAGTTTAAAAATATATATTTATGTTTTTATTTTCTTTTCATAAAATTCCAAAATTTTTAGCTAGGCATTGCAGATAACATTGTTTACTTTAGTACTTTTTTGGTGTAACTATTTTTATGCCTAGTTACTTTGATAATGTTGTTGTTAATTTGCCTGATATGATGTTTCTATTTTACTGTGAAGATATGTGGTACAATTTGGTTTTTTTCAGTTTCCATAGTCTTTAGAGCACACAGTGTAGAAGGAATTTGTTTTTCATAATTTTATATACAGTTTTATTTTGTTTTTGTTATCAATTATTAATCCAAGCTGAGAATTATGTTTAGCAATAGAAATTTTAAACTCACTTGCATTTATGGTCAAAACTTACATATTTAATCCTTTGGTAACTTTGGTGCATTGTTCCTTTTATTTCTTTGTTGTTTTCTTGATTTACCATTCATATTTTATGAACTGTGTTTAATGTAACTTTTTTTAATGATTTTTTTTAAGGAAAACATATATCCCATTAATTATTAGCTCTCTATAATTGAGATAGGTTATATATATATATATATATATATATATATATACACATAAACTTTAACACATAGGGCAACTGAAAGACAAAAAGTTTAAATACTTTGTATGTCTCTAGGTATTAATAAGTGGTAAGACCAGAATTTTAATGTGGTTCTGATGTTAATGCTCATGTTATATCCACCTCATAGAAAAGAAAAAAAAGTCCACTTGTACGTTTTACTAAGGTTAATAGTTCACACATTGAGCCAGAAAATTAAGTTTGGTACTGCATTAGAAAATGAGCTGAGAGTTCCGGCAAAATGGCACTCTAGGCAGAAGCACCACGCCGTCCCTCCACAGCAAAGATCCGAAAAACTAAGCGAACAGAGAATACAACAATCCTGAAACCCTAAAACATCAAATGAAGAGATAAAGAACTCAGCCAAGCACCAAATGGAATGAGAAAACTGACAGAGAATGGAGAGCGAGGAGAGATACATGCAGAGGTCCCCTACCAGCTAATGCAGCGCGGATCCACCATCCTTGGACTCCTATTGGAGACCAGCAAACAGGGGATACGAGAAAGCAGCCTCAAGGAGCTTCCAGCAGGAGACAAAACAACCAGTAATTGGCGATATACGCTTTCCCAGCCCCCAACCTTCTTCACCCCAACTCAGCCTCCTCTGCTTCCCATGGCCACAGTCTCTTGACCGGAAAACAGCGGCTGCTTGGATTCCACACACCCGAATGGGTGGCTCTCTGAGTACCATTTGTTGGCTGCTGGTGTTGCTTGTTTTTCCGCTTCTTTTTATTTCTTCCTTGCCTCTCCCAACCTCCCCCTCCTTTCGCTCGAATACCTCCCTCCGTGCACCATCTTTGCTTCTTCCTGAGGGGCTGCAGAGCTCCGGTAATTTGTGATATACGTTATCCCACTCTCTAGCCTTCTCACCCATACTCAGCCTCCTCTGCTTCCCACTGCACAGTCTCTTGTCCAGAAACACCAGCCCGCACTAGCTGGCTCTCTGAGTGCCCTTTGTTGGCTGCTAGTGTTGCTTTTTTTTTTCCTGCTTCTTTGATTTCTTACTTGCCTCTCGCCACCTCCCCCTACTTTTGCTCAAGTACCAGCTCCATGCGCCATCTTTGCTTCTTCCTGAGGGGCTGCGGAGCTCTGTTCGAGTGTGGAGCTGCTTCCGGATTTGGGCTGCCACGCTGGTGGGATCCTGGGGCTTTTGTTTGTTTGTTTGTTTTGAATTCTTTGTTTGTTTTCTTTTTTCTTTTCCTTTTCTTGAATTGGGAGCACTTTCTCGCCAGGCTGAGCTGCATGGCACGGAGACTCCCCTTAGGCTTCCACAGACGTGCAGAAGGATCCCTGAGGCCATTTCTTTTTATGCTGTTTTTTTTTCTTTTTCTTTTTTTCTGTTTCTTTGGAGACCTTTCTTGTTTTTATTTCTTTTAATTTCTTTTATTTTTTTTTCCTCTTTTTCCCTTTTTGTCTTTCTTCATTGCTCAGTTTCTCGTCTCTCTATATCTTCCTTCTCTTTCTGTTCCCTGAATACCTGGCATTGTATACCTCTATGCCTTCTAACCAGGCTGTACTGCAACACCTAAGAGTGACTTCCCCAGACCTCATAGCTGCACCGGTGGGATCCCTGGGAACTTAGAGGTTCTTTAACCTTTCTGATTCTTATTTATTCATTCTTTTCTTTTCTTCCTCCTCCCTTTCTGTTTTTCTCCATTTCATAGTCTCTCATCTCTCCACTCCAACAGCAAGCTCCCCTAGTAGTCTTTTTTGTTTGTATGATTTTGGCTCCTGTTCCTCTCTCCTTTCTCCCATATCCATCTTAGCTAAACACATAACAATCTCCCTGCTGCATCCTGCCTACCTGTACCGTGCGCTTGACATCACACCACAAAGCAGCACAGGCATGGCCTACTGGAACCTGCCCTGCACTGATTACCGACCCGCTCTGGTAGCTGTAGTAAATGCCACAAACAACCCATCCCAGTAACTCCTCTTCAGCTAGACCTGCCCTGCTGTACCATATCTGAGTGACTGAACCTGCCAGTTGAAGAAGGAGGCAAAAAGTATTGTGCCCACAGATGAGCAAACAACAAAGAACACACAGACTGCCTGCTCAGACATAGTCAATTTTTTTTTTTAAAAAGGGATGAAACAAACAAATCTACAATCAATAAACAAGAAAAATAACTACTGAATGCCCTGAAAACAGCAGAAAGAAACAAAACCTTTACAAAAACAGGACAGGATGGTTCCAGTAGGCATCCAAAATAAAACACCAGATGACTCTTCTCTGTAAAAAAATGCACTAGAACTACCTGATAGGGAATTCAAATCTCTAATACTCAGAATTCTCCAAGAAGTGAGGCAAAAAGCTGACAAATGTGAGGAAAAAATAGAGAAATTCACAGAAATACGGACAAAAATTGGAAGAATTCAGGAAAATAATGCAGGAACAAAATGGCAAAATAAATTCACAACTAGAAATTATACACAGACAACAATTAGAAATCCAAAAGATAAACAATAAGATTTCAGAAATGGACGATGTCATAGAAGGGCTGAGAAGCAGATTTGAAATGGTGGAAGACAGGATCAGTGTAATTGAAGACAAACACGTG
>NW_004443948.1:22003797-22056592 GCF_000243295.1 Trichechus manatus latirostris | reverse complement strand
GTTTGAGAAGTTAGAGGGTTGATATGTTGTGGGGTTGTTAACCAATGTTATAAAACAACATGTGTAGTTCTGTTTGATGAGAAACTATTTGTTCTGTAAGCCTTCACCTGAAGTACAATAAAAAAGAAAAAAGAAAATGAGCTGAGATGAAATGGGATATGAGCTCATTCCAGTAAAGTATATATGTGTATTGCAGGGTTTCTCTGTGTTAATTGGTATAATATTTTAAAAGACATGGCCAGTAATTTTCATTTGATATAAGTGACCGTTTGGCAGCATCATAGTAGCATAAGAAGCTGAGTAATGGGATCAAAAGGACCCTTGCCTTAGCTGACTATTACTTCTTATTTAATATACATTAAATAGACTATCAGTCAGGAAACCTTGTAAAGAGGCTATGGCACCATTTATAGCTATGGGAAATAATTTAACTAGATTGTGGCTGGCTGATTAGGAGAAAGTGTTATACATAAGAAATTATGTGAGCAAAGGGTTAGAAAGATTTGATGTTGTCCTAAACGAGAAGATTAAAAGTCACCTGAAAAGGAGGAAAAACCTAGCCTTTCTGATTTTTAAGTTCAGCTTAATAAATGGTCCGAAATTGGTAAGTCAATAATGGCATTTTTTTTTTACATATATTTAGATTTAGGTGACACTTATGCATAGAAACAAAAATTATTTGGTTGGAAAGTTTGGACTATGGGTACACACATTGTGTCTTGCTCTAAAATCACATACAGATAAATATTCTATTAGAAATTGTAGAAAGTACCCTTCTACACTACTTCCTCACCCTGACTTCATCAGAAAGGAGTGCTATTAATTGGAAGCACCATATTGAAGAAAGGAAAAGAATAGAGGATACAGGAAAATCATAGCATTAGAAAATCAGTTAAAACGTGTGAAATAAATGTATTTATTTATATTAACAATAAATACATATGTGTACACAAAAAAACCAAAAGAAACCCACTGCGGTCAAGTCGATTCCGACTCATAGCATATACAACGATGAGAACAAAGCAACAGGGAAGGAATCAGGTAAAGAATCGTTCCTTCTTTGAAAGAATGTAAAGTGGAGTCTTCCCTCTCCTACTCCAGTTTGCTCCTGATTTAGGTGGAACATCCATCACAATAACCCGTGTAAGATGTTTAGAAACTCATAGGGTTGCTATGAGTTGGAATTGACTGGATGGTAACAGGTTTTATATAGATGTTAACAAATCTACTCCTTGAATGTGTAGGGATATTTGGAAGATTGGATATCCTTTGAGTGTCTGGTATTATCTGTTTATATTGGGCCATGACATCTTTTCCAATGTGATGTAATATTGTATGAAAAGGGCGTATATTTTTGAAGAGAAAAAGAGATCAAGTCAGAAGTTGATTCATATTAAAAGGAAACTTTCTGGTGGAGAATCTTGTCAGAGAAAAAAAACTTTACATTGTTTATGTTTCACACACATTAATAGAGTCCCTTCTATGAAGACAGAATTACTGATGTTAGGACATTTGCGTTCTAATCAGAAAGCCAGACCATTGTCAGGTAGACAAAATAATTTCAGAAAGGAAATAAGTGCACTGAAAATAATAAAATATGGTGATGTGATAGGAGACTAGCATATCAGTGCTCTATAGAGGGGGTTATTAATGATATGTTACATTTTATTAAAATAATAGATCCAATGGCAAATAATAGAATCAAAAATTAGTGTTGCAGGAAAGCTACAGTGAATGTTATTGAATCTGCATCTTACTCCAACTCCATCATGAGGAGAAAACTGAAAGAATGTTGCCAACATCTAAAGTGAAGCAGAAAGAAATAATGGATTGTTGGGTTAATATCACTGTTTCCTTCAAACTGGTATTTGACCCAATTCAACCCATTAAACTCTTTGGAATTCTGAAGTTCCTCTCCTTGGAGTCTGTGAGAATATACACAGACAGTGTACATTGGAGCAATAAGTAGTACATAATATTAATTACAAGGACATCTAGTCAAGTCTAAATTTCAGATAAACAATGAATATTTAGCATAAGTATATTCCAAATATTGCATGAGACATACCAAACATTATTTATTGCTTATTTAAAATTTAAATTTAAGTGAATGCCCTGTAATTTAACTGAAATTTTAGGCCGATGAGACATATTCTTATTACAAGGTAGCAACCATTTTGTTTAATTATTGACTTGTGTAGCTTGGAATTCACAAAGCTGAGGGAAAAGTCGAGACATTGTAGAAAAGAAGGATTTACCAACAAAATGTGAAGCTATTGGTGTGTGTTGATGACTTCTGCTCACTCTTCAGTAAGCTGCTAAAAAAGACAAATGTCACTGCTACTAAAGAGAGAAGCTTTGATTTAAGCTGACCTATCTGAAAGAAGAAAGGAAACAGACACATATATAAAATAGTGAGAAAAAGGATACTTTCTGCTTCTTACAAAAGATTCAACACTGCTAAGGTCCATAATTTGAAACTGTCAAAAATAACTTCTCTGTCTCATGCTGAAGATGTGGCAAGCCAAGAAAGGAAGGTCAGAAATATCAGGATTTAACTTGGCATCCAAAGAGAATTAAAACCTAACATAAAACACAACAAAGCAAAAACGGCAGGGAGCCTTACCCTTTATCTCCACCCACAGGCACACTTCATAAAATGGCAGACAGGCGATGGAAGCCCCTCATTTTGTCTATTATTTCTTGCGCTGATCAGGATCAGAAAGCAAGTCTGAAGCAACAAACTGAGGATTACATGGTCAAAGTCCAAGACTGGGCTTCACATTTAAATTTCATGATATAAAAGGCTTCTGAATTTGTATGTAAATAAGAGGACTCCCAAATTAAATCCGGGGCAGCAGAGAAGTTTTTAAGGAAATTAGAGTTCTGATATCAAATCAAGCTGGATGGAGATGTATAAGCATACAGGTCTGTGTAGTCACATCAACAATGAATGGGCAGACTGCAGACTGGCAGCCATGGAAATGTGTCAATAGTGAATTTACCTTAGCATTCTTATTTAGTAGAATTACATCATTGTATATTGCTTCAACTTGTAGCCTTTTCCAAATTAGAATTTCTGTTGTGGTTACCTTGGTTTCCTATTCACTATTACATTTTGAGTGTACTTATTGTTTTTAGTTGCTGTCCAGTTGTTTCCGACTCATAGTGACCCCACGTGTTACACAGTAGAATTTCTCCATAGGGTTTTCTTGGCTGTAATCTTTAAGAAAGCAGATAGCCAGGACTGCTCCTTCCAAGGTGCCACTGGGTGAGTTTGAACTGCCAATCTTTTGGTCACCAGCATAGCGCAAAGCGTTTTCACCACCCAGGGGCTTTTCTTGGCTGTAATCTTAACAGACGCAGATCGGAGGCCTTTTGTGTGTAGAGTCATGTTTAAGTTATCAGATAGCTCAAAGCTTGCAGAGTTATTAAGAGAAACATCTGGTCATTTTAAAGTTACATGCATATGATGTACATATTCTGGAATTTGATATAATAGTACCTACCAATATAGACTACAAATATACATTTTAATTTAGGCAATCAGTATATATGACACTTCATTGTGTTAAAAATTCTTGGATGCATATATGTAACTTAAGATAGTTGCCTGTATACATCCATCATGCGGGATCTGGGTTATCAAGGGATAGACTTCAGCAGCCATTGCTTATACGTGTTCAGTACCTGATTTCCCTGTAAAATTCTAGTCACCACAGAGGGACACCCTTTACACCAGGAACTGGGTTAGAAATAGCCATTTGATGATTTGATTCACACCAGAATAATCAAATTTTTTCTACTGAAGCTGGTAAAGTGTCACTATTCTGTGACCCATAGAACTGAAAGCATATGACACCAGAGTTCTCAGCCAGCCTGTTCCCTGCTGAATGCAGATGAGAGAGACATTGGGAAGAAGAAAAGAAAGACAAAGAGAAAGTCTTCTGCAAGCAGCTAATGTTTCTGAGGACCTGTAAATTACTGTTTTCAATTTGCATATTGTAACAATTGGTTGTGAAATTAATATATCATGATTTTTTTTCTTTAACGAACAGAATAAAATTGAATATGATAGGAGAGGATGAAATAGGATAGGATAGGATACAACAGAATAGATGAATAAAAAAATCAATGTGCATCGCTGTTAGGCATTATCGAGATGGTTCCGACTCATTGTGATCCTATGTACAACAGAATGAAACACTGTCTGATTCTGCACCATATTCACAATCGTTGCTATGCTTGCTCCCATTGTTGCAGCCACTGGGTCAATCTAGCTCGTTGAGGGTCTTCCTCTTTTTTGCTGACCCTCTACTTTACGAAGCTTGATGTTCTCCAGCGATCCCTCCTGATAACATGTCCAAACTTTGTGAGATGTAGTCTCGTCATGCTTGCTTCTAAGGAGCATTCTGGCTGTATTTCTTCCAAGACAGATTCGTTCATTCTTTTGGCAGTCCATGGTATATTCAATACTCTTTGCCAACACCATAATTCAAAGCAGTCAATTCTTCTTAGGTCTTCCTTATTCATTGTCCAACTTTCACATGCATATGAGGCGGCTGAAAACAGCATGATTTGGGTCAGGTGCACCTTGGTCTTCAAGGTGACAGCTTTGCTTTTTAACACTTTAAAGAGGTCTTTTGCAGCAGATTTGCCCAATGCAATGCGCCGTTTGACTTCTTGACTGCTGCATGATATGTCTTAACAAAAATTTGGTTTTATTAAACTCCTATTTCATTTATGTGTATACACATATGTATACAGTTTCCCAGATTGCAAAGTAAAATATATCTCTTATGTTAAGTAGTTGTTAAAACATGTTTGAAGCTCAGTAATGAAGACACACTGCTTCCTGTAATTAATTTTTTTTTACAGTGTAAACTACTTCAGTATTCTCTTTACTATCTAACCTGTTTTTTATTTTGCCTTATTTGCTGTTCTAAGCCCTCGATATTCAATAAGTCATTTAATCCTGCCAAGGACTCCTGGCGGGAGTTTCTATTATTATCCCAACTATAAAGATGAGAAAATTGAAGCATACCCAGTTGAAGTAATTTGTTTAATCTCACTTAGCTGATAAACAGCTGAGTCCGGATTTATACTGTTACCCTTAAAAAACTACTTCTTATTACAGTCATACAATGGAAATTCAGAAAAAAATCTATATTTTGTAGAGCTAAATAATATACAGGATCCCTGGTGGCACAGTGGTTAAGAGCTATGGCTGCTAACCAAACGGTCGGCAGTTGGAATCCACCAGCCTCGCCTTGAAAACCCGATGGGGCAGTTCTATTCTGTCCATTAGGTTCGCTATGAGTTGGAATTGACTTGACAGCAATGGGTTACATACTATATGGGTTCACAGAAAGAAGAGAATATTGCTGAAACTGGAGAAGATGTTATATTGATGGTGTTAAACTACAGTCAGGATCATGACTGCATGTTACCAAAGTCTCTGTGGCCGTCATGGGCCAAGTCTAATTTTTATGGGAAAGTGCTATGTTATGATCACTGTTTATGAGTTAGCGAGCAATCCTTGAATCTGTAAATGTCTCACGTAGATCTTTAGACTAAATTGCTCCTTATTTACATTGCCAATAATTCTTTGTTCTTGAAACTAAAATAATGTAATTGATAATTTGTTTTAGTTTCAGAATTATATTAATAGTATCAATCTAGAGACTTAACATCAAAATTTTTATAATAAAAAAATACTATTTATATCTGAAAAAAATGCAATAGTGAATTTAAGGTAGTATTATCTGTACTTGATAATATCTAATTAGTTCATAATACTTCAGGTTATTAGAAATGAAACCGGTGGATGCATAGAGGCTTCTAAAAGTTTTAGAAAGCACATCAGTATTATGCAATTCCTGTGATCCAGATATATAATGTAATCAGTTCATGGGGAATTTAACTACTGTGCATAGCTTTAGAAGAAATGAAGAATAAAAATGTTCATGGTAAACCATGTGCCTATATTTAACACCTTCTCTATGCTAGACATTGTATATGCTTCATTTCAGAACACTGATACAACATGATAATCTGAGGCTTAGTGAGATTAAGGAAATTGTCCAAGGCCATGCACTGAATTAATTGAAGAATCAACAGGTAAATCCAGGTACTCTTGAGTCCAAAATATATGCTGCTTCAACTACAGCATGTTGCATTTTTGGATAAGAGTTTGGAACTTGTACAAAATTATTATAAAGTGAGAGATTTCGACAGCATTATTTATTTTCAGGAAAAATAAGAACACATCTAACTTAAGAGAAATAGAAAAATATCTTTCTGTGTTTTGATTAAGATTGTGACAAAGGAATAAGTCATTAAATGAACTCAGTTACATGTAGGATGGAGTTAGACCAGTGGAGCGTACTTAACTGGAATTACAGTCTCAGGCTGTGGGCTTTGCTAACTTAAACACATTCTATTCCGGCATCAATGTGTAAGGCCATGACAAAGCAAAAAACTTTAAAAAAAAATGGTACTAAATTTTGGAAATCATTCACATGATTAGATTATCTTATACGGTTATTATAGCCAAAAAAGTTGTAAAATCTTTGTGAAGTAATGAGTTTTGTACCAAATTTAAAACATTTTTTACTAGGATGACATTTTATTTAGTTGAAGAAATAAATTTTGCAGGGAAGAACATAAAGTTTTTCCTCAGATATCCGAGATCATATCAGAGTCAAGAAACAAATGCCTCTACATTAGGTTACAACACCCATAAACGGATAAAGAATTAATTAGCTAAAAAGAGGGCAGGCAGACCGAGATGTCTTTATCTTCCTGCCTTTGCAACACTTTTCCATCTTTTACTTCTGTTCTTGATTTTTATTCACATTAAGCATACTACTCTTAATTCTCCTCTTTTAATGTCCTAGTTGCTCTTAGCAACATCAAATTATGATGACTCCCTTAGTACCTTCGTCCCTTTAGGTATATTTTATTGCTCTGTGACTTACAGGACATAATTTAAAGCTAAAATTTAACTTTTTAATCTCTTTTTGGTTCAGTAAATTTATTGCCTATGAGAAGCGCAAGAATAATAGGAGAAATAACTCTCCAGTGAATTAATTTTATAGAACCACCTTCCTACGTTTTCTAATCTGTAGGGCTCAGCTAAGCAGGAAGAGCCGAGGGAAATGCAAGGGGCAATGCTTCTTCCAGTGACAGTGAAAAAACAGCGCATTCTGCTTCTAACGGTGCCCACTGCCACCTTGATGGCATTGGGTGATCAACCGAAAAATATTTCAACATGGTTTTGCAGATATACTTCTAAAAATTAAGATTTTGAATTTAAATACTGTATCTTGCCAACTGTAGTAAAAGTCTACCTCCCTCTCCAAAAACCCAAACTTAGCTCAAGGACAAAGGCTATGTGTTAGTCAGAAATCATTGCTCTCTCCACATTGGAATATAAGTCATTTTAAAAATTAATGTCAAGATAATAATTTCTAGCTAGAAAATAAAGTGAGTTGGGCAATGCATGTGTAGATACTAAATGCAAACGCTTAAGATCGTGGTATTCTCGATATATTTGAATTTACTGTTCAAGCCTCTGCGGTTAGTTGCACACCTCTTCTCACACTAGAGACAGGCTGGTTAAATTCCAACTAAGGTGAATTTGAACTGATTTTTTTGAATAATGTTCTAATTTCTATCATTAGATCTGAGAGGGAGAAACTAGCAGCAAACAAGTGGCTAATGGAAAAGCAACTGACTTTGTGTGACTGCACATTCCTTGTTTCAAAAAAAAAAAAGAAAAAACCGGAATAATAAACTGAAAGGGATGTTAGAAAGAATTGCCTTACTGATTTAATGATTAAAAAGCATACATCTGAAAGATTATGTAGTACAAGAAAGAGAATACTTTCATAGAAAATGAAAAGAAAGAGAGAAAAAGTCAACTCAATAGAATGTCAAGATAAGACGGTAGAATTAAATGCATATATATTAGTATAATAAATTATAATGTCTAAAACTAACCAGTTGAAAGTAATTGTAAGATTTTTACTTTATTCAGAATTTAAAACACAACCCTGACAGAAGCCATTTAAAAGAGACATATTTGCAAATACTAAGCCAAATAAGACAAGTGTAACTAAATTAATATAAGTAAATTAGATATTAATGCAAAAAAGGAAATCACTAGATAATGGTAAAATGTTTCAGTCAAGAGGCGATATAAGCATCTTAAAGGAGCATGTGCCTAATGACATAGCTTGAAAGTAGATGGAGCAAAAGTTGACAGAATTCCAAGAAGTAGAAAAACAATCCAAAATCATATTGAAGGCTTTTAACGTATATTTCTTAGGAAATGATTGATAAATCAGACAAAATAATCAGTCATAAAATTGAAAATTAGAGCCATACAACTTAGAAACATAATCTAGTGGGCACAGATGAACAATTCACTCAGCAGTTAGAGCATATGGGGTGCATTTATAAAATTAACTGTGTAATAATCAGTAAAGAATACATCAATGATTAAAAAATATGATATTATGAGACAGTACGCAGTACTAAATACTAAATAGGCAACAGATAAGTGGTATCTTGAGTGAAGGGTGAGACAGTAGACAAAACTGGGGAAACCAGCACAACTTGTACAAGGAAAGGTCATGGAAGCTCCATAGACACATCCAAACTCCCTGAGGGACTGAATTGCTGGGCAGAGGGCTGTGGGGACCATGGTCTCCGGGAACATCTAACTCAATTGGCATAACACAGTTTATAAAGACGATCTTCTACATTCTACCTTGGTGAGTAGCGTCTGGAGCCTTAAAAGCCTGTGAGCAGCCATCTAAGATACTCTACTGGTCTCATCCCTTTGGAAGCAAGGATACAAGGAAAAGATTAGTCCAAAGGACTAATGGACCACAACTACCAAGGCCTCCACCAGACTGAGTCCAGTATAGCTAGACGGTGCCCGGCTACCACCACTGACTGCTCTGACCAGGATCACAACAGAGGGTTCTGGACAGAGCTGGAGAAGGATGTAGAACAGAATTCTAACTCACAGAAAAAGACTGGATTTACTGGCCTAAAGGAGACTGGAGAAACCCTGAGAGTATGGCCCCCAGATACCCTTTTAGCTCAGTGGTGAAGTCACTTCCGTGGTTCACCGTTCGGCGTGGGAGTGGGACAGCCCCATAAAACCAAATGAGACTAATAAGGCACAGCAGTCCAGGGACAAGGGCTAGAAGGCAGAAGGGGACAAGAAAGCTGGTGATAGGGAACCCAAGGTTGAGTAAGGATAGTGTTGATGTGTTGTGAGGTTGTTAACCATTGTCATAGGGCAACGTGTACTAACTGTTTAATGAGAAACTATTTTGTTCTGTAAACCTTCATCTAAAGTGAGAATAGTAGCACAACTGGAAGAGTGTAGTCGATGTCACTGAACTGTGCATGTAGAAATTTTTGAAATGGTGTATTTTTGGCTATGTGTATTTTCACCAAAAAAAAGGTCGAGAACGGAGAGGGTTGACGTGTCATGGGGTTGTTAACCAATGTAATAAAACAATATGTGTACTACTGTTTCATGAGAAACTATTTGTTCTGTAAACCTTCACCTGAAGTACAATAAAAAAAAAAAAAAACAGAAAAATAAAATGATATTATAGAGACCTCTCTCTGACCAAAATGCAATTTATAAATCACTAAAAAATCAACCGCAAAACAGACCTTGGAAAATATAATAGGACATGTTGAAGCTAAGCACAGACAGAGAAACAATCATAATGGAAATTAGAAATTATTTACATTTGGCAGAGAGCAAAAATACCATATGTGAAAATGTATGGAGCCATACTAAACAGGATAGATTTACTTTTAAATATTAATTTATAAAAAAAGGAAGACCGTGTTAATTCTCTAACATAATAATAAAAAAAAACCCAAAAAGCAGAAAGTAATGAACTGAAAAAATACAGAGGATTAACAAATGGTGTAAATTCTTGTAATTTCAATTCTGATAAAGTTGACCAAATTCTGCAAAATTAATGAAGAAACACAATTAGAAATGGAAAAGAAGATGAAAGTATAGGTGTTAGAAATATCAAAAACTGATGAGAAAGTATGATAAATAAATTTATGCTAATAAATAAAAAGTTCAAATGAAAATTATTAACTAAAAAATAAATGGATAATGTAAATAATGTTCATTATTAAATAATGGAATTAATACTTAAGCATCAACTAAAAAGTTATCATCATACCCAAATCATTATAATGATGATTTTTACCAAATATCCAAGGAACAAATAATTCTAACATTCAAAAGCTTGTTTGGAGTATTAAACAACAACTAACAACAAAAGTATCTCTTCAAATAATTTTATGAATTTTGCATAGATTTGATACAAAAAATCTTAGGATAAAAGGAAATTATGGGCTAATCCAACTGTAAATGTAAAATTTAAAAATCGATATTACCAAAGTAAATCCAATAGTGATTTTAGAAGATAATGCTCCCCACATAATTTTAAATTGAATAAAGTTTTAAAAATCCATTAATGTTATTTACTAGATAAGATGATTAAAGGGAAACAATCATATATTTATTTCAATAGATTTAGAAGAATCATTCGATAACATTCAACACTCATTCATGATTAAATTTTTAAAAGTCTTCAAAAGAGTGACAAATCCCATTTTCTTCAAATGGAAAAATGATTAAAACTTACAAAAATATTATATTTAATAGTAAATTTTAAAAAGTGTTTCCTTAAAAATCAGGAGCAAGCAGAGTATGTTCATCATATTCTTCTATTCAACATTTTACTTGCTGTCTTAACAAATTAATAATATATGAATAGGCATCATGCTTGAAAAGAAAGAAACAAAACAGGATTTTGCAAATTGAGCATAAGTTTATCTATATAGAAAACCTGGAAGAATATATAGTCAAGTAACTCAAATTTTAAGATCACTGGGTATGTTAGGATTGCTACACTATGAGATCAGAAGGACAAATGGGAGGGCAGAAGAGAAGGAGAGAGGGAGAGAAGGAGGGAGGGACAGTGGGCAAGCAGGCAGGCAGGCAGGCGGGCGGGCAGGCAGGCAGGCAAGAAGGAAAGCCTATGGTTTAAGGCACACACACAAAATGTATTTCTTGCCCATACCATGTACGTTCTGGTCTGGGCATAAGAAATTGTTTATAGGGTATCATATATCCTATGATTCAGTGATTCAAGCGGACATGATCTCATGATTACGCTGTCTCCAAACTAGGCCTCCGTATTCCCCCAAGACAGAGAAGGCACTTATACTCACATGTTAATATCAAACAAAAATCTATCTTCATGAAATCTAACACATTATTTTGCATTCAAATATCCCAAATCTTAGAGTTAAAATAACTGCAAAGTGGTCTTTGGGCCTGTAGTCATAAGACTGTGATATTTTATAAGCATCGAAATATTTCAAAGCTATAGTTAAGGCATTGATAAATGAAAATAAAAATGTTAGTTCACCCAGTTTCTGTGTCATATAATATTTCATTCCATTTTACCTGTCTCTGCCTCATGAAACTTTTATAGGAGTAAAATAATATATACAGGAGTAATTTATGTATTATAAGGATTTATATAGATGAAATACAAGAGTATACAATACATATTCCTCAGAAATTTTAGAAATACAAATATGTCTATGACTGAGTTCATGATTCCAGGAATACACATTATGGTCTTGGAGATAAAGTATAAACAAATTTTTGGAATAAGATTGTGATAAATATTCCCTCACCACCAATACCAGGGGAAACAAATGTTATAGAAGGACAAATAAGTCAGCATTTACTTCAAACTGATATTCTAAGAAAAGTTTAACTGAGATAGGGCATTGAAGCTAAGCCTTGCAGGATATTTAGCTTTTAAAGCAACATAGAAGGAATGAGGAGTCCCTGAGTAGTGCAAATGGTTAAACAGCTCAGCTGCTAACCAAAAGATTGGAGGTTTGAGCCCACACAGAAGTGCCTCAGAAGAAAGGCCAGGTGATCTATTTGCAAAAAAACACTCAATGGCAACTGGTTTAGATAGGAATGAGGAGGGAAGCATTCAAGGCAGTAAGAAAAAGATGAGAAGCTATATAAAAGATTACCAAGTTTTTATTGGCTATAAGGAGTCCGGGTGGCTTACTGGTTAAGTGCTGGGCTGCTAGCCAAAAGTTCAGCAGTCGAACCCACCTACCTCTCTATGGGAGAAAGATGAGGCAGTCTGCTTCCGTAAAGATTACTTCCTTGGAAACCCTATGAGGTAGTTCTACTCTGTCCTATAGGGTTGTTATCAGTCGGAATCGACTTAAAGGCAATGAGTTTGGTTTGGTATATTGGTAATACTAAATAGTCCATTTTCACTGAGAAATATGATTCATAACAGGGAGAAGTGGGATTAAGGACTGGAATGGTAGTAGAGGCCAGGCCAGGGGTCAAAAATGGAGATCTCTGAACGTCATTTTAGTAGAAAATGGAAGATCACGATTCTTTTTCAACCTTCTGAGACAAAAGAAAACAAAGACATGAGTAAGAATGCTGGCCAAAAAAAACAACAAAAGGAGAATTCATTTGTGAGATTTGCAGTTTAATTCTCTGAACTTGGACACATATCATGTATGTCTGGGCAAATCGTGCCTGAGAGGATAAGAGCTCCATTAAATAAATGCCAGTGTAACTAATATCAGTGAACAGGAGGATAATACTGATAATAACTTTTATACTACACCTTTTCCACAACTGTATTAGAAAATTAACAAAGAACTGTAACTTAGTTGTCTCGTGCTGCTATAATAGAAATACCGCAAGTGAATGACTTTAACAAACAGAAATCTATTTTCTCACACTTTGGGAGGCTAGAAGTCCAAATTCAGGGTGCTGACTCAAGGGGAAAGCTTTCTCTCTGTGTCAGCTCTGCAGGAAGGTCCTTGTCTCTTTTCAGTTTCTCTTCCTGAGTTCCTTAGTGATCTTCATGTGGTATGGCATCTTTCTTCTTCCATCTCTGCTTGCTTCTCTGTGCCTAATCTGCTCTTGTTATATCTCAGAAGTGATTGGCTTAAGACATATCTTCCACTGATATGGCCTCATGAACATTATTGTAGAAAAACAACTTTTACCAAAGTCTCTGCGACAAAGAGATTTTTATTCTTTGACATATCAGAAAAGCAGAATGGGAAATTGGTGGCAAGCACACAGGCTATAAACAGACCAAAATCCAAAGAAGTACAATCTCTAAGTGCTTTTTATACAGTTTTGACAGGTGCCGATTCATTATGAGTAAATTACTTACGGATTGGTGTTGCTGTCGTTGTGTGCGGTGGAGTTGGTTCCGACTCATAGCGACCTTATAGGACAGAGCAGAACTGCCCCACAGGGTTTCCAAGGAGTGACTCGTGGATTCAAACTGCCGACCTTTTGGTTAGCAGCCAAGCTCTTAACCACTGTGCCACCAGGGCTCCACTTACAGACTATGATTGGTTAAAGTAAAGACAAGGAACGAACATCATGATGGGGTGACATTTGCTTGTTTTTCTTTTCTAAAAATTTAGTCTCTTGATGCAGGGAACCCGAGTCTGTCATACGATCGTTACTTTTTATTTGTTATGTGGGCTATGTATGATATTGGGTAGATCTTTAAAGAGCTTCCTGGGGTAAACTGTTCTTTAGTTTTTGGTAAGCATGCCCACCAGGTAGAGCACTCTGCCTCACTTATTTGATGTAGTTTGCTGTTGTTTCATGCTTTTCAGATTCTGACAAACAAGTCGGCCTTTCTCAGTTATGACCTGCTGCGGTTAGATTAACTCTTTATTAACATAATAAAGAAAACCCTATTCCCAAATGGGATTACATTTGCAAGTATAGGGATTAGGATTTACAATACTTATCGTGGGGGGACACGTTTCAATCCATAACAGTTTATTATTAGAATGAAAAGTTTGGGATGCGAGTAGAATAGTATACCATACAAGTAAACATGTGCCTCCCAAATTCAATAGCTAGTTCAAAGCTGGAAACTAAAATTTGGGAACCATCCTCATAGAGGTGACTTCTGAAATCATTGGAGTGACTGATGTCACCAAAGAGGAATATTCTATAGAAAAGTTGAAAAACTGCACTTCTGTTTTATTTGGAGGGAGTTAAATTTCACCAAGACAAAAGGAAAGGAAGTTCTTCTATTAAACATTTAGTAATTAGTATTACATACATGAAGCTCTGTGTACATGTATGAAGATATAGATATTAAAAACATGATTTACTCTAATGACATATTAATGTAATAAATAAAACAGATTTGCAGGAGCTGTAAATCTATAATTTATTGAGCAATGACTTATGTTGGTGTTTTTCATAAATTATTTTCAAACATTAAAACCAAACTCTTGCCATCAAGTCGATTCTGACTCATAGCAACTCTATAGAACAGAGTAGAACTGCCCCATAGGGTTTCCGAGGAGTGACTGGTGGATTCGAACAGCCAGTCTTTTGGTTAGCAGCCAAGCTCTTAACCACTGAGCCACCAGGGCTCATTCACTTCATCTCAATTCTGGGTAGGAAGGCAGAAAAAGATTTGCTTAAAATAACATATTTAGGGTTAAATTTTGGATTCAAATACCTGTATGAGTGATTCAAGAGTCTATGCTCTTTTCACTTCATGAAACAGGAAAGATTAAGCAGAAGAGTGGTGAAGGAAATATCCTTAGGATTAAGAAGTTATTAGAGACCTTCATGGACCTAGTTACATAGAATGTTGGAGGAGGTAATCATAGCTCTCAATGATTAATAAATTGGCCTGAGAAAGAGGGAGCCAGAAATGAGATAATATTCTGAGAAATACGATTTAGGAAATACAGCAGAGGATATGATCTGCAGGGAAGAACAAAGATCCTTGGAAGAATCGTAAAGAACAAATGCATATTAGTGGGCAAAATGAAATTTTAACTAAAGTAAAAAAAAGATTTGGAGAGAATTTCATCATTGATTTTATAAAATCCCTGAGAATAAATAAGGGCATCAAATGAGGGACCTAGTTCAAGGAACACTTCTTCTAATGATGAAAAGAATGAGAGAATGCATGAAAACACTAATTATACAAAGAGAACACGGTGATTATCTTACTGAAAAACTGATAAAATTGTATCCACAGAAAATGATAGCAGTCCCTTTAGAAAATGTCATTAAAGTCCAAATTCTGGACCTGTGTTAACTCACCTTTAAGAGTCAAAGGATACTAGAACATAGGATATTTAAATATTAAAATGATTTTCTCTCAACATTGACTTTGTATTTGCTACTGACCTAAAACCACACTGCTGTGTATCTACTATTTATCTATGTATCTACCTACCTATCATCTATCTAATCATATATATATGCATATATACATATATTTATACAATGCGTTCACATCTACAATGCCTATATAAAAGATAATCATATCAGTGTAAATCATATATAGTTAATGTGTCCATACCTTTACTATACCTATTGTTTAACGTATATTTGTGTATGTGAGAGAGTTAAGTGCATATTACTTTTTCAAAAAGAGGAAATTAAAATAATAAAATGTTACCTGTGGGAAACATGTAACAAGAAACATACGGGATTAAATCTGGACTCCTTCACACTATATCGCATCAGTAACCATAATCCTCACTATTCCAGGAACATAAAATCTATATTCAGGTATATTTATGTTTCTTAGCTCATTCCATACCCATTTCCTTTGATTCCGTAGGAATTCTACTCACCTCTTTAAAATATCTGCTTCATCTTAAAAGCTATCTGCTTCATGAAATCTTTCTTTATATACATATATAGATACAGATATTCTATGTATATGTATATGGGTGTGAGTGTGCATACACACACATTAACACTTCTTTCTTCATTATGATAAAATCCATATTTATCTTAATACAATTTTAATTTTACTTAACATGTCTCACAGAACCCTGGTGGCTCAGTGGTTAAGCATTTGGCTGCTCATCAAAAGGTGGGCAGTTGGAATCCACCAGCCGCTCTTTGAAAACCCTATGGGGCAGTTCTACTCTGTCCTATAGGGTCGCTATGAGTCCGAATCGACTTGATGACCATGGATTTTATTTGTTTGTTTTAACTTGTATTAATGGTTACAATGATTTTTTAATGCACTAAGCTGAGCTACCAGAGGGCAGTGAATTATTCGTTGAATACAGAAGATACTCAAAATAAGTAGTATTTTTCAGTGGAACGAACATGAACTTTCTGCTCGGACACATTCAGTTATACACAGTGTATTATTTTCCTAGGGCTGCCTTAACAAAATACCCCAAACTAGTTGCTTATAAGAATAAAAATATATCGTCTCACAGTTTTGGATGCTGGGAGTCCAAAATCAGGATGTCAGCTATGCTGATTTCTTCTGAAGCTTTGAGAGCGAGTCTGTTCCCTACCTCTCTCCTAGCTTCCCGTAGCTCCAGGTGTTCTTGGCCTGCAGCTGCAGTGTCATATGACGTCCCTCCTCTGTCTCCCTGACTCTGTGCACTTTCTCCTCTTGTACAAGGACGTAGTCATATGTGATTAGGAACCACTCCCTCCAGTATGGCCTCTTGTTAACCTAACCAATAATATCGTCAAAGAACCGATTTCCATACAGGGTCACACTCACAAGCACAGAGGTTAGGACATTAACGTTACTTTTCAGGGGATGCAGTTCAATCCTTAACGCCAGTTTGAACTGTGCCAGATTAGTTTAGCTTTCAGATTTCATATTTCATATTCTCCATATGTAAAATAAGGATTATCCCTGGTGGCACAATGGTTAAGAACTCAGCTGCTAACCAAAAGGTTGGCAGTTCAAATCTACCAGCCGCTCCTTGGAAATCCAACGGGGCAGTTCCATTCTATCCTATAGGGTCACTAGGAGTCAGAATTGACTTGACGACAATGGGCTTGGTTTTAGTTTTTAGTCTCTTATAGCCTCTTACAATAAATTCTCACAGGAATTCAAATTTTTAAATAAACCTTGCAGAAATTAAATCATTTTATATTGTTAATTTCATGTTTGTTTGTTTGGGATCAATGCCTTTGTAAAATTTCAGTGATTTTTTTTGTCAGTGTTAAAACCGCAACCATAAGTTATCAAGGTCGAGGACTGCTTAGTTTTCCATGTTAATGTAACCATATTAATATGCAAAGGTATAAACGATTTTTGTTTACTTATACTGATAATTCTTATATAAAAACAGAGTTTTATTTTACAAAGTATCTCATGTCAAAGTGTGATTGCAGCTCAGTCTAACATTAAACTTGACAACTTCATATTGGAATTATTGCCATACATGAACATATCAGGGTGCCAGATACGTGATATAAAATCCATTTTAAATTACACAGGAGCACATTTCTTCATCTGAGTTTGAAATTACCACACAGTGTTGTTATAATGGTTTCCAAGCTCTGAAAAGTCTATCAAATATATTTCTAAAAATAAAACATGTCATTCATAAAATTCACAATTTGAACTGAGATCTTATTACCTGTAAAGCACTGGCTGAAGGCCTGTAGAGTTGCACTGTTTAATGGAAATTTCTGGAACAATGAAAATATCTGCACTGTCCAATATGGTAGCCACTAAGCCACAGAGGCTATTGAAAACTTGAAATGTGGCCAATATGACAGGAATTTCCTAAAATTTTGTTGTAATTAATTAAAATTTGTATTCATTTAGTCACGTGCGACTAGTGGCTACCATATTGGATAGTTCACTTTTAAAGGATAAAAGCCAGTATCTTTGACTTTTAAAATACTGTGGTCTCTGGAAGCTGAAAGATACACAACTGGGATTAATGTAGAGTGGAATGCAGAATTTGCTGTATTAGACACGTAAGTATAATGCCATGTGTGTTAGTTATCTAGCGATACTGTAACAGAAATACCACAACTGAATAGATTTAAAGCACAGAAATTTATTTTGTCATAGTTCAGGAGGCTAGTAGTCTGAATTCAAGGCACTGGCTCTAGGGGAATGATTTCTATCTCTGTTGGCTCTGGAAGAAGATCCTGGTGTCTGTAGATCTAGCTTTCCTTGGTTTTCTGGAAAGCTTCATGTGGCGTCTATCTTCCTTCTGTTTGTCCTTCCTTTTGTGTTTAACCTGCTCTTTTTATAACTCAGGATTGATTAGGTTAGGATACACCCTACACTGGTATGGCCTCATTCACGTAAAAACGGTAAACCCTATGCATCCACAGGTATAGTGATTAGAATTCCAAAACATACTTTGGGGGACACAATTCAATCCATAACACCATAGAAGTATAAATGATGGAGGAATTCAGTGTATATGAGCAAGCTGATCCCTAAGCAAGTCCTTGAGGCGTAAAGAGAAAAAGAATGTGAAGACTTTCTGAATAAGAAAAAACAAGGTTAACATTGACAGAAAGAGGGGAAGAAATGAGATATATCCAGGAAAAAAGAAATAAGCTATGGATGCTGGTCAGAAGGCACGCTATATAATGAGAATATATGCCAGGAAATGTGAGTGGAAAATTTGCAAAATTAAAATCAGCAGTTATGGCAGTGAAGAGAATTTTTTTTTTTCTTTCAGAAAATTAAATCAATCAAGTTTAAGACAAGCTCAGCAATTCTTTAAAGACTGGAATAAAAAAGACAAAAAGAAAAATATGAGAGGAAAAAAACAAAAGAAAGTGAAAAAGAAAGGGGGAAGGAAGGGCAGAAGAGAGAAAAAATGGAAGCAAGGAAGGGAGAAACCATTTTAATTCTCCTGGACTTCAGATTTCTGGGTCTATGGTGTTGGGCTGACACAGCCAGACCATTTTCCCTTAGGTGTCCTTTTGAACCTTGAGTCTTTAAAGAACTGTTTTCCTAAAGTCACCTTCAAGTCAAACAGTAACCTAGTAAGCAGCTTAGCTGAGATCATTTTGCCTTAGGCATTGGGCTCCTTTGGAGTATTACAATGACCTTCAGAAGACTACCCTGCCCAGACACCGCCAGTATACCAGCAGTCCCCGGGTTAAGAAGGTCTGACTTATATACAACCTGTAGTTACCAACCAACCCCCATAAAGGCTATTATATTAAAAATTTGAAGTACATACAATGGTTCATAATAACAAATGGGTGCTACTTTGAGATGTGCATCAAAACGTTATTATTATTACTGAATTATTATGTTAAAGATGTTTTAGTGTATCTGGAAGTGTTTCTTTAACGTTTTTTGTGCATAAAAGGTACAATATTTACTACATACTAAGACAAACATTTGACTAACTGACTATAGATATGAACCATCCCTAACTGTTACAATTTACGTACAAATTCAACTTAAAGACAGATTTAGGAACGGAACTCATTCATAATCCAGACACTGCCTGTAACCTGCTTTCACTCTGCCCCCTTCAGAGCACCTTCCCGATATTTTCGGGCTGATGCTGCTGGATTCAAATCATATCTATGTGCAATAAATATATTCTGTTACACTAATTTTTGGTGTTTCTCTCTGCATTTAGGTTTTTGACAGAGGAAGGAAGGAAGAAAATAAGAAAGGAAGGAAGAGAAAGAGGGAGAGAGGGAAGGAAGGAGGAAGGAATGATATATGCAGGACTGTTACTGAAGATCAACTATTCTTAAATATATAAATTGTAGGAAACAGGATATCAGGTGAACACACAGGTTTTTTTTTTTTTTTTTAAAGATTTATTCACTGAAGAAAAGGATCATGAAAGATATACGGGTTAATGAAAATCTTGAATTTTAAATTTAAAAAATCATTCAAATAATTATGCAGAAGAAAGATAGTTACTTAAAGAGAAAAAATAAATAAAATTGACCTGAGACTTTGCATTCACAATGACAAACATCAGAAGGCAAGAAAGCAGTGACCACATTTCTAGGCAAAAGAGACTTCATAAACAGTCAAACAATCTTTTATATGTGGGCATAAGAATCAGATTTTCTCAGAGAAGCAAATGGCTCTAAAGTTCTCAACTCTTTGTGATTGATCTTAGACAAAAACTGAAAAAATAATATTCCAGCTAATAAGAGCATTATTAATAGTAGAAAGCATTATTATGGTGAAGTGGAGGAATTTAAAAATTGACATTAAGCAAATAATAATAATCATAAATTATATACTATGCTAACAATTTAATACTGTCAAAATATGTTTATCTAAAGGTTAGCAGTTTCAACCCACTCAGTGGCTCCTTGGGAGACAGGCCTGGCAGTCTACTTCCGAAAGATCAAAGCTTTGAAAACCCTATGGACAGTTCTACTTTGCACGCATGGAGTCTTTACGAGTCGTAATCAACTCAAAGGCAACTAACAACAACAACAATAATGTTAAATTATTTCTTGAAATGGAAATAAAAAATATGAACAATTTTAATTAAATAACAATAAAACTATATTGTTGTTATTTGATATGGAATACCAAAAATTAAAGAAAACCAAACTCATTGCTGTCGAGTTGATTCCAACTCACAGCGACCCTATAGGACAGAGTAGAACTGCCCTACAGAGTTTCCAAGGAGTGCCTGGTGAATTTGAACTGCCTACATTTTGGTTAGCAGCCTAGCACCTAACCCGCTGCACCACCAGGGTTTCCATGGAATACCAGGTTACATGACTTAGGAACTTAGAAAAATGTTGAAGCAGGAAGTTATAAAGTGAAAGTGCAGTAAATTATTCTCAATACAGCACATTTATTTCTTGGCTTTATTTTTTTAACAAAGGAGGTAATATCTTTTTTTTTTTTTTTTTTTTAAATAAGATTCTTAGGAAATTGAGAGTAGAATAAACCAGACAAACAAAAACAATCCCATAAACAAACATAAAATTAAATAATTTCTTATATCATATGATAAAGAAAAACTTCAGGAAGGAGTAAAAACTAGAAAGTATAAAACAAGGTAACATAAGCTAGGCAAAAAAAAAAAGTGTAATATATTTGAAAGTTTATTTTCCACCAAGAAATTTCAAAAATTTTCAAAAAGGATTTAAAAAAAAGTCATAATTAAGTTACAACTTTTTAACAAAACCTATGAAAAAATTACATGTAAAATTCTATAGCTAAAGAAGTAATATGTTCAATTAGGCAAATAGAAACAAATTAATGAGATATCACAAATTAACATCAAATTACAATTGAAAGTGAAAAAAGAACATTAAAAGCAGAAAAAGATGTTTATATCTATAAAACGAACACTGTGATAAAAACATAAAAGTTATAGACTTCGTTATGACCAAATGTACGCATATTTAGTCTGATAAAATAAGCAGAAAAGTTAAGACTTGCAAGGTGAGAGCTTTAAATTCTTTTGGTTTAAAATGAAAAATGAACCACAACTAGTAGGCTCAGGACTCAAACTAAAATGTGAAAAGAAAAAAGAATGAAAAAAAAAACCTTAGTGGAAAGCAGAGAAACAGAAAGAAATTAATATTAAATATAAAACAATACATATATATAAAAATATAAAAGCAATGTATTGATCAATATATAAAGAAGAAACAAGGATAAATTGACATGAAGCAGATTGTAGTCTGATAAAAAAATTAGAGAGAAAAATAGAATTTGTAAGAAACTTTTTTAGTAGTAATATTTATTGTGACAGAGTATTCAGAAACTGTGTGAAAAAAAGTAAAAACAACTGCTAAAAATACTATTAAAAATGCTATAAAACACAAAAATATCAATGAAAATCTAAAATAGTTCATGAAAGATGTTGAAATTTGAAATTTGTTGCAAAATATGTTAATTTCTTAACATTTATTGGATTTCTAGGAAAATATTGCAAAACAAATTTTCTTAAATGACAGAGAAATTTTTCAAAAAAAAAAATCTACCAAGTATTACCTACTGATATATGCTAAAATATTACTAATATTCTACATTTTATAAGACCATACTGAAAACAATTGGCTAAGGAAGTACAGAAATTCACAATACACCAAAAATTTTATTGACATTTTCACAAAATTATCTCACAAAACACTTTCATGAAAGACAATTTAACATTAAAGTTCTTTCATCAGGATCCAAATATTGTTGTTGTTAGGTGCCCTTGAGAAGGTTCCAACTCATAAGGACTCTATATACAACAAAACAAAATGTTGCCCAGTACTGGGTCATCTTCACAATCTTTGCTATGTTTGAAACTATTGTTGCAGACACTCTGTCAATCCTTCTTGTTGAGAGTCTTCTTTTTCATTGACACTCTACTTTACCCATTATGCACCAACCACTAAGGCCAAAGATGAAGAAATTGAAGAATTTTACCAACTTCTGCAGTCGGAAATGATCAAACATGCAATTAAGATGCACTGTAAAGTAACAGTGATTGGAATGTGAAAGTTGGAAACAAAGGAATAGTAATTGGAAAATATGGCCTTGGTTATAAAAATGACACCAGAGATCAAGTGATAGAATTTTGTAAGACCAATGATTTCTTCATTGCAAAAACCTTTTTTCAACAACATAAAAGGTGATTATACATGCGCAACTCCTCAGATGGAACACACAGGAATCTAATCAACCACGTCTTTGGAAAGAGACAATGGAAAAGCTCAATATCATCAATCAGAACAAGGCCAGGGGCTGATAGCGTGGAACACACCATCAGCTGATCATATGCAAGTTCAAGCTGAAGGTGAAAAAAATTAGAACAAATTACAACCTTGAGTATATCTCATCTGAATTCAGAAACCATCTCAAGAATACATTTGATATATTGAACACTAATGACCAAAGATCAGACAAATTGTGGAATGACATCAAGGCCATCATACATGAGGAAAGCAAGAAGTCATTAGAAAAGACAGGAAAGAAAGAAAAGACCAAAATGGATGTCAGAAGAGACTCTGAAACTTGCTCTTGAACATAGAATAGCTAAAGTGAACAAGAGAAATGATGAAGTAAAAGAGTTGAACAGAAGATTTCAAAGGGCAGCTCAAGAAGACAAAGTAAAATATTATAATGATATGTGCAGACTAGGAGTTAAAAAACCAAAAGGGAAGCGCATGCTTGGCATTTCTCCAGCTGAAAGAACTGAAGAAAAAATTCAAGCCTTGACTTGCCATATTGAAGGATTCTACAGGGAAAATATTAAACGATGCAGGAAGCATCAAAAGAAGATGGAAATAATACACACAGTCACTGTACCAAAAAAATTGGTTTATGTTCAAACATTTCAGGAGGTAGCATATGATCAAGAATCCACAGTACTTAAGGAAGAAGTCTAAGCTGTGCAGAAGGCATTGGAGAAAAATAAGGCTTCAGAAATGACAGAATAACAATTGAGATGGTTCAACAAACAGATGTAGCACTGGAAGTGCTCACCCTTCTAGGCCAAGAAATTTGGAAGACAGGTACCTAGCCAACCGACTTGAAGAGATCCATGTATGTGCCCATTCCAAAGAGAAGTGATCCAACAGAAAGTGGAAATTATTGAACAGTATCATTAGTATCACATGCAAGTAAAATTTTGCTGAAGATTATTCCAAAGCTGTTGTAGCAGTACATCGACAGAGAACTGCCAGAAATTCAAGCTGGATTCAGAAGAGGACATGGAACCAGGGATATCATTACTGATGTCAGACGGATCTTTGCTGAAAGCAGAGAAAACCAGAAAGAAGTTTATCTCTGTTTTATTGACTAGGCAAAGGCTTTTGATTATGTGGATAATAACAAATTATGGATAATATTATGAAGAATGGGAATTCCAGAACACTTAATTGTGCTCAGGACCAAGAGGGAGTCATTCCAACAGAACAAGGGTATACTGCCTGGTTTAAAGTCAGGAAAGGTGTGTGTCATGGTTGTATCCTTTCACCATACCTATTCAATCTGTATGCTGAGCAAATAATCCAAGACGCTGGACTATATGAAGAAGAACAGGACATCAGATTGTAGGAAGACTCTTTAACATCCTGTGATATGCGAACAACATGATGTTACTTGCTGAAAGCGAAGAGGACTTGAAGCTTTTACTGATGAAGATCAAAGACTACAGCCTTCAGTGTGGGTTACACCTCAACAAAAAGAAAACAAAAACCCTCACAACTGGACCAATAAGCAACATTATAATAAGTGGAGGAAAAAATCGAAGTTGTTAAAGATTTCATTTTACTTGGGTCCACAATCAACACCCATGGAAGCAGAAGTCAAGAAATCAAAGGACGCATTGCATTGGGCAAATCTGTTTTGAAATACTTCTTTAAGATGCTTAAAATCAAAGATATCACTTTAAGGACTAAGGTGTGCCTGACTCAAGCAATGGTGTTTTCAATTCCCTCATATGCATTTAAAAGCTGGATAATAAATAAGGAAGATTGAGGAAGAATTGATGCCTTTGAATTACGGTGTTGACGAAAACTGAGTACACCATGGACTGCCAGAAGAATGAAAAAGTGCTCTTAGAAACAAGCATGTCAAGACTTCCGCTCACATAATTTGGACATTATTAGGAGCGTTTAGTCCCTGGAGAAGGACATCATGTTTGGTAAAGTAGATGGTCAGAGAAGAAGAGGAAGACCCTCAACGAGATGGATTGACACAAAGGCTGCAACAATGGGCTCAAACATAACAACAGTTGTGAGGATGGTGTAGGACTGGACAGTATTACATTTTGTTGTTCATGATTCAGAACTGACTCCACTGCACCTAACAATAACAAGAACAACTACTTTTCCAAGCACGATATCCTTCTCCCTTCTAGGGGTCCAAAGTAGTTCAGTGAGACAAGTCTAGCTATCCTCCCTTCTAAGGAGCATTAAGGCTGTACTTCTTCCAAGACAGATTTTTTTTATTCTTCTGGCAGTCCATGGTGTCTTCATTATTCTTTGCCAACACGGTAATTCAAAGGCATCAATTCTTCTTCAGTCTTCCTTATTTATTATCCAGTTTTTAAATGCATATGAGGATATTGAAAACACCATGGCTTGGGTCAGGAGCACCTTAGTCCTTAAAGTGACATCTGTGCTTTTTAACACTTTAAAGACGTCTTTTGCAGCAGATTAGCCCAACAGAATATGTTGTATGATTTCTTGACTGCTACTTTCATGAGTGCTGACTGTGGATCCAAGTAAAATGAAATCTTGGACAACTTCAGTCTTTTCTCGGTTTATCATGATGTTGTTTATTGGTCTAGTTGTAAGGATTTTTGTTTTCTTTACGTTGAGTAGTAAGCCATAGTGAAGGCTGTAATCTTTGACCTTCTTCAGTGAGTGCTTCAAGTCCTCATCACTTCAGCAAGCAAGGTTGTGTTATCTGCATATCACAAGTTGTTAATGAGTCTTCCTCCAATCCGGAAGCCCTGTTCTTCTTCATATAGTCCAGCTTCTTGGATTAGTTGCTCAGCACCAGATTGAATAAGTATGGTGAAAGGGTACAACAGTGATGCCCACTTTTACTGATTTTAAACCACACAGTATACACTTGTTTGGTTGGAACAACTGCCTCTTGATCTATATACAGGTTCTACATGAGCACAATTAAGTGTTCTGGAATTCCCATTCTTCATAATGTTATCCATAATTTGTTATGATCCACACAGTCAAAAGCCTTAGCATAGTCAATAAAACAGAGATAAACTTCTTTCAGGTTTTCTCTGCTTTCAGCAAAGATCCGTCTGACATCAGTAATGATATCCTTTGTTCCATGTCATGTTCTGAATCTGGCTTGCATTTATGACAATTCTCTGCGGATGTACTGCTGCAACCGTTTTTTGAATTATCTTCAACAAAATGTTACTTACATGTGATATAATGATATTTTTCAATAATTTCTGCATTCTGTTGATCACTTTTCTTTGGAATGAGTACATATTTGAATCTCTTCCAGTCAGTTGGCTAGGTAGCTGTCTCTCCAAATTTCTTGGCATAAAAAAATGAGTCTTCCAGCATTGCTTCTGTTTGTTGAACCATCTCAATTAGTATTCCATTAATTCCTTGGGCCTTTTTTTTTTTTTTTTTGCCTTGCCTTCAGTGCATCTTGGACTTCTTCCTTCAATATAATTGGTTCTTTATTATACGCTTCCTCCTGATATGACTGAACGTCAACCAATTCTTTTTGCACAGTGACAGTGTATTCCTTCCATCTCCTTTTGATGTGACCTGAATCATTCAGAAACCCAAAAATCACCCTAAAAACAAACAAAAATGATTTAAGAAACTCAACATCTCTTCTCTCTCTGCTCCCGTCCTTTGCCCTCCCCTCCACTTCTCTTTCTCTCTCTAACGTTATCTCATACTAGTGCTCAAATTAAAGAGCTCACACCTTGGAAAATTCAGACATGGCTTTCTATTTTTTACTTCCTGAAAACGTCTATGGAGAAACACAAGTAAAACACATATATATTAGTCAAATAATTTATACTCATTAAAATACTTTTTTCTGTCTTTGTTTTCCTCAAAATTTTATCTGCTAGCCTCGTAGAGAAGGAGATGAACTTTCTATTCGACTAATGTAAAATGTCAAATTATTCAAGCTTTATGAACAGTAAATTGTTAGTTCCTACTAGTATCTCCCCTGTGAGATATAAGTCATCTATATTGTCAAAGATTTTCAGGACAGAATTCTCTAACCCAAAAGATGAACCTACACCCTGAGGGTAAATATTCACCTCATTCCCTGATCTTTCACACACTCTGAGCCTAATATAAGGGCATTAGGTTTGTATTAGCTACTATAATAAAGTTCTAAGATCACTTTGAGAGTGACATATTTTATTCACATTTTTCACTCTAAAATGCCAACTCCCCCTCCTGATAACAATCTATCTTCTTTTCTCTGAAATTCTAACTTTATAGCATGACTCCAACTCCCATCTTTGTTGTCTCTTTATCTAAGTTATTTTACCTCTGCATTTTTTTTTTAATTTTGTCTGCCCTCCCACCTCAGTCTTCCACTTTAGAGTGAATATTCAATTCTATCTATACCCCTGTAGAACCAAATTCCTTTCCCAGTATCCTAGCTCTAACCAAGCTTGTCGATCTTTATTTTGTCTGTGTTTGCTTTCCAAAAGGTTGACTTTGAAGGTGTAATTCAATATCTGATTGAATTATAAGTTCAAAGAAATAAAGTATCTTTCATTTTATGTTGCATATAATAATTTTTTCTATCTGTATTTCATCTGAAAAGAATATACAGTGTCCCTAAGCTCCAAACTGAAACCCTATAATAAAAACAATGGGCAATCAGGAAAATAATTAATAATCATTAAAGCAACACTTTTGCTCTAACTCTCCCTCATTTCACCATTTTTGATTCTACCCTGTGACAGTCATCTTCTCAAATGGTAACATAGAATCAAATAAATAAATGCTCAGAGACACCCACAAAGGATATATTACCTCTGGGGTGTTACACAGGCTTGGAAAACAAGACACATCTAACTTGGAGTGCATGTACTTCATCCAATTATCAATATAAAATGGAACAAGCAACTCAAACCTTCTGAGTATCATACGTTATCTTTAAATTGTAGAGTATAGTAGAATTTACACCCATAAGACTCTCTCAGGATTAAACGAAATTATGCCTGAGAATAGTCCAGAACAATCTTATATGGAGTAATCATTCAATAAATATTGTTGTTGTTGTTAGGTGCGGTCAAGTCAGTTCCAACTTACAGCAACCCTATAGGACAGAGTAGAACTGCCCTCTAGGGTTTCCAAGGAGCAGCTGGTGGATTTGAACTACTGACCTTTTTGTTAGCAGCCAAGCTCTTAACCATTATGCCACCAGGGCTCCAATAAATATTAGTGACATTAATTTTAAAAAAGGGTGTATTTTTTGAGACAATAAAAATGTGTAATTATCTCACTAGAAAAGGGATACTTGAGTCAAAGAAAAATTTAACATACTGATTTACAATGTTGTTAAATATTATATGGTGCCTTTCACAAACGATATCTTATTGGCCAGAAACACTATTTTTGATAAAGCAGATATAAGCACATGTCCTAGTGTTTTGATACAGAAGATTTAATAATCTCCCTTTTTAAATAAATTCTGTTAGGGAACATATCCTAATAAACAGAGCCCAGTAAGAGTATAAAATTCTTTCTTTATGCTAAATTACCATTGACCATATGAAATTGTCGTTTCTGAAGGTCAAAATGGTTGAGTGTCACCAATTTCATATGGTTCACCTAATTACTTAATATTCACTATATAAGTCTCAGTAATCAGTAAATATGTCAGATAAACAAGTTAAAATATAAGCTACATTATTAAGTAGGCTGTGAATCAGACATGTAAAGGAAGTTGTGCTACTTTGAAATGTTTGTGATTAAGAAAATATCATTACACAATAAGCCAATTAGATCTTCTTATTGACAATGTTGAATTATTTTGTAATTTTTTTTCAGAAACATTTTTAAAATTTTGGTTTCTATGAGCTGACGATATAAAGTTATAAACTGGAATTTGTCACTCAAATTTTATAACAGGCTTATTTTATACTCATAAATGTATATTTTACTACATATTAAATTAATATTTAATTATAAATGAAACTATAAAATCCTTTAATTATTCAAAGTAATTAACATTGAATTAAAAAAAAAAAGAAAAGGAAAGTCACTAAGACTGAAAGGAGCACTGGTAATGTAAGTGGTTAAGCACTAGGCCGCTAGCTTAAATGTTGGCAGTTGGAATCCACCCAGCGGCTCCCAGGGAGAAAGACCTGGTATTTTGCTTCCATAATGATTACAGCCAAGAAACCCTATGGGGTAGTTCACAACCCCAAGGAAACTACCTTTCAACTGATTGGCTACTCACAGCAGATCCTGTCATGGGAGTGATCACATATAAACACTGAGTTGACACCCAGTCTCAACCATGACACACTCCCTCACCTAAAATCAGAGTTTTGATAGAAAAAAAAAATTGTATTTTGGAGGGGAGTAATAAGGAGCATTCAAGGCATGTAACCCTTTGCCTTCTATTTCTTTCTTTTCTTCTGTTCCACCCAGTAACAGAAGGGCCTTCTACTTTCCATTTCTGTCTTCCAGACATCGTAAAAATGCTATAAGAATTTTTGAGATAGTGACTTATTCTAAACTTAGTATAGTCCACAAAATACAACAAACATGTATGAAATTACATAAGGAAACAGAAATAAAAAGAAATAAACCTTAATAAAATACTGGAAAATAGTTATTTTTCTAAATAAAAAGGGGAAGAGTATTTTTTTTCTTACCAAATGAGTTTAGCTGTCACTTATTCAATTTTATTATGATATTTTATATAGCATTAGAATTGCGTATCCCTAAGGAAATTGGAAATATATTCATACATTGCATGACTGTTGGATTTTGTACAAAGTAATTACAAAATTCCACTTGAACATGTACATATTGTTTCTGCTATAGAGAAACTAAATCAGATGTCTATTGATTTTAAAATTCTCATTTCTTCTCAAAGAGCAAGCAATTGAAATTAAATGTCCCATGACAAGTAATTTGCTGTTGTATCATTATGCCAACAATAAGAATAACCTCATCAATAAATATTAATGAAAATGTTATATATATTTATATAGGTATTTTATTATAATATTTTTATTAGTCAGCATATCTTTAATGGAGTTTTGTTAGCCCTCTTATATTTATTCAACTAGAAGAGCAAAAACAAAGCTAACATATACTTTACTAGATGGTGTTCATGTATTTCAAAATTATTGAACATAGTTATCTGTCAAGTTCAAAAGTGTAGATAAAATATTCCTTTTTATCTTTACCCTATATCTGTATAAGATAGAGTTATTTTACGGCTGGTCTGGGACAGCCCTTTGCTTATTTTTCTCCTGGTAAGCCAGAAAGTTTGGTATTGACTCTTGCCCAAGATAAGAACAGGTAGGCTGATTAATGGTTTCTAATAAGATGTTTAAAGCTCAAAATTCCCCTTGTGGCACCCGGGGAAAGCTTACTTATCATTAGCTTTGCTGTTGTTATAGGGTCATTACGAGTCAGAATTGACTCAATGACAATGGGTTTGGTTTTTTTGTTGTTGTTAGGTGCCATCAAGTTGATTTTTGGCTTATAGCAATTCCATGTGACAGAATAGAACTGCCCCATAGGGTTTTGTAGGTTGTAATCTTTGCGAGAGAAGATCACCACGTCTTTCTCCCACAGAACTTCTGGGTAGGTTCAAAACGTCAACCTTTCAGTTAGCAGCCAAGTGCTTAACCGTTGTGCAACCAGGTCTCCTTATTGGTAGTTTACACCTGGTATAAACAGACAGTCTGGTTTGGCTACTTAACTAGAGGCATAAAATTCACCGTGGGAAATTTTGATGGGAAAACCACGATTCTTTACACATATCTTGTTGGTTCTTTTCCAGAGATCAAGCAAGTCTTGTGTGACTAAAGAAAGGACCTTGGGGAACTGTACCTGGAAATCTCTCAGGTCCCTGATGTTTGTCTGTTTTCCTTCATTTTTCTGTATAGTAACTTTGCTTTAATTAAAGCCTTATCTAATTATGCTCTATGAAGGCTTACGAGTCACTTCATTTTCCAACCTATCCAACCCCACTCCCAGATGCGTGCACATCTCTTCTTAATTCAGCCTGCAGCTACCTCTACAATCTTGACAATATAGTGCAACAAACTTGAACAGTATTCATTAATATCCATTTACAGAAAATTGTCTTACTTAACCTAACTCCTCTCTCATCTCCTTAACTATCCCATATATTGTTGTTAGTTTTATATTTCTTAACCCATAAATTTTAGATGACATCTGCTTCTATGGGGAAAAAAAAAAACAATAAATATTTCTACACTCTCTCGTCTATTTCTTTCTAATTTCATCTTCCACTTCCAACAATTAATATTTTATTTTCTGTAGGCAGTCAAAGTCCATCACCCTAACATTTTGAAATTACATTTGTTGAAGAGTTGTGTAAAAGTCAATGAAAGGAAAATTTCTTTGTTTAATGCAGGGGAGTTAGCTTCCTCTGGCTTCATCTAAGTTTCTCCTTGAAAATGTGATAGACCTGATAACAGGCCCAATCTTTCAATTTTACAATACAAGGTCTCAGGTCTCTTGACCCTTGGAACCGAAATGCACACATCTGAAATTAACTCAGGAATCTCTGTATGAGAGACCATTATAAAGTGCATCTATTTTCTCTCAAGGAGATAAGAGAAGATATAATTGATCTTCTACTTTATTATGTAAAGCTGTATGAAATTTTGTCCAGAATTTCTCTAGTGACCTATCTGCATACATATAATCTGATTGCACACTCAATAAATAATTGTGTTTTCTCTTCCTTTATGTTGGCACCGAGGGCTGTTTGTATCGGCAGGACTTTTTATTCTCCCACAGTTGCCTACAGGTTTATTCTAAAATTAAAATCCAATGAAGTGTGCTGGCAAACCTATGATTATATAAATCTTATCCACCAAAATCTTGATATGAAAGAATGTATATGATTGAAGTAATTAAGCCTGTGCTATTTGAATAATTACGTTAGAGGCACCATGGTAGAATAGATTCTCTTTACATAGTACACCATCTATTTTGAAAATGTGTGGTACAAATTGAATCATAACTGCAACAAGACTTTGATAGATTTTATTTTACCTAGAAGAGGTAAAGGTATTTTTTTAAAATTTTATACAAGATATGTAGGACTCTATTTTTTTTAATGATCACACTGAGTGTCTTATGTCACATTAAAGCAAATCCCGTTTATAGTGGAATGCATCAGTCTCAGACATCTTGGCTTTATTATCCAATGCAAAATTGATTGCTGTTTCGATCTGCTGCATATAGTGGAATGTTGACTCCACAAATACTAACAACACAACCTGTTAACAGAAGAAAAGTGAACTTTCTTTTCGCTGCAATAAGGAAGTACGTTTCAGTAGAGCTTTGGCAATGTCTCAGAGCAGGGAAGCAAGGTCAGAATTTATTGAGAAGCAGAAGTTTGGTTTAAGGTGACTCATTCAATGCTGGTAGGCTTGATCAGTACTGGGTAAAAATCATGAGACAAAAGTCCAGCACTGGTAGGAAAAGCCAGGTGAGGATATCAAGGCAGGGGATTCAAAGAGTCTTAGGACACGCATTGTCAAAATTTTCCATCAAAGAGTTGATGGATTTTTCAGGAAATTCCATAATGAACAATCAACCATTTGCCTGGGCTAGAGGCCTGAGAAAGTACAGCAATGTCAATGAAGACTGGAATAGCAAAGTCATGTTATTGTAGGTATATGGAGAGAGAGAGTTTCAGTCCACACTGTCCAGGTGAAATGTTGGAGAAGAGAGTTTCAGTTTTCCATACATGTATTTTCTATTAAGTACTTTCTTGATTTTATTCCACTGTTTATAGTTTCTAATATATCTCTTTTCATTAAATTTAATTTTCATTTTGCTTACATACACCCATACGTATATGTTCAAGAAATTTTTGTGTGAAGTATTTGCTTATCTGAATATTTATTTGTTTCTGAATTTATATTTGTTTGGCTTTTTATTGAGTATCGAATCTGTGTTTTATTTCCCCTTATAATATTGTTACATTGATACTAACATTTATTATTGTCAAAGATAATTTGATGTCAATTTGATGACAATTACATATATGTATTCCTTGTGCTTTATATTCTAGAAATCTTTAATAAATGCAGTATGCCTAGTGATTATGGGATATATATATATATATATAAACTGTATATATACAGACAGTAGCCATGCATTAAATCATTCATTAGGGAAGTTTTTAAGGGATGGGAGGACCTTATGCCAGACCAATAAGGTTAGAATTTATGGGGGAGGATCTCTCATTCAAGTTCTTTGTGAGTATTTTCTAAATGATTCTAATATTACTGGGGAAAAAATTATATATATTGTTGTTTTTGTGTTCCATTGAATTGATTTCAACTCACTGAGACACTATAGGACAGAGTAGAACTTCCCCATGGGTTTACCTAGGCTGTAAATCTTTACAGGAGCTGATCTCCAGGTCTTTCCTCCCACAGAGCCGCTAGTGGGTTCGAACCACTAACCTTTCAGTTATCAGCCGAGCGCTTAACTGCTACTCCACCAGGACTCATATACATATATAATAGTCGTTTGTGTTTGTAGGCATGGTGTTTCTATTAACAAGTGTCACTTTAGAGCAATGTTAATAACTATGACTATTGGAATCAACCTAAAAATAGATGATGGAATTATTCAGGCCTGATGAAAGCTACACTAGGGATTCTTATCCTTTCTAGGCAGATCCTTCTACTTTTTTAGAACATTGCTTTAGGGGTCAGTGCTGCACTACAGGTAATTCTATATAAACATGTGGGCAAAGGTAAAAGCTAGAGAAGAATGATTGTCATAACTTTTAGGCATTAGTATAAATTTCAGCTTGTTTTCGTTAGGTGCTGTCCAGTCAGTTCCGACTCAGCTATCCTATATACAACAGAAGGAAACACTGCTCAGTCCTGCGCCATCCTCATGACCGTTGTTATGCTTGAGCCCATTATTTCAGCCGCTGTGTCAATCCATCTCATTGAGGGTCTTACTGTTTTTCGCTGACCCTCTACCTTACCAAGCATGATGTCCTTCTCCAGGGACTGATCCTGCCTGATAACATATCCAAAGTATGTGAGATGAAGTCTCTCCATTTCAGCCAATACCTGGCTAATAACCCCTCTGCTATTCATTTCATATCTTCCTCTTCTGTACTGTCTGCTTTGTGCCTCTCTAGGCTGCTTCTAGGTTGAACAATAGCCTTTTCCTGTGAGTGTATTGGACCATGACTCTCTCCACTGCATTTGATGTAGCTTTAAGTTTCCATCTGCCTCTCATGTTCAAAACATGTCAAAATCTCAATGCAGTCTATTATCTCCTTTCCAATTCTCTGTGTACTATTTTACTTTTTTTAAAAAAATTAATCTTTAGAGGGAGAGAAGAGATATATACTTGATATATAGATACAGATATTGATGTCATTCACTTTATGCCCCCTTTCAACTGTTTAAAAGTACAAAGGCATAGATAAAGGCTATAAGGACAGAATAAAATAAAATTGTGTTTACACTGTGCTTATACAAATGTCTGTATGGATATATTTGTATGCATGCTTTTTTGTAATTCAAGGTTGTTGTTTTTTTAATATCTAAAAAGGAAGTTCAAATATTTTCATCTATTGTCCTCCAACTTACAATTACAGTGTTTTTGTGTCTACTTATTTTAATAGAAATGTACCAGATAACTGGATTTGAAGCACTTTATCATTGTATCCTTATTGCTGATGAATTTCTCCTCTTGTGATTTCATCTCCTGTCTGTTCATGAATAATTTTCAAATACTGAACTATGATATTAAGACAACTTTCCTGAAATGAAACACACTATCGCCTGCACTGCAGGATACCCTGGCTGCCTGGCTTACACGTGCCAGTATATATATCAAAGGCAGAATTTTTGCATTCATCTCAAATGCCTCAATATTCTGCATATTCAGAGTCATTATGAAAAAGTGGAGTGTGCCTATGCCCGGGCTTTTATTAAATTAAGCAAGTTCTTTTTTCCTAGTGTTTTTTATATTAATTTTTTTAGGAATGATTTCAGAGGACAATATGTCAAGGTAAATACTATGATTAGGAGAAATATAGGGTTTCAAAAGAAACAGGCTAGTTTTGTTTTGAGTTCAGAATAATTAAGATTATCTCTTTAATTATACAGTTTAATTATACCATTAATGTCTCATTATTAATATCAGTTATGTTCTATAAAACCCCTGTAAATACCTAATTTATGAATACATACTAGCCTTGTTTGACCAAAGCTTGGAATTTTTCACCACTCTGCACATGTGCATGTCTGTGAATGACAAAAGTGCTGTCAGTTATTTTTTGCAAATAGGTGAATTTGTGAATACAGAATTCACAAATAATAAGTTCCAACTGTAAGTGGTTTAATTGTGCTTTCAAAATGTTAATTCCTGATAAGATGGCCCAAGATGATGGCTTAGTCAGAAGTACCATTCGGTCCCCCTACAGCAAAGACATGAGAAACCAAGTGAAACAGATACAGATGACAGTCTTGGAACCCTGAGCAGCAAACGGAAGGATGAAGAACTAGATCCAACACCAAAAGGAAGGAGAAAGGATGAAAACAGTGAACAAGGAGATTTATAGATGGTAGACACCCAGCCAACTGGTCTGGCGCAGCGTGGTCATCTTGAGACAAAGCAAGCAACATTCCCAGGTGAGGAGCACAAGAAGGCAAATTCACAGACTTCCCAATAGGAGACATAGATACTGTATAGACTAATCTGGAGTGAAGCAAAGTGAGCAGAACATGAAGCAGATCTAAGGAATGAAAGTGCAGGAAGGTGAGCAAGAGCTCCAATGATCCAGGTGACTACACAGCAGGAGGAAGGCAGAAAATAGGGACAGAACTACTCAACTATCAGAAGTCTCTGGTGGTTTGGGCTGAAAGTGTACATGAATGGGAGGATCCGTTGAGTGGCAACTGGAAATCCGGGACTCCTTACAGCCCCCTCCCTCACATTTGGTTGGGACCGGGCCCTGGTTGCCAGAGGAGGAGATCTCTCCCATCCTCCCACCCAACCGATAACCAGTGGTGTGTATCCCCACCTCACTCATTCAGCTTCTGATGGTGCAAGTCCCCTCATATCCCTCTGTCCCACCCATGGCTGGTAACGCCCACCTGCCCCACCTGCCTGGCAACCAGCAATGCAATCCCTGAAGCCACTGCATCTGGTGATCCACAGCACACATTCCTTGACCACTGGATCAAAGACTGGTGGCCCACCTTCCCAAACCATCCCCTCCCATGCCACCATACTTCCCTGGTGACCAGCATTGCATACTCCCATGCTGCCCACCCAGTGACCAGCAGCATGAGCTCCCTCTTCCCTGCAACCAGTGATGTGAGCTCCTGTGCCACCTGTCTGGAGACCTGTGATCTGTGCACCTCCACCCTGACTACCTGGCAAACAGCAATGTACACCGAAGGTGCCCATAAGCGGGCAACAAGTGAGAGCGCTTCTTGCACCCATGCCAGGTAACCAGCTGAACAGATGATGCATCACCACATCAGCAACACCCATCACATCCCAACAGGTGCCATCTCCACCTCTGCCAAAAGATGAGCAGGAGGTCTTAGTGCCCTCCTCCAACGTCTACCTGACTGCAACATACACTTGCCCCACCCAGACAGTTCCAGCAGGCCGACTGCACATGCACTGAAACCCTTTGATACCCCACCACCTACTGATACTCCAGTCTGTGCATGCACAGAGGGCCTATCCCATCTATTTGGAAAGCACTCGCTCACAGCAGCTATGGAGATGTACTGCCCTAATCTCCACAAGACACACTAACTGCTAGCATCAACCCAGGAGGACCCTCAATC
The DNA here is from genome assembly GCF_000243295.1 of Trichechus manatus latirostris. Lineage (NCBI taxonomy): Eukaryota > Metazoa > Chordata > Mammalia > Sirenia > Trichechidae > Trichechus > Trichechus manatus. The sequence goes on along the minus strand of NW_004443948.1, from coordinate 22,020,196 downwards.
CCACAAGGGCCATAGAGGGACTTTGACCACCAAACATCAGGGAGAGAACCTGCTCTCCTACCTCCACTCACCTAAATGCCTCCAAGACAGAAGACAATAACAAATCATATGTAGAAACAGCGTAAGATGAATCAAATAAGTGAGAAAAATAATGAGGAAGAATAGATAATAGAACAACCTGATAAGGAATTCAAAATATTTGTTTTTAAGCTCCTCAAAGGGATCAAGGAAAACACAGATAAAACCCTAGAAGAATTCAGGGAAAAAACACAATAATAAAATAACAAACATTAAACACAATTAGAAACCACACAAAAACAACAACTAAAAATCCAGATAATTAACAATAAAATATCAGAAATGATAAATCAATGGAAGGATATAGAAGTAGAGTTGAATCAATGGAAGAAAGAACAAATGAAATAGAGTAAAAATCCCTTGATACTAATTTGTGTGAGGAGCAATCTGAAAAAAAAAAAAAAAAGAAAAATGAAGAAAGCCTAAGACCTATGTGAGACACCTTATTTTTCCTTTTCCACTTATTATAGTGTGGGTCCCGTCCACCCCCCCACCCACCCACTGTACACTGCCTTGAACCCTTTGTGGATCGAGACATGTATGTGTAAACTTTTTGTTGTCTTGTAACTGTTCTGTTTAGACTGAGTTTTTTTCTGGGCTAGACTCAAAGCTCCAACAAGCCCCCTGCCTGGCAACTAGAGTCTCCATTAGGCTTATCACCGTGCTGGACACATGCACCCACTGCCATCAAGTCGATTCTGACTCATAGCGACCCCATAGGGTTTCCAAGGCTGTAAATCTCTACAGAATCAGACTGTCACATCTTTCTCCCACAGAGCAACTGGTGGTTTCAAACTACCAATCTTTCAGCCAGCAGTCAATTTCTTTAACCACTGTGCCACCAGTGCTCCTTTGGGCATACACTATGTACCTAACTCTGGGCTACTGATTGACAATTTAACATCACGTAACCCACTCCTAGAGCCCTTGTGGTGCAGTGGCCAAGAGCTGTGACTTCTAACCAACCAAAAGGTTAGCAGTTTGAATCCACCCACTGCCCCATGGAAACCTTATGGAGCAGTTCTACTCTGTCCTATAGGGTCACTTATGAGTCAGAATCGACATGACAGCAATGTATTTTTTTTGTTTTTTAACTCACTCCTAGCCATGCTCAAGTTACTGGTACATTCACATACACCTTGGATTATTCAAATCCTATCCCTCCGCATACCACTTTCATAGGAACAGGAATTCCAGAAGAGCAGGAGGAAAAAAAAAAAAAGTACAGAGAGAACCTTTGAAGATATATTGGCAGAAAACTTCCCAAATGTCATGAAAGAAGAGAAAGTTTCCATACAAGAAGATCAACAAACTGCACAGAGGATAGAGACTAAAAGAAACTCAACAGAGACAACCAAAGAAAGACAAAGAAAGAATTCTGAGAGCAGCTCATGAAAAATGAAATATCACTTACAAAGGGATACCAACAAAACTAAGCACTGATTTCTCATCGGAAACCACGCAGACAAAAAGGCAATGAGATGATATACACAAAATTCTAAAACAAAAAAGAATTGCCAACCAAGAATCTTATATCCAGCAAAACTGTATTTCAAAAATGATGGCAAAACTAGGATATTCCCATATAAGCAGAAATTAAGAGAATTTGTAGAAACCAGACCAGCCTTATAAGAAATACTAAAGGGGGTCCTTTGGACAGAGAACCAACAACATCAGACAACAACCTGAAATAAAGACATACAACAGCATCAATCAGATAAACACTTCACAGAAATTTAGTAGAGCTGTAAAACTGATGACAAGGAACCAGAAATGTTAAGCTGTAAACCACAACAACTTCAAAACAAAAAAAATGAATAAATAGTATAGTTATAGAACTTCCATGTGGAAAGGAAGTCAAGATGATATCAAGACATATTAGACTGCTTTAAATTTAAGAAGATAAAGGTGAATTTTGGAGTAACCACAAAGAAAATTAATTTACATAATCACCAAAATAAAGGTGAAAATCAAAAAGACTCAGTAAATGTAAAAACAGCAACAACAAAAGATGGCAAACGAAAATCCATATATAAAAAAACTCATCACAAGAAATTAAGCAGAACTAAGAAACTGTTAACACCAATAAAAAATGAATAAATAAATAACGAAATGACAGCAGTGAATTCATACATATTGATAATCACATTGAACATAAATGGATTAAATGCACCAGTCAAGAGACAGAGAGTGGCAGAATGGATAAAAAACAAGATCCATCAATATGTTGCCTACAAGAGACACATCTTTAGACACAAAGACATAAATAGTTTAAAATTCAAAGCATGGGAAAAGAATACCAACCAAATAGTAAGCAAAAGAGAGCAAAGAGTGGCAATAATAATCTCTGATAAAATAGACTTTAGGTCAAAATCTATTATAAGAGACAAAGAAGGGCATTATATCGTGATTAAAGGGTGAATTCACCAAGAAGAAATAACAAATGATAAATATTTATGTGCTTAATGACAGAGCTCTAAAATACATGAAACAAAATCTAACAGAATTGAAAAGAAAAATAGTCAGTTCTACAATATTAATAGGAGACTTTAACCCACCACTTTTTGATGATGGGCAGAACAACTAGAAAGAAACTCAACAAAGACACAGAAGATCTAAATAACACAATCAATAGACTCAACTTCATAGACATATACAGAACATATCACCCAGCAGAAATACAGTACACACTCTTCTCTAATGTAAATGGATCTTTCTCCAGAATTGACCGTATCTTAGGCCACAAAGCAAACCTCAATAAATTCAAAAACATTGAAATAACACATAGCATCTTTTCTGACCATAATGCTATAAAACAAGAAATCACTAACATAAAGAACAAGGTAAAATAAATAAATACATAGAAATTGAATAACACCTTACTTAAAAACTATTGGATAATAGAAGGAATTAAAAATTAAATTAAAAGATCATTAGAATCAAATGAGAATGAAAACACAATATACCAAAACTTTTTGGACACAACAAAAGCAGTGCTCAGAGGAACATTTATAGCAATAAAAACACAATTCAAAAAAGAAGAAAGGTCCAAATTCAATAACTTAACCCTACAACTTGAGCAAATAGAAAAGGAACAGCAAAAGAAGACCACAGCTGCCAGAAGAAAGAAAATAATAAAGATCAGAGCAGAAATAAATGAAATAGAAAATTAAAAACAACAACAACAAAAAATAGAATAATCAACAAAACTAGAAGTTGATCCTTTGTGAGGATCAAAAAATTGACAAATCACTGGCCAAACTGATAAAGGAAAAAAATGAGAAGATGCAAATAACATAAATAAGAAATGAAATGGGTGACATTATAACAGAACCAACAAAGATAAAGAGGATCATAATAGTATACTATGAAAAACTGAACTCCAACAAATTCTAAAACCTAGAAGAAATGGGAAAATGTCTAGAAACACACTACCTACCTAAACTAACATGAATAAGGGTGGAAAATCTGAACAGACCCTAACAAAAAAAGAAATTGTTGATATCATAAAAAAAACTCCCAACAACAATAAAAAAAAGCTCAAGCCCAAATATTTTAACTGGAGAATTCTACAAAGCATTCAGAGAAGAGTTGACATCAATTCTATTCAAACTATTCTAGAACATAGAAAAGGAAAGAATACTACCTAATTCATTCTATGAAGCCAATATAGCCCTGATACCAAAGCCAGGCAAGGATATCACAAAAAAAGAACATTACAGACAAACATCCCTGATGAATATAGGTATGAAAATTCTCAACAAAATTCTAGCCAACAGAATTCAACAGCATATCAAAAAAATCATATATCATGATCAAGTAGGATTCATGTCAGGTATGTAAAGATGGTTCAAAAAAATTGAACAACATAGTTCACCACATAAATAAAACAAAAGAAAAGAACCACATGATCATCTTAATTGATGCAGAAAAGGTATTTGATAAAACCCAACATCATTTCCCAATAAAAAAACTCTCAGCAAAATAGGAATAGAAGGAGAATTCCTCAGCATAACTAAGGGCATACATGCAAAACCAACAGCCAACATTACTGTCAGTGGAGAAATATTGAGAGCATTCCCCTTAGAATGTAACTGAGACGAGGATGCCATTTAACACCACTCATATTCAATGTTGTATTTGAAGTCCTACCTAGAGCAATAAGGCAAGGAAGGGAAATAAAGAGTATCCAAATTGGAAAGCAAGAAGTAAAACTATCCTTATTCAAAGATGACGTGATCCTACACATAGAAAATCCCAGAGACTCCTCAGAAAGTTACTGGAACTGATAGAAGGATTCGGCAAAGTGGCAGGGTTCAACATCAACACACAAAAATCAGTTGGGTTCCTCTACACTAACAAGGAGAACTCTGAAAAGAAAATCAAGAAAACAATACCATTTACAATAGCTCCCAAAAGGATAAAATATCTAGGAATAAACCTAAGCAAGGACATAAAAGACTTATACAAGGAAAACTGTAAAATGCTCTTGCAAGAAACCAAAAGAGACCTATGTAAATGGAGAAAATTCCATGCTAATGGATTGGAAAACCTAACATTGTGAAAATGTCAATATTATCCAAAGCCATCTATAATATAATGCAATCCTGATCCAAATCCCAACAACATTCTTTGATGAAATGAAAAACTGATCTCCAATTTTGTGTGGAAACGAATGAGGTCCCGAATAGCTAAAGCAATATTGAAGAAGAACAAAGTAGGAGGCCTCACACTTCCCCATCTCAAAACTTACTACACAGCCACAGTAATCAAAACAACGTGATACTGCTTCAATGACAGATACATAGACCAATAGAATAGAATTGAGAACCCAGAATAAGGCCATTCATCTCCAGGCAGCTGATCTTCAACAAAGGATTGAAGTCCATTCAATGAGGAAGAAACAGTCTCTTTAACAAATGGTGCTGGCAAAACTACTTACCCATTTTCAGAAAAATGAAACAGGATCCATACCTCACACCATGCACAAAAACTAACTCAAAATGGCTCAAAGACCTAAATGTTAAAGCTACAACTAAAATTCCTGGAAGGTAATAGAGGAACAAAACTGGAGGACCTAATTTTCAGCATAAATAAACTATTAAACACAACTAAAAATGTATGAACAAGAGCAGATAATTTAGATAACAAGGTCCTACTAAAAATAAAATACTTATGCTCATCAAAAGTTTTTACCAAAATAATAAAAAAAGAACCTACAGTCTGGGCAAAAAAAAATTTTGGCAACCACATATGTGGCAAGGGTCTAATCTTTAAAATATATAGCAAACTTGAACAACTCAACAACACAATCCAATCAAAAAATGGGCAAAGGACTTGAACGGACACTTCACAAAAGCAGTATTCTGATGACCAACAAATACATGAAAAGATGCTCACAATCATTAGTAAGTAAAGCCGTGCAAATCAAAACTACAATGAGATACCATCTCACCTCTGTAAAAAGGGCAATAATTAAAAAAAAAAAAAAAAGAAACAGAAAACAACAAAGGCTGGTGAGGTTTTGGAGAGACTGGAACACTTATACGCCACTGATGGGATTGTAAAATTGTATAACCAGTATGGAAAAATGGTATGGCACTTCCTCAAAAAGCCAGAAATAAAAATACCTTAGGATCCAGCAATCCCACTCCTAGGTATATATCCAAAAGATATAAGAACACTGACATGAATAGACATATGCACACCTATGTTGATTGCAGCATTATTTACAGTAGCAAAAAGATGGAGGCTACCTAAGTGCCCAGCAATGGAGGAATAAACATCTGTGCTACATATGTTCAATGGAATACTTCGCAGCTATAAAGAATAATGAGGAGTCTGCAAAACATCTTATAAAATGGATGAATCTGGAGGACATTATGCTGAATAAAATAAGTCAATCACTAAAGGACAAATATTGTATGGTCCCACTATTATAAAAAGCTAGACTGTATGAAGAAGAATGGGACATCAGGATTGTAGGAAGACTCATTAATGACCTGCATTATGCAGATGACACAACCTTACTTGCTGAAAGTGAAGAGGACTTGAAGCACGCACTGATGAATATCAAAGATCACAGCCTTCAGTATGAATTACACTTCAACATAAAGAAAACAAAAATTCTCACAACTGGACGAATAAGCAACATTATGATAAACTGAGAAAAGCCTGAATTTGTCCAGGATTTCATTTTACTTGGATCCACGATCAACTACCATGGAAGTAACAATCAAGAAATCAAAAGATGCATTGCATTGGGCAAATCTGCTACAAAAGACCTCTTTAAACTGTTAAAAATCAAAGATATCACCTTGAAGACTAAGGTACACCTGCCTCAAGCCTGATTTATCAGAGATAGGATGAAATAAGGACCTGGGATATTTTTACCTTTTTGGAGAGCACTTTCCTGGCTTCTAGTTATAGGAGAGAAGTCCCTGAGAGGCACAAATGGTCAAGCACTCGACTACTAGCTGAAATGTTTGTGGTTTGAACCTACCCATAGGCACCTCAGAAGACAGGCCTGGCAATCTGCTTCCAAAAGGTCACAGCTTTGAGAAACATATGCAGTAGTTCTACCTGTACACATGGGGTCACCCTGAGCCAGAAATGACTCAGTGGCAACAACAACAAGAGGTAGGGACAGAAGGTCGAAGCTTCATGTTCAGCTACCAGAATGTGTATTGAGAAGATACTTGGGTGAAAATTCTATGATTTAAAAATAGTAAAGGTAATGATGTTAGCAAAACATAAGTGAAGTACGTAGCTCCAATGAACCGACCCTCTATAGAAACATTTAAAAAGCAACCAGAATCAACTTTGGCAGAGCATTGGAAAATAGTCAAAGGTTTATAGCAACCAAGTGAATATCAAGTCAATAAAAGAGCAACTTAAAAATGATAGGACATTTTTATCTGCTCTTGTCCCACTCCCTTCCCTGGCGAGGCAGTGGTCTTGAGGATGGCAGCCTGTGTGTCCAGTATGGATCGCTGGTCCCTAGTCCCAGAAGGAGTAGAGAAGACTTTATTATCAAATAATTGTATTTGACTGTTCTAACGTGTCTGGGGGCTGTCAGAAGTACTGAGGCAAGGTTTTTGTCTTCGTTTTGTATAAGTCAGAACTCACTCAGGTAAAAAAGAAGTAAATAGGCATTCCTGAAAAACCTTGCAAGGCAAATGAAAAACCCACAGTCACCTGGGGCAAAATATTAAAGCTGAAATAAACATTGGAGTGCCTCAAGCCTTCTAGAAAAACCTGAGCAAACAGTTTCTTTAGGGAAATTACAGCATTCAAAAGCTCCCGTTTATACTGGTAAATATAGAAAGCCAAGTACATGCCCAGGTCATGATGTATTCTCAGAAAAGGCTTGAGAAGATCCTAGTTTTACCTATGGTTGATCTCTAGGCTCAGTGAAAGCAGGAGGTAAAGTGTAAGCTAGAATTATAAACTGCCTGGCTAAGTGTTGAAGGAGTGTCTCAGCTCAAAGTGAATAGGCAAAATTGGGAGAGGTTTTTTCCTTTTTATTCTTTCTTTTTATTTTCTTTGTCTCTCCTTTTCTCTTTCCTCAGTCTTTCCCTCTTTTTTTCTCTTTTTTATTGGTTCCTGGCATTCAAGGAAATATTTGTCAAACGAATAGCTGCACACAAGCTAAAGGAGCAGAGAGTATGGAGACAAACAATACAGACTTTACAGAAATAATTTAGAAAAACACTGAAGAAGTGAACAACTATACTCCATAGCAAGAAACAGAAACTGTGAGAAAGGGCAAAACTTCCATTTTCAGAGTTACACTATAATATACAAACAGTTCAGTTAGAAAAAAAAAAAACACAAACTACGAAGCATGCAAAAAATGTAATAGAAATTCTCTCTGAGGAAGCACAGAAATTGGACTTACTAGACAAAGACTTTAAATCAATTGTCTTAAATGGGCTTCAAGAGTTAAATGAAACTGTGGACAACGAACTAAAGGAAAGAAGTAGAATGATGTATGAAAAATAAAGAAGATCAACAAAAAGATAGAAATTATATAAAGGAATTAAATTATGGAGAAATTTGGAGTTGAAAGGAACAATAACTGAAATTTAAAAAAAAAAACTTACTAGAGGGTTTTAATAGAATGTTAGCAAAGAATCAGTGAACTCAAAGATAGGTCAATTGGAATGATCCTGTGTAAAGGATTGAAAGTAGAAATATTGAAAACAATTGAAGAGAACCTAACAGACCTGTGATACCAAGTATATCAACAGATGTACAATTCAAATTTCAGAAGGAGAGGAGAGATAGAAAGGGGCAGAAAGAATATCTGAAGAAGTGATGGCCCAACACTTTCTAAATTTGATAAAATAAAAGTATCCGCACATTCAAAAAGCTTAATAATTTCTAAGAAGAATAAACACAAAGAGATCCATACCAAAACATATTACATTCCAATTGCCTAAGCCAAATATGTAGAAAGAATAGTTAAAGCAGCACATACAAGGGATTCTTAATAAAATTAGCAGCATATTTGTCATCATAAAGCACAGAGGCCAGAAGAGTGTAAGATGACATTTTTAAGTGTTGAAAGAATAAAACTCTCAACGAATAATTCTATATCTGGCAAAACTATCCTTTTAAAATAGAGAAATTAAAACATACCAAAACAAATAAAAATCAACAGAGTCCATCACTATGTAGACCTGTCCTACAAGAAATGCCAAAGGAAGTCCTAACAGCTAAAATGATAGGACACTAGGCAGTAACTTCATGGCATAGGAATAGATAATGAACAATGGTAAAAGTAACTCCAGTATTAGAAAATCTTATGTTATTATATTAAGTTTTTTTTTTAACTCCTCTTTTAATTTCCTATATAAATTGAAAGAAAAACTCATGACACAATGATTATAAACCAATGTTGATGAGTATAAAATATATAGAGATGTAATTTGTGACAATGACAGCATAAGGGTTGGGTGAGCTTCATAGAAGCAGAGCTGCTTCTAAAACGTATGTGATCTGCTTCTAAAAGGTCACAGCCTTGAAAAAAGCAGTTCTACTCTGTACGCGTGGGGTCACCATGTGTTACTGTCTTAGGCTGGGTTCTCTAGAGAAGCAAAACCAGTAAAGCGTACAGATATATACAGCGAGATTTATATCAAGGAAAAAGCTCACGCAATTGTAGAGGCTGAAACATCACAAGTCCGTGGATCAGGATAGAGGCTTCTCCTGAATCATGTAGCTGCAGGGGCCAGAGACCCCAAGATCTGCAGGTTGGACAGTAGGGCTCTTGTTCACAGGCTGTGAAGAGTGACGTATCTCAAGATGGATAGACAAGACTGCAAGGCTTCTCCTGATTCACATAACTGCAGGGGATGGTGAACCCAACATCGGCAAGTCAGAGAACAGGGCTCTTGCTCATAGGCTGTGAAGACTGATGAATTCCAAGGTTGGCAGATAAGCTGTTAGCTCAAGGCCCAAGAACTGGAGGTCAGACAAACAGGAGGCAGCTGCAGGATCCAGAGCAGGCAAAAGCCAGAACATCCACTTATATTCAAATGTAGGCCACATGCCCAAGGAAAATCCCTTTTAACTGACTGGCTACTCAAAACAGATCCCATCATGGGGATGATCACACATAAACACTGAGAATCATGGCCCAGCCAAGATGGCACATAATCTTAACCATCACAGTCAATATGAGTCAGAATCAACTCGAGGACAACGAACTACATGAATAACTCAAAGGAATTGAAAATAGATACTCAAACAAATGCATGTACACATATACATGTACAAATACATACTATACATGTCCATAGCAGCACTATTTATAATAGCTAAAAGGTGTAAACAATCCATATGTGTATGAATGGATGAATGGATAAACATAAGAAAAGATGCTGAAAATAATATAAATGGAAGGTCATCAACCTTAATTTTAAATCCCAGTTGTCTTGAAAACTTTTCTGGAGTAAGTTAAGGAATAGCAACATATACTAATAAATAAATTACTAAATTTCCTTTAAATGATGTTTCTTTCACTAAATCACATGATTCTCTGTAAATGGAAAGCTTTAGAGGCATAGGTGCAACTAATATTAAATGTATCACCTTGCTTAGTGTTGTAGCAGGATAATATTTTGACATTTACATTACATGTTTTGGTAATATTTATCTGAAATATAAATAAAATAGGGAGTCCTCCTTATTTTACATCAGTACCTGGCATCAAAGACTAATGGAAGAGAGAACACATCAGAGTAAAGGAAGAATAAGAAAAAAAAAAGTACTCATTGAAATAAAGTATTTGTACTTGCTCAGCATGAAACTTTAGAAAAAATGTATGCTTGTGATAAAAAAATCTAATTTTTACTCTAAATCATAATTCATTCAAAAAGCATCATATCATGATGGACTTAATATGAAGACTTTCTGAGATTTAAAATGCCTTTTACAGAAATGTTTTCAACCACACAAATTAATATTAAAATCAGTGGATCTTCACACTTACTGGGATATTCTGATCATATAACATATTTTACTACATTGACTGTTTATACTGAAGTCCTACATTGTTTTGATCTGTTTTTTCAACTTTTTATCTTTCTACTAGATATTTTTGTACCTTGGAATACACTAGAAGTAGTTAAATTGAAAATAATAGATTTAAATTAATGAGAAAATGCAAATGAATGTTCTGAGTAAATATTTAAGATTTAGTCAATCAAAAGTAAAATATTTTTACACCATTCTTCTTCTTCTTTTTTTTTTTCTTATTTCCCCTTTGGAATTCATTTAACCATCATCCACTGAAAGCTGTGCAGGTGACTCAGTACTGCCGTCATTATTCATGGAAACAGAAGCAAAGACAACTACAGACGCTTTTGTTCTTAATCGTCAAAACAAGACATGCCAACAATAGCCACAAAGCAGTGGATTCAGTAGTAATTAGAGATTTGAAGGCCCTTTGTGAAGCTGTTATTCTTTAAAAACCTTTAGTCCTTCCAGCTTCTTAAGAGTTCCTCATATATTCTATGACTCTGACTTGTGTCAAATGACCTGTAGTAACTGCCCAAAGAAAGTTCCTAAGCTAAAGAAATGCAGCACAATTTGCCTTTCCAAGACTCAACACCATGTATTGCCAACAAATCTCCTTTTTACTGCGATATATATAAGCACATAAAGGCATCGATATAATAAATTAATTTTCATTGAGCCCTTGTTACTATGGTGCTTTTGTTAGTTGTCCTCAAGTTGATTCCAACTCATGGTGATCCCAAAGGTGCAGAGCAAAACTGCTCCATAGGGTTTTCAAGGCTGTGACCTTTCTGAAGCAGATTTCCAGGCCTGTCTCCCGAGGTGCCTCTGGATGTGTTAGAACAGCCAGGCTTTTGGCAAGTAGTCAAGGGTTTAACCATTTGACCTACACAGGGACGACTCCTTCTTGGTGTAAAATGATCTAACTAAATGACATAGGGCATGAAAAGCATATAAAATGATTTCATAGTCCTTTCTGTGGGCAGATGCTGAAAGAGTAACTATCTTCAGCATCAAGTATCTTCGAGTTTAATCCCCGGCAATAGCAAAGGAAGTATTTTTGGAGGACAATGTATTGTTAAGCAGAACTATGTTCTGTGACTTTATTCTATAATGTTAAGCTTAAAGATTACCTCACAGAATGCAATTACCAATGGCCAGAAGTAGTTTGAAGGACTTATGACTCAAGAATATTGAATAAAAAACAAAACAAAACAAAAAAACCCATTCCCATCGAGTCGATTCTGACTCATTGCGACCCCACAGGACAGAGCAGAACTGCCTCATAGGGTTTCCAAGTCGCGGCTGATGGATTCGAACTGCCGACCTTTTGGTTAACAGCCATAGCTCTTAACCCCTGCACCTCCAGGGCTCCAAGAATATTGAACACAGGTTTCAAAATTTGTTTGATGATGAGCCAACTACATTTAGTTTATACCAATAGATCAATAATAAAATAATGACCCTGTTTTTGCTGTATCTAACATCTCATAAAGTAGCGTCTGATGGCAAAGAGATCATAGGACAGAAGAGCACATTTTAAACTGCTTCTAAAGATTTTGTAACTTTTTTTTTAAAGAAGTATCTTTAAACCTTTTTTCTCTAGGTCTTTCTCTTTTTAAACGATTTTAATAACCAGGAATTTCTTCTTGTTATATGTAAAATTTAATCAATACTCTGAAAAACAAGTCCTGCCAATGTGAAACTTGGCGGGGACTATTATCTCTGAACTACTTCTTGTATTAACCTCTGTAGTATAACAGAGACTGTAAGCCTCTCGGGAATAACAGTAACCACAGTGACAGGAGAACACCTGGTTACTGGCATTTCAAACCCTATAATAGATGCCCAGACAGGTCTCCAGACACGTGCTGAAATTACTAGGGTGTGTTAGACCATGACAGTTGATAAATTATACCAGACACAATCTGGAAATGGGTTTCTAAACTTGATCACCCTCTCTGAAGGGAAAGATACTGTTTGCCTACTTGGAAGAACACTCTGCTGAATATTCCAAAGGAAAAAAATATATGTATAAGATAAACATAATGAGTAACAGGAAATGGCAAAATTAGAGAACAAAATAATGTAAAAAATAGGAACGTTCTAAAGTAACATACATACAATAAAATTAATGTCTATCAAATAATGAACGTTTCTTGGATGCTTAAACTTCTTATGCACAAGGACACAACACAGCTAGAAGTAACTATATAACATTTTAAAAAGGTAATTTAAAAAGTTCTAGAAACAGATAATTTCAAACTAAAATGAATTATTGTATTGAAGAGAAAATTAGGGAATTATTTTTTAACTCATTTAAGGGTTGTATTTGTACTACGAAAAAAAAACTTAGTCTCAAAAGTACTATTTAAGCAAATAATGTAAACACAATTATGTAAATTTTAGCACACTAAACTCACTAGTGTATATAAAATGTAAATACAAACAAGTTGCATTTAAGATAGGAATGCAAAGATACTTAGTTTCCTGAAGCCGCTGTAACAAAATACCACAAATCTGGTGGCTGTAAATTAAACAAATCTATTTTCTCAGTTCTGGAGGCTGGAAGTCCAAATCTGGGGCATCTACAGGCTTATACTCTTCTCTCTACTATCCTGGCAGCCATGGGAGTTTCTTAGAGGCCCTTGACTTGCAGACAGATCCACACAGGCTGTATTTTCCCAGTGGGTGTCACTGTTTCCATGTCTGTCCTTCTCTTTTATAAAACACCACTCAGAAGATATTAAGATTAGGGCCCACCCTAATCAGGTATGACCTCTGTAATTCAACTGATAATTACCTGCAAAGGAAAACCTTATTTCTCCAAACAAGGTCATATTCACAAGCGTGATGTTTAGGACTTCTACATAACTCTTTCAGGACAGAATTCAATCCATAACACTCCACCCACTTACTCCAAAACACCCATGTCCTTCCCACAGGTAAAATACATTCACCCCATCTCAACATCCCCAGGGGTCTTAATGTTTTCCAGCATCAGCTCTAAGTCAAAATATCATCTTTTGTAACATCTAAATCAGGTATGGGCGAAATTCTGGGTATGTTCCATGCTGGGGCAAAATTCCTTTCCATCTGAGGACCTGTGAAACCTAGAATACATGTTATCCACTTTCAAGTTACAGTGGAGAAACAGATATAGATATTCACATTTCAAAAGGGAGAAATTGGAGAGAAAGAAGAGGTCATGGATACTAAGCAAATCTGAAATCCAGCAGGAAAAAAATTCATTCAATAAAGAGGCTTGGAAACAATTTTCCATTTTCCAGGCACCTCAGGCAGTCCTGCCCTTCAGCTTCTGATCCTTAGTCCTTGTGTGGCACTGTTCTTTCAGTCTGCTGGGATGGTAGCCTCATCCCCTTGGCTTTGTGTGGCCCCGTTCTACCTGGCTACCATGATATTTGCCTACCTCCCCATATCTGAGTGACCCCATTCACCTAGCCCACCAGGTTGATGGGCTTTCCCCACTCCACTTTGGCCTGTGCCCCTGTTCTCCTCCCCAATAAGATGGCAGATTTTTACTCCTTAGAATCAAGGTGGTGGTCCCACCCTCTGAAATAAAGAAAGAAATGACCCCACCTCCTATGCTTGTGTCTGCAGTCTTGCTGGTCTCTGAACCGCCCCTGGAATGGTCCTTTCCTTTTCTTGAATGACAACACATGTTTTCTGACAAATAGATCATTGGCCCATTTCCTGCCTTTGAAATTCCAGGAGGCTGATTCTTTTCCTTCATTTCATCCTGTCTTTGTCTTCTTCATGCTAAGCCGAAAGAATTTCCACTGAGGTGGTTGACTGGATCCATATGTCACACACCAATCTCTTTAGCAAATTGTTATCCAATCAAACCCTTATTGTTTCCTTAATTTTACAGTAGAATTATTCAAATCTTCAAGTTCTTCAAGTTTCAAAACTTTAATTCATTTCTGAATTTATCTCTTTGCTATAAGCAGCAAGAAGAAATCAGGCTTCACCTTGAAGATTTTGCTTAGAAATCTCAGCCAAATATCTAAGTTCATCACTTACAAGTTGTACTTCCCCCAAATCATTTGAACATAATGCAACCCGGTTCTTTGCCACCTTATGACAAGGATCATGTTTCCTCCAGTAGCCAATAATATATAAGTCATTTCCTTTTAAGCTTTTACCAGAGCACATTCAGCATACACATTTCTAGCAACGTTCTGTTCTTGACAATAGAAACTTTCTCTACAGGTCTCCTCATTTTCTTCTTAAGTCTCTGCCAGAATTGCCTGGCAAATCCATAATTTACCAACAGTTTTTCCAAAGCAATTTACACTTTTACCATCAAGCTTCTCAAAACTCTTACAGCCTTATCTATTACATAATTCCAAAGCCCCTCTACATTTGTAGGTATTTCTTACAGTAGTACCTCATTTATCAGTACCAAGCTATGTCTTAGTTTCCAGAGACTACCAGAACAAAATACCAACAAAGAGGTGAACTAAATAACATACATTTATTTTCTCATAGTTCTGAAAGCTAGAATTTTCAATTTAGGGTGTTGGTAGGGCTACACTCTCTCTCGGTTGGCTCTAGGGGAAGATGCTTCCTGGTACTTTAGGTGTTTCTTGGTGTTCTTTGCTGGTAGACATATCATCACATGTTGTCTTACCCTTTTGTGAGTGACTATGTTTCTCTATCTGTTCTTTCTGTTATTAGATGCCACTCAGAAGGGATTAGAATTATGACCCAGTCTACTCCAGTATGACTTTTTTAAATTCAACTGACAGCTACTACAAAGAAACATTCTGTTTTCACAAACAAGGTCAGATTCACCAGTCCAGGGGTGAGGACTTCAGCATATCTCTTTGGGGACACAATTAAATCCGTAACAGATAGCTTATTATTTGAAACTGCTTAAATAATTGCCACTCATTAATAGGTTTAAGGTTTAAAAGTTGAAGTGATTGATTCAAGTTCTCCAGAAATCTATTTGATTATATTCAATATTCTTTCATGATAAAAATTCTTGTCAATCTAGGACTAGATTTTTTTTTTCCCATACAAAAATTTATACACATTGTTATGTGACTCTGATTGCTCTCCCCATACTGTAACAGCATGCTCCTCCTTTCCACCCCTGATTCCCCATGTCCATTCAACCAGCTCTTAACCCTCTCTGCCTTCCCATATCACCTCCAGACAGAAGCTGCCCATTTAGTCTCTTATATCTACTTGAGCCAAGAGGCACACTCCTCATGAGTATCACTTTCTGTCCCACAATCCAGTCCAATCCCTGTCTGAAGAGTTAGCCTCAGAAATTGTTTTAGTTCTGGGCTGATAGAGAATCTGGGGGCCAGGCTTTCTGGGGTTCCTCCAGTCTCAGTCAGACCATTAAGTCTGGTCTTCTTACTAGAATTCGAGATCTGCAGCCCACCTTTCTCCTGCTCCATCCGGGACTCTCTGTTGTATTCCCTGTTAGGGTGGTCATTGGTGGAAGCCGGGCTCCATCTAGTTCTTCTGGTCTCAGGCTGATGAAGTCTCTGGTTTTGTTTTAATGTCATCATCTTTTACATATTAACATCTGTTTCCCTATTTTCAGTGTTTTAGCTTTAATTTACTTTTGTGACTTCACTATCTGGGTTGATATCTGGTTGCTCTGTCCTTTGTTCTAGTCTTGGGTTGTTCTCTGATGTTACTATTTTTCTAACCGGAAGACTCCCTTTAGTATTTCTTGTAATTTTGGTTTGGTTTTTGCAAATTCCCTAAACTTCTGTTTATCTGGAAATGCCCTAATTTTGCCATCATCTTTGAG
>NW_004443948.1:21947393-22003697 GCF_000243295.1 Trichechus manatus latirostris | reverse complement strand
TTTTTTTTCTTGAAGGCTTTATATATGTCATCCCATTGCCTTCTTGCCTTCATGGTTTCTGCTGAGTGCTCCAAACTTATTCTTATTGACTCTCCTTTGTAGATGACTTTTCCTTTATCCCTAGCTGCTCTTAAAATTCTCTCTTTATCTTTAGTTTTGGCATGTTTGATTATAATGTCTTGGTGACTTTCTTTTGGGATCTACCTTATGTGGGGTTTCATGAGCATCTTGGTTAGATAACTTGTCATTTTTCACAATATCAGGGAAGTTTTCTGACAACAAATCTTCAACAATTCTCTCTGTATTTTCTGTTATCCCCTGTTCTGGTACTCCAGTCACTGTTAGGTTATTTCTCTTGATAGAGTCCCACATAATTCTTAGGGTTTCTTCACTTTTTTAAATCGTTTTGTCTGATTTTTCCTCAAATAAGTTAGTGTCAAGCGCTTTATCTTCAATCTCACTAATTCTGACTTCCATTGCCTCAATTCTGCTCCTACGACTTTCTATTGAGTTGTCTTATTCTGAAATTTTATAGTTAGTCTTCTGGATTTCTGATTGCTGTCTCTCTGTGGATTCTTGCAGCTTGTTAAATTTGTCATTATGCTCTTCTCTAATCTTTTTAATTTCCTCTATTTTGTTCTCTGCATTTTGCTTAATCTCCTTCCTAATTTCTTGAAGAGTTCTGTATATTAATCTTTTGTATTCTGCCTCCAGTAATTCCAAGAAATTTTCCTCCCCTGGAAAATTTCTAGATTCTTTATTTTGGGAGCTGGCTGAAGTCATCATGGATTGCCTGTTTATGTGATTTGATATTGACTGTTGTCTCTGAGCCATCAGTAAGTTGTTATATTTACTTATTTTATGTTTGCTTACTGTGTCCTAGCTTCTTGTTTTGTTTTGATATACCCAAATAGGCTGCTTGTATGAGCTAGTTTGATTATTGGCATCTTTGAAGCTCTAATGTCCTGTCACCAGGTGGTTAGATCTGTTACTAGGTCTGTGAGCTCTGGAGTCTGCCCACTCCTCCTGTATGGGTTCAGGTCAGGTGCCTAGATAGAGAGCCATCAAGTGTGTGGTGTAGGCTCTCACTTACAGTCCTAGACAGGCATGGGTGATAGGTGTAGGCATAGGCATCTAGCTGCAACAGGGGGACACACTCTGAGCAAGGCAGCGGCTGACTGCCACCCTTGAGTGTCCGGGAGGGAGGTGTGTCCCTGTTCCCTAGAGCACATAGGTGGGTGGGTTTTGCAGCCGGACTATGAACACCTAATGCTGTTGGCTGTAAGGACCAGGGGACACCTCTTATTCTTGGGTCCCTATCACAGGTGGCTAGGTGGCATGAGTGGATGAATCACTACTCAAGCCGATGATGTGGGTAGGTGAAGACCCTGCTTAATGGGCACAGAAGTGTCAAATGTCACAAACATGCCACTTCACAGCTGAAACAGTTGAAGTTAGAGTTCCGGTATATACCCTGTTGTACTGCGGTAATGAGGGCCTCCTCTGTTGAGATGGGCTCACACAAGTCTATGCAGGGGTTAAGGCACTCAGAGTCCATAGATCCCTTATGCCTATGCCTAGGCAAAGGAGCTGTGCCTACCCTGGGTTCCTGGCTTAGGGGAGCCGGCAGTTTATTTTTTCCTCTGTTAATTTGTTCACTCTCAAAGGCAGGGAGAATGGCTCTGGCAGTGTGACGGATCATACTTCCAGCCCAGGGGACTTGACAATTGCTGAAGCCAGTCAAGGACCCAGTGCAGAGCAGGGATCGGGGAAGTAAACTGGAGAGAGGTTTTTTCCCTGAGGGAGGTGTTTTTGATCCGCGTGGTAGGCTGGATGCAAATATTTATCTTTCAGCGATCATGGCTGCTTCTCGCTGGTTCTGCATGGCCAAGTAGACTCTCAGAGGCTGGGTCTCTCCCTGTGCAGAATATGCCTCCTGAGCACCAATGTTTGCCTGCCTCACCACTCACCCCCGAGTTGCTCAGGCCTGAAGGTCTCAGGCTCTCACCGGGTCAGGTCTGGCAACTCCTCGCTGCTTCTGAACAATTTCTCCCTCCCCTGCCACTCAGTCCGGTTCCTTAACTCTGCCTTTGATGTTCAGGGCCCCCAGATTGCCATATATAATTGAATCATTTGTTTTTTCAGGACTTTGGTGTAAGGGTCCATCTGGAGCATCTGACTATTCTACCATCTTGGCCCCATCTCTCAAATTGTATTTTTGTATAATGCATAGTTTTATATCAAGAGTGATATTCATTTTATATTGTATTCCTGCACAATATTAAAATGATATAATTAACTACATATGACAGTTATTAATGATCATTCATTGAAAAACTGAAAGCATTTCTTCTATAGCATACCCTTTTGAAACACATTCTGATGAAGTGTTTTGTGGGATGTCAGTTCCCACATTCA
This sequence comes from Trichechus manatus latirostris, assembly GCF_000243295.1. Classification (NCBI taxonomy): domain Eukaryota; kingdom Metazoa; phylum Chordata; class Mammalia; order Sirenia; family Trichechidae; genus Trichechus; species Trichechus manatus. The sequence goes on along the minus strand of NW_004443948.1, from coordinate 22,001,279 downwards.
TAATTTATCACCTTGCATGTGCTACTGACTTCCTATCATAAACATTTATTTTGAGCAGACTGAATTACTGAAACCAGCTGCTTAGAGTGATCAATTTCACCCATCTCTCCTCTTCTCTTTGCTTCTATTGGCACAACTTAAAAATTTCATAATTTCCTTTTCACAGTAGAATAGCAACATTGCTCTTTCTCTTAATGCCTTTCCTTAAAAGGCAGATATATATTAGAAAACACTGAGATTGGTTCATCTGTTCTTATCTCTTTTATATGCCATTGCCTGCTCACCCCTGATAACATAAATATAATTATCATACACCTTAGTCAGTAATAGAAACAGATTGGCTTTTTATACCAACAATCCTTTCAGTTTTACAATAACTTTTGCACAGCCATAATCGACTATCTCTTTTTATGACCATATTTAATGTGTTTTGGTTCAAATTTTCTATATTATCTTTCTCATGACTTTGCTACATGATATATTCTGAGTCAGGACCAGAATTATACTAAATCTTCAGCACATGATACCACATCCTACTGCTTTTACATTCAAGGAGTGTGTTACTGAAACCCACAGCAGGTTAAGAATTCTATTTTTTCACTGAGAAATGCATGCACAAAAAAGGCCGGTATTATCATGGAGAGGCTGGTTAAGAATAGGTATTTAATAGGGCTCAAATATGGCCAATCTAGGAACTGAACACTAGTTTACTTGTAATTGCCCAACCATTTCCAGAAGCCTTGTTTCCAGCCTAAGGAATGCATCAATTTTTGGAGAGCTGTGATATGACTTAGGAAAAATTCAGAGATACTAGATTAATATTACCTTATAATTAAAATGTTAAAACAAGCGCATAAATATTTTTGAATACAGACTACTCTTAATGATGTTCTAATTCAGTAAGATGTTCCACACATTATAGATGCTTTGTCATATAGCTAATCATGTAAGATGAAAATATTTAAAGTAATCAGAAATTTGGAAAACAAAAAGAACCATGTTCAAATCAAAATAATATTTTGGCAAAAATAGATGAGATAAAGAAAAAACACAGAAAACTAGTTTATTAAACCATTAAGATGTAAGATTTGATCATTTGAAGAAAGAAAAACTAAAAAAAAAAATAGGGAAAGTATTACATGTATTGTGGTGGTTGTTGTGTGAAGTTGAGTCAATTCTGACTCATAGCAACCCTAGATGATAGAGTAGGACTGCCCCATAGGGTTTTCTAGGCTGTAATATTTAAGGAAGCTGATTGCCAGGTCTTTTCTCCCACAGAGTTGCTGGTGGGTTCAAACTCCCACTTTTTTGATTAGCAACTGAGCACTTAACCACTGTACCACATGGGTTTCCAGTATTAAATATAGGGAAGATAATATATGAAGCAGATATTTTTTCCTAATTTGTGAAGGTGTTCTTATATTTGCTTTTTTTTACACCTATAATTCAATACACTAACAAATACTGTTAGTTCTATCCTCAAAATACACTCTATATTCAACCCCTTCTCACTGACTCATCTCTACTACCCTTTTCCAAGGTGATAGCTCTCTCTTTGCTTCTTCTAGTAGTTTCCAAACTGGACTCTCAATTCCACACTTACTCCATAATTACCATTCCACCCAGGAGTCAGAACGATTCTTTTAAAATACAAGTCATATCTCTCTGATGTTTTGAGACTCTGTGATTTTACTCAGAAGGAAATCAGAAGTTCTTCTCGTGGCTTATGTATTTCTAAATTTTCCTATGGCCACTGGTTTGACTTTAACTCTTTTAACTCGTATCATTTCCTGCCCCTCATTCACTCAGCCATAGATTAGTTTTACACAGAAATCCATATGACTTATTGTGCTCCTCATTGAGGGCTCTGCTCCAGTGTCTTTAAGACTTTCCAGGTAACTGTTAAACTGCACCATTTCCTAAGACATCCTTCTCTTATATTGTTGTTGTTAGTTGCCATAGAGTCCATTCCAACTCATGGTAACCCCGCAGGTGCAGAACAGAACTATTCCGTAAGGTTTTCACGGCTGTGATCTTTCAAAGGCAGATCACCAGGCCTGTCTTTTGAGGTACCTCAAGGGGTGTTCAAATCACCATATATTGGTCACCGCCTTATTATTTTCTTAATTAGCACTTTTCATCATATCACTTATTTATTAATTTTCTGCCTTTCTCGTTAGAGTGTATCTCCATGAAAACTGTGCCCTTGCTTTCTTTTCCTATCTTTTTCAACGGTGTACATCCAGAACCTAGAACCATAATTGAGGCATGTTAGGTATAGACTTAGCATACATGGGATAAATAATCAGTGAATGTTTATGCCACATGTGGAAAATATTCATTTTAATAGATAGTTCAAATAGATTTAAATCAGAATATAAAGATGACTATGAGAAGCTGAAAAAAGTTTTTAGGACTGTTTGCCTAAAAGAATAGGACACAAATGAATAAACTAAAAATGTAATACACCCTGAAACTTATATGTTTAATTACCAAATTCTATATCCTTCAGCACCTTCTGTTTATGTACATGGAGGAAATGCATCTTGAAGTGCACCGTATAGCCAGAGAAAAGGAAAGACAGAGAGAAGTAAGTATAAGTAAGCATACTTTTTTCTCAAGACTGTGAAAGGATGTCAGGAAAGCTTTATGGGTGTGTTATTAAAACAGTGAAAACCTTGTAAGCAACACCTGTGCAAAGACTCATCTATTTATTCATCAGTCAGTCAGTCATTAATTCAGAACATGTTTATTGAGCACTGATATGCCGGCACTGAGCAGGGGCTGAGGAAATTATGCTAAAGCAAAACCTAAAAGGATTCCTTGCCTTTCTTTAGCTTGAGGTGTAGTCATGGGAATAGTTTCTAATTGCATAATCATTTGAATAAAATTGAATACTTAAATAACAACATGTATTGCAAATAATGAGTCTATAATAGAGATAATTTGATTTTGTCAGGAAAATCAGAAAACATTCTTTGAAAAAAATGTAAAATTTGAACTGAGATGTGAAGAATGAGCAGCATTAATTAGGCGAAGTGGCGAAAAAGGGTCTGTCCAAGGCCCTGGGGGGAGGTGGAAACGTGGTGTGCATGAGAAATTAAAGAGGCCCATGTGGCTGGAATGCAGAGTGCAAGGGAAGGAAGGAGAGAGTCAGACAATACAGAAATTTTCTGGCCAAATTTAGAAGTCCCATCTTTACGTAAGAACGGTACTGATGCATTGAAGGGATTTATGCAGGGTGAATAGTTTCACATTTTGGAAAGAAAAGTCTAACCACAATATGAAAAACACATTGGATGCGAACCATATTGGATGCCAGTTGTCTAGTTAGATGCTAAGGCAGTTGCCCAGCAACAGACATAATGGTAATTTATATTAAAGTGTGCAGGTGGAAAAGTTAAAAGGTCAGCAATAGTAAATAAAATCAACATCACTCGGTGGTCGGAGGAAAAGAGACAAGTGAAGGCACAATGGCAAGGACCATGCTAAGATTCAGGAATGGGAAACTGTATGCAAAGGAGTGCCAGTTAATGGGCTGTGAGGAATACCATTATTTCACAATTGGGCATGTTGAGTTTGCCTGGGATAACTCTAAGACATTGAAGAAAATATTCCAAAAAGGCAGTTGAATATAATGGTCTTGTGAACAGAGAAGTAATTAAGAAATGCATTTGTGCATCCACCTGAAGAACTTCAAGAAGCTCAAGAAGCCCAGAGGAGAAACGATGAGAATGATCTATTGAGGGCCTCCCCTTTTGTTTTTTGATGGATACAGTAGAGACCCTCTGCCTTTTATTGTGGACTCCAGATGTCCCCCCTGCTTTTCTCCTGCAAAGTTTCTCTCTCACCTTCCCATCCAGGCACAATAAATATAGTAATGCCGTTAAAAAACGAATCAAAACAAAATGAAAGAAATACATTTGTGAGTCATTTGCAGAATTGAACAATGTAGCTGTGTGTGTGTGTGTGTGTGTGTGTGTGTGTGTGAGACTGCCTAGGAAAGGGCATAATTTTAGGAGAGGAGATAGCTTGCAATGAGTCTTGAGGATTTCCAACTTTTAATATATAGGTAGTATAGCATCAGCAAGCAAAACAGTCAGAATAGAAAAACCAAGAGAAAACTGGATCATGGAAGCTAAGGAATAAAGTGTTACCAAAAGGACAGAGTGTTTAACAAGGACAAAGTCTGCTGAGAATTCAAGTAATATGGGAGCTAAAAATCTTTGTAGAATCACTGACATAAAAGTGAAATGGGAGAGAGTAGTTTTGGAGACATGATACAGGAGTTAGCAGGGAATGAGTGAAGGTTACAGTTGCTATATGAAAATCTTTTGTTAAATTTGGATATCAAGAGGAAGAAATTGATATATCTGGAGAAGTCCACATGTTTTAAATTCAGAATGTTGTGTCTTTAAAAATAAGTGAAAACATGCAGTTGCAATACAGAGGTTGAAAATACTTGAGATTTATGGAAATGGGGTCCAGGTATTTGCATAAGAAATATATATATATATATATATGTATAGTTGCTATGATGCTAGAAACTTGTTGTTAGTTACAATCACATCAGTTTCTACTCATGAATCCCATATGTGCAGAGTAGAAACACTTCATAGTATTTGTAAGGCTGTGTGTGACCTTTCAGGAAACCTTGGTGGCATAACAGTTAAGAGCTCTGGCTGCTGACCAAAGGTAGGCAGTTTGAATCCACCAGTCACTCCTTGGAAACTCTATGGGGCAGTTCTACTCTGTCCTTTAGGGTCGCTATGAGTTGGAATCAATGGCAATGTTTTTTTTTTGTTTTTGGTGACCTTTCAGAAGCAGAGTGGTAGGCCATATTTCTGAGGAGCCTGTGGATGGGATTGAACTACCAACCTTTTGACTAATACTCCGATGGTTAACAATTTGCACCATCCAGGATATGCCACCTGTATTTCAGCTACCAGCAGGATCACTCATTGTGGACAGGTTTCAAGAGAGCTTCCAGATTAAGACAAACTAGGAAGAAAGGCTTGGAGATCTACTTTTGAGACTTAGCTAATGAAAACTTAAGTATCACAACAGAACATTGTCTGACTTGCTTGCTTTGAATATGTCGTGCTAGAGGAGGACATCATGTTTGGTGAAGTACGGAGACAATGAGCGAGTGGAGACCCTCAGTGAGATGGATTGGCTCAGTAACCACAAGGATGGACTTGAACATGCTGGCAATTGCGAGGAGGATTCAGGACCAGGAAAGGTTTTGTTCTGTTGTACATAAGGTTGCCGCTAGTCAGAGTAGACTTGACAGCAGTGAACAACTATATATACATATATAAACAAACAAAACTTGTTTCCATCAAGTTGATTCTGACTTATGGTAACCCTATAAGACAGAGTAGAACAGCCCCATAGGGTTTCCAAGGAGCAGCTGGTGGATTCAAACTGTGACTTCTTGGTTTAGCAGCCAAGCTCTTACCCACCTTTCCACCAGGGATCCATATGTATATACGTGTGTATATCTATATTTATATCTATATATATATACACATATATATTTAAATATATGTATTTAAAGAAACTGTGATAAAGCAAGTTATCACTTCATACATGGCTTCAGAGTATTCAGAGTGACTGATGTCTTTGTGGGAAGGCCGTGTTTAATTATGGTACATAGCAGGACAAAGCAGTCAGAGAGACTGAGGTTGAGGCACTTTATTTTATATGGAGAGATACTTTCAAATGTCACTGTAAAATAGTTTGGGATGATGAGAGAAAAAAATACTAAGACAAGGAAGGAAACAGAAAACTTTGATACTTGTGGTGCCAAGGAGCATGGGCTAAAATTTGGGGTCCAAATGCATCATGAATGAAGTTTACATTTTGAGTTAGTCCATGCTGATGTTTTAGGCAGCAGGACTCACTACTTCATCTAGTGTTAATGGAGTGAAGTCTAATTCCAGTAACGTGAGTAATAACATTAGGATAATGACAGTACCAAAAGTTTGGAATTCCATCTACAATGCGAAAGGAAGCCCTGATTTTTTGTAAACAATATATTGGCAAAGAAGAATCACATTATATATCTGCTTCTTGAAAAATTGTCCGATTCATAGTCCACAGAAACAGAGGAACGCACTTATTTCTGTGGAGTTAGTTAAGGTTGATGTTTTAGGCAACGTGACTCACTACTTCAGCTAACATTAAAATGGTTTCTCATGGTTCTAGGGCCATTAATTCTCTGCTTAAAGATCATCCCTGGGCAGATTGTTACCCATTCAAAAAAGAATAAGTGAGTAAGCAAACAAAGAAACAGCAGAATACCTAACAAAAATCTATAAATGCAGGGCTGTGGTTTAAAATCAGGCAAGGTGTGTGTCAGGGATGTATAATTTCACCATTCTTATTCAATCCGTATGTTGGGCAAATAATCCGAGACCCTGGACTATATTAAGAAGAACATGGCATCAGGATTGGAGGGAGACTCATAAACAACCTGCGATATGCAGATGACACAACTTTGCTTGAGGAAAATGAAGAGGACTTGAAGCACTTACTGATGAAGATCAAAGACTACAGCCTTCAGTATGCATTACACCTTAACATAAAGAAAACAAAATCCTCACCACTGGACCAATAAGCAACATCATGATAAATGGAGAAAAGATTGAAGTCGTCAAAGATTTCATTTTACTTGGAGCCACAATCAACACCCATGGAAGCAGCAGTCAAGAAATCAAATGCCACATTGCATTGAGAAAATCTGCTGCAAAAGACATCTTTAAGGTGTCAGAAAGCAAAGATGTCACTTTGAAGACTAAGGTGTGCCTGACCGAAGCCATGATATTTTCCATCATCTCATGTGCATGCAAAAGCTGGACAGTGAATAAGGAAGACCACAGAAGAACTGATACATTTGAATTATGACGTTAGCAAAGAATATTGAATATACCATTGACTTCCAGAAAAGCCAACAAATCTGTCTTGGAAGAAGAGACTTAGTCTTAAGAACTTTGGATATGTTATTAGGAGGGCTGAGTCCCTGGAGAAGGACAGCATACATTTGCATCACTAGGGGGATTTGGGAAGTGCAGACCACACCAGCTGACACTCTCAGAGGCTGCAACACCAAAATGACTGTCTATAAAACTTATGTGCAGTGTTTTCAGCAGAAATTTATTTTTTAAAATAAAAATATTCCTGTAGTTCGTTATAACAACAACAAAAAAATGTGTAAGCCCAGCTTACATGTATCAATATACCCACAACAGTAAAACTCTATGCTCATTTACTTTGTGAACCTTCTAAAGAGCTGCAGCGAGAGCTGTCATTATTACCCAATTACAATGACATTTTGAATCACGTGGTTTCATCTGTACATGCTCCGAGCATGTGCTGTTGTTTTTGTTGCTGCTGGTGATTTTATAGTTGATGATTTTGTCAAATTTTCTGATATTTTAGCTACAGTATTGTGATAATTATCGTGACGGGTGACACCATGAGTTACCACAACGGGTGACACTACCCTAGTGACCCTACTGACATCATGCTTGGTAGAGTGTCAGCGAAAAAGAGGGAGACCCTCAACAAGATGGACTGACATAGTGGGTGCAATAATGGGCTTCAATATAGCAAGGGTTATGAGGATGATGCAGGACTGGGCAGCACTTCATTCTGTTGTACCTGAGATCACTATGAGTCAGAACCAACTCAATGGCACCTAACAACAGCAACAATAGATAATAAGTAATATTTAGAAATAACAAAGAAACTACTTTGGAAAGAGGCATAAACTAAGTTTTAAGGATAAGTTTTTACATATTAATGATTTTTTTAATGTTCTCTATAAGGTCACTATGAGTTGGAATCAATTCAATGAAAACGGGTTTGGTTTTGGTTTTGGATACTATAAACATTTCTTGGAAAATTTTCATAACTTAATTATGTATTCATTTATTACGTTTTAAATTTCCCGTTCTGTTTAAAAATTTTTACCACATAAAAAGAGATTACAACACAAAAGGAGGGTTTAGAATTATTGTGATTTGAGTGGAAAATTTTTCTGTGAAATACAAGTATTATATTGTATATATGATTACATATTCTCATGTGCTCTGTGAGTAATTCACAGATTCAGAACACCAAAGTATCTTTCCTCCTTAGATTTTGATTTTTGAATATTAATTTTTAACATATATAAATATGCTATTAATGTGTGTTTGATTTACTAACATCTCTTTTAAAATGCCAAGTTGTCTCTTTTCTATTCCCTTACTCATATAGTATTCTATTTTTTACATTTTTGTTAACACATTAAATATTTTTCTCAAAATTAAAATTAGACTTGGACAAATAAATATAATGAGCGAAAGTAGATACTACTTTATATTTTCTTAGCTAAGTACTTTGTCACTTTGAGGACTAAGGAGACCCTGACCCAAGCCATGATATTTTCAGTCTCCTCATACGCAAGCAAAAGCTGGACAATGAATAAGGAAAGATCTAAGAAGAACTGATACCTTTGAATTGTGGTGTTGGTGAAAAATATTGACTATACTATGGGCTCCTTGGAAGTAAGGATGGTGACACTTTGTCTCAGGTACTTTGGACATGTTATCAGGAGGTACTAGTCGCTGGAGAAGGAAGTGATCTTGGTAAGTAGAAGCTCAGTGAAAAAGAGGAAGACCCTTGGCAAGATGAATTGACACAGTGGCTGCAACAATGGTCTCAGACATAACTGATTGTGAGGATGGCGCAGGATCCGGCAGTTCTCGTTCTGCTGTACGTGGGATCGCTATGAGTCGGAACAAACTCGAAGGAACCTAACAAAAATAACAATAGTTAACTACTAAAATAAATTAGGAGATTATTTTGTGCAGCATTCTCCATTTGAAATCCACAACAAAAACAAAGCCATATCCTGTCCTTATTTAATCAGTGCTTTAATCAGTTCCTGAGATTCATTTTACAGCTGGAAACTGTTTCATTAATAAAAGGAAATGAGAACAAATTATTAAGCTGAATATTTCCTTGAGTTGGGAATCCATCAAATTGCAGGTTAATTGGACGTTAGAATCAATTTTAATTTGAACAACTCAAGGACTGCTAATTCTGTGTATGTGTTGGGTACCTTCATCTTTGCATTTTTGTGATAACTAAGGAATAAATCAATTTAAAGTGCATTTAGGATGATAGAATGGTCAGAGTACCATATCCTGTAAATTTAAATTAATTGTTACTGATTTTACTTTAGGTAACTAGAACATGTTGAGACCTTAATTCTCTTATAGTAGACTTATTACTAATTTTTAAATTGATTTTGTTCTAAGGTAGTTTGAACATTTTATCCCTAATGTTACATAATATTAATTATAAAATTGTCTTATGGTTATTTAATTTCATGTATACAAAATCCATCCCCCTTAATTAATATATAAATGCACTTGCAAGTAGTTATCAACATGTTTAAAGGAAAATATCTGGAAAAATATGAGACAAATGTAAGTTTGTTACAATGTATGTTAATATGAATTATTAATAAATTACTATAAGATAAATACTAATTTTCCTTTTATTGACAAATGAAATTAATACAGGATACTATTTACATCTTATTTCTAAGTCATGAATATGTCAAATCCGGGATATGATTGATTATCTAAATACACAGAAAATAACTACACATATATTAAACTAGTATAATTAACAATGTTTTGTATTCTTATGCATCTTACTGTTGATCAGCATTTTCATGAACATTTAAAAAGCACCAGTTAATTTTTTATCTTTGTTTAAGTTTCTATTATCTTAATAAAATTAAAAATTATATAATGTTAATATACTTAGTAGTTGTTGCGGTAACATCAATTTTTTATGTTAGTTACTCTTCCCAAAAACCAGAAAACCAAGCCCATCACCATCAAGTCAATTCTGACTTGTAATTACTCTAAGGAAATATAAAAACAGCATAGCTTTTTCTATCATACTTTTAAAAGTTTATTTATAAAATGTTTATTCTGTCACATTTACAAATGTTTATTCTGTCAGTTTAAAAGGGACTAATGAAAGGTATTCTTAAGTAAATTGTATTCAAAAAACTGTTTCTTAATTAAGTAGAAGGTAGCTAGAGTATCAAATATGAATCAGCTTTTATTGTTATACTTTATCTAGAGTTAGACAAAACTGTATAATCTGTTCTAAAAGTGTTGGTAATCATCAAGTTTTAAAAGGAATTGTCCTCAAAATTGTGCTTTGAAAGAAGTAATGAAATTGACTAATAGAGGTTATGTGCCTGCCATTGCTCAGTTGTAATTGGTAATTATCTTTTGTTGGATTAACAAAAAGACTTCCTTTAGTCATTTATATTAAGATATTGCAACATATGCATACATACACACACACACACAGGTACAGATTTTAGAACTGGGTTACATATTAAATCTAAAATGTATGTTTATGAGTCTATGGAACAATAATTTAGATCATATAATTTATAAAATAGAATATCTATAAAATCAAAAAATCAAAAAACAAATTAGTTATCTACTTAAAATTACATTTTCTGTGTATCTATATCTACATCTGTAACTCAATGAGTATTTATCTATCTATCCCCATATGTTGATAAATAGTTATAAATTTACTTAGAAATTTTAGTGAAAACATTCTTGATTAACCATAAAACTGGGAAATTAAATTTGCTTGATTATTCAGCGTTCAGGTCATTAATCAATGCAACAAACACCAATAAATGTGTCTATGTGCTCCTTTTTTAACGTTGAGAATAAAAAGATGATTAGATAAAAGATGAAATATGCCAGGAAATAATGTAATCACTTTTTTCCCCAGAAATTTTCTCAGAGTGATAGAATAAACCTTAAACCTTTAAACAGGGACTCTATTTAGGTAATTTGGAGAGAAGATATCAATCATTGTCTCCAAGTGATCCACCTGGATAATAACAAATTTGAATTATGATTTGGGTCATATTTTGCTTGGTGTTTTGATAAAGAGATAGTGATATAGAATTTATTCTCGTTAAGCCATGAGCAAAATTCTACCCTTGAATCAGACTGGATATATTGGAACTGGTATTTAGCAATAAATAGGTGAATTATTGTGATGATTTGAACCAAGGTGACATCCCATTAAGACAACTGCATAGTATGAAAGAAGACTTACTGTTAGGTCAGAATCTACCTTATTATTTTGACTATATCAAATGTAAAAGCAGGTAGAATACTATGTAAACAAAAGTTCATGGAATCCTAATGATGTCCAAAAAGGTAAATATTGGAATGATAAAGTGGGTTCCAATCACCAATGAGTCATACCTGAAACGATGATTATGGGAGGACTTGTGTTATATTCATAATGAACCACATAAAGGAGCTGACTACCCTGAGCCTAAACAAATCAGGAATGTATGATACCCTTAGATGCTTTTCTAATTTTATTGAATTGAACCTCTGTAACATGTACTTACTGCCTACAGAATTTGTAGTGGTATAAGTTGAAAGGAAGGGGTACTAGTGGTGCAACAGTTAAGCGCTCAGCTGCTAACCAGAAGACTGATGATTTGAACCCGTCTATAGGCTTCACAGGAGAAAGACCTAGTGATCTCCGATAATGTTTACAGCCCAGAAAACCCTATGGGGCAGTTATACTTAACACTTTTGGTTGCTATGAGTTGAAACTGACTCGATGGCAACTAACAATGAGCTGAACAGATCCCAATCTGATGACCTCAAGGTGCAAAGAGGCACTTTGGACCACGGGACAGTTGGCTTTCCTGAATCCTCCCAAGAGATAATGAGAAGAATTTGTTAACCAAATTTGGGACCCTAGAGGAACTATTCTTCCAGAACACTGACCACACTCAGGAATTAACCTCAAAGATGATGACACAGTGTAAATGGAATATGTATATTAGTAGTTTGCTCAGGCTTCCATAACAGAATACCACAAAGTGAGTGATTTTAAAGAACAGAATTTTATTATCTGACAGTTTTGGAAGGTAGCAGTTCAAATTCAGGGTGTTGGCAAGGCTAGGCTCTTTCTCTCTCTCTCTGTGGGCTCTAGCGGAAGATCCTTGTCTCTACTTCTATAGCTCCAGCATTTCCTGGGATCCCTTGGCTGCTTGCAGATGTATCTTCATGTAGAGTCTGTCTTCCTCTATGTGTGTCTGTCTATTTAAATCTTTTTATAAGACAACATGCAAAAGAGATTATATTTAGGGCCCTAGGGTCACTATGAGTTGGAATCAACTCCACGGCGATGGGTTTGGTTTTTGGTTTTTGTTTCAGTATGTTTTTTGAAATTGGGTAATGGGTAGAGACTGGAAGAGTTTGAAGATGTTGGATAGTGAGAGCCTAGACTGTCATGAAGAGACACTTGGTAGAATTACGCATGTTTACTTTGTTTCAATATCTTTAATGTAACAAGAGAAAACCACTATTTTCACACAAGCTCATATATACAGGTACATGGGTTAAGACTTCAACATAACTTTGGGGATACAATTCAATATCTAATACCTACTCTTTCTCTCAAAAAATCATGTTTTCCCTGTGTATAAAATATATTCTCCCCATCCCAGCATCCACAAAAGTCTTAATCCATTCATGCATCCACTCTAAGTCCGAAATTTCATCTTCTGAATAATCTAAATTAGATATTGGTGAGAATCTGGGTATATTCCATCCTGGGGCAAAATTTCTCTTCATCTGTATATTTGTGAAAACTAGGATACAAGCTATTTGCTTCCCAGGCACAATGGGGAAACAGGCATAAGGTAGAAACTCTCATTCCAAAAGGGAGAAATTGGAGGGAAAAAAAAGGAGTCACAGGTACCAAGCAAGCCTAGAACCCAGTACAGCAAATTCCATTAGATCTCAAAGCTTGAAAATAATCTTATGTTCTCCAGGCACATCTGGGCATCTGTCCTGCCCTTCAGACTGTGGAAAGTGGCCCTGTGGCTCTGGGCAACAATTCTGCTTTCCATGCCCAGTGGACGATGACTCCACTCTCTTGGTTTTGGCTGACACCATTCTCTTGATCCTCTGTCACAGTGCCCCTGCATTCTTTGCTTTGGGCAGCCCTATTCTCACAGTCCACCAGGTCACTGGCCCAGCTCCTCAACTTTGGGCAGCGACCCCATTCTCCCAGCCCATGGTAATAGCAATCTTACCCTCCAGAACCAAGGTGGCAGCCCTACTCTTTGAAATCTAAGAAGTGGCAGCCCTTTCCCCTGTGCTCCTTCTGACAATCCTGTTGGTCTCTGAACTACTTCTGGGATCAATCTTTCCTTTTCTTGGAGAACAATAGATGTTCACAGCCATGATGCTCCATTGGCCCATTTCCTGCCTGTTGAATTCCAGGAGACAGACAATTTTCCTTAATTTCTTGCTGTCTCTGTCTCTTTCAAGGAGCCCTAGTGACGCAGTGGTTAATCACTTAGCTTCTAACTGAAAGGTCCGCAGTTCGAACCCACCAGCTGATTCCTGGGAGAAAGATGTGTCAGTCTGCTTTTGTAAAGATTACAATCTTGGAAACCCTACGTGACAATTCTACTCTGTCCCATAGGGTTGCTATGAGTAGGAATTGACTCAAAAGCAACATGTTCTGTTCCTTTCAGGCTTAGCTGACAAGATTTCTGTTGAGATGGTTGACTTCATCCCTTGGTCACAGGCCTAATCTTTTTAACAAACAGTTATTTAGCCACAGCCTTGGTGTCCTTTCAAGAGCATAAACTCTTAATTTTTACAGTAGAATTTTCCAAATATTCAAGTTCTGGTTTTGTTTTGCACAGTTCATTTCTCATTCTGTCTTTTTCTTCCCACATTTTACTAGAAGCAGTAAGGAGAAAACATTCTGTCTCTTCAAGATTTCACATAGAAATGTCTTCAGCTAAATATCCAAGTTCGTCACTTACAAGCGCTACTTTCCACAGAACACCTGAACGTAATTAAGCCAAATGTTTTGCCACCTTATAATAAGAATCATATTTCCTCCAATGCCCAATAACATGTTTATAATTTCCTTTTAAAGAATCACCAGAAGCACATTTATCATCTTTGCTTCTAGCAACATTCTGTGTTGATGATAAAAGCCGCCCCACAGTTCTCAGTTCTTTCTGGGCCTTCATCAGAATCATTCTAAATGTGCATGATTCTACCAAGTGTCTCTTCATGACAATCTAGGCTCTCACTATCCAATATCTTCAAACTCTTATAGTCTCTACCCATTACCCAATTTCAAAACAACTTGCACGTTTGTAGATATTTGTTACAGCAGCTTACTTCATGCACCCAATTCTGTTTTAGTTTGCTTGAGGGACCATTAACAAAATACCACAAAATGGATGGCTTTAAGGAACAGAAATTTATTATCTCACAGTTTTTGAGGCTAGGATTCTGAATTCAGGGTGCTGAGAGGGCAAGGCTCTCTCTCTCTTTCTGTGGGCTCCAGGGGAAGATTCTTGTTTCTTTCTGCTTCTGTAGCCCCAATGTTTTTTGGTGTTCCTTGGGTGCTGGGTGACTGTCTTCTACTGTATGTTTCTATGTCTATTCTGCTCTTTTTATAGGACACCACATCCATTCTATTCCAGAACTCCTCATTAACATAGTGAAAGAAAATTCCTATTTCAAAACATGATCATATTTACAGGTACAGGGGGTTAGGACTTCAACCTAACCTTTTTGGAGACACAGTTCTTTTTATTACTATTCCTAAACTAATAGAGCATCCTGCCTGCCAACAACTCTAAAGGAAGGCATGGAACTTCCCTGGGAATAACTCACTGGTATGTTGCCACAATGGAAAATTATATATTTAAATGAGAAATGGCTAAGTGTGCTGGAGGTTTACCCTAGAGAGGTACATCTGTGGGAACATTATGGTCAGTCTAAACTGTGAAGAGTCATCATTGACAAATTTGATCTTTGAGCTACAGCTAGTGTGTCACAAATTAGAATTAACTGACTTTGCATGTGGTTCAATTAGTCAGGATGAGGGAAATTAAGGATCAACAGTGTGATATATCAATGAGAAACACATGGGCTTTGATTCAACATGAGAGAAGGAACGCTGTATTGGTGAAAATTTGTCCTTTGTTTGCTGAATGCCCTTCAACAGATGGAACACGGTGTTTTGATTTGTTTTTGCATTGGTCCCTAGTGACTTACTTAGCAATGAAAAAATGCAGAGTATATGGGGAAATAGTATTTTTGCTGTGAGGATTGAGGGAGTAATGGTCTTTTGTGTTTTAATATGTCTACATTTTTGGGCCTCAAGTAATAGTATAGTCAACTAGAGCTACAAAAAGAAACATCTAAGGAATAGATGACAAAAAAATGTATTGTCAGTGGTTGGACAGAGCTTGAAAAAATGAATGAATAGTTGGACAGTGATCATCCCCCCAGCTTCGAAGATACAAAAGAATTTGGTCCTTTGGTCTAACTCCTTGTATGACTGAATTCAGGAATGTATATTTACCCAAGGAAAATGAGATTTCTGCTGAGTCTGCTTAATAGTACAGTTACCCAAGTATAAGGTACCTGGTTATAGAAGTTGCACATTGTGTTACCTGTGACTGATTATGCTGTGACCTGTATTTGTTGGCATGCATAATAAAATAGCAGTTAATTATGTACTCTTGAGGGTGTTATGGGACTAACCAAAATCAAAACCAAACCCATCGCCGTCAAGTGGATACCGACCCATAGCGACCCTATAGAAAAGGGTAGAACTGCCCCATAGGGTTTCCAAGGAGTGGCTGGTGGATTCGAACTGCTGTTCTTTTGGTTAGCAGCCGTAGCTCTTAACCACTCACCAGGGCTCAGTTATGTGACTAGGCAGGTATAAAAGTTGAACAGATTCCAATCTTACAGGGTATTTGAGTTGAACTGTCCCATAGTGACTCAGTCCACTCCCTTAAGATCATTCATTCATGCCCCTATGTGGAATAATTAGGAAAACTAGAAGCCATGTCTGGAAGTAATAATACCTAAGCTATGTCGCTATTAGATTCTATGTCACCTGTCAAGTATCCTTTCTTAGAACTAGGCAAACTTTGTCCAGATTGAAACTTACTTACTGGGTTTTGTGAGTTTTATTGTCAATCTGAATCTAAGGCCCCCGTTGGTAGTCACTATACCCTTTGTCTTATTCTGTCCATTTTACTGCTTAAGAAAATAAATTTTAGAAACAGTAAATAACTAAGTTTTCACATTCCTAAAAAGTAAAAAAAAAAAAAATTACACCCAAGAAATCTTGGCTTCAGACACCTGAGGACACAAGGAGTTATATGGAATATGGAGGTTGGTATCAAATTTCTATAAGGGAAAGCAAAATAAAACATGGTACAATTAATACAATTAGAGCTGTCCACGTGAGGAATTGTTTTTCTCATTGCAGGTTGAAATGTGTTTCTGGTGAAAATTGGTTGACCATACGTCAGATGTATTATACAATGCTTGCCTTCATTAAATGGGAGATGGGACTAGGTACAATTTAAGGTTTTCAAAAAAGAAATAAAACGATTCAGACAGAGTTTTGTGTCATTAATTTTTTTATCAATAGAGGGGAAACTATGTAGCGTATGAAATTTTAGGAATTAAAATGTATTCATTCATTTTGATTAGAAATTTAAAAACAAATTATTCATATGTGTCTTGGTTATCTAGGGCTGCTGCAACAGAAATACCACAAGTGGATGGCTTTAACAAACAGAGATTTATTCTCTCACAGTCTAGGAGGCTAGAAGTCCAAATTCAGGGTGCCAGCTCCAGGGGAAGGCTTTCTGTCTCTGCCAGCTCCGGGGGAAGGTCTTTGTCATCACTCTTCCCCTGGTCTAGGAGCTTCTCAGTGCAAGAACCTCAGGTCCAAAGGACGTGCTCTGCTCCCAGCACTACTTTCTTGGCAGTATGAGGTCCCCATGTTTTTCTGCTCGCTTCTTTCTTTTATCTCAAAAGAGATTGGCTTAAAACACAACCTAATCTTGTAGATTGAGTCCTGTGTCATTAACATAACTGCCGCTAATCCTGCCTCATCAACATCATAGAGGTAGGATTTACAACATATAGGAAAATCATATCAGATGACAAAATGGAAAATCATAACAGATGACAATACTGGGAATCATGGTCTAGCCAAGTAGGCACATATTTTTGGGGGGTACAATTCAATCCATGACAGTATGATTTCATACATAAAAAATTCAATCTCCTTCTCCATTATATCCCATTTTTTTAATGGAAAAGTGTTTCCTTCCAAAAAATTGATTGATATTTGCAAATAATTCACACCTTTTTTTTGAAAGCCGATGTTTAATTGTACATGGTGAGAGAAGAATGTAACAGGCCAGTGAAGGAAGCACCATCCTAGAGCAGGTAAAAAGATGATGCACGTGCTTCCAAAAGCCAAAGCCATTGCCATTGAGTTGATTACAACTCACAGTGATCCTATAGGTTACTAAAGACTGCTTTTGCCTACCTCACTCTTTTGTTTCCATTCTTGTGAAAAATACATTTTTAAAAATCCTTTCCATATGAAAAATAGAAGGTAACCATTCTTTTTTAAGGAAAGAAGTGTTTGGAATATTGTGCAATTCACATCTACATTAAACTTTAAGATCTTTTTAAAGATCTTTTACAAAAGGAGGTAGATAATCACTTTTATATGGTTAAGCTAAAAGTCCTCTTCGTGTAATATTTGAAACCATCAAGAAGAACAAGAATATTTTGAGTTTATTTTTCAAATTATTTAAAAGAAATTGCTATGGATTCAGCATAACACTTTTGGCATGCTGAAACTGCAAACTTTTTTGTTAGTTTGCTTTCACAATTACCTAAGGCTTTTTTGTTTTTATTTCAGATTATTTCAGAAATATTTTTTAATTTGCATCAACTAACTCCCTTTGCCTAGAGATCAACATAAAACAAATATGATGATATTCTCTAGCATGAAAAACTATGCTCCTCTATCTCAGTTTTCATCTTGAATGTGAATGGATTTAATGCATATTTTTCTTTAATTATTCTTTAAATTATATTGCGTAGTGTCTTTCAGTAGATTATATAACTCAAAGTCCTTAAGAACTATAATTTTCCAAGGAAAATAATGAAGTGTTAAGGATATATTGATTCTTTTTACTTTTAGATTTCCTTGGTAACTGACTTTGCCCTGTGCTCCCTCTTGACAAAGCAGAACTCAAATTCAGTCATTTTGAGTGACATGAAATACAGTGAAAAAATTGGAAATTTGATAAGGGTGAAATAAAATATGGGTCTTGGCAGCTTTTCATTATTATAAAAAATTAACTTCAAGAAGATTAATGCTTATAGGTATTATTAACCACTGAGCCACCAGGGCTTCTCTGGTATTATTTTAAGTTATGTCAATTACATTTGTGATAATGATTCTTTTTGATATGGTTTTTGATGAGAAGTTGTTCCAATATTCAGAGTATTTGAATTAATTTTAACAAATTATTATTTAGATGTTTAATAGTATGACAGTTTTCCAACCAAATGTATGTCTTGTCTTAAATTTCAATGGAATGATAGCAGCCAGACTTTATTGTACACTTGCTATGTGTCACATACGCCAGTAAATGCTCTACCTCATCTGCTTAACTATCACAACAACCCTGAGAGGTAGGAACTTTTATTATTCTTATATCAAAGGTGGGAAAACAAAGCTAATAGGTAATAATTGTCTTTTTCAAAGTTACACCAGGAACATGTGACAGAATGTGGTCTCAAACATAGGTCTAGCCAAAAACATCCGTGCCATTAAAAATTGTGTTTATTTCACCTCTTACCTTAATGACACAGAATGTTTTGTAAATGTACCCAAATTACAGATTTAATTCTTGTTTTGGTTTTTGTTGTTGACTTTATATTTACGTGTTATTTTATTTTTATGGTTATAACAATTAATAACTTACACAAGATGGAAAGCGTACAGGTTGACAATTTTACAAGTGTATTCATGTATATAACTTGAAACCATCATTCAGATCAGTATCTAGAATATTGCCATCAATCAGGAAGTTTTCTTGTGTCCATTCCCAATTAATATCACATTTGACTTGTATTCACACATAGTCTCACCCGTCAATATCAAAATAGTTTATTTTTACAGGACGTCAATTCACAATATAAATACTCAATGTATTTAATGAAACAGTATTGCCCACATTGCTAATTCATGGAATTTGCAGCTGAAGTGTTTTAGAATGGGAAATTCAATATGATGAGAACTGGTAAAATGTTAGAACAATGATTAATAATGTGAAGGGGAGAAATTCTATTCCCCAGATTGAAGAAATCAGAAATACTGGGGTAATCATGATTTCCTATGAAGGCATCATATGCTAACATTAGGATTTATTTGTTTCTTAATTCATTTGAGAAAGTTTATTAGGTGAAACTGAAAGTAAGTAATAGTGTGTAACAGATATGGTTCAAAGATGTGAAAGGCATAGTTTCTTGGATTCAGTGACTTACTGTTTAATACATGAAGTAATTCCAATGTACAGACAAATTTAATAAAAATGTTCTCTGAAGCAGGTGGTACTATGGTACTAATAAAGTTAGAGGGAATTCAGAAGAAAAGAAACTGTGTGTGTGTGTGTACAGGTGTATATAAAGGATAGCAGTATTTAAATATTTTTAATTCCATGCTATCGGCTCCATTTTTTTAGATTTTAAGATGTTTTAAGATTTATATCCACCACTCAACTGTCAGTTTGTTGTACTGTGGTGGCTTGCATGTTGCTGTGATGCTAGAAGCTATGCCACCAGTATTTAAAATGACAGCAGGTTCACCCATGGTGGATAGGTTTTAGCAGAGTTCCCATACTAAGACAGACTAGGAAGAAGGACCTGGAATACTTCCAAAAGTGAAGAGCTAGTGGATAGCAGAACATTGTTTGAGATAGAGCCTGGCACTATACTAAATAAATCAAACAATATCATTAATATCACACATAAGTAAAATATTGCTGAAGATAATTCAAAAATTGTTGCAGTGTACATCGACAGGGAACTGCCAGAAATTCAAGCCAGATTCAGAAGAGGACATGGAATGAGGGATATCATTTCTGTTGTCAGATGGATCTTAGCTGAAAGCAGAGAATACCAGAAAGTTATTTACCTGTGTTTTATTGACTATATAAAGGCATTTGACTGTGTGGATTATAACAAATTATGTATAACATTATGAAGAATGGGAATTCCAGAACACTTAATTGTGCTTCTGGGAAACTTGTACATAGACCAAGAGGCAGTTGTTTGAACAGAACAAGGGTATACTGCGTGGTTTAAAATCAGGAAAGGTGCATCAGGGTTGTATCCTTTCATCATACTTATTCAATCTGTATGCCGAGCAAATATTACAAGAATCTGCACTCCATGAAGAAGAACATGGCATCATGGAGGAAGACTAATTAATAACCTGTAATATGCAGATTATACAACCTTGCTTGCTGAAAGTGAAGAGGACTTGAAGCACTTACTGATGAAGATCAAGGACCACAGCCTTCAGTATGGATTACACCTCAACATAAAGAAAACAAAAATCCTGACAACTGGAGCAATAAGCAACAATATGACAAATGAAGAAAATATTGAAGTTGTTAAGGATTTCATTTCACTTGGATCCACAGTCAATGCCCATGGAAGCAGCAGTCAAGAAATCAAACACCATATTGCACTGGGCAAAGCCACTGCCAAAGACCTCTTTTAAAGTGTTCAAAAGCAAAGATGTCTCGTGGAGGACTAAGGAGCACTTGACCCAAGCCATGGCATTTTCAATGGTCTCGTATGCATGCATAAGCTTGACAACGAATAAGAAAGACTAAAGAAGAATTGATACATTTGAATTATGGTGTTGGCGAAGAATATTGAAAATACCATGGACTGCCAGAAGAATAAACTCATCTGTCTTGGAAGAAGTACAACCAGAATGTTCCTCAGAAGCGAGAATGGCAAGACTTCGTCTCACGTACTTTGAACATGCTATCAGGAGGGACCAGTGCCTGGAAAAGGACATCATGCTGGGTGAAGCAGAGGGTAAGTGAAAAAGAGGAAGACCCTCAGCAAGATGGATTGACACAAGGCTGCAACATGGGCTCAAACATAGCAACACTTGTGAGGATTTCTCACCACTGGGCAGTGTAGTGTTCTGTTGTACATAGGGTGTCTATGAATCAGAACCGACTTGATGGCACCTAACAACAGGTTTTATATGTAAAATGAGCCATGAGATTGTTATTTTACAGGAATAATCCCATAAGAATTTACAGGAAATATCAAATTTTTAATAAAAATTTACTTATGTATTTTCAACGACATTTTTTGCAGGTAAAATGGTATTTTGAAAACACCTTACAAAATTAGTTTTTGGTCATCTGTAGAAAGAGACAGACTTCATCTCTTAAAGAAAACTAAGATGAATTTTTGGTGGCATAATATTTATTAAAAAAATAAATTCTAAATACATTTAACAGCCTTTATATCAGAGTAGCTTCCTTCAGTAACTTTAAAAAGAAAACAAAATACCCCCCAAAAAACTTAATAGTCTTTTTTCCATTCTTAGTCACTGTAAGTTACAAATTATGAAATATTATCAAAAATGTTTTGCTCAAGCATTTAAGAAAATGATGTAGATTTTTATTGATAAAAGCTAAGTTATTTTATTTTTTTTAACTTTATGCTTAATCTTGCCTGAGGATATGGTTATCTAAAAAAGAAGAGAGAAAACTTTGTCTTCATCATTTAACTTTATATTAGCATACTGTATTAGAAATCAAATGAGAATAAAGAAAATCCCCCTAAAAGGGAAAATTGGAAAATCCAGACCTTAGAAGAGAACTTGTTTTAGCATCAATACAAGTTAGATAGAGAAAGTTGGATTTGGACAGAGTTGTGGTATTGCCAAGTAAATATGAGGAAACGGAGCCCAGCAACATAGCTAGAAACAGTTGTCCTTTGCATATACTCTTGCTATGTTTTCATTGCCTCATATTTTCTCAGTAATACCATAAATTTGACCAAATGAAACTCACGTGGACACTGAGCAGGAAATTCCCATTTTCTTAGTGTTCTTATCAAGTCTCATGGCTTTAACTTTTATCTATCTGCCAATGACTGCCTAAATGACAACTTCCATTCAAACCTTTCTAAACATCAAACTTGTATATTCAAGTGTTTGCTGGGCCTCTCCATTTACTTGTCTGCAATTTAGGATGAGTACAGCTAAACTCCTATCTTTTTTAATTAATCTCCAAAAGAAAATCTTAATCCATCCAAAACTTCCAATCTAAATCAATTCCTGTCAAAAAACTAATAATAAGATAAAAATCACAAATGATATCATCTTGACATCTTTCTTTCTTATTCTCATCTAATCCAACAGGAAATCATACTGTCTTTATCTTCACAATATATTCTTAATCTGACTATTTAACATATCCATAGCTACTACCTCGGGCATGCCCACCAACTCCTCTCTTCTTGATTACTTACATAACCCCTGTATCAATTTTCTGGTTTCTCACTCTGTCCCACTAGAGCTTAATATAGCAGCAAAAGAAAGTTATTAAAATGGTTAGTAATTTCCCTTTTTCCTCAAAATGCTGTAATGACTTCCAGAGTCATTTTCCCTAGAGTCTTCATAATGGCCAAAAGGGGGGACCTGCGGGGTTTCACCCTCTCCCCATGTGCTTTACCTACGTGCTTGCTGACCTCAGTTCCTCTCTGCTCCTCCTCATTTTGCTCCACGTTAGGGACATTGTCCATTTTGCTTTGGGTGATAATTGGTAAAACTATAGGCCTTTGCTAGTGTTAGGGCCTGTGTTCTTCCTGGTACCTATGCCTGGTATGAGCTACCCCCCGATATCTAGGCAGCAAATTTCTTCCCCTTCTATAGCTATTCTCAAGTACGATCTACACAAAAGACCCACTCGAACAACTTTCTTCCATTCCGTGGCCTGATCATTTCCTTTACCCCACCAAGGGACTCACAATCCACTTGAGTCGGTTTTACTTTTACCTCTCAAGGCATTTATCACTTTCTAACATACTGTTTAATTTTCTTAGTAAATATATTACTTTGTTTTTATATTTTTTCATCTGTCTTTTCTTACTAGAATGAGACAGGGATCCTTATAGGCTTTATTCACTGATGTAGAAAGTCCAGGATGCATTGTGGATGATCAATAAGTACTTGTAAAATGAACAAATGAGCAAATGATAAAAGTTTTATTCAAGAACTATCTGCGCAAAGGATTAATGAATAAAGAATATTTCTTAGCCTAATATCAGGGATGATTTTCACCCTCCCCTTTGTCATATTGTGGCTCCTAAATATTTATTTAATCTGTCTACTTCTTTTTGTCTCTGTTAACTCAATCCTGTTCCAAGGCACCATCATTTCTCATCTGGACTACTCATCATGGCCCCCTCATTAGTCTTCATTCTTTCACTTTTACAGCCAAAATGAGCTTTTGAAAACATGCTTTAGATTATGTCACTTTTTTGCTTTAAAATCTTTTAATAAGATCTCAAATTTAAAGTAGAAAAATATCCGTACTCCAAAATATCATGGTTGACATGATCTGGCCTCTAACTCATCCATCTTCCCTCATAACACTCTTTCCAACACCTCCTCCCCTTTTTTTTTTTTTAGATGCACTGCTTTCTTTGCTGTTTTTTATAGCATTTTTTTTCTCTCTTAAGCCCTTTGTACTCCTCGTTGCTGCTTTGTGCAGTACTCTCCTCCAAATTCTTCCTGTAATTGAATTTATATTCTTTATGTCTGAATTTATAATATTGACTCAACTCATCTCTTGGTAAACTTGGTGGTACCAATCCAGTATCAGCCAATAAGAAGAGTTAGCATATTCAAAGTTGCTTTAAATATGGAGTAGACACAAACAGCATTTTTAGTTAGTAACAAGGAATGTGACATGGGTGAACCTCAGAGAAATTTTAATGTCAAAAACTAAGTACATCATTCTTCATCTCTCTTTCTCTTATAATTACAGGATTTCTCATAAGTACATTTTTAATCAATTCTAGTCCTGTTGTCCCGGCTATGTTGATTAAATAATTTATGACTTTTGTGATTTCAAAAATCATGTCCCATTTTAGATATTTATTTTCTAGTATAAATATTTATATCCTGATGCCATTGTTTCAAATACTTTGACATAATCTTGTATTAATTCTCAAAATGCCATATGAGGTTTCACAAAATTTCTACTTAAATTTCAGTTCTAGAATTCTTCAAAAAAGTCACACTTTGTTGTTTTTCTTCCCGGTTAGAAAATTACATTTATAATAAATTTATCTGTACGTTTAAATATATTTTTTAAATATACTAAAATAGTCACATAAATCTTTCATTTCTGCTTCTTTTTTCTAATTTGTTTGATTTTTTAAATTATAAAATATATGAAAAAGTACAAAGATATTAAGAGGCACCCATGTATCTACTGTACTTTTCAATGTTTTGTCATTTATTAATTTGGTCAATTATGTTTATTTTTTTACTTTTTTGTGAAATAAAACATATCTTATATGTCTAAAGCCCCACCCAACATTCTTTCCAGTCCCATATCTTATATGAGTAACTTGAAAATTTGTGTGTCTTTTCCATGAACATTTTATGCTTTTTCCAAATATGTACATATACAAAAAATATTTTAAATATTGCAAAAATATTTTAAATGTTTAAGAATATTTAAAATATTTTTGATGGTGCCTCTATTACTTCCCATCTGAAATGGACAAAAGTGAAGAAAATGGCAAGAGGAGAATAAATTAAGATAATATTTTTCACTTATAGCATTGTAGGGCATTTCTCAAGATAAGTGTGTAAATTTGTACATCTTCATTGTTTGCATGTAACTTATTTGGAAATTTTTTGCTCCATTAGTTATCATTATTGCAAAAAAATAAAAAATTAGACCTTATAATAAAGACATGCATTGACTATGTATAAATTTTATTAACAAATACTAAGTAAGTACCGATTAGTGCTAGGAATATGATTTAGAGTATATTGACACCTATTCAAATGTTTATCTATGTGTATTAATTCACCATAGCCTTTGCAAATATAATTTTTATCACTGAAATATATTAATTGTTACATTTTACAATCTCATGAACCAACTATGATTATGCAGTAATATTGAATTTTCATATTTAGCTCAGTTGGCAAAAAAAAAACTACACTTTGCTGACAGTTAAACAATACTGTGACATGTTTGTGGCTCAACAATGCAAATCAATTTGAGGCTGATAGAAATGCAAACTAGTCTGCAAGGATGCATCATTCATATTGCATGTTGATATTTTCAGACTTCATGTAGTTTATTTTCCATCCCAGGAAAACCAAGAGTTCATCTATCACCTGCTTAATCGTCTGTGGCAAACATTCAGGCCTAAGGAGAGTTGAAAGCACACTATCAGCATAGACAGAGCGAACAGCCTGCTTCCATGCAATGCCTTTCCACATGCCCCCTCGTCTTTAGAAATACAAGGATGAAATAAAACAACCCGCATAAGGGGAGTAAAGATATGAAATACGATAAATCATGATGATAAGGATGATGATGATAAAGGAGAAAGTTGACAAACATTATGACTGAGTACCCAGGATCTGTGGGAGAAAAATGTGGCAGTCTGCTTCCATGAAGATGCATGGTCTTGGAAACCCTATGGGTGGTTCTACTCTGTCCTGAGAGGTCGCTATTAGTTGGAATTGACTTGATGACAGTAGTTTGGATTTTTTGGACCCAGGACCTGATTTTTGATACCCAGGTTAGAATTCCATCACCCATCACTGATTAATTACGTGACTTTAAACAGGTTACTTGATTTCTTTGTGCTTAGGTTTCCTTATCTTAAAAATACAGATATTAGTCAGACCTAACTCAGGGATTTCATATAGGGAGTTAAGACATATAATTAATTTAGGAGAGCACCTGACACATGGTAAAGGCAAAATATATGTTGTTGTTATTAGTTGCCATTGATTCTGCTCTAACTCCTGTTAACCTTATGTATAACAGAAAAAATGCTACCCTGCCCTATGCCGCTCAGTATATCAATACTAGCATTCTTATTATTATTACTAAACTATTAATTGTGAGAATTTTCTAGCTACTTATGTTCATATGTGTTTTCTTTAAGAAGAACTTGTGAAACATTTAAATTATTAAATCAATGTACTAAATAGCAGTGCAAAAATTGGTGGTGCAATGGTTAAAGCACTCGGCTGCCAACCTAAAGCCAGTGGTTAGAACCCACCAGCTGCTCCTCAGGAGAAAGTTGTGGCAGTCTGCTTCCATAAAGAGTTACAGCCTTGGAAACCCATGGGACAGTTCTATTATGTCCTATAGTATTGCTGTGAGCCAGAATCGACTTGACAGCAGTGGGTTGGGTTATAGTGAATACCTGCCTCATGTAATCATGGTGCTAAGCAATTTGCAAGCACCATGTTATTTAATTTTTACAACCACCTTGAGGTACAGGCATTGCATTTGCCATTTTTACAGATGAGAAAGATGATACAGAGAGAAAATAAGTTATAGTTTCTTTACTACAGCTAGTGAGGCATTCAACAAGTGGTTTGCAATTGGCTGCTAACCTAAGGATTGGCTGTTCAAACTCACCCAGCAACTCCACAGAAGAAAGGTCAGTGAACTGCTTCTGTAAAGATTACAGCAAAGAAAACCCTATGGTGCAGTTCTGTTCTGTAACATGTGGGTCACCATGAGCAGAGGGCCAACTCAATGGCAGCTAACAAGACAACAAGGCACTCAACCACGTTTTTATCTCAGGCATGTCTGACTGATTGGAATGCTTATTCTCTTTCAATTATGTCAGTCAATTTTCAGTATTTTCTTTTTTGCTGTTTTGCTTTGTTTTTGTCTCTGGTTTTCCGGATGTACTGGTGATTCGAAGAGGCATGTTTTGAAAAGGGAAGAAAAAATATACTTTAGAAAGATTATAATATGTATATTACAAACAAAGTTAACCATCAGTATCATTTAGAAGATTGGAATTTTAGGCCAGGTAGGCTGTAGTGAGCCAGGAATCAACTGGATGGCAACAGGGATTGGTACTGCCATAGAGCTAGACACATGAATGTAGATTAGAAGTGGGCTGTTTCTTGGGGCTGTGACAAATTTATAAAATAATGAGTATATTTAATATATTGTGTTCTTTAAATATTACGCTTTCTCATCTAAATGTAATAATGGCCTTATTTAGTCTTTTATATTTTCCTTAGTTATAGTATCAAATTTACCTCATTTTGACTCATTTTATGCCATCTTGGTTTTCCATATTTGATAATGAAAACTCTTGCTTTCTAAAATTTTTTTCGTGAAGACATATATTTCTAAAATATGTTAAAATTATCTTTTTTATTCAATGTATGCATCTTTTTATTTCTTATAGAAGTTATTATTTGTCCAAGTTACTGGTTTCTTCTATTTGTTTGTGTTTATAAGGATACTGTCTCTATAGATTGATTTTTTTCCTATTGTTTTTGTTAAACATTTTATAGCTATCCCATGGATTCACTTTTTCTTGTTGTCACAATATGAATCCCTCTTCTACAAATTTAAAGAAGAGGAATGAGTGTATCCATGCATATCAGATACAAGAAAGTTTTTCTGTTTTTGAAAAGAATGCAATTTCAAAATACCAACTTTTTTTACCTGAATCTCTGAGCCTGTACTCCGAAGGCTTAGAGTGTGACTCCATCTGATTCTTCAATTTTTGTTTCAAGTTTCTGTTTGCTAAATTGGTGAAGTATCTGTCCCATTTAAATTATTCTTTCAATTCTAGATTTTTTTTTTTTTTTTTCTCCATTTCTTCAAGATCAACCAGCTTGTTTTCGTATCTGGAGAATAAAAACAATTTTTTTTTTTTTTCACAAAAACTGTATGTTTGCTGAAATCATAACACTTCACTCCAAATATGTCCCCTTGCTGTTTTTAGACAACAGCTAAAAAATAGCTAAATATCAAGGAGTCACTTTCTTTCTTAAACACTGACATCAACCATCTTCCTCAAGTTTAAAGGCTAGGAGAATTTTAGTGCTGATTTTGAATCAATGGGCCAGAGAAACAGGAAAATAATATTGAGTACTTTATTTTCCAGCACCCTCCAAGGGCCATTGAATGTCCTTTGTTTATAGCGAGTGTTGGTACAATCAACTGGAAATCATCTGCTCTCCCAAGCTCATGTACATCTCTAATTCTCGTCATACAAATTTTTGAGCATTAATGGAATTCACATAGATTCCCACTATAGATGTCTAGAAATAATGCACCTCTCCCGCTGGAAGAGAACTACCGAGATAATTTGTAATGTCCCTAACAATTTGGACCATGAGAAGTAGCTGACAATGATATGATGACTGCATTTCCCTGTCTTCTTGGGATGCACATCTGCTATTTAATTCCCCAAACTTTAGAAATACACTGAAACTAATGCTTAATATTCTAATTCTTAAAGATATGAAAAAAAGAATAAAAAGAAAATCTGCATTATTTCATTTAAAAAGGGCTGTAATTGTCCAGTTGACAAGCAGAACCAGAATATCAAATTCCAATGTAAATTTTGTGACTTAAAAAGCCATAAAAAATTCAGCTTGTGCAAAATTTATGGGGATAAAATATTATCTTAACTCTCATTTCTATTCCTTTTAATAACTGACCTTTGGGACTAAAAGAAAGAATTACTTGATAATACATTCCTGAAACTACTACTACATATCTGATAAAATCTACTATTCATTATGTCTAAGGTTACTAAGTAAAGGCAAAAACAAACATCCTAACCTTTTCCAACTACCATCTCCATAATCCATAAGGAAGGAGAGGAAGGTCTATATGATACAGAAGGTTGGAGTTACTGTTTTCGATATTGTTTTTTATAAATCTATTAAAATAATAAAAATATTTAGTGGCTATCTTTCCAGACATCTCTCTCCAATATATGTACAATAAAAAGATGAGACATTGAATATAATCATAATAATGTTATATATGCTAATTTAATAAGTAATATTACATGTATTTCACTTCAAATAAACAGAAATAAAATTGAAATTAAGAACAGTATTTCCACACTGTGGAAATATCTTTGCTATATATTGGAGATACATATATTTTTTCTTTTTCATATATTCTGGCTGTCTACTCAGGAACACCAAGTATTTATTTTTATTCCCTTATCATATTTTGTGTAATACTTTTGAGCTTTTGGTCTTTTTCTCTGTACTGACTGGAATTCAGTTTTCAGTTACATCTATTTACACTATGAATTTTTTTTAATTTTTTTTTATATTATTTTTATTCTCAACTTTTTTAGTTCAGAAAACATCAATTTTATATCATTTTGATTTTTTAAAATATTTTATTCATGAGCATTTGTTTTATTGTGGTACTCTACATTTGCACATTAGCAAAGTGCTGTGGCTGATTACAAATGTGTGATGCTTAGACCCTGGATCCAAAGAGTTACTATCTAGAATTACTAAACTCCAAGAAACTTTGGAGGAAACCTGTCTCCAAACCTGCATTTCAAAAATGGCATAACCAGTGCTTAGGACAGTAAGGGACATGCCAACACACTCATAGCTTGTCAACAGACTCGTAGAGGTGAAAAGGTAAAGCGTTTCTTGATTTATAAGGTGGAATCAAACCAAAAAAAACCCAAACTTGATGCCACTGAGTTGATTCCAACTCATAGCGACCCTATAGGACTGAGTAGAACTGCCCCGTAGGGTTTCCAAGGAGCAGCTGCTGGATTTGAACTGCTGACCTTTTGGTTTGCAGCCAAGCTCTTCACCGCTGCACCACCAAGGTGGAAAGAAGTGTATAAATCTAAATATAATTAAAGACAGAATATTCAAATTTTAATATATGTGCTGCAGAATTTAATATGTAATTGAATATCAAGAGCTAGAAGGTAACATTTACAAAGTATGCATGCTAACTTCTTTCTGTTCATCCATCATCAATTCATCTTCGGTCTTCCTTATTCACTGTCCAGCATTTATATGAATTTGAGGCGATTGAAAATATCATGGCTTGGGTCAGTTGCACATTAGTCCTCAAGGTGACATCTTTGCTTTTTAACACTTTTAAGAGGTATTTTGCAGCAAATTTGCCCAATGCAATATGTCATTTGATTTCTTGACTTGTGATTCCATGGGTGTTGATTGTGAGTCCAAGTAAAACGAAATCCTTTACAACGTCAATGTTTTCTCTGTTTATCATGAAGTTGCTTATTGGTCCAGTTGTGAGGATTTATTTTCTTTATGTTGAGGTGTAATCCGTACGGAAGGCTGTAGCCTTTGATCTTCATCAGTAAGTGCTTCATGTCCTCTTCACTTTCAGCAAGTCAGGAAATCAAACGACACATTGGGCAAATCTGCTGCAAAAGACGTCTTTAAAGTGTTAAAAAGCAAAGATATCTCTTTAAGGACTAAAGTGAGCTTGACCCAAGCCATGGTGTTTTCAATCTCTTAATATGCATGAGAAACCTGGACAATGAATAAGGAACACAGAAGAAGAATTGATGCCTTTAAATCATAGTGTTGGTGAAGAATATTGGATATACCATGGACAGACAGAAGAATGAACAAATCTGTCTTGGAAGAAGTACAGCCGAATGCTCCTTAGAAGTAAGGAAAGTAAACTTTGTCTCACATACTTTGTACATGTTATCAGGAAGGACTAGTCCCTGGAGAAGGGCATCATGCTTGGTAAAGTAGAGGGTCATCCAAAAAGAGGAAGACCCTCAATGAGATGGACTGACACAATGGCTGCAACAATGGACTCAAGTATAGCAGTGATTTTGAGGATGGCGCAAGACCTGACAGTGTTTTATTCTGTTGTGTATAGGGTCCCTATGCGTGGGAACAAACTGGAAGGCACCTAGAAACAACAACAATAAACTGTCAGGTTTAGGGATCTAAAAGTGAGACAGGTTATATATGTTGAAAAAAATTTGGAATATCAATGTATAAATTTTATTTATATAATCATGAGTATGGAAGATATTGCACTACGAAAGTAAAATGAGAGAGGTAGAATAAAGATGGAATTCTAAGCCATATCTTTATTAAAGATTTCTCAGAGAAGTCGGAGCATACCAGGAAAGTGTACTCATATGAAAGCTAATGGAATTGAGGAAGGAGTATCAGATATATCAGAAATAATACAGCAAGATAATAATTGATAAAAACCTATATATATGTATATATACTTTCTAACTCAAAACCATATAGGTAAGGGGGCTCTGGGAAACAATTGCTAGCTTCAGCCAAGAAATGGGGTAAACAAACAAACTGTAATACTTCCAGAATGTCTGTAATTGGTGATTAACCTGTTGCCCTGGAGTCGATTCTGACTCAGAGTGACCCTATAGTTCAGAGTAGAACTGCCCCATAGGGTTTCCGGTTAAGTGCCCGGAGGCACCCCACTCCGCCAGAAAGCCTCATGCACACAGGCGCTCAGCCCTCTCGCTCCGTGGGTCGGCTCCAGTGCTGTCTCGCGCACTGGTCTCCTGGTTCTGCTGCTGTTGGTTCTCTGCCACTGCTGTTTCTCTGCTGCTCCTGGTCCTCTGTCACTGCCACACATCTATCCATTCAGTTTTAAAACCGCTTCCATATTTTAGATATCTGTTAGAGCAGCACCCCACTCTCTCAGTACCAAATTCTGTCTTAGTCATCTAGTGCTGCTCTAACAGAAATACCACGAGTGGATGGTTTTAACAAAGAGAAGTTTTCCTTACAGTAAAGTAGGCTAAAAGTACAAATTCAGGGCATCAGCTCCAGGGGTAGGCTTTCTCCCTGTGCCAGCCTTCTCATCAATGTTCCCCCAGACTAGGAGCTTCTCCATGCAGGGACCCCGGTCCAAAGGAAGCGCTCTGCTCCCGGCACTGTTTTCTTGATGGTATGAGGTCCCCAACTCTCTGCTTGCTTCCCTTTCCTTTTATCTCTTGAGAGATAAAAGGTGGTGCAGGCCACACCCCAGGGAAACTCCCTTTACATTGGATCCGGGATGTGACCTGGGTAAAGGTGGTATTACAATCCCACCCTAATCCTCTTTAACATAAAATTATAATCATAAAATGGAAGCCAACCACACAATTCTGGGAATCATGGCCCAGCCAAACTGATACATTTTTGGGGGGACATAATTCAAACCATGATATAACCCTATGGGGCAGTTCTACTCTGTTCTATAGTGTAGCTATGAGTCCGAATCAAATTGATAGCAAAGGATTTTTTTGTGTTAGGAGATTAGAAGTCTGAAACCAGGACACTGGCTCTAGGGAAAGGTTCTCTCTGTTTGCTTTGGGGAAGGTCCTTGTCTTAGCTTCTCCAGGGTTCTTTTCGTAATTCCTTGGAAATCTCCATGTGGCATTTATCTTTCCCCCATTTGTGCTTCTGTGCCTTATCAGCTCTTTTTATATCTCAAAAGGGATTAGGTTTAAGATAAACCCTACACTGATATATGGCTTATTAACATAACAAAGAAAACCATATTGCCAAATATCTATAAGTGACAAATAAGCACATTAAGAGATACGAGATAATATTAGTCCTTAGAGAAATGCAAATTAAATATATAATGACATACCAGTGCACAATTATTTAAAAAAATTTTAAAACGAAAAACTGACCATGGAAGTGTTGAAGAGAATGTGGTGTGACAGGAAGTCTCACAACCACTGGTAGCGTGTAAAAAGGCCTAACGACTCTGGGAAGAGTTTGGTCATTTCTTAAATTAAAAAAAAAAAAAAAATAAGCATTCACCTATTTTATGATCCAACCATTGCACTCGTGAGTATTGCTCAAAAGGAATGAAAGTATGTGTCCGTGCAGACACTGGGAAAAGATGCTCATAGCAGCTTTACCTGTATGCCAGAAATGGAAAAAAAAGAAGTCCATCAATAAGGGAATGGATTAAAAAAATAAATTAAAAAGTCATATATGCATACAATAGAATACTACTTAGTAAAATGAAGGCATGGAATATTGATACATGCAACTATATGTATGGGTCTCAAAGTAATTAGGCTGAGTGAAAGAAATTAGAAAAAAAAAAAGCTAAAAAGCCTCCTAGGCTATAAGTCCATTTACATAAAATTGTGTAATATACAAACTAACCTACAGTGACAGAAAGCAGATAAGTAGTTGCCTGGGACTGAGGAAATGGTTGAAAGGGGTGGATTGGAGCAATTACTAAGGGGCAAGAAGAAACTTTGTTGGATAACAGATGAACATTATTTTTACTATCTTTATTGAAGTGATAATTTCATTGAAATACACACATCAAAATTCATAAAAATGTAAACTCTAAATATTTACAGTTTACTGTAAGATAATAGGAGCCCTGGTGGCGCAGTGGTTAAGAGCTCAGCTGCTAACCAAAAGGTCAGCAGTTTGAATCCACCAGCCTCCTTGAAAACCCTATGGGGAGGTTCTACTCCTATAGGGTCGCTATGTTTCGAAATCGACTTGACGGCAATGAGTTTGGTTTTTTGGTTTGGTACCATAATTATATTTCAATACATTTGTAAAAATGAAAAAAAAAGGCAAGTGGCGATTTGAAAATAAAAAGACTTCTGAGCCTTTTCATTTAGCATTTCTTCGAAAATCTTTTATTCTTCCTTGACCTAATACATGTAGTGCAATATCGTTGTCATTGGAATCAGCCAGAACTGGACAGATTTTCCATTATACTTCTCACTCAAGTTATTTTTAACTGCCCTATAGCTGTTTTGTCAACTTTAATATGTGAAAAATCTGTCCACCACTTAAGGATTTTAGGAAGCTCTAACAAAAAATAATTTACATAAAGTCTGTGGCTCACAATAGCCTTAATAAGTTTTATTCTAGTTCTGCTATTCCAATGTGATAAGCAAATTTAATGATTTGTTTACGATACTTTGATGGTTAGGTTCCTTCCAAATACTGTTCTGTAATCCCCAAAGAATGACTGTCCAATTTTAGTATGTCCGTTTCAGCTACGTATCATCACCTAACTAAAAATGGAGATTAATAAAAGGCCATCTCTACTCTCCAAGGAGATGTAAGCCCCGAAATAGAAATTTTAACTGAGTAAATACAATGTATTTTAAATCTGAAACTCGTTTAACTTTATTCAGTTAAAATTTCTTTTAATTGTATTGAAAATAATTGTTTCCTGGCTGTATCTCCACATTCAATTCAAGCTGGTATATAATTAACTTTATAGTTCAAAAGGACATTGAAAAAAAGTTACATGAATAGCAATTAACAATTTGAAATTTTAATGATTAACACACTATAATTAAGCTTTGAAAGATTATTACTACAAATGAGACTGTCGTATGTCAGTCTGTAAATGACATTTATAATGAGCTGAATAAAAATATTCACAAAAGGAAAACTTCAAATAAACACAGCTAAACTGAAAAATCCTCACAACTAGACCAATAAGCAACATTATGATAAACAGAGAAAAGATTGAAGTTGTCAAGGATTTCGTTTTACTTGAATCCACAATCAACACCCATGGAAGCAGCAGTCAAGATCAAAGGCACATTGCATTGGGCAAATCTGCTGCAAAATACGTCTTTAAAGAGTTAAAAAGCAAAGACGTCTCCTTGAAGACTCAGGTGCTCCTGATCCAATGGTGTTTTCCATGGCCTCATATGCATGCTAAAGCTTGACTATAAATAAAGAAGACATAAGAAGAATTGATGCCTTTGAATTGTGGTGTTAGTGAAGAATATTAAATATACCATGGACTGCCAAAAGAACAAACAAATCTGTCTTGGAAGAAGTACAACCAGAATACTCCTAAGAAGCAAGAACGGCAAGACTACTCTCACATACTTTGGACGTATTTGATAACCAGTCCCTGGACCAGTCCCTGAAGAAGGACATCATTCTTGGTAAAGTAGATTGTCATTGAAAAAGAGGAAGACCGTCAATGAGATGGATTGACACAGTGGCTGCAACAGTGGGCTCAAACATAACAATGATTGTGAGGATTCTGTTGTACACAGGGTCACTATGAGTTGGAACTGACTTGGTGGCACCTAACAACAACTTGAATGCATGTTCTTCAGTTCAGAATTATTTTGCATTGAAAGGACACAAATAAGATTTTATTACTCTGGTCATACTGAGGGTCCCTGGTAGCACAGTGGTTAAGAGCTCAGCTGCTAACCAAAAGGTGGGCAGTTCGAATCCACCAGTCGTTTGTTGGAAACCCTATGGGGCAGTTCTACCCTGCGCTATAGCGTCTCTATAATCAGAATCTACTCAAAGGCAACGGTTGTGGTCTTATTGATATGAAATCATATCTACTTAATTCTCAAAGGAAATATTCCCTTGTTGGTGAATAATTTGCACTCTCTTTTTGATTTACCTCACTAAACTTTACTGTTCAAAACTGGATAGATTACTGTTAACAGAGGAACCTCACCTAAAGGAGGTATGTAAAATAGTTGTAAGTAATCCTTGAATTTAAAATACTTAAAATCGTGTGTGTGTCTGTGTGTAAATTAAGGACTATAAGGTGAATGATATTCCCAAACAAGTTCTGAAATATTTAAGTGTTGCTGGTAATAATTTATAACATAGGGATGTAGACATTTGCCTGATAGATCTGAGGGGCATGTTAATGGAGTACAATGAAGACAGATAGCTCCATTCTGGTACCACTGAGCAGACAGCCACCTCATGAAACACTTCTCAGCCAATGCACATCAATCTCACTGTGATGGCTGCTCAGATTCGACAGAGAGGCACACTCCTGTGAATCTTAAAAGGCCATTTCTGTCTCTTGTGAAGTTGTTTAACTTTGTTTTCATTTTATGGAATTTGGCTGAGCTCTAACACACACAGGATTTGACAGATAGGTTTTTATAAAATACCTAGGAAAGAGTGATTTTTTACTGAGACGTAAATTTCAAATTTCATGGAATAAACTCAACCTGGCATTAATTTGAGGTCCTATGTGATGTTATTTATTGCATTTTTCATAAATTATTTAAGGATAGATTCATATTTTTTGTAATATTATTTGATTAGTTACAATTTTGAATGTGATACTTGTCAGTAGGAAGGCAAAATTTGCACAAGGCATGTTTAATTAGTTTTGAAACTTAATTTATACAGTTTATGAACCACTCAAAATGATGAAAACACACTGAAGAGAATATCAAATAAAATAACTGTTCCTGGACAGTCAACAGGATGATCATTTGATATGCTGGAAGCAACTTCCCAAACACATTGCTATCGTTCTTTATTCAGTATCATGCACAATAGCATAACACAAAATGTGGTTTTCTCTATTTTCCAGAAATGATTTGTTTTGAGAATTTGTAAACCTGCCACAAAGTCAAAGTAAACAGTATCAGTGTTCAAACGATGTCCATATATCTGTATCTAAAAACAAGTGCAATCTATTATTAAAGATCCCATCAGCAAGATATCAGACTGTGCTGCTCAGAAACCATGTAATTTTTTTGGTTTGCTTGTTTGACTACGCAACACAATTTGTCATACTAAATCGATATAAATGCACTTTTTTTTATTCCTACAGAATTTAAACATTCCTAGGAGACTGAAGGCCTTTGCCATAAATTTTGTGAATCCCTCAAATAAAGGATGGTTTCTAGTTGAATGATGATTGCTAGAAAAAGAGAACGACCTTCAGTGGATGATATTTGTGTTCCATATCTCATCACCTACGATTACCTTGTGTCATTTTTCCAGCCTCTGTTTTGTCACTCCCCCTCTGTGTGCACTGATTCTTTTTCTGCCAGGCTGAATGCTATCTCAGGTCTCAGTCATGTAAGGATTAACATTACCCGTAGTTTCTTTCTCAAGAAGGTTCATTATTGCATCTCTCCTTCTGTTGTTTTGGCTTAAGGCACAGGACTCCAGCGATGACCAAGCAAAACCAAAAGCAAACCGCTTGCCATCCAGTCAATTCCAATTCATGACAACCTGATGTCTGCAGAGTAGAACTGTGCTCTATAGGGTTTTCAGGACTGTGAACTTCCTGAAACAGATCACCAGGGTTTTGTTCTGAGGCACCTCTGGGTGGGTTCAAATTGCCAGTCTTTTGGTTAGTAGTCAAGTATTTCACCATTTGAGCCACACAGTGACTCCTCCAGAGGTGACCAGTAGACCTAAAAAGAAATGCAAGAGTGGAGAAGGAGATGCTGTACATTCTGTCCCTTAGCCTTAGTCCAGCCCTGCTACAGCTTCCATGCTCATACTTGCTTTCTAAGTTCCCCACTCATGGGCCAAAGTAAGTTTTAGTTTCTGACCTACTGTCAGCAATCTTCTGGATGTAACCTTGAGATTCTGGACTGGTACCTAAACTAGTGCTTCAGGTTTTTGTGAGCAGGAGGAAGCTATCAGGCATCTTTCTCTTTTCATAGTCACTAGAAGCCTACCACTCTACCTTAGCACAGTAGCTGGGAATATCTGCCCATGGGCAGATCTCCACATTTCAAACATGCTCAAAAAGACTTACGTGTGTCACCCAGCTAACCTCTTCTCATCTGAGAAGATGTTGTCTGAAACTCTCAGATTATTAATATCTGGAACAGAACATATTTGCTCACCTCCCAGCCACCACAATTTGAGTCTGTAATTTTACATGACCAGTGTGATAATTTATTGGTGATTGTCTTCTCACTGAGTCCAAGGACTTGTGTGGTTTTCGCTCTCCGTGTTACCCCAGAATTTGGCACAGTACTTGGCACATGGTTGCTGCTAGTTGCCTTCCATACGTCTCCAACTGCGGTGACCTTATTTGTAACAACAACAACAAAAAAAGCATTGCCTGGTCCTGTGCCATCTTCGTGATCGTTGGTGGTGAGTTTGAGTTCATTGTTGTGTCTATCGGCACATGATAGGTGTTCTCTAAAAGTATGATGAAATAAATAACAATCATATTATCTCTAGGACAAACACTAGGTCTTTTCCCTCTGTCATTGATTGGGTCATGTTTTCTAGGTATGGAGCTTCAAATGGGATAAAAGAAAACCAATGACAACTACAGTTTAAGAGGTGGAAAATCACAATCAAAAATTGCTTCCATTCTGAAAAAAGAAGTAGTCTCTTCACTTCTGTACTTCCTAACAGGATTCTTTATAACAATACAAATAATAATTCACTAGCATCAATTAAGTTTAATGTGGATTGAGATCTGTTCCACGTGCCTCATCGATAATATTTAATTCTAATGAATCTGTGAGGTTGGTTATACTTTCTCTTTTTAGATATGAAGAAACCAAGCCCCAAAGAAGGGACATGTCAAAAGTTACTTAGTAAGTAGAAAAACTATACACAAATGCAGGGATTCTGATTCCAGAAATCATGTTTTGAGTCACTATACTGCCTCATCATACACAATCTAAAATTAGTTGGAAGAGAAGTGCTCTAAAGATTTGAGAGACAATAAATCTGTGTATTTTATACAAGTCAAGATCTGTGAAATATTTTAAAATAAAATTTCTTATGCAGAACCATTAAGAAGACAAACAATAAAGTAGAAAACGTAGAAAATATTAAACCTGATTCACAGAAGAGAAACAATGAATGGCTAACAAGAAATACTTTACCCAAATTTTCTAATGATTATGTAGATGCAGATATAAATAATAATAATAACAATATATTTTATAACCTTCACATCAGCAAAATTTAAACATGACAATGACAAGAGTTAGAGAGAATACGGTGGGATTGTTATTCACATAAACCACAGATGGTGGTATAAGTTATTACATTTCTTCTCAATTTCTGTTTTAAGTATAGGCCATTTTCTTAAACAAGATTAGAGTGTATTGCTCACAAATGTATAATTTCTTTTAACTTAAAAAGTCACTTGTAGTTTTACAAGTGACTAAATTTTATTCTAAATATAATCACTGCCTCATGTTCAAATTAATGGATTTCATATAACTGAAACAATCACATATATTTTATATCTAGATTACATTCATTTTTTCTGTGATTATCAGTAACATTGCAATGAACATATTTCTGTATAAAACCATTGTATATGTAGTGCTATTCTTTTTAGCTAGATTCCCAGAAGTGTAAATGGTGGATCTATTAATACAGCTTAATGCATCCTGAGTTATACTATCAAAAGAATTTCCAAAAGAATCATCCCATTTTATACTCCTTACATACGTGGTTTGATTGTTTCACTCCCCTTACCACAATTGCGCTTGTACATGGATGTGAAGGAGCCCTGGTGGTGCAGCAGTTAAGCTCTTGGCTGCTAAGCTTAAGGTTGGTGGTTCGAACCCACCAGCTGCTAGCAGGAGAAAGATTTGGCAGTCTGCTCATGTAAAGATTTACAGCTTTGGAAACCCTATAGGGCAGTTCTTCTCTGTCCTGTAAGGTTGCTATGAGTTGCAATCGACTGGATGACAATGGGCTTGTGTGTGTGTGTGTGTTTCTGACGTACTGATTCTATACTTTCTCTTGGTGATATAAATTTTCCAAAAAATTAAACTTGTGAATAGTTTAAAATAAAAACCCGCCATTTTTATGTAAGAAAATAACAATAAATTGTCCTTTATTTCTTATACATATTGAAAGTCTCCAAACATTAGAATAATTTTTTTATTAATGAAATTAAAGAGATCAAATATTTTATGTCTTCAGTACCGAGTTTAGTCCTGAAATGTAGGCAATTCATGTAAACTTTTGGATATTTGAGACTAAGCTACAGTATAAAATATATAAAATATTTGAAAAAAATTAATATGATATTATAATTATTTGCCCAATCACCATCATCATAGTTTTTTATACTACAAATCCAAGTCAGTCTAGGTCTTATTTTTCAAAATGTAATGTCTCTGAGAGCTAAGATATTGCTCTGGAAATAATTTCACCTACACAATTGCTTTCTTATTTGAGGAAATAGGATTACGTACAACATAGGTGCCATGGTGAAGCACTCAGCAGCCAACTGAAAGGTTTGCGGTTTGAACCCACCCAACGACTCTGCATGACCAAGATTTGACAATTTGCTGTCCTAAAGATTATAGCTAAGAAAACCCAATGGGGCAGTTCTACTCTGTCTTCTGTGGTCACTATGATTCAGAATCAACTCAATGGCACCCAACAACAACGGCAATTACTTACTTCTTACAAAGAGTGTATTCTAGTTTTAATTACCTCCATTCTGATATTGCCATCCAATTCATAGATTTTACTTATGTTATCTCAGAAATGTCATTAAGTTTCCTATACTGTATTTTTCCTGCACTGCATAGACTCTTGGTATCGTTTGATGACTTCTACAATACTCTTGTTGATCATAAACTCTGAGGCTCTTACGCCTTTGAAAACATGTCTCTCAACACAGAAAGGTTAGTCTGAATGTGGGCTAATTACATTTGTAACAAGTATGTAGGATTTCAACTATTTGAAACAAATATTTTATCCCACTTATATGAAATGTCTAGAATAGGCAAATGCATATAATCCCTTAATTTAAAAAATAATGCTGTTTTTATGAAGAACTTATGCCTTCTTTCTTATAGTTTCATTTCGCTTTACAACCATTCTAGAATGTTATATATTTTCTCTCAAATTCCAGA
This sequence comes from Trichechus manatus latirostris, assembly GCF_000243295.1. Taxonomy (NCBI): domain Eukaryota; kingdom Metazoa; phylum Chordata; class Mammalia; order Sirenia; family Trichechidae; genus Trichechus; species Trichechus manatus. The sequence goes on along the minus strand of NW_004443948.1, from coordinate 21,960,615 downwards.
CATTTAATACAATTCCTGTTTTAAATTGTTTATACACACACTTAACACAAATCATTAACATTTTAATGGCAATGAGCATAGCCTCAGTAGTACAATTCTTTTATTAAGGATACAGTGGAAACTGTTTTCCTAAGCACAACTAATTCTCTACAGAACTTATTTTTGGTCAGCTTTATTACAGTTGTTAAAGACTATGAGCCACCTGAATCGGTTTGCTCTTGTTACCTAGCTGGATATTACCTAAGGGGTTATAATTAACTCAGATCTGTATAAGCTGTTCCCACACTTGATTAAAAAAAAAAAAATCAAACTTAGTGTTCTTTCATTTTACTCCTCCTATTTAGATATACATCAAATTAATAAAATTTTTCTTGTTTCCGTTAAAAAATTTGTATATCACTTAATATACCTGAAATATATGTATATAATGCTACATAATGCAGTAAATAATACCCTTTACAAATTTTTATTAGTACCTGGTAAAACCAGCTGAAATGACATATTTTTTTCTACACAATATAGGGCCTATTTTTTCATGGCTTTATTACCTACACTATTTCTTAAATTATAACTTCAATTTTCTCATAATAATAGTTTTTATAAAATTTTATTTATGGTTTAAACTAGACCATTCTTTTTTGCACTGTAAACTTATTGCCACTGAGTCCGTTCTGACTTGTAGCGACTCTATAGGGCAGAGTAGAACTGCTCCATAGGGTTTTCAGGAGCAGTTGGTGGATTTGAACTGCTGACCTTTTGGTTGGTTAGTAGCCATGCTCTTAACCACTGCACCACCATTAATGTAAATCAAACTTATAATTTTATACTTGCCAAAGTTCCCAGATCTCTAATGTTTGAGATTATATTATGCAAGTTGAGAAATCTATGAGACGATAAAAACATTATTCATATATATATTTATTTTGTCAAAAGAAGCTACAATATAAAGAAAGATTAAAAATAATAAATTCTACTTTTAATATTAAAATATATCCTAAGCTCATTGAAAATTATTTAGAATGAATGCTACAATGTAAATGAACCTTGAAAACATTATGCTAAGTGAAGTATATCAGGCACAGAAGGACAAATATTTTATCCCACTTATATGAAATGTCTAGAATAGGCAAATTTATAGAGACAAAAGTATATTAGTGATAACAAGGTGTTGTAGGCAGGGGGACTAGGGAGTAATTGTTTAAGAGGCCCTGAGTTTCTCTTTGGATGATAAAAAAAAAAATTGGGGAAATGGATACTGGTGATTGTTACACAACATGGTGAATGTAATTAATGTCACTGAATTGTATACTGAAACTGGTTAATATGGACGATTTTTGTGATATATATTTTACCACAATAAATTTCAAAAAAAAATTTTAGAATGTATCACCTCTTTGTCCTCCAAGAAAGTCTGAAGTGATTTTTGATAGATGCAAGTGTATTTCTTTTGTCCCATAGAAATTAAATTCTGCACAATAGCTATTATCTTTAGACTTTTGGAGTCCTGATGGCACAGTGCTTAAGAGCCTGGCTGCTAACCAAAAGGTCACCAGTTGGAATCCACCGGCCGCTCCTTGGAAACCCTATGAGGCAGTTCTACTCTGTCCTATAGGGTTGCTATGAGTTGGAATAGACTCCACAGAAGTAGGTTTGGTTTGGGTTAATTTCTTCAATACTTACAAATACAATTTTTTTTTTTTTTTTAATTTGCTGTAGAACATAAGCCCATGATCTACATGTTAGAATCCTTCCCACTGGGCTTCATATTGCTTTTCATGTCTTATAGTTTATGGTTGGGTAAAATGTAAGTTGTCTATAATAAAAAACACTATTTTAATTGTTTTATTACACTTGCCTTAATCATTATTCACAGGTCCAGATATTTATGTGATGTATTTTACTACATAGATATCAAACTATAGCAGAACAACTAACAGAGAATAATTACGGTCAATTTTTTAAATTCAAGTAGTTCCTGTAAAATATTCAGTTGGAAAGACTCTTAAAACTAACTATAGATTAATGAGTGTTGACGTTGCTAGTGGAGTATTAACTTTGGATGTACTTCCAGTTCCACATTCTTAGAGATAATCAATAGTTGAAATAAATTTTAGCAATAAACTTTATTTTATATTCTCTTTTAGCTTTCCTAGATTTTCTATTTCATTTATGTTGATAGCTATTCTTATTTTACCTGTTTAGACAGTTATATGCCAGCATTAGATATATGATGTGATTTTTATCTTGTCTGTATCAACATAAGTATGTCTAGACCTTCATTTCACTATGATTTTAGTATAAAAATTGAGTTTGTAATAGAGAACATATTGCAATCCTTATATAATATTTGAATTCCATTTCAACTTAGAGGTAAAAGCAATTTTTAAAGCAAAAAAGCACAACAGCTTTTATCCAAATGGTGTTAACTTTACGTTATTTTTATAATTTTCAATTATTTGCCCTAAAAGGCAATCAGAATTATAGCCGAGGTAGAAAAATAAAATATGAAATTCTACAACTTTTTAAATGTATTTCTATTAAAGCAGTATCATTTTATAATAATATGGGAATGTACATGCACATTTATAATTATTCTTATAGGTAATACAATTGATCCAGCTAATTCCAGACTGTCCCATAAACATATCAGTTAGGGAATGAACAATCCACCAAAGTTGGCCCTTCTTTGGTCTCAACTAGAATTAACGTTTTTACCAATGCTTCTCAAATTTTTGTGAGCTACACTCAAACTTTTGTCTCTCAGTCAAAGAGAGATTGACAAAATACCTTTCATCTTGTTATAACTATTCAGTTGTTTGTTTGTTTTTCTTTTGGTTTGGGCAGCAAAACTTAAGCACAGCCCGTTTAGGATTCACAAACTCCTTGAGGGGATATTTCACAAGGAATTCAGATTTCATTCATTTTCAGTCCACGTTCCTATCTTCTGTTGTTGTTATTTACTGTTGAGTTGGTTCCAACTCATAGAACAAAAGAACGAAACCCTGCCTTGTCCTGCGACATCCTCACAATCACTGTTATGTTTGACTCTCTTGTTGCAGCCATTGTGCCAGTCCATCTCGTTGAAGGTCTTCTTCTTTTGCATTGACTCTGTATCAATCATGATATCCTTCTCCAGGGTCTGTTCCCTCTTGATAACATGCCCTAAGTACATGAGATGAAGTCTCGCCATACTTGTCTCTAAGGAGCATTCTGGCTGTACTTCTTCCAAGACAGATTTGTTCATTCTTCTGGCAGAATATGCTATATTCAATATTCTTTGCCAACGCCATAATTGAAATGCCTCAGTTCTTCTTAGATCTTCCTTAATTGTTGTCCAGCTTTCACATGCATATGAGGCGATTGAAAACACCATGGCTTGGGTCAGGAGCATCTTAGCCCTCAAAGCAACATCTTTGCTTTTACACACATTAAAGAGATCTTTTGCAGCAGATTTACCCAAGGTAATGCATCGTTTGATTTCTTGACTGATGCTTCCATAGGTGTTGATTGCGGAGCCAAGTAAAATGAAATCCTTGACAACTTCAATCTTTTCTCCGTTTATCATGATGCTGTTTATTGGTCCATTTGTGAGGATTTTTGTTTTCTTTATGTTGAGGTGTAATCCATACCGAGGCTGTAGTCTTTGATCTTCTTCAGTAAGTATTCAAGTCCTCTTCAATTTTGGCAAGCAACGCTGTGTCATTGGCATATCACAAATTGTTAATTAGTCTTCCTCCAATCTTGATGTTCCATTCTTCTTCATATAGTCCAGCTTCTTGAAATATTTGCTCAGCGTACAGATTGAATAAATATGATGAAAGGACACCACGCTGGTACACACGTTTTCTGATTTTAAACCACACAATATCCCCTTGTTCTGTTCGAACAACTGCCTCTTGGTCTATGTACACAGTCCTCCGCATGAGCCTAATTAAGTGTTCTGAAATTCTCCTTCTTCGCAATGTTATCATAATTTGTAATGATCCACACAGTTGAATATTTGCGTGGTCAACAAAACACAGGTAAACAGCTTTCTAGTATTCTCTGCTTTCAGCCAAGAGTCATCTGACATCAGCAGTGATATTCCTGATTCAATGTCCTCTTCTGAATCTGGCTTGAATTTCTGGCAGTTCCTGTTGATGTACTGCTGCAACAGTTTTTGAATTATCTTCAGCAAATTTTACTTGTGTGTACTTCTTTGGAATGGGCACATATGTGAATCTCTTCCAGTTAGTTGGCCAGATAGCTGTCTTCCAAATTTCTTGGCATAGATGAGTGAGAGCTTCCAGCTTTACAGTCTGCTTTTATTTGTTGAAACATCTCAATCGGTTTTCTGTCAATTCCTGGAGCCTTGTTTTTCACCAGTGACTTCAGTGCAGCTTGGACTTCTTCTTTCTGTACCATCAGTCTTTGTTCATATGCTGCCTTAAGAAATGACTGAATTTTGACCAATTCTTTTTGGTACAGTGACTCTGTGTTTTCTTCCATCTTCTTTTGATGCTTCCTACATTGTTCCATATTTTACCCATAGAATACTTCAATATTGCAACTCAAGTCTTGAATTTTTACTTCAGTTCTTTCAGCTTGAGAAAGGCCTAGCATGTTCTTCTCTTTTTGGTTTCTAACTCCAGGTCTTTGCATATTTCATTATTAATAGTTTACTTGTCTTCTCAAGCAGCCCTTTGAAATCTTCTGTTCAACTCTTTTACTTCATCATTTCTTCCATTTACTTTAGCTACTCAATGTTCAAGAGCAAGATTCAGAGTCTCTTCTGACAACCATTTTGATCTTTTCTTTCTTTCCTGTCTTTTTAATGATTTCTTACTTTCTTCATGTGTAATGACCTTAATGCCATCCCACAGCTAGTCCAGTCTTTGGTCATTAGTGTTCAATGCTTTAAATCTATTCTTGAGATGGTCTCTAAATTCAGGTGGAATATGCTCAAGGTTGTACTTTGGCTTTTGTGGACTTGTTTTAGTTTTCTTCAACTTCAATTTGAACTTGTATATGAGCAATTGATGGTCTGTTTCACAGTCAGCCCCAGGCCTGGTTCAGACTGATGGCATTGAGTTTTTCCATCATCTCTTTCCACAGATGTAATCATTTTGATTTCTATGCATTCCATTTGGTGAAATCAATACGTATAATTGCCACTTACGTTATTAAAAAAGGGTATTTCCAATGAATAAGTTGTTGGTCTTACAAAATTCTATCATGTGCTGTCAGGTTTTTTTTTTTTTTTTTCCCTATCACCAAGGCCATATTTTTCACTTACTGATCTTTCTTCTTTGTTTTCCAACTTTTGCATTCCAATTACCAGTAATTATCAATGTATCTTGATTGCATGTTTAATCAATTTCAGACTGCAGAAATTTGTAAAATTTTCAATTTCTTCATCTTTGGTATTTGTGGTTGGTGTGTAAATTTAATAATAGTGGTATTAGCTGGTCTTCTTTTAGGCATATGGTTATTACCCCATCACTGACAGAGTTGTACTTCAAGGTAGATGTTGCAATATTCTTTTTGATGATGAATGTGATGCTGTTGCTCTTCAATTTGTCATTCCCAGCATATTATACCCTATGATTGTCCATTTCAAAATGTCCAACACCAGTCCATTTCAGTTCACTAATGCCTAGGATATCTACTTTTAAGTGTTCCATTTTATTTCAGACAGCTTCCAATTTTCCTTGATTCATACTTCATACATTCCATCTTCGAATTACTAATGAATGTTTACAATTGTTTCTCCTCATTTTGAGTGTTTCTTCATCAGCAAATGAAGGTCCTGAATGCTTTATTCTATCCACATCATTAAGATTGACACTATTTTGAGGAGACAACTCTTTCCCAGTCATATTTTAAGTGCTTTCCAACCTTAGGGGCTCACCTTCCAGCACTATATCATACAATATTGCACTGCTCTCCACATGGTTTTCACTGGCCAATGTTGTTCTGAAGTTGATTATCAGGTCCTTCTTTGTTTTAGTCCAGAAGCTCCACTGAAACCTGTCCACCATGGGTGACTCTGCTCATATTTGAAATACCAGTGGTGTAGCTTCCAGCATCACAGCGATGCACAAGCCATCACAGTATGACAAACTGACAGAAAAATGGTGGTCTAGTCTTCTAGACAGCTAAATTCCCGCTCATTTCCTCACTTCTCTGCAAGATCCTTGCATTGGCCCGCACTTTATCTTCAACTATTATTTAATGCACTGTGAATGAGCAAACAACCTGAGGGAAATAGTAAAGGCAAATCTGAGGCTCCCTCTCTTGTGACTTCCTTTTTTCTATGTGATTTTTCACTTATCAATTTCTGACTGGTTTAGAAGCTCCAAGTACCTTTCAACAGATATTTTTTGTATTTTTCCAGCATTTATATTTATTTTCTTTTGAAATTTTAGTATAACAAATTAGAGTGGTAGAAATACAAATCCTTAAATAGCAATTAAATGTATGTTGCTCTTGTGTGCTGTCAAATAAGTTCAGACTCAGAAAAACTCTATTGGGCAGAGTAGAACTTCCCCATAGGGTTTCCTAGGCTATAATTTTTACGGGAGCAGATTGTCAGGCATTTTCTAGTGCAGGGATTCTGGTGGGTTCCAACCACCAACCTTTTGCTTAGCAGCAGAGCACTTAACCGATGTGCTACCAGGGTTCCTTTAATTGAATCATAGCTTGAATAAGTTAATTTATTTTACACTAATCTTAGTTTTTCACCTGAAAGTAATGGTAAGCTCTGAACGAATCTCACTGACTAGTAGATGAGATGTACTTACTAAAGTTGTGATATAATGTAAAAATGTTAATGCACTGATCCAAATATATTTATTTATCCAAGAAATTTGAAACAGCAAGAAAGTAGTCCTACTCTCTAGTTCTATACACTCTCTAGAGAAATCTTTGAACTTGTCTTAAACTTCCTTAGTTCCCACTTAGTTCCTATTCCCACAACAATCTTATAAAGAACAAACCCTGCTTCTTCAAATTATTCTTAGTTTTCCTTATTCTATGAGGCATACTCGCCATGTATCTTATTATTATAAAGTTATTCTATTTTTGTTGTTGTTATTGAGAACATACATAGCAGAACATACACTAATTCAACAATTTCTACATGTACAATTTAATAACATTGATTACCTTCAAGTGGTACAACCATTCTCACCCTCCTTTTCTGAATTGTTCCTCCCCATTAACCTAAACTCACTGCCCCCTAAGTTTCGTTATCTAATCTTTTAAGTTATTGTGTTGTCAGTTTGACCCCATACAGACAGCTCTTAAAAAGACACAATATTTAAGGCAGACATTCTTTACTAGTTAAGCTAAAATAATGCTTGGTTTTAAGAAGACTTCAGGGGATAATTTCGATTTAAGTTTTATGGTTTAAAGATTATCTCCAGACAATACTTTTAGGAATTCATCCAACCTCCATGGCTCCAGAAAGTCTGGAATCCACGATATTTGAAATTCTCATCTGCATTTTCCCGCTTTTGATTAAAGATTCTTTAGAAGAATCTAAAGAATCTTTGATCAAAATGTTCAGTAATGGTAGCTGGGCACTGTTCAGCTCTTCTGGTCTCATGGCAAAGGATACAGTTTTTCATAGAGGCCATTAGGCACACATTCCATTTCAACCTCCTATTCCCAACTTTGAATTGTGGTGTTGGTGAAGAATATTGAATATACCATGGACTGCCAAAAGAACAAACAAGTCTGTCTTGGAAGAAGTACAACCAGAATGCTCCTTAGAAGCAAGGATAGTGAGACTATGTCTCACATACTTTGGACATGTCATCAGGAGGGGTCAGTCCCTGGAGAAGTACATCATGCTTGGTAAAGCAGAGGGTCAACAAAAAAGAGGAAGACCCTCAATGAGATGGATTGATACAGTGGCTACAACAATGGGCTCGAGCATAATGACGATTGTGAGGATGGCGCAGGAACAGGCAGTGTTTCTTTCTGTTGTACATAGGATCTCTATGAGTTGGAACTGACTTGACGGCACCTAACAACAACAATTCCCAACTCTACTTCTTCCTCTATAGTTCCAAGCATACAGAGACGAATTGTTGTGCCTTGGATGGACACTTACAAGCTTTTAAAACCCTAGGCACTATGCAATGAACTAGGAGGTAGAACCCTCTTGGAATGCTCATGTAATGTAACCCAGGCTAGATTGCTGAATAATGAGCACTCATACAGAGAGTGGCTCAGGCAATAGCCAGCATCAAGACTCCAAACATGTGAATGAACACATCAACAACTCTAATGTCAGACTGCAACCACATGAGGGGCCTCAAAAGACACCTGGCTGAAAAACCTAATAGCTAAACACATTCAACTCATGGAATCAGGAGAAATAACAAGCTGCTATGATGCACCAGTTAAGAGCTCAGTTGCTAACCAAAAGATCAGCAGGTCAAATCCACCAGCTGAGCCTTGGAAATCCTATGGAGTAGTTCTAGTCTGTCCTATAGGGCCACTATGAGTTGGAATCAATTCAGATGCAATGGGTTTGGTTTTTGGTTTGTTTTATTTTAAGCAATGGAACTTTGGGCGTTTTTTGTTTTTATGTAGCAGTAGATTTACAGGGCACTTAACTTTTAGAAAGGATTAGAGAGGATGAGACTAAAATAGGAAAGAAGAGTTACAATGATGCAGGCTAAAGTGAGGCTAGGAGAGGTTCTGGAGAAGAGGCCCAGATGATTGGAATGTTAAGATGGTATAATTGACAGGATGTTACTATCGACTGGAAGAGATGAAGAAGAGAGATACATCTCAAGATGATATCTGAACTGATGTCATAAAAAAAAGTAAGATTAAAAAAAAAAAGCCCAGTAAATTTGAGATATCATGTTTTAAAAAGTAAAAAAACAAACCAAAACAAAACAGCTCATGAAAATTTGAGAAAGCAGCTGGTTTAAGAGGGAAGAATGTTTAAATTTAATTCACAATGTCATGAGATTGAAGTGTCTATCAGACGTCCACTTGGAGGCTGAGGTATATAGTGATCTCTTGAATATACCAGGCGAGAAAAATTAGACAAACATGGGTTCTAATCCTAGCTCTTTGATTGGCTTTGTAGAATTAATTATCACACTCAAACCTTAGTGTTTTCATCTGTATAATGAAAATGAAAAGACAAACTGCCTAACTGGATGTGCTTCTATTATATAGCAGCTTTATTGAGATACAATTTACATACGACTATCTAAAGTGTCTACTGCAATGTTTTTTAGTATATACTCAGAGCTGTAAAACTATCACCACGCTAAAGTTTAGAATGTTTTCATCACTCCCAAAAGAAACTGGTATACGTTAGCAATCAAACAATCACTCTCCATTCCCCTCTCAACTCTCTAAGCCCTAGACAACAGCAATTCTTTGTTTCTCTATAGATATACCTGTTCTCCATGTTTCATATATAAATTCAATAATACTACCTGTGGTCTTCTCTTTTTCAGAAGAAGACTTTTTCATTTAGCATAAATTTTCAAGGTTCACCATGATATAGTAAATACCAGTGCTTTATTTTTTTCATAAACAAATAATATCCCATTGTATGAATATACCTCATTTTACTTATCCACTATTCAGTTGATGGATATTTGTTTTTGTTTTTTTTTCCAACTTTTTGGCTATTATGAGTAATACAGCTATGATCATTAGTGTGTAAATGTCTGTGTGACATATATTTTATTTTCTCTTGGGTGTATACCTAGTGTGGAATTTCTGGGCAATATGGTAATTCTATGTACAACATTTGAGAAACTACTGGATTGTTTTCCAAAGTGGCTGTACAATTTTACATTCCCTCCAGCAATGTATGAAGGTTCCAAATTTTTCACAACCTTAGTAACACTTATTATCTGTCCTTTTGATTATGACCACACTAAGGGATATTAAGTGATATCTCATTATAGTTTTGATCTGCAGTTGCCTAATGGCAATGAAAACAGCTTGGCTGCTTACTAAAAGCTGGCAGTTTGAATCCACCACCTACTCCTTGGAAACCCTATAGGGCAGTTCTACTCTGTCCTAGGGTTGCTGTGAGTTGGAATTGACTCAACAGCAACGGGTTTGGTTTTGGCACAGGAATGGCGATGATGTTGAGCATCTTTTCATGTGATTATTAGCAATTTGTATTAGTGTTAGGGTGTGACTTCATTTTTCTGTCAGTTTTCACTTCATGTAGTTTGAGTTTCAGTTGTTTGGTACATGTATGTTTATAAATGTTAAATCTTTCTGATGGATTGACCCTTTTATCATTATAAAAATAAATATCTCTAATAATATTTTCTTACTGAAAGTATACAGAGTATATAGTTGATTAATTTTTTTAATCCAGTCTGATAATCTCTGCCTTTTGATTAAAATTTTTAGCCCAAACATATTTAATGTCATTATTCATATAATTGTGTTTACATCTGGCAGTATATTTTTTCTATATGTCTTATAGTTTGTGTTCCTGTTTCGGAGCCCTTCTGGCACAGTGGTTAAGAGCTTGGCTGCTAACCAAAACGTTGGCAGTTTGAATCCACCTGCCACTCCTTGGAAACCCTATGAGGCACTTGTACTCTTTCCTATAAGGTTGCTATGAGTTAGAACCAACTTGCCGACACATAAGGACAACATTTCTACTTTTCTTCTTTCTTTTGAATTAAATGAATACTTCCTAGTATAACATCTTAATTCCTTTTTTTTTTTTCATTTTATATTCTTGAGGTTTTTTTTTTAAGTGGTAGGTCTAGGATTTGCCATATATATCTTCTCAGAATATGCTTCAGTTTTATACTAAATTAATTCTAATGAAAAATAGAGAAGTAGAAACATTCATATTTAGATCTATTCCCTTTTTTGTGCTATTACTTCTGTACGTATCACATTTATATATGTTTCAACCTAATAATGTATTGTTATAATTATTACTTTACAAATGTTCATGTCTTTAAAATAATGAGTGAAGAAAGAAGAGTAACTATATAGAGTTTGCTATATTAACCTTCTTATTTACCATTTCTGGTTTTCTTCGTTAGTTTCCTTCTAATCCTAGTATTACAATGTTTATTAGCAAGGCCCTCTTTGACGCTCTCTCTGCCTGATACCTCTGTTAAGCATCTGTCTGCATCTGTTGGTATCATACACAGCTGTTAGGCTCCACTAAAGCCAAGCTGTTTGCTCTGTTGTTTACAAGAATGCCCTGGCGCATAAACTGTTCCATGGTCTGATCCAAACAAATTCTAGCCCTTTCATTGGGGGCAATTTTGAGGCAAGTCTTTGAGGTTTGTTCTCATCCCATGAGAACTTATGACAGCTGTTTCCTTCCCTGATTTATAGTGGTAAACTAGACGGTTAAATGTTTAGCTTGTTGCTTTCGTGGAGCTACCAGCTATCTCTTAATTGCTTATCCCCAAATCTCTATTGTTTGCAAGAACATCTTTAGACTTGAACTTCTCCATGTTGTGTTCCAACAAAAATCTGTTCCACTGGGGAGAGTATTGGAGCTCTCAATCCTTTTTGCCCTTCTCTTCTCTGGGCAACATCTTTGAGCTAATGCTCTGGGGACTGGGGAAGGAATTGTGGCCCACTACTCGCAGTGTGACACCCGAGTTTTAAAAGCACAGTGCTGGGATAGGGTGAAAACCTCTGGTCACCTCAACATGAAACCACCACCTTATTAGTGACCTGTGGTAAAGATGATTTAGAACACCATATCCTGGACATATCATCCTTGAGGTAGAGCCTCCACCTTATGAGCGTGGGCTGGGTGGAGAAAAGGAGCCGCAGACTTCTCAGCCATACTTAACTGGATTATAGCCTTTCACATAAAGCCAAAGGGAAAGACAAATGCTAACTACTTGCTCCTCCTGGGGAGAGACTGTAGCCCTTAATAAGTACCTGGTGGGAGAGGGAGACCTGTCTTCTTGGCCATAAGCTCCCAGAATGGAGCTTTCATACCGCTAATCTTGAAAGTAGGAAGAGGAAGGGAGAAGCTCGTGGCTCAAGTGCAACAGACTCCCTCTGTTCTAAACAAGCTGTAGTAGATTTTCTTTAAAAATATTTATAAATTTTCTGCATGTTCTCAGAACAATTCCTAGAGTCTTTAAATTTTTTTTTTAATTTTATATTATATTTTAGAAATTTTTACTAGATAGGGTTGTTTTGCTGAGGAGTGGGTCTGTGGAGGGCCTCACATTTTCTTCCCAAAGTCCATGCTCACAATATGGTTTTAAAGATTAAGTGAAATGACATATATACATATCTGTCTGTCTATCTACCTATCTCTATATATACGTATATATATACCAAAAAATGAAACCCTGCTGCCGTTGAGTCGATTCCAACTCATAGCGACGCTGTAGGACAGAGTAGAGCTGCCCCATAGGGTTTCCAAGGAGTGCCTGATGGATTCGAACTGCTGACCCTTGGATTAGCAGCCTAAGCACTTAACTGCTACGCCACCAGCCACCAGTGTTTCCATATATATACATAGATATATAAAGCCCTAGCGGTGTAATGGTTAAGAGCTGTGCTGCTAACCAAAAGGTCAGCAGTTCTAATCCACCAGCCACTCCTTGGAAACCCTTTGGGGCCGTTCTATTATGTCCTATATGGTCGCTATGAGTAGGAATCGACCCGATGGCACGAGGTTTATGTAAACACACACACACATATATATATACACACACATATATATATATAATTTTACTTGGTTATTCACATTGTAAGGTAACAAAGAAACAAACAATATCTTAAAATATTATTATTATTATTAAGTTAATGAATGTTATAGCAACTGCTATATAGCCTCATGTTCAAGGGAGAGATCTTGGCTAGAAGTAAGGACATAGGAGTTTAGCCATGGGAGAGAATTAGATCACACAAATAGTCTGCCAGTAATCAGGTAAAAAATGGAGGAAGACTCTTCCAAAATTTTACTTTGCAAGGAAGCTTTAAAATTCTATTGTTTACCTACTCTTGCTTTATCACTCCAACATTCTTTCTATAGTCAGCATTTATTTTCTATACTATCCAAACTTGCACATCTGATAATGCGTGTAAGAGCAAAATGATTTTCATGAACCCCGAGAGTATGGCCCCCAGACACCCTTTTAGCTCAGTGGTGAGGTCATTTCCCAGGTTCACCCTTCAGCCGGGGAGTGGACAGCCCCATAAAGCCAAATGGGACTAATGAGGCACAGCAGTCCAGGGACAA
>NW_004443948.1:21910198-21947197 GCF_000243295.1 Trichechus manatus latirostris | reverse complement strand
ATGTTGTGGGGTTGTTAACCAATGTCATGAAACAATATGTGTACTACTGTTTCATGAGAAACTATTTGTTCTGTAAGCCTTCACCTGAAGTACGATTAAATAAATAAATAAACCAAAAAAAAAAAAAAATGGTTTTCATGATATTCTCTGAAGGGAGCTCTATTGTTGATAGCCAAAAAATGAAATAGGAAAACATTGACACCTCAGCATTTTGAATGTATTTGTTATCAAATTACAAACTGAACACTCTCAAAACTTCCTAGTTATGGTTTTATGAAAAAAATCGTAACAGAATGACAAATATCATGTGGGTATACATATGAATGCTGCTGTCCTGATATGTTTTGGTTCTAGCCCCATAAAAAATATTACTAAAAAAGGTAAATGTTTTAAAAATGGGGATCACACCACTTTAGTCAGGCCTGCAGTTTAAGTAACAGCCTCAAGCAATAAATGTTATATCTAGAAACCTGTGATCCAGCTGTATCCTTTTTTGTAAAGGACTCTGCAGTAATATGACTTTCATAAATATTATAGCAACTGCTTCACCTTGAAGCAGTAGAATTTAACAACATAAGTTAATGAAGAAATGGAAAAAAAAGTAGCCATATCTGTACTGTGTTATCTCTACAGGGTTCAAATAAAATGAGATTGAACCACTGAAAGTGCAGGATATTTGGCCAATAATTACTACCGTATTCAACGAATATTGTCAACCCCAAATTAGGATATGGGGAGCAACAAGATAGCTTTTCTGTTGTGTGGGTATAGAATGATAAATAAAGAATATGAAAGACATACAGGAAAATAAACAAGTTTTTGAACATTTGGAAGAAAAAAATCACTTCTGCCATACAATTAAAAATGCATTATCAGGGAAATGGTTGAATAGCTCCTATTAGATCAACCAGTCTCTCCTGCAAAAAACAACTATGAACTATGAACAAATAAACCCAACTAATGGAAGACCCTGGAGGGTGAACAAAAGCAGGCAGATACTGGAGGAGTGTTAGCCCTTTCAAGAAAGAAAATGTACTAGGGTAAATTCTTGATTTTACGAGTTTTTGCTTGAGGGCAGGACCTAATTATGCCATTTGTGCTGACTAAAATACAAATAGAAACTCTATAGTCTTCCTCCTTGAAGAATCAAAGGACTAAGTTTGGGATGTCGTACTATGGTTACTTGCATGTTGCTGTGATGCTGGAAGCAATGTCACCGGTATTTCAAATACCACCAAGGTCATCCATGGTGGACAGGTTTCAGCTGAGCTTCCAGATGAGGACAGACTAAGAAGAAGGACCTGGCAGTCTACTTCTGAAAAAATTAGCCGGTGAAAACCTTATGAATAGCAGTGGAACATTGTCTTATATAGTGCTGGAAGATGAGCCCCTCAGGTTGGAGGGCACTCAAAATAAGACTGGGGAGCTGCCTCCTTAAAGTAGAGACCATCTTAATGACATGGTTGCTGTCAAGCTTTCAGGACCTTCATTTGCTGATGTGGAATGTCAACAGAGGATGAAAATTTTGGAAAGGCGAGAACCATGAAGAGATTGCTCGAAATTCTATGTATACACTCTGCACAAACATCTGGCTGACTCCTGGGATAGGCATATACAGATATATTTCAAGAAGTCAAGGTCAGGACAAAATAATTGACCTGAGATTTCAGCTTAGAGTTGGAGTTTAGTCTATTAACGGCCTAATTTGAAAATAATAATACTTTTCATTGGAAAATTTAACAAAAAACAAATCTTCCAACTGTATTATTCATAACGTCTAGGATCAAATCTTGCATGTATGAACTGGAAACTTAGTAGCAATACTTTTCGACTTATCCTGGTAAATCCTAAGAAATAGCAAAATAGTAGAAAAATATGAATAAAGTAAAAGAGTTATATAACAGCACAGTGTGTGGAGAAAACACCAAGAAACAAAGTATCCCTGGAGTATCAAGGTTGAGGAAGGAAAGTGTTCAGAAAGAAGCTGAAGAAAGTTGAGAACATGAATTTTTAGAGGTACTTTTTTGAAAATTAAGGACTCTTACCTTAATCTTGAAGCCCTGGTGGCACAGTCGTTAAGAGCTGCGGCTGCAAATGATTTAGCAAATAATATTGGAGTCATTATTCCCTGTCCTTGCGCATAAAGAATGTGACCTAACTGGAGCTGGGCTCCCAAGGGCTCCCAAGGACACATCAACTGGGCCCTGAGATATAAAGACAATAGTTAAGATAATCTTGGAAAATAACTTTTAGGGAATCTTTCACATAAGCCAATCAAACAGAACACAAAAGACCTTCCATTCCTCTCTTTTTCTATTAGCATTTAGTGAATGGAAATTTGTTGGACCAATGAGACCCTCCTGACTCTCATTACTGAAACCTGCACCAATGATTGTTAAGAAAGACAATTCAAAATGTAGAATCACAGTTTCTAGCCAATCTGTGAAAAGGTGAAGCTTTCAATGGTTTTGCCCATTTGTAGTGTTAATATATACTAATGACTCTGTAACATTCCTCGGACTTGGGCAGACATGGTTCTTGCAGCATGCTTGCTCCTTTTCCCACTTTCGTCGTTCCGTAATATCCCTTGGACTCGGCAGACATGGCTCTGGCAGCATACTTGTCCATTTCCCACTTTTGCTTACTCTGTAATATCCCTTGGACTCAGGCAGACATGGCTCTGGTGGCATAGTTGTCCGTTTCCCTTTTGCCTCTTCCAATATATGCCGAACAAAACTTCCTTTTTGCTTTATTAAACTTTGTGATGTTTTTACCCTACAACACTAACCAAAAGGTTGGCAGTACGAATCCACCAGCCGCTCCTCAAAAACCCTATGGGGCAGTTCTACTCTGTCCTATAGAGTCGCTGTGAGTCAGAACTGACTCGTGGGCACCTAACATCAACAACGACCACCATGATCTTAAAAGTCAGAGTGTGCTCTTTACATTTTTGCTTATTTTGTCTGATAATCACATTAAAGTTTTGGTCCTTCTTTCTAGAAAAATATGTAATTATCACAGACATGTTTGTGTACACTTGACTGAGTCCACACTTAAAATCACCCACAATCACCGTGTGCGTTCTCAGGCTCCGATAAAGGCATTGACCAGGGATTGAAGAATTTTAAGGAGAACATTGTTTCTTAATGGAGAAAGGATCGAATGGCTACAAAACTGCCAACAGGTAGAACATTACAGAGACTATGGTAATAATTTAATATTTTAAAAAAGAACTATGAATGTAAACTTTATGGTATCTTTGAACTTGGTTTACTAGTTGAACAAAAAAGATGATTTGTGTATTCCAATGTTGTAAAAGGTAATTTTCAATTTACTGAATTTAAGAAAAAATTAAGTTTATTTTTATGTGTTTTTAATTCAATTTAAAAATTTTATTATAATATTTATAATTCTATTAAATGTTAGCAACCACATTTCAGTGGGTTATACAGCTTTTATTATTAAATTAACTGGAATATTTTAAAATACATTTATAAATGTAATATATTCTATTTTTAAGCCTCAATAAACAGTCCTTCCCACGTATAAATCTAATAAATTATACATGTAAATATGGTTGATCTTATGCCTTCTGAACATGGCAATGGTATTTAAAAATACGCAGTTCTCTCTTTCAATTTAAAAATCTAAAGTTAGATTAGGAATCTAAGGAGATTTTTCTAATTATTACAAGGGTCAAATTGAACCTTCTTTTATAGAACCAATAGGAGCAAATAGCCCATGATCTACCATCAGATGTCTCAGTACCCAAGTTCCCTGTGCTCAAGTATAAATATTGAACTATTAAGTCTATTCTGAGCCTACAGCTCCTCATCCAATTTGCTTCATCATTGATCTAGATTCTACTGTTTATGGCTTGACTCTATTCTGAATTGTGCTATATTCTTCCTATCTAGGAAGAAGTGACATATTGTCAGAATCTGCCCAGTTCTAATGTCTTTGACTTTAAGGACGTTCTTAGGTCATTCCTATAACAAAAGTCTAATCTAGGGCAATGGAAGAAGTGATACAATGAGCAGATTATTTCTATATTTTTTATATAACATTTCATGCAGAAGTGTATGCCAGAAGGATAACTGAGTTTCAGTGATTTTTAACTGGCTATTTTGAGTATGAAGTACTTTGATATATTGATATTTTGATTATAGATATTTATAATACTTTGACATTTTAAATTTTTGGTTAAGAGCATTTACTTGGTTGTGAATATATATTTTATAGTGTTTGTAGTTATGTGTTTGAGTCTAGCTTGAGAGGTAAGGTTCAAAGATATGTACATATCAAAACCCTGGTAAGTCTCTGTGACTGGCCAAGAAACTTACAGAGACTGACATGTGCTAAAGATATACCACTGACCAACGTGAAAGTTTAGAGGAAAATATCTAGAAATCTATGAAATAGACATGCAAGAATTATACAGACACAGATATTCCAAGGGAGGGCTATTCAGCTGGAAGGCAGCTTAGTACTATTGTGAGGCAGAGAAAATTTAGAAAGCATGCAAAAACCTTTATTATAATAATGATTTGTATACAAGTTTTGTAGCTCTATACACATGAATATCTTTGTTATGGTGGGCTATTTTTTAATTTGGGTGGAATCTAGACTTGTTCCTAGAAGGTAAGATGTTTAAGTGTCAGTGAATCAAATATTATTCTTATAAATCCTAAAACAGAATTCTGAATCCTTGTAGTTGGTGGTATTGGTAAATTATGATTTAATATTCCAATAGAATTATGATTTAATGTTCTGATCTTTTGTTAATTGGAAATTTAAGAAGCAGTTTTAAGAGTAATGATTTTGGGCTTGATGTAAAAGCCTTAGCATTATCATTAATATCATACATACAATTTGAAATACTTTATATTATCTGATTTCTATGCATCCCTTCTTTTAATAAACAATAATAATGATACAGTTCATTATATTTACTTTTTGCCTTGGCTTCTATGAATTTTAGCACTAAACTTTTATTTTGTTTGCTGCAGTATTCTTTAGACTGTATTTCATGCTACATTTCTGAACTTCTTTTTCTTTATTACTTAAATATTGTCTCTGTTACGATCCTTAGTTTATTTCATATGTGCTTTAACACAACCCTTCTATGTGTTTGAATAAAGCTGCTATCAACATTCTTATACAAAATCTGCTAGTGACATATACATATGAGTATATTATAAATGTGTATATATGTATATATTTTTTATGTTTTTTTAGGTAAATATCTAGGAGTGAAATTGATTGCTCATAGGGTAAGTATAGGACTAACTTAAAAAAAGCCAAATATTTTGAAAAGTGGTCATACTAATTTACCCCATCTTCAAGCACCATATGAATGAGAGTTTTAGTTACTCCAAACCCTCATCAAAATTTGGTGCTGTCAGTCTTTTTAATTTTAGCTTCTAGCGAATGAGTAGTTGTAACTTATCACAGTTTTAATTCTCATTTATCTGATGATTAATGATGTTGAACACCTTTTTATACACTTTTGGGTCCTTTGAATTTGTGTGTGTGTGCATGTGTGTGTGGTAGCTGTTCAAGTCTTATCAACAATTTATTGGAGTATATGTGTTTTTATCATTTGTTGATTAGAAAGGTTTATTCATCTGTGCTGAACACAAGCCATTTGTTATCTATTTAATATTTTCTTCAAATCTTTGGATTGTTGTTACATTTTGTTACTTTTTTTAATGGCATCTTATGAATCCCAAAAGTTTTTTTTTTTTTTAATTTTGATGAAGTCTTATTTATTTTAAAATTTGATAAAATCAGATTAGTACTTCATCATCATATATATTTGCCTATCCAAAGTTATGAGTATATTCTCCTATTTTTTCAGTAGTTTTATAGTTTTAGCATTTATAGTTAGATTGATAAATCATTTTGAATTAATTTCTTGGTATAGTGCAAGAAATTGCCTGAAGCTTTTCCCCACGTTTGTACACTTGTTACAGCACCATATATATTTTCCATATTTTTTAAATTTGCACAAATTCTACTGATCATTTGTGTGTATGTTCATTTCTGTCTCTAATATTTTACTTTGATCTGTTTGGTTATGATAAAGTCAATAGTGTTATGTCTTTATTATTGTTTTACAGCAATTTTGAATCCAGTAATGCAAGCCCTCAAACTTTGTTTTTCTTTCTCAAGACTGATTTGGCTAGTCTACTTCTTTTTCATTCTATATAAATTTTAGAATCAACTTTTCAATTTGTAAGAAATAGTGTGTTGGGATTTCAATTCGAGTTGCATTGTTACTATACAGAATCTGAACACAATTAACATTTAGCAAAATATCAAAAAAGGAGAGTTTAACTTTTTCTTTCCCAGTTTGGATACCTTCTATTTCTTTTTCTTGTTTAATTGCTATGGCTAGGATTTCTAGTACGATATAGAATAGCAGGGTAAGAGTGGACATGGTTTTCTTGTTCCTGATCTTAAGAGACAAGTTCTCAGTCTTTCTCCATTGAGTATGATGTTAGCTGTAGGTTTTCATACATGCTGTTTATCAAAAAAAGACAAATATTTATTATCTTTAAAATAGTTTATTTTAACACAAAAAAGGTAGAACACAAAACAATGTGGAGTATTTAACTAAGGTTAAACTCCTCGAAAGTAATCTCAATTAGTAGATATCAAAGGAAGCTAATTAGAGAAAATAGTTTATTGAACTAGAAGTTGAGAAGAATAACACACCAAAGTGTAAGATATTTTAAAGGACAATACAAGTCGAAGATCCAATCATGTGAATTCACTTGATAAATCTTTTAAATTGATTATACAATATCCATTTTTCTGTACAAGTAAAATCCTAGGGCTGCTCAGTAACTGGAACCATATGTGTAAAACAGAAATGTGGAGTGCTGAAACAATAAAACAGAAGATGGGAAAGAAAAACATTAATAATATCAAAATTACTTCTTTTCTATTATTTTGTTTCAACTAATATCTTATTTTCTTAAGCTTAATTAATTTTTATAATCATTCACGTTAATGCCTGTCATATACAAACCACTACCCAAGATGCTGAAGAAACTGAAAATAAGATAACACTGATGTGAGGACAGTCACCCAATTAGATATCAATTTAAAAATGATTACATAGATGATTAAATTGTGATTTCAATCTATCTTTCCTCATATCTATGTCCAGTGACAAAGCTGGATATCCATGAGCCACTTGGAACAATGCCACCAGGTGACTGAGTCCAGGATTTAGTCATGGATCCTTGGGATAAAAAAAGATCAGCCTTTTAGGAGTGATCTCTCCAGGGCTGCCTTTTCAAGATACTCAAGCAATTTGGAGCAGGTCTGTAACCAGTGCCTAACAGTGATTTGATTTTAGGAGAGATTGTATGCTTTGGGAGATGGCTCCAAAAAGACTGACAGAAGTAGGTTTCTGGGAATATTTCCAGTTCCAGCAGGGAAGTGGAATACTTGTTAGTATCCTCAAAGATAAGATTCTTTTTTGTACTGGATCTACAGAACTACACTGAGGTGAATCCAGGGGATTAGTGGGCAAAATTAGTCCTGGCCATCCACAAGCCATCTATTACAGTTGCTTTTGAGTAGTAGACCTGACCCTAGGGTACACTGTTAACGAAGGTAAGATTCCTAATATACTGTCAATTTCAATCAAAAGAAACATAATTTATTGCTATTTGACATTAAAAATTTATAGTGAAGATATAAGAAAAAAATATGGTATCTGTATTAGGGCATGCATTGATTGAACCGTATTAAGAGATATTTATGCTTTAAGTACCAGATTGGAGGCATGTATTGTTGTTAAGTGTCATCCAGTTGGTTCCGACTCCTAGCAACCCTATGTAAAACAGAATGAAACACTGCCGGGTCCTGCGCCATCCTCACAATTGTTGTCATGCTTGAGCCCGTTGTTGCAGCCACTGTGTCAATCCATCTCGTTAAGCGTCTTCCTCTTTTTCGCTGATCCTCTAATTTACCAAGCATGATGTCTGTCTCCAGGGTCTGGTCCCTCCTGATAACATGTACAAAGTACATGAGATGAAGTCTTGCCATCCTCGCTTCTGAGGAAGGAGCATTCTGGCTGTACTTCTTCCAAGGCAGACATTTTCTTCTTCTCTCAGTCTTTGGTATATTTAGTATTCTATGCCAACACTATAACTCTAATGCATCAATTCTTCTTTGGTCTTCTTTATTTATTGTCCAGCTTTTGCATGCATAGGAGGCTATTTGAAAACACCATGGCTTGGGCCAGGTGCACCTTAGTCCTCAAAGTGACATCTTTGCATTTTAACACTTTAAAGAGGTCTTTTGCAGCAGATTTTCGCAATTCAGTACGTCCTTTGATTTCTTGACTGCTACTTCCACGGGCGGGCGCTGATTGTGGATCCAAGTAAAATCAAATCCTTAACACTTTGATATTTTCTCCATTTGCATAATGTTTCTATTGATTCAGTTGTGAGAATTTTTTTTTTCTTTATGTTGAGGTGTAATCCAAACTGACGTCTGTAGTCTTTGATCATCAGTAAGTGCTTCAAGTCCTCTTCCCTTTCTCATTATTGCATCACATTATTTGACACGTGTGTAGATTTATATTGTTAAATTGTTTTTGTATCTACATAACGCATGTAATATTTAAATGTGCTTCTCAAGTTTAGATGCTAAGAATTTAAATTTAGCACACATAACCTCTGAGGTTTATTAATATTTTAGCAAAATTTTAGGAAAATGATATCAATAAATGCTCTATTTTCAATGTATAAAATGTTCTTTATATTAACTATTTTTAGTCTGAAAACATTTTATTGTCATATAAATGTATATAAAGAATATGTTTTATTATATAGATTGCTTTGAATATTACTCCCACGAAGACAAACTCATCTTCAGTCTGTATAGGTACAACTTTTGCTAAAAGTTACTTTTTTTAAATATGTGACTAACAACCACACATAATTTGAAAATACACATTTTCAACAAGTTTATTACTTTTGGGAGCTTTTATATTAATTTCAAAAGACATCGTAATTTTAAATCACGTTAAAATATATAAATGTATTTCCCCCCCTCCCTCCCTACCCGTTAGGAGTTTTTACAAAGTATTCTCTAAATTTAGGGAACGTATGGCTATGGCTCTTTTATTTTTTTTCCCTGTCAACTTGCTGACTAAATAATGAGACACGCAAGAACATTTTAACATGTGTAAACCAAATGCTGTAAAAGAACCATGGTCTGAGTGAAAAGTAAGACTTATAGACCAATGTAGAGCTGGTTAACGCTCCCAAATGTTATGAACATCATATGCAGAGCAAGGGGTAGACAACTAGAAAGGACAATTCAAACAAAAGGCGGGTAAACATGGCACAAAATGGAAGAGAATTTCCTGCCCTTTGAATTTCAGGCTTGGTTTTGCAGAAAACTCACAGGACCACAGAATGTAGGTATCTTCTTACCTCTGCTGTGTTTTATCACATTCCTCAATAAACCATAACAAAATAGAAGGTAACTAGAAAAAATAAATCCATGTTGTTTATTCTTATAATAGTATATTCTTTTTTAATTAACATATTGACTGGAAAAAAGAATAACTTAAAATACTCTGGGATAAACTCTATTTTGCATGCTTTTGTTTATCCAGACATTGAAGCTTTTTATATATTCAGTAGAATCAAAGTTCAATTGTGCTTTCACCGGTACTCATAATTTTACAAAGAAGCTACAAGGATCTGGTCTTTACCCTCTGATGCAAAGCTTATGATGATTCATTACCCCAAAATTAATTTTTCCTACAGTCATTTATCGTCATCAAAGTTCTATTATGTGGCAGGTTAGTCATGTCATAGTAATTGCTGCATCTTCCTTAGACTGACTTCTCAAGGACAAAAAAAAAATGCATTTTCTCAAGGTCTCATTACCCCTAAATATTTAAAACAGTGCCACTCCACATAGTAGCTATGTTCTACACAAAAACTTAGATTTTTCTTATTTTAAATATATAAAAATGGGTGGGGGGAACAAGTCTTTGTATTTGAAGCACTTTTTACAAAGTGTGGCATTTTGAGCTCCATGCATAATGGGTCAAGAATGTGTTCCAAAGTGACAAGCTGAACTTTGCAGAATATGATTACAGTGGAAACCATCCAGGTCTTGAGCACCATGGACGCAGGGCCTTCTGTATCAGTGATGCGGAATTTAAGGTGGAGTGTTCAGCTAAAAGTAGAGACTTAACAGAGCTCCGTTGGCTCGCTGACTCCCTGTGACACACATCTGTTCTGACATTTACAGGCACATTACTTTTTGTTTCATGAATTGCCTCTACCAGAATCTTGGTCAGAAGAAAGAATGATGACTGAGAACGTACATTGTGAATTAAATATGAAACATAAGTGCCTCTTCAACCAGAAGGAAAGATAAGTAATGATGAGATAGATAGGCAAAGTTACTGAATATAACTCTTTTAATAATCAAGAGAAAAACTTTAACTAAAAATGTCAATATTCTAAAACGGTAAAGAACCACTGTTGTTAAAGAGATATTGAAAAGAGTAGGATGCTGTCTATTTTTATTTGTCTAATATGGTCCAGTCAGTTGGGTCAGTTGATTAGAATATATATTAAACACAAAGGTTGTGTATATGATTTGTTATCTTGTAGAATAGTTAATTTGGCTGAAGCTCTAGTCCCAGTCAGTCTTTTCCTAAGTGAGATACTCCCATCACAAGTGAAAGCAAACAGCAATAATAAATCATTGATATATATTCAGTAATTTAAAGTTTGCAAAGTACTGCAATACTTTTTTATTTTGCATAATAATAAAGCAAAGTGACTATTGTTTTTATTCCAATGTTGGAGGTTAAAAAAAAAGTTAAGCAACAGAAAAGTTTGGGTGATTTGCCTGAAATCACCACAGTATTAAGTGATAGCTCTATGATTCAAGATCCATTCACTTTTCTATATGAAAGATTTATCTTTTACCAATTAGTCAAGTAAAACATTACGAGCAGGAAACGGCCATAACTGGGTGGCTTAACAACAGAACCTTCATAAAACCAAAACCAAACCTGTTGTCGTCGAGTTGTCATAGCAACCCTATAGGACAGAGTAGAGCTGTTCCATAGGATTGCCAAGGAGCAGCTGGTGGACTTGAACTGCCAACCTTTTGGTTGGCAGCCAAGCTCTTAACCACTGCATCACCGGACTGTTATGTAAGCGAAAAGAGATATTTTGAAAATAAGTTTATCTTTAAATTAGAGAAAAATATCAAAATTAAAAAAGTTATGATATAGTTGGTCTGTTAATATAATAAATTTGAGGGGAGCTAATGAAACCAGTTTGAAAGTTATCACCTTAAGGATGACTGTATATATATACGTGTGTGTGTGTGTATGTGTGTGTGTGTGTGTGTGTGTGTGGTGTTTGAACCTCATTTACTTCAACATATTTAAACATTGTAGAAGGAAAATCACTGCTATATGTCTTTTTGCAGTAATTTGCTAAGCATGATGCACACGTTTTGACCTGCCCAAGTCTAACATATAAAATACATTTCTTTAACACCTTTACAGTTTCTTAGAGACTGCCACATTGATTCATAAATGTGAAACATGTTTGCATCAGTCCCTGTCATCTGATACCCCTTTTCAGGATGCATCTCCATTTTGCCTTTCCCCACATTTGCCCACTGACTGCGGGAATACTGTGCTTTTAATGCTGGAGTAACTTCTAACAAATTATACGGATATGTATCCTTCTAGGGAATAAAATTTCTCATAACTACACCCCCACGAGTCCTATTTTTGAAAAAATCACTCAGTATAAGTAGTAGAGTAGTTAGGATAGAAACTGTTTAAAGAGCACATTTCAGTTACCATGGTAACTATAACCTCACCAGGCTCAATCCAGGTTTTATACGGCAGCAATATAATTCTGGCACTGATTATTTTCCATTTGATTTTCTTTAAAATAAAGAAAACCTCTACCAAATAAATTAATGAGAAATATGAAATATTTTCCTCTTTGCATTAGCCTGTTTAAAAACAAATTTGAAGTCATATTGTAAGTCTCACCAACAAAATAAATAAGAAATATCTAGTGTTAATAACTGGTCCATTTGTCTTTAATGGTACTGATTTCTTAGTACCTATCTTTTGAAAACACTAAATTCAAGACAAAAAGTTAATTTCAATAGTATCAAGGAAAAATATTCATAACAGTATAGGAACATTATTCATTTACCCTGTGCAGAATCTCATATGCCTCATAATGAGACTTAAAATAACATAGAAAGTAGATAAATTCATTTTTAAAACTCACTGTTTTCACTGGTATTGCAAATTATCTGATGGAAAGTAAATCCAACTTTGTTTTTTGATATGTATTTCGCAATTTTCAAACAAACCAATAAAATACAAAATAACGAATTTATACAGGATTTATTAGGAAACGTCTGAGGCCAATAGCCTAATTTGTGAAGGATATGGGAAAATCAGAAGCAAGTGAAGAGCAAATGTAAATATTTTGAGCCACTCTTAAAAAAAAAAGAAAGAGCATTTAGTATTAAGGGGCATTTGGGATGTGAAGTATAATAATTCTAAACAGTATTTGCAGCACCAACGAATGTTTCGTAGGAAAAAGAGAGACAGGATAAATAGAAAATGCTTCAAATTTTTGTATATAATATTTTATAAGGTGTTTAAGTATAGTTTTTCCTATCTCCATTGCAATTACACATTCTCATAAAACTTTGGATCAGAACTGTGAAAAATGCATCCACCCATTTTCACACTCACAAAGCTTGGTAATGCTATGCAAGTTCATGCAGTTAATCTGTGATAAATACTTTGGCTTACGCTAGAATTTCTAAAAGAATAATTTATATCAGGCACAACATCTGTTTTCAAAAGAAGGCTTGATAATCAAATTTCATTTATTCTTTCTGTGCTTGGTAGTGAGAATGGCAAGAGGATGAACTCCAGGCTACTGCAGAAGAGTGCCATCTGCATTACAAACATCAAGTCTCCGCCAGCATTCAAGAACACAACTTTGCTTTTCATTCCCAGAAACTTTCTGGCTCCAAATCATAAAGGGCAGGTGGATGTAATTTGTGTGGGCAATTGAAGGGTAGTATTTTTCTTGAGTATTATTGAAGTGTTCGATGTGACTGCGGATTTCACTTTCCTTCTATACATACGTAGCCACCAATACATATTTTTGTATAAAACCTATACGAATTTGAAATAATTTCTGTTCTCCTTATCAATTGTAAGCTCCCTGAGGACAGTAACTTATTAAATATTTAAGGCCTGTCACAGGCTTTCGTATAGAGTAGGCACTCAGTAATTCTGTGTGGCTGGAATGTATATGACTAAATCATGGGATAGTCTCCTCTGGAAGGGGGCCATAGCTATACATTTTTGCATCCCATGTATTTACTCTGAGAGCCCATGCTAAGCAGTTAATGTGTTTGTGTTTGCTAACAGACAGATGAGCTCTCTCTGTCAACCTGACAGCAATTTTCACGATAGAAAGAAATAATTCCATGGCATCATACATTATACTTCTATTTTCTCCCAGTTCTTTAAAAACTAAACATCAAGAATATTTAACTATTTCTTATGGGAAAATGATGTGAAGAAAAGGCAAGTGGAATTTAGATTTCAGAGACTCTCCATAGTCCAGAAATATTAGGTTGATTTCAGAAGGAAATTTAAAAAAATGCTTAATTTGAAAGAAAATCTATTTAATTAGCTAATATTCTTGTCTTTTCATCAAAAATCCATACTTGGATATGCAGTAAGTGAAGAGCTCATTGAGCACAAATTATTATAGTTGCTTCAATATTGCCTAAGACCATGTAAAAGGTGTTTTATTTTATTGCTTTGTGCTACCATGTAAGTCTATACATTTTATCTTGGTTTTCCATTTTTATTTGGTATCATATGTAAAGATTTTTTAAGAAAGTTTCTTAATAGTATCCATTCTACCTCCAAACTTAAAGTTTGTAACATATATACAGATTTCCAATAAGCAAGTTGAGAAAGTAAGATGTAAAAACTTAAAATTACCGTAACACACATTGGTAAATTTAAATCTGGTTTATATTACTCAGAAGCATATTGACATACAAATGCACTGAATAAGTACATTAAAAAAAAAATGCTGTTGAGTCAATTCTGACTCATAATGACCTATCCTTAATGCCTTCAGTATCTAGAACTTGTAAAAAGACATTTTTTTTCCCAATGGGCTATTCTTTGAGTTATTCACTTAAAAAAAAATTAATCGGGAAAACTGTGAAAGTCATTGTGATGGTTAATGTCACGTGACAACTTGTCTAGGCCATTATTTTCAGTGGTATTGTAGACACATATAATTACCAACCAGTTGAAAGGGGAGTTTCCTTGAGGTTGAGGCATGTCTCCGGTATATAAATGGATGTTCTGGCAAAGCTCGCTCTCTCTCAGTCCTGCATGTTTCTCATCACCTGCCCTCCGGTTCTTGGGATATGAGTCAGCGGGAGCCTTCAGCCTGCTGCCTGACCCACAGATTTGGGACTTGCCAGCCCCCACAATTCCGTGAACCATTTCCTTGAAGTAAATTTCTCTCTATACTTATATATATGCTTCACTGCTTTTGCTCCTCTAGAGAACTAAGACAGCCATCGAAGCCAGGGGAAGTCTGGGAAAGTTCCACAAACAAGAAAAGCCTAAGTAAACATGACAGCTAAATGTAAGGTGGTATATTGGATGGGATCCTGGAAGAGAAAATGAACTTTAGATAAAACCGAGGAAATCTAAATAAACTTCCAACTTTAGTTCATAATAATGCCTCAGTATTGCTTCATGAATGTAACAAATGTACCATATTAATGTAAAGTATTACTAATAGGAGAAACTACTTATGAGGTATATAGCACCTCTTTTTACTGCCTTGTCAATTTTTCTGTAAATATAAAAATGTTCTAAAAAAATAAAGTCTACTAAAAATATGATCAAAACATGTATATAAAGTTACACATTTTTGGAAACATTTCATGTTGGACACCAATATGATTTGGCCGGGCACTGGCCATGTCCCCAACTTATTAAACTGGAAGGTTCCAAAGTTTGGTATATATGTTTCTTGATTATATAAGTAAATGTTTCACCTTGCTCTGAACTGGTCAGAAAAAACAACATTCCCTGTTATAAAAACACACGCAAATAAAAATAAAACTATTTTTAAATGTTTTTAAACTGAGAAAAATGAAGATTTCTGTCTTTATCCAACTTGTACAATAAAGTGTGATTTCCATACAGTTGAAAAGAGTCGCAGGGTATAAATATTTTTAAGAAATGACAATCAGTAATTATAATACTTAACTGGTACTCATCAGAAAGCAAGCTATGAGTTCCATGAGTGCAGAAATTTCCATTATTGGCTAGTGTGTTTTCAATCCATAGTTCAGTGACTGACAAAAATGTATGACTAAGTAAATGAGAAAATGAATTTAAAAACTAACAGCAGCCTTTAGGAGAATTGTTTTTAAATTAAGAAGGGAAGAGTTAGTGTGGTGTAGCATCAGATTTAATCAAAGTTTGGTTATTCTTCTTCCAAATGAGTAAACCAATGTGACAAAGTGACAAGGGACAGCAGGTAGAAATGCAAGGAAAGAATTGTAACCATCAGCTATGAAATGTATGCTGAATAAGGTGGCAAGCGTGAATATTTCAGGGACAGAGCCCTGGTGGTGTAGTGGTTAAGATCTATGGCTCCTAATCAGAGGGTTGATGGTTCAAATCCACAAGTCATTCCATAGAAACCCTATGGGGCAGTTCTACTCTGTTCTATAGAGTTGCTATGAGTTGGAACTGACTCAATGACAAGGGCTTTTTAGAGGTAGGGTGAGGAATTGAAGAAGTTAATATTATCAATATATTAAAAAATTGCAATTGGGTTAAAAGATTGTTGGTGAAACAAACTGAAGAGAGTGGAATTACTATACGAATGGGTGGTGACTGTAGAGGGATTACTTAGAAGTCGCATTAGAATTTGAAAATGACTGTGGTGGGTTGAACTGTGGCCCTCAAAAAGATATGTCCACATCAAATCCCTGAAACCTCTGAACGTGACTTTATATGAAAAAAAAAAAAAAGTCTTTGCAGATGTCATTAAGAATTTTGAGATGAGGACACTACCCTGGATCATCCTGGCCCTAAAGCCAATAACAAGCATCCTTATAAAAGAAAGGCTGATGGAGATTTGAGATGGACAGAAGAGGATAAGACACAGACAGAGAGGAGAAGTGATGTGACCAGAGACTGGAGTGAAGCGACCACAAGCCAAGGAACTCCAATGGTTGCAAAGAGCTGGCAGCCACCAGAAGCTAGAGAGAAATGTGGGACGGATCCTTCCCCAGAGCCTCGAAAAGAAACGCAGCTGGGCCAACATCTTGATTTTGGAAATCTGGTCTCCACAACTGTGAGAGATTTTTTTCTTTCTTTCTTGTTATTTTAAGCTAACCAGTTTGTAGTAATTTTTTTTTTTTAATGGCTGCCTCTGGAATTCTGGTGATGCAGTGGTTAAAAGCTTGGCTGATAACCAAAAGGTCAGCAGTTCGAATCCACCAGCAGCTCTTTCAAAACCCTATGGGACAATTCTACTCTGACCTGTAGGGTTACTATATGAGTAGGAATTGACTCGATGGCAGCAGGTCAGGAAACTAATGCAATGACTTTCCAGGTTTCTGACTTGGGAGAATTAATAGATGGCATTGCTATTAAATCAGTATAGTGAATATAGTAGGATGAGCAGTTTCAGGGAAAATTGTGATTAGTATTGAGTTTAAGTTACATATGCTGAACTTATTTATATTATCATTTTTTCCTATAGGTGATTGACTATGAGAATATAGAGATTACCTCGATAGAGATATAGTTTGATTAGTTATTAGTTTATTCTTGGCAGTATTATTTTAAGTAGAGCTGAAAAGTTTCAGAAAGACTGTATTTTGAGGACTAAGAACAAAATTCTTGTCAACATTTAATGGGTGCATGAGCAGCAGAGGTCAAGAAATGGTAAAAGAAGTGGTGGTCTGGGAACTGAGAGGAGAACCTGAATAAAGCATAAAACCGTAGAATGATGAGAATCAAAAGACGGAAGGATCCAAGAGTGTTTCATGCTTAAGAAAAACAAAGCCTGAGGAAAATGGAGACATGGCCATGTTTTTTACGTACCAAATTGAAGGCAATTAGAGAACTAATTATTAACAGTTTAATTAGCATGACTGAAAAGAATTCTGACTACATCCGACTGAAGATTGAATGGGAAATTAGGGAAAGGAGGCAGAAAACAAGGGCCTTTTCACTTTCTATACTCTGGTGGTACAGTGGTTAAAGCGATTGACTGCTAACTGAAGGTTGGCAGTTTGGAACCACCAGCAGCTCCCTGGGAAAAAGATGTGGCAGTCTGCTTCTGTAGAGATTTACAGCCTTGGAAAACCTATGGGGTCACTATGAGTTGGACTCAACAGCAGTGGGTTTGGTTTTTCTTTTAATATTAATATACTTATATAATTACACACCATATGCTCTGGGTGCCAGCTATGATTTCTCGACTCTAAGCACTGTGGTGTAGAGATGAAAAGTAGAGTGTGAAATCATAAAGAAAGAAAAAAAAAATCCCTGACATTCAGATTACATACTCTAAGTGATATAATGGCTGTATACACAGCAAAATGGAGCCTAGAGGGTAGGAGATCCTAAGCGTTCCTGAGCGAAGGCAGCTCCGGTGAGAAAATGACGCTTGTGCTGAATCTTAAAGAGAGAACTAATATTTACCGGGCAACAGGGTATTTGAGACAAAAGTCAGTAAATTGTACATTTTGTCAGTAAAAGTATAACAATGTTCTGTATGGTACTTGGAAGGAGTCTTGATGGGGCAAATGGTTAAGCATATGGCCGCTAACCCAAAGATTGGGTGTTTAGAACCCACCCAGCTGCTCCATAGGAGAAAGATGTGGCAATCTGCTCTCATAAAGATTACAGCCTAAAAAACCCTATGGGGCAGTTCTACTCTGTCACATGGGGTGTCCATGAGTCAGAATTGACTCTACAGCACCCAACAACAACAGATGGTGCTTGGGTGGCAAATACTTTATGCGCTTGTCAAAACCCATAGAACTTCATACCACAGAGGTGAACTTTAATATATGCAAATTTAAAGAAGTCAACCAGGATGTTGGAAGATTTCAGGATGGAATGCAGACTGTGAAAAATGAGTCTGACTGTATTATAAATGTATGCTATAACCTTACTGAAGGGAGTGACCAAAAGGATAACAGTATTCTGACTAGAAACTTTAATACAAAAATAATTGTTTATAAACATTGTACTCTTATTTGTAAACTGTTTTCTCAAAGAGGTATGAGTTGACAATTCTAAAACTACTTTATGTCCATACGACTGTTGTTGTCGTTGTCATTGTCTTTAGTTGCTGTTGAAGAGATTCCAACCCATGTCAACCTCATTTGTGTAGAGTAGAACTGCTCCATAGGATATTCAAGGCTGTGACCTTTCAGAGCAGATCATCCAGACCCGTCTTCTGAGGTGTCTGTGAGTGAGCTTGAACGGCCAACCTTTTGGTTAGCAGTCCATCACTGAACTGTTGGTGTACCCAGGAACTCCCTTACATCCATACTAAGGTTGAAAAAATAAATAAATGTTAGGTAATGGAAGCTAGATTTCTCATGATCAGAGAAAGAAGTTGCAAATAAACATAGAAAGAAGTCTAGAATGAATCCTGTGGTATTTGACTAAAGTTGGAGACATGTTTAAGATAGATAGATACACAGATAGATAATTATAGATATGTGGGTGTATGTGGGTTAAGCTATATACACTTCACTGAGTGTGTCTAGAGTCAGTAACACCTCAATAGATCTTGGTTTCTAAATACTTTTCTCCAATTAAAGAAACCAAGCCTCTTTGGAGAAATGAGTGATTATAGTACTGCGGCAGGAGATATGCAAGATGAGTCTGGAGTAGCTTGTAGTGTCAGAAAATAAGAACGTGCTCAAAAACCAAAAGGAAGGGCCAATGTCAAAGGGACACAGGTGGCTAAATGCGGAACAGTTTGAACAAAAACTAAATTATATAGTATTGAATTACAATCCAAAGGATACAATAAATAAAGAAGAATTTATTGGTATAAGTATTTGAATAAATACATGAGTGGGAGAGAAGAGATAGATCGTTCTTACAGAATTTCAAATAATATATGTAGACACTGCCCCCTTCAGGAAGTGAATTTTAATCCTCTCACTCATCGCTGAGTGTGGAATATATCCTTGGTGATTCACTTCCAGAGTATGGAAAGGGAAGGGAAAATTAGAAGCTTTACAGAGATGAGAGCTAGCAGGCACTATCCTAGCCAAGTGATCAAGTTTAACATCATCAGTGATACCATGTTGCTATCATAAGATAGCTCCATGCTATCACACAATGCACCCTATCATGGGATGGGACCAGAAGAATATTTCACATCTGGGGTATTGTTCATGAAATCTCATAATTCTGTACTAAACAATAGGAAAACATCAGATACACTCTAATTGAGGGACAATGAGCCTTTCTGTTGATCTACATATTCAGGTTCTAATATGTGACTTGTTCTTATTTCCAACCAAACCAGAAACTTTGTGGCATCTAGATTTTATTTAAACATCGTCACATCTTTTGGGTAGCCCGTGGTGCTTCAGAACCTCCTGTCTATTTATCATCAATAGGATTCTTGACATCTGTTTGGAAGTGTGGACAAATTCTCCTTAAATCTTTAACTACACCAACACAAAGCATACCCTTTTTGTGTAATTACTAAATGTGGATAAATGAGGCACAAGTGCTAGAACTTAACCAGACAGTGCATAGAGTCTTTAGCTGCTTAGAAGGGTGGCAGATACTTGGTATAATGTTCCAGCAAAATAAAAGATGATCTGAAAAGGAAAAGGAGTGTTTGCAGATGCAGAACACATGAAACTTTAGATTAACTGTAGCCTCAGGAGATCTCTTCACGGAGATTAGACAATACACACTGCCAGCGCTGCCAGCCTTGTTTTCTAACCTGTTCAATCAGTTCAAGTTCCTAAGACAGCTCATAAAGGTCTGGTCAGCAACTAGCAGGAAAGTGCAACTTCTCAGAAAATTTTCCTTTTTTATGCATTCTACAGATTTTATTTTGCGACTCAATTTATTTCACTTTAATACTCGTAATCAAACAAATCAACATTCACATTCTCTGAAGTCCATGGAGTTGCCTATGCAATCCAGACGATGATTTAACGCTTTATTTTGTCTAGTTTTATCAAGCATGGTTGCTCTACCTTTCTAAAAGGAAATCACCATTGCCGTTTATCTTCTCTGTTGATAGAGTGTTTCTAGATGGATGCTAATTGTACTTTCCATCATAGCAGTATACTAGAAAAAGAACTCTCATCATAGGTGTGAGTCACATTGACTGATTGGCTACATCTCCACAGTAAAGCTAAAGGTTCCAGAGATTCCTGATGAATAATGCATTTTTCTAGAGTTTATTTCCTAGCAATTATTATGTACAATACATGAACATATTTTCTCTGGAGCAGAATAGAACACAATTATAAAAGGAACAAGTGAACAAAAATGTAGACTTTTACTATCTTGCATCCTTCTCTAAGGTCTAAAGAGATGTGATTTCAGGAAAGATTTAATAATTTCTAATGATACTCCCTGATGAAATAGGAAAAATCAGTCTGGTAGATTGCTGCTTATTTTGATTATAGTTCTGAGTTCCATCAAAGCATTAAATAATTAGTATTTAAAATAATTATGTTAATTTAGTTTGGGAAAAAAAAAACAACAATTAATGACTCTTCCTATGAATTTTTAGGTCAGGATGAACCTTTGAACCAGATATTTTACTTAATTACTGTCAAGTTTTTATACTTCTTAAAATGTCATTCAGTAGTTTTTCTTAAGCAACTTAATACATTAGAATGTTTGCTTACATTAGGAAAACTTCAGATAGAACTGTAAAGTAGGAATGACCAAACTGACCATTTTATTATGAAAGTAATCCAATGACCCTATGATGTTGAACGGATTGCAGACTAAGACAGACTAGAAGGAAATTTCTGGTGATCTATTTCCGAAAATCAGCTAACGAGAACACTATGGATCACAACAATGTGACTTATAACCAGTTACGGGATGGCACAAGATCAGTCAGCATTTCATTCTGTTGTGCACGGGGTCACCACGGGTCAAGGGCCAACTGGATGACAGCTAACAATCACAACAACCCAATGACCCAACAAGTCCTCCTATAGTTATATACCTAGAAACATTTACGCCGATCCATCAAGAGACACATACATTTAAAAAAGTAAACTATGGCTTCATGAATCTTACAGATACATTCTAACTACAAACAAATGAACAGCCCTGAATCTTTCCATACTGCATGAAATCATTTTTATAATGGCTAAATATAAGCAAAAGAGATAATATATTATGTATATATATGTTTATTATGTATTACTCAGATACTTTATTACACAGGTTGTTGTTGTTAGGTGCTGTCGAGTAGGTTCCAACTCATAGCGACTCTGTGTATAACAACGAATCACTGCCCAGTCCTGCGTCATCCTCACAATTATTGCTGTGTTTGAGCCAGTTGTTGCAGCCACTGTGTCAGTCCATCTTGTTGAAGGTCTTCCTTTTTTTTTTTTATTGACCCTCTACACATAGATAATACAATTATTGAATAAAAAAGTAAGACACTGATACATAATTGATATTAGAGCGTTTCCGTGGGGAATGGTACAGGAAAGGTGACAACATTGGACATGGAAGAAAACGGACATCACTTCAATGATATTAGTAGTATTCTTGTTTTTTATTTCTTTTGTATTTCATTAGTGTTCTCATCTATGCGATGATATATATACATATCTTCTTGCATATATCAAGCATTTTGTCAAAAATTGAATTTCCAAAAAGCCCTTGTTCATTAGATTTTTCTATTCTAAATATGGGACTATTAAACCAAAGGGCTCTTTTCAAAACATAGGAAATGCATCAAATGGTCTTTGAGTCTTTAAAAAGATTTTCTTCTTTTTTCTACTTAAGTAGAGCTAAAATACTCAAAAGTGATTCTTCCCTCTCAAAAAAGGAGCTTCCTGTCAGTAATACCACTGTTACTGTTGTTGATACTGATTTCTGCACCTGTCTGTGCACTCTCACTGAGTTCTGCCTCATTCTAACATCTCTTTAGGGAAGAAGGAATGGCCATTCACATGCTGATGGACATAACCTGCCAAATCCCTCGGACTGGCCACTTGGCTACTTTTCTTAATGCCTCTTGAGACCCCTCGCCTCCCCACCAAGTAAAATGCTACTTTAATTTTAATAGAATTGTTATTTATTGATTTTCTTTCATGTTTCTTTTATTTACCCCTCAGCAGTTTTCCTATTAAATCTGCTCTGAATCCATTTGGATCATGCATAGTCTAAAAAAACAATAGATACAGGAGAAAAATTATTTCTAAATGATCTCTGATTAATTAAAATGAACAGTGGGGGATTGAAGTCTAGAAACTGATAAAATATGTTTTTGTGAGCAATGAAGACATGGAAGATCAAAAGCAAAGACTAAGAAACTACAACTGTCATCCATTGCTGGTGGGAGTGTAAATGGAACAACAGCTCCAGTGGAGAACAGTTTGGCGGTTCCTCTGACAGTTGAACGTAGAACTACCGTATAACTCAGCAATCCCAATCCTAGGTATAGCCAGAAGATGTTGAAGCAGGAATACAAACAGAAACATAAGCCAATGTTCACTGCGGTGCTTTTCAAAATAGCCTAAAGGTGGAAACAACCAAATGTCCATCAACAGACGAATAGATAAACAAAATGTAGTATAAACATACAAAGGAATATTACTCAACCATGCAGAAATATGAAGTCCTGATGCATGCCACAACACGGATGACCTTAGAAAACATTATACTAAGTGAAATAAGTCAATTGCAAAAGGACAAATACCGTATGGTTTCACTTATATGAGATAAGCAAATATAGAGAAACCAAAGATGGTTAGTGGTTACCAGCGGTGAGAGAAGGAGGGAAGGGAGAGTTTATGCTTAGGAAACATTCAGTTTATGGCAGTGGTGGTGGAATGATTTGGAAAAGGATAGCTTTAATGGTTGTACAGCATGAAGAATGTAATCAATGTCAACAAATTATTGTTGTTGTTATTAGGTGACATCGAGTCGATTTCACCTCATAGAGACTCCATGTGACAGAGTAGAACTGCCCCATAGGGTTTTCGAGGCTATAATCTTTCTTTCTACCATGGAGCCACTGGGCGGGTTTTAACAACAAACGCTTCCACGTAGAAATTATTGATGGCGAATGTCTTGTTGTGTCTATTTTCACCACAATAAACAAATAAAAGAAAAAGAAAAAAAGACCAGACAGTTAATATTGGCACAACGTCTTTTAATCAGGAAGGATAATGAGCTACTTTAAACTTGACCCTGCACTTTTATGTTGTCCTTGTTGCTTGTTCCACATTTCCAGTGGGGCGTAGATATTCATACTTGAGCTATTTAATTCTTCTGTCATTGATCACAGTATAGCTGGAATTTACTGTACTTACATCTTTAGCAGCTACGTGTGGTAAAGGCTGCATTAATTTTGCACACTTCAGCTATTAGATCCAGATAAAGTGAACTGGCAGTACCAATTTTCTCTTGCCTGATTTTGAAGCATGTCTTCTCTAGCTTGGCTTTAAACTTATGAAAAACCACTCCAATTACCTAGCAGCTGTCTTCCTTGCGCAGGAGACACTCCGCGTCTAACCTTGCATTTCCAAATATTTAATGAGACTCACAAACGGCCTGAAAAGGTTGGAGGCCTCAAATATGTGAAGTGAACCTTTATAACAAGTTTTTTATTCTCAATTTTATAAAGACTACGTAAATCAACCATTGTCTCTAAGTATCCTAGAACTCCAAATCATTATTATTCCTTGGCATTTTCAAGTATTACAGAATAATTCTGATCATCATTACCATGAAGATCTTCATTACTAGATTTCATGCAGCAATACAAAGAATGTTTCTTCGTTGCTTTTTTTGTCATTATTGTTGCACTTTGTGTTTCTTGTGACAAAATTTATGCCATTCCTTGTGCGTTCCTGGGTATTTTCTATAACACTGAGAATGTAGGCTAACTGAAGAATAATGTATGTGTAATGATTAGGAAAAAATATATATATATACAAATATATGTATATAAATATATATGTATATACGTGTGTGCGTGTATATATATATATATATATTCAAAATTGAGGTTTGAAGCCAATGAATGGAAGGCTTTGAGTGTGAAGGGCTTTGAATGAATACACTGAGAAGATGATCATGTGTTTAAAGAAACAAACAAATAAACCAAAAAAGAAAAATTAAGGGTATCTAAGAAGACTTATTTTTCTTCCATAACATAATATCAAGAACTAGGAAGTTGCTGCTTAGTCAGTTGTATAACAATGTCATCAAGTACTTCAACTATTAATCTTTCCCTTCTACTATTCTTAGACATAGTAGCTTCATCTTGTGTGTTACCTCATGAATTCAAGATGGCTGCTACAATTGTGCACATCATGTTCCTAAAAATCAAGTAGAAACGTGGAAGGGTGAAATCACATACATCAATCCTCATTTTATGAGGAAATTTTAAACTTTCCCACAAACTACCAGCATATGTAAGCTTACATCTCATTAACCAAATCTATCACAGAGCTAACGAAATGGTTGCTGCCAAATGAATATTTATTAAGGTACATAATCCCTCAAATATAATTTGTAATCTATTTCTAATTAAAGGCTTTTATGTGAAATGGAGTTTCTGTACACAAATAACGATTTTCAGGGCCTCAAGAAAGATTTAAGCAGATTAAGGATGGGGAGTGAGGAATATGAATTGGACGGCAGTATGGCTGCTTTTGTTTTGTTTGTTTTGATGGTAATGATGAAATCTATTGGGAAAATAGCCATAGAAATGAAAACTAAGTAAAGGAGAGAGTGACGCTGTGAAAGTAAAATTAACAAGCTGAAATAATTTAAATGATATGGAGGAATAAGGAAAATAAACAGTAAAATAATAATAATAGTTGAAAGTGTGGCAATACATGAGTTCACCAATTAAGACAGCATAGAAAACATGTAAGAAGTTAGCTAAAAATAATGTTTGACATTCTAGTTTGTAGGTGATCAGGGCAAGCAGATAAGAAGCAATGAGAGAAAACAGAAGCAACACGTTTTTGTTGTTGTTGTTAGGTGCCATCCAGTTGGTTCCAACTAATAGCGACACTATGAATTATCACAGAACTAACACTACCTGGTCCTGTGCCATATTCACAATCACTGCTATGCTTGAGCCTATTGTTGCAGCCACTGTGTCAATCCATCTCATTGAGGGTCTTCCTCTTTTTCACTGATCCTCTACTTTACCAAGCAAGATGTCCTTCTCAAGGAACAATCCCTCCTCATAACAAGTCCAAAGTACGTGAGACAGTCTCACCATCTGTCATGGATTGAATTGTGTCCCCCAAAAAATGTGTGTAGCCACTTGGCTAGCTCATGATTCCCAGTATTGTGTGATTGTGTAATCTGATGTGATTTCCTTATATGTTGTAAACTCTATCACTATGATGAGGTTATATGTGATCTCCTTATGTGTTGTAAATTCTATCACTGTGATGAGGTTATGCTGATGAGGTTTACAAGATTAGACAGTGTCTTAATCCAATCTCTCTGGAGATATAAAAGAGAGAACCGAGCAGAGACACATGGGAACCTCATACCACCAGAAAGCAGTGCTGGGAGCAGAGAGTGTCCTTTGGACCTGAGCTTCCTGAGCTGAGATGCTCCCAGACCAAGGAAAGACTGATGACAAGGACCTTTCTCCAGAGCCGACAGAGAGAGAGAGAGCCTTTTCCTGGAGGTGATGCCCTGAATTTGGACTTGTAGCCTGCTGGACTGTGAGGAGAATACATTTCTCTTTGTTAAAACCATCCACTCGTGGTATTTCTGTTAGAGCAGCACTAGATGACTAAGACACCATCCTTGCTTCTAAGGAGCATTCTGGCTGTTCTTCTTCCAAGACAGACTTGTTCATTCTTCTGGAAGTCAATGGTATATTCAATATTCTTCACCAACATCATAATTCAAATGCATCAAATCTTCTTTGGTCTTCCGTATTCATTGTCCAGTTTTCTTACACATATGAGGTGATTGAAAATACCATGGCTTGGATCAGGGGCACTTTAGTCCTCAAGATGACATCTTTTCTTTTTAACACTTTAAAGAGGTCTTTTGCAGTAGATTTGCCCAATGCAATGCATCCATTGATTTCTTCACTGCTGCTTCCATGGGTGTTGATCTGTGGATTCAAGTAAAATGAAATCCTTGACAAATTCAGTATTTTCTCCATTTATCATGATGTTGCTTATTGGTCCAGTCATGAGGATTTTTGTTTTCTTTATGTTGAGGTGTAATCCATACTGAAGGCTGTGGTCTTTGATCTTCATCAGTAAGTGCTTTAAGTCCTCTTCACTTTCAGCAAGCAAGCTTGTGCCATCTGCATATCGCAGGTTGTTAATGAGTCTTCCTCTAATCTTGCATTCTTCTTCATATAGTCCAGCTTCTCAGATTATTTGCTTAGCATACGGATTGCATAAGTATGGTGAAAGGATGCAACCCTGATGCATACCTTCCTTTACTTTAAACTATGTATTATCCCCTTGTTCTATTCGAACTACTGCCTCTTATTCTATGTACAGGTTCCTGATGAGCACAATTAAGTGTTCTGGAATTCCCATTCTTAGCAATGTTCTCCATAATTTGTTATCATCTACACAGTCTAATCCTTTGCATAGTCAATAAAACACAGGAAAACCTCTTTCTGGTATTCTCTGTTTTCAGTCAAGAGTCGATGGACATCAGCAATGATATCCCTCATTCCACGTCCTCTTCTGAATCCAGTTTGAATGTCTAGTAGTTCCCTGTCAATGTACTGCCGCAAGTGCTTTTTAATGATTTTCAGCAAAATTTTATTCGCATGTGATGTTAATTATATTCTTCAATAATTTCCACATTCTGTTGGATCATCTTTCTTTGGAATAGGCACAAATATAGATCTCTTCCAGTCAGTTGGCCAGATAGCTGTATTCCAAATTCCTTGGCATAGATGAGTCGGTACTGCCAGAGCTGCATCTCTTTGTTGAAAAATCTAGATTGGTATTCAGTCAATTCCTGAAATCTTGTTTTTTCCCTTTCCTTCAGTTCAGCTTGGACTTTTTTCCTTTAATACCATGAGTTCTAGACAATGCCAATGGTCTAGGCAACATAAATAGACCATTTATGAAATATTCAATAATGATTTATCACACACTTGCTCTATGCTTAGCTACTAGGCATGCCTAAATTATGACAGCTCCTGTCCTTAAGTAAGATGCAGTGTTACAGAGACACTAACAATAAAAAAGGTGACTAATACAGTGAGATACAGGGCACAATTGCAAACATACAGTACTATGGGAGCCCCTGGAAGAGAATTTCAACCAGATATGGACTCAATAGAAATAAAAGATTATTGACTGAAGGAGATGTTATCTCAGTTAAAAAATAAAATAAAAACCATCAAGTCCATGAAGATTTCAAGAGTGATATTAAAAAGATTCTATCGACTAAGAGCAATACCAAGAAAATGAGGAACATAATGACTGAATGACAACTACATATGAACTTAGGAAATCAGTGATGTTCCTCAAGAAAATGTTTTCAATTTGCCTCTTGGTGCCGGAGGGTAAAATGCTGTAAGTATTAAGAACTGTATGGACAGCAGGAATGTTGAGACAGAACATATAGAATATACTATACAGAAGCCTGTTGTTGAAGAGAAGGAAAAGGATAAATATATTAAGAAGCATGAATGTCAAGGCTAAGAACAGTTTATGTTTTTAGGTACAGGTGACCATTGCTTTGGATATTTCATATATTTTCAAAGAAAGATATATGAAAACCTGTATTGCCAGTTTCTATCTGTCTTTGGAAACTTAAACTCGCAAATAACGAAGGGAATATCCATTTATTTTTTAACTTTATGGGAAATGTAAATTAATTCTATTTAACCAAACAGCACACATTGCATAAACAGTATTAAAAGTAAAATACGTATGTACAGGTAGTCCCCGACTTACAGTGTATTCAAGTTACAGTGAACCGCACTTAAGACAGTCTGTTTTTTGTTTTTGTACATCTCATTGTTAGTAATATATACACATACAGTGTTGCAGTGTGTAATTTGCTAATGTTATCATTCTCAGATGTTCAATTTTATGATTTACTGTTCAAAATTTTACAGTGAATGGATTAGCTGAAGCTTTTCTAAACTAAATCATAGGTTTCAGTTTCTTGAAAACATGAACCCTAAAGCTGAACTCTTTTCTAAAGTCGATAGGCGATTTGGGAAGCAGTGAGATGTTACCGTGAAATATATGAAGGAAAAGGAAAAAAAAAGACCATGTAGACAACTCTCACTAATTTTCTGACTAGAAATGCCATCCTCAATTCCAGGAATAATCTAGATAATCCAGAACTTTCCACAAGTTGAGTTATTACTGCAACTGACAGAATGCCAATGTTGTCCAACTTTTCTTCATCATTGGAGTAAATTTTTTATGATTTGTGTGTTTTTTTATGTATGTATGCATGTATTAAAATGTATCTGTGAGTTTATATATAATGTTTCTAACCCCCAAAGACAGATAGAGATTGGGTTTATAAAGATACTAATAAAAAAGGCAATAAAAAAAAAAAAAAAAAGTGTGGTATTTGACATTCATCAGAACTGACTTAGGAGGAAGTCATCGAATTGGAGTCCCGTCTTGAGTCAGGGACTATCTGCATATGTGTACATATATATGTATTTCTTGTATTTCTAAAAGTCTTCCTGTAGAGAATGTGATGCTACTCTAGTACACAAATTCAATAATTAGCAACTCAACAAAGGACTAAGTGATGGCCCTCTCAGATGGTGTTAGGTGTCAATGATATGGGACACAGAACCTAAGCTTTGCTAGACTAGACGCTACCACCCTGCAACTTCTCTGGTAGTTAGGAGGCAGCCTAAATGAAAGCAATAGTTTAAAGCAATCGGCTTGACAGCAATTTTTTTTTAAGCACAATGTAAAAAAATAAAATAAAACAAACCAAATCCATTGCCGTCCCGTCGATTCCAATTCATAGCGCTATAGGACAGAGTAGAACTGCCCCCATAGAATTTCCAAGGAGCAGTGGGTGGATTAAACTGCCAAACTTTTTTTTGGCTTTTTAGTTAAAGTTCAGGTTTTTTTTTTAAATTGTACTTTCAGTGAAGGTTTACTGAGCAAATTTGTTTCTCATTAAACAATTAATGCACATATTGTTTTGTGACATTGGTTAACAAGCCCACAACATATTAACACTGTCCCCTTCTCGACCTTGGGTTCCCCATTACCAGCTTTCCTATCCCTCCTGCCTTCCAAACCTTGCCTCTGGGCTGGTGTGTTCCCATTTAGTCTTGCTTTGTTTTATGGGCCTGTCTAATCTTTGGATGAAGGGTCGAACTGCTAACCTTTTGGTTAGCAGCCAAGTTCTTAACCACTGCGCCACCAGGGCTCCATAAGAAATATAGAAAAGTTAAATAGTTTGACATTTTTTGTTTGTTTATTATAATGCTGTGCTTTAATGAGTCAGGTTGTTTCTAAAAAACCTGGAAAATGTTTGTGTGTGTGTGTGAGTGTG
Organism: Trichechus manatus latirostris; assembly: GCF_000243295.1. Classification (NCBI taxonomy): domain Eukaryota; kingdom Metazoa; phylum Chordata; class Mammalia; order Sirenia; family Trichechidae; genus Trichechus; species Trichechus manatus. Next base: position 21,917,325 of record NW_004443948.1, on the reverse strand, counting down.
TGTGTGTGTGTGTGTCAAGGGAGGAGGGGAATGTGATGAATTAGTTGGTGCTACATGTACCAAGGTCACTTGGCACTTATTTTTATGTTTCTGTCTATCACTGATAAGGACTTCAGTAAATGACCTGTAATACGCTTTAATGGAATTATGCAAAAATTATCACACCTTGAATGGAAAAGAAGTATGGAAGTTATAAAATAAAGACTAAGGTAATTTTAAAACGCGTCTTACTTTCACTAATTTGCTACTTCTAGGAAAATGCTACCTGCAGTATATGAAGTTTCTGATTTGCCCTCTAGACTCCATTAACTGAATCAAATCATTGTAACTTGATGTTGCCAAACTTATTATCATGTAGTACGTAGTTGTCTTTTAAATTCATTGCACAGAGACCTTCCATTGAAAGCACATTAGTTTCTCCATTCTTCTGAAACCTTTGCCAGAGGTGGGAATTTATAAGAGTTAATGCAGTACCCAAAATGAAAGACATTTGATTTGAGATTTTATACTGGAGAAGTAACTGAAGCAGTTTTACCAGGAAATTAATGAAGCTTCTTCTTCAGAATTCCACCCTTATCCTGTATCTAATTTTATATTGTGCAATATTTATTCTTTTAATTGAAGCGGAATATCTCAACAGTGGCACTATGAGCATTTGGAATGGATAATTCTTTGATGTGGAGGTCTATCTTGTGTGTTGTAGTCTATTTAGCACGACCCATTATATGCCAGTAGTTATGACAGCAAAAGTTGTATCCAGACACTTCCAAAATCCCCCAGGCAGAAGTAGGGGGGCTGTCCCCAGTTGAGAACCATAGCCTTAAAGGCACCCTTCCCCACAAATCGTTTAAGCTTCAGCCACTCAGAATCTACATCTGGCCTGGATAATAGTTATCGAAAGAAGCGTAAAAGCAAGGTATAGCATTACTTCAGATACAACTCAGAATACTACATGCTGATGAGTTTTTTAAGTTCAGGTTTTTTTTTGTGTGTGACTTTAACAAAATAGCTGAGAAACTTATTTAGTTTTGGCTAACTTATAAGTGACAGCTCTAACTTGTAAGTGATCGGCAGTCTCAAATAAACTCTATTTAACTAAATAGCACACATTTTACAGAAAATGTAGTTAAAATGACTTACGACTATGAATTCAGGCTATATCCACTATTTATGCATTAGGCACAATGAAAAGTAAAGCATTTTGACTAGAAGGGGATACTTCTATAATTGATGAAGTTAAGTGTAAAATACTAGGCCCTTTGTGCTATGTAATAAACTCTTTCTTCCACAAATTGAAAACTTTATGAAGAAATGTAAATCCTTGAACCTAATTGTATATTGCTATCAATGTATTCAGTAGCAATGTAGGAAGATTATTTTTTTTCTTCTTAGAGAATTCGTTAATACCTAAAGATTCATAAAGCTGTAGTATATGTGGAAGAATTATTTCCAAAAAATATTTGTTGTTAAAGAGGCCCTTCTGTGCATAGCGACTTCTTCATTTAAGCCATTTCAATGTTTGTAGTTTATTAATTTTTTTTCTAGAAAACACAAAACCATTTGGAGATAGATTAAATCCCGTGGGGTAAAAGTATAAACTATGCAGGATAAAAAGGTAAGTATTTGCCTCTGAAGTTACTGGAAAATCTATGCCAATTTAATTCAGATTTTCTAAGTTTTGTTACTATCTCTATAGACAAAGCATCATTTTCAAATAGGTTAGTGAATTCAAATATATTTGCTGGCTAATTAAATAATATAACTTTACGATATTGTATAAAAATAAATCTAATAAATCTACGTTATTTGTTTTAGATTTTATACTATAACCTAGAACTTTCTACTACAACCTAGAATTTCCTTACGCTAAAATATAGTCTTTTTAAATATCTACATTTAGGACAATGCGTTGAATCCTAATGCCACTGGATTAAAATTAAAAAAAAGTCACTAGTTTAAAAAGAAGATACATGCACAAAGTCTGATCAATGCTATTTTATTGATGAACTAATATCAGCAAGAGGTAAACTCTTCCCTAGATATCTCCCAATGAACAGATTTCCCGATATCACAGAAGATATCAAGGGAAACCATTAGCAATACGAAAAGGTAGAGAAAGTGGTGTTCATCGCAGAATAGACTCTATAGACTCTAGATATAAATACTGCTATTAGGAGATGCAGGAGCCATGGGGGCCCAGTGGTTGAAACCAATGGCTGTTAACCGAAAGTTGGCAGTTCGAATCCACCAGTCACTCCTTGGAAACCCTAAGGGGCAGTTCTACTCTGTTCTATAGGATCGCTATGAGTTGGAACTGACTCCATGGCACCCAATGACAACAACTACATTAGGAGATGCTATTAAGAAAATGAGATGATAGAGACAGACAGAAAGACACATGCATACACGCACACACCAGATTTCTTAAGTATTTAGAGTTTATGAATAAAATGTATTGTCTGGGAAACCATATCAGAATGTCGTAATCAGAGTATCACTGACTTCTCTAGAGTCCTGGGAGTTGTGAAATTATAGCGAAAAATATGTGTGCCCTGATTACTTTTCTAAGAGATGGAATTACCTTTATTGTTTCCAGCTTCCCAAAATATCAAGATTCAGTGTCTACAGATGTAAGTGTAGCTTATGATTACCTGCTTCTGGTAAAAATTAATTTTGATGGAGATAGTACTTAGTGAAATAGAGGAAACCATTTCTACCTAATTCTTGTAGTCCACAAGTGCTTAACCAATATACAGTTGATTAACTAATGGGTATAACTCTGAACCGGATGTAATTTTGTTCCAGATAATTTGAAGAAAAATCTGTTAAAATTGTCATCATTCCCATATGCTCTGCAACACCACAAAGCTGGCAAACACTCATTTTCAGCAATACTTACTAATATTAGCTCACACTTAATGGGAACTTGCTGTGAGTTTCACACTGAGCTATGTGCTGCCCTTGAGATCTCATGCCCCCTTTAATTTTCCCAACAAGCTAGAAAAGTAGGAAATATTAGCATATGCACATTATTTATGAGAAAAATTAAATTTAAAGGATAAATTTATTTTAATTCCTACAGTTCAAGGTACTGCTATAAGAAAAACAACATGTACCAAACATGGGACACTTGCAAATCTTACAGCTGATTTCTCCATCACTACTGTGCATTCCTGTAATGTTGAATTACTAGGATGTAATACAAAGTGACCATCAAAAAAATAATAATGTAGAATTACTAAATAAGATGTAATACAAAGTGACCATCAAAAAAATAATAATGTATTCAAACTTATATTAGCCATTGTGCAACCATTTTTACAAATCCTCAACCATGCCAATCACCTTTTCTTTCCAGTCTTTGTAGCTGAGAGGAGTAAAAGTCTCTTGAAAGATATGTAAAAAATTCTTCTTTAAAATGGCACTAGATGATTTTCAAAGTTATTGCATAGGCTTCTGAGGCAGTCACATTCAGAAACGCCAATTAATTGAACCATTGACACAATTGCCTTTATGCATGTCTGGGGCATCAGAAAGCACTGGAAAGGCATTATTAAATGAATGGCATTTTTTTTTTCAATGTTTCCACTAAGTGAAGTAATTGGTTTCTAAACAAGTTCCTGTCAAATAATCTTCACACTAATTTACCTCAATTCATCTATCCTTAATCCAGAATACCAACAAAATGTAGAGACACACCAAATATCAGATTATAAAGACAGACACGCTAAAACTGTCATACATAAGAATACTTCCAGGCAAGCAGCTTCTCTTGCAGAAGACTGCTGTGACATAGCTTAGTTTTTCTTTTTGCATGTCACTCATTTTATGTACACACACTTTATCTCAATTTAAACTCACTTAATCTGAATAAAATCCTTGTAAAGCAGATGTTCTCATCTCTATTTTATGCATGTGGAAATCAAGGCTTAGGATGTCAAAACACTTGCACAAACTCTGTTTGCCTCCTGCCATTTTCTCATTATCCTCTTTTCTAGCTCATCCTGATTTCTAACCAGGCTATTTAGGAAAATAATCTTAAAATGTTTTATTTCTTAGTTGTCATTTAAAATAAAGTTTATTAAATTAAACAATTTTACAGCTGAGTGTGCCTTAAAAAAATCAAACCAAACCCGTTCTGTCGAGTCAATTTCAATTCATAACAACCCTATAGGACAGAGTAGAACTGCCACATAGAGTTTCCAAGAAGCAACTGGTGGATTTGAGCTCCCAACCTTTTCGTGAGCAGCCGTAGCTCTTAACCACTAAACCACCAGGGTTTCGGACTATGCCTTAGAGAACTTAAAAACTGAATAACTAATAAAAGGGTGAAATCACCTGAATTCTAACTTAACTAGTTGCCTTCAAATCCATTCTGACTCTTAGTGACCCAATGTATGTCACAGTAGATCTGTGCTCCACAGAATTTTCAATGGCTGAGATTTTTCGAAGTAGATTGCCAGGCCTTTCTTCCAAGGTACCTCTGGATGGACTCCGACCTCCAAACTTTTGGTTAGCAGCCCAGAGCATTAACCATTTGAACCACCCAGGGACTTTGAATACAAAATTAGAACCTCCAAAACCCACAAGCTATACTTTAAAGACATACAAAATATATCAAAGCAGACACTAGAAAATAAACTTCACTTGTTTTACACTATTTCAAGAAGTAAAACTTGGGACAATAAATGAACTCAATGGTTTGGAAGAATTTTCTAATTAAAACCCATTGCTATTAAGTCAATTCTGATTCAGAGCAACCCTATATTTTCTAACGCTCAAATTGAAATTATCTTTTTTGTGAGAAACTTAGATTTCTGACCTGCTGGTGTTCAAGCAGATGGACAATGCCTTGGAAGGTAACATGTACAGCAACTTTAATGTGTAGCAGTTTCTTCTACTAAACACATTGCCATCGAGTCAGTTCTGATTCATAGCAACCCTTTAGGAAGGAGTAGAACTGCTCCATAGGGTTTCCGAGGAGCAGCCAGTGGATTCAAACTGCTCACCTTTTTGGTTAACAGCTGAACACTTAACCACTGTGCCACCAGGGCACATATCTGCTAAATTTTACTGTCAGAATAATGGCATAGCAATTCAAAGAACTTCTGAACATGTGTAAGTGGCTTATATGTGTTTAGAACTTCTTTGAATTGCTTTCCAATATTCTAACAGTAAAATTTGGCAAATGTAACGTTCACATTCCAGAAATGTTCAAATTCTACAGAAACCAAGACCACCTGTGTGTGTAAAAAATGCAAATTAACCCCGGTAGCAAGCAATCCAGTTAAAAGTTTAACATTTCCAAGCAATTAACTCCAGAGATTAATTGGAACTTTTTGTTCCTTTGCATGGAAAGCTTGTGCTCCCTGGTTCTTCACCTATTTTATTGTTGTAAAATTTTAAAATCAGTTATTACTTACTCTCTGTAACTTCTGTCACTCTCTTGATTATAAAACCCAATGGATCCTAGCTGGGGCAATCACTTCCTCAAAGAGTAGACTTTTTTTTTTACATGATTATTTACTTCCATGTTTGCCTCATTTACAAAACAATATGCTACCTAGAGAAGAAAACAAGCAAAAAAAACCATTCGTTAGTGGCCTTTATTCCCAGCTACTTAGTACAATATTTTGTACATATTTGGTGTCCAGAAATTATTATACAGATGAAAGAATTAATGAACAAAATTTATATAATAATTATTGTGGAATGTACAACCTGTATATAAATGTAAAAAGTTAGTTACATTAGTTTAAAGCTTCATAAAGGTAACCCAAGTAATTATTAATCTATTAAAAAAGAAATGGGGAAAATTGAAGAAGAGGTAGGAAGAAAGTGGACCAGGAGGCAGAAAACCTGGACTTGCATCCTAGTTTTACCACCTAACAACTATAATCCCTCCTTTCCTTCCCTTCTAAGGTGAGCCTATGTTATGCTCTCCTATGCTATCTACAAACACTCTTAAACTGTTATTGAACATTACCCTGGAGCACTGAAATACCTGATTGAAATTGCAACAAACAAATTTAAGATTTGACTGATTACAAGGGGAAATAACATTTGTAGAATATAGACGCTATATTAAGAGATATCAGGAGGCAGGGTCAAGATGGCAGAGTAGTCAGACACTTCCTGTGGTCCCTCTTACAATATAGAACTGAAAAAACAAGTGAATCAATTATAGATGAAAATCTAGGGCACTGAACATCAAAGACAAAATAGAGGAATCAGACTGAGTGGCAGGGGGAGGGATAGAAGATTCAGAAGCAGCAAGGAGTTGCCAGACCTGACGTGCCTGGCACCGGCACCCTGCAGGCTGGATCAGCTGGCATGCACAGTGCGATAAAGCAAGCTACAGATACAATGCAATCTCAATCCAAATTCCGATGGCATTTTTTAATGAGATGGAGAAACAAATCACCAACTTCTTATGGAAAGGGAAGAGGCCCGGATAAGTAAAGCATTACTCAAAAAGAAGAACAAAGTAGGAAGCCTCACACTACCTGCTTTTAAAACCTATTATACAGGCACAGTACTAAAAACAGCCTGGTACTGGTATAACAACAGGAACAGAATGGAGAGTCCAGACGTAAATTCATCCAACTATGAGAGGCTGATATTTGACAAAGACCCAAAGTCCATTAAATGGGGAAAAAAGACAGTCTCTTTAACAAATGGTGCTGGCATAACTGGATATCTATCTGCAAAAAACTGAAACAAGACCCATACTTCACACCACGCACAAAAACTAACTCAAAATGAATCAAAGATCTAAATATAAAATCTAAAACAATAAACATCATGGAAGAAAAAATAGGGACAATGCTAGGAGCCCTAATACACAGCATAAACAGAATACGAATCATCAGTAACAATGCACAAACACTAGAAGAGAAACTAGATAACTGGGAGTTCCTAAAAGTCAAACACTTATGTGCCCATCAAAAAACTTCACCAGGAGTTCCGGCAAAATGGCACTCTAGGCAGAAGCACCATGCCATCCCTCCACAGCAAAGATCTGAAAAACTAAGCCATACGGAGAATACAACAATCCTGAAACCCTGAAACATCAAATGAAGAGATAAAGAACTCAGCCAAGCACCAAATGGAGTGAGAAAACTGAC
>NW_004443948.1:21872819-21902278 GCF_000243295.1 Trichechus manatus latirostris | reverse complement strand
AAATCAAAAATACAATGAGATACCATCTCACCCCAACAAGGCTAGCTTTAATCCAAAAAACACAAAATAATAAATGTTGGAGAGGTTGTAGAGAGACTGGAACACTTATACTCAGTTGGTGGGAATGTAAAATGGTACAACCACTTTGGAAATTGATTTGGCACTTCATTAAAAAGCTAGAAACAGAAGTATCATATGATCCAGCAATCCCACCCCTTGGACTATATCCTAGAGAAATAAGAGCCGTCACACGAGTAGATATATGCACCCCCATGTTCACTGCTGCACTCTTTATGGTAGCAAAAAGATGGAAACAAACTAGGTGTCTGTCAACAGTCAAATGGATAAACAGATTATGGTATATTCACACAACATAATACTACACAACAATAAAGAACAAGGATGAATCCATGAAACATCTCATAATATGCATGAATCTGGAAGGCATTATGCTGAGTGAGTTCAGTCAGTCACAATAGGACAAATATCGTATCAGACCATGATTATAAGAACTCAAGAAAAGGTTCAAACACAGAAGAAAACATTCTTTGATGGTTACGAGGATGGGGAGGGAAGGAGAGGGAAATTCATTAACTAGATAGTAGACAAGAATTCTCTTAGGTGAAGGGAAGGACAACATACAATACAGGGGAAATCAGCACAACTGGAATAAACCAAAAGCTAAGAAGTTTCCTGAACACAACCAAACACTTGGAGGGACAGAGTAGCAGGGGTGGGGGTTTGGGGACCATGGTTTCAGGGGATATATAGGTCAATTGGTGTAACAAAGTTTATTATGAAAATGTTCTGTATCCCACTTTGGTGAGCGGTGTCTGGTGTCTTGAAAGCTAGAGAGGGACTATCTAAGATGCATCAATTGGTCCCAACCTACCTGGAGCAAAGGAAAATGAAGAACACCAAAGACACAAGGAAAATATTAGCCCAAGAGACAAAAAGGGCCATATAAACCAGAGACTCCATTAGCCTGAGACGAGAAGAACTAGATTATACCTGGCTACCACCACTGTCTGCCCTGACGGAAAACACACTGGAGAGTCCCTGACAGAGCAGGAGACAGGTGGGATGCGGAACTCAAATTCTAGTAAAAAGACCAGACTTGATGGTCTGACTGAGAGTGGAGGAACCCCAGAAGACATGGCCCCCGAACTCTCTGTTAACCCAGAACTGAAACCACTCCTGAAGCTAATGCTTCAAAGATTCGACTAGATTATAAGACATATAATGATACTCATGAGGAATGTGCTTCTTAATTCAAGTACATACACAAGGCTAAATGGGCAGCTCCTGTCAGGAGGCGAGTTGAGAAGGCGTAAAGGGATAGGAGCTGGTAGAATGGACGCTTTGAAAACAGCAATAAAGCTATTGAGAAAGCTAACCAGTGAAATTATTTCAATGCATTTGATTTAAATAATCTTCTCAACTCTTAAATCAAAAGTATAAACTAATTTATCTAAGTAAAAATGTTTGATAAGATGGTCTCCCCATGAAATAAACATTTTCTCTCTCTTTTTTATTAGTTGCAGTTGAAATAGCATTTTCTTTTTATCCTTTCATTTTTCATGGCTTGTGTGTTTGCCTTTAAGAGTATTAGGGCAGGTTTGTTCTCTGTATCACCACAACCTATATACAGTAATAAAACAGACATTTTTTTTTCTGTTTGTTCGATATGACCTGGTATGTACATGTCAATAAATATAATTCAGGAAATACATTATATCTGAAAAGCTACTAGATTTCCTAAAGTTCAGAACTTTAGGTAATAAAGAGAGAAGTTTATTTTCATTTTATTAGACTTTTTTTAGTTTGAGGAATTATAAAGTGGAAAAATAGAAGTGAAATAATTTTTCCCTCAGTTTATACATGTTTTGATTTTTATTTCAGTTGCATTTGAAATAAGCTGATATTTTAAAAACATTTTCCTTTACATAATGTGGCTTTTATTTGCCATCAAAACAGCAGGGTTTTATACATAACAGTAATAATAATAATAAAGAAAAGGCAACACATTTCAATTTACAACTTGAATGCTGTGTGTTACATGTAAAACCATGTGCTGAACTCTTCAGAACAGCTCTCAAAATCAATTGTATTAGTTTTCTATTGTTGTGTAAAAGATTACCACAAACTTAACAACTTAAAAAAACACATGTTTCTAGCACATACTTCTATAGGTCAGAAATCTGGCATGGTGTAACAGAGTTTTCTTCTCAAGGTAGAACAAGATTGAAATTATGGTGTTGGCTGGGCTAAATTCTTGTCTGGATGGCTCATGTTCATTCTTGTAGTTGTAGGACTAAGTACTCCCCACCTCCTTGCCTGCTGTCAACCAGTGCCCCTCTCAGCTCCTGGAGGTCTGCATCCATGTTTTCATCCCATTATAGCATGAGTTCAAACTTCAAAAAATCATTAAATCTCTTAAGCTCAGAAAGTATACAATCTCATATTTATAAATCATCTAAATCAGGAGCAGATGAGTTATGAGTGTTACTCATTAAGTACACTTCCTGGGCACAATTTCACTCCATCTGTGAACCTATAAAATTAAATAGAGCAGTAATCTGATCTCAACATTCCAGCATACAATAAAGTCCTAAGTGTAGGATAACAGACGTTGACATTCTGGATCAAAAACTGGGAAAATGGAATGTTAAGGAGTCCTCAGATCCATTAAAGCAGTTTGGAAATCCAGACAGGAGCTCAAGTTGGATTTCCTTGATTAGGACTCATGTCCTGGGAATAATCTTCCATGGCTCTTTCATCCACTCTTTGAGTTCCTGGCCCTGCCTTCTGGGATCCTGCCTTTGGGATCCTGACTGTGCCCTCTGAGTAATTTTTCCTTTTTTTCATAGCTATGTGATAACCACATTTTTTTCTTTCAGCTAAGTAGTTTTATCAGCCTGATTACTGCAGTAGGATGTAGGGGATTTTATAGCCTTCCTACTTTGGACTCTGTCCCTATCTTCTCAAGTTGTCTGTTATTTTGTTTATATCATTTTTCAAAGAACCTTATAAGCCCTCTGTGGATTTCACTGCTTTTTCACTATTTAAACAAAAGCCACACTGACAGATCTTTCTGAGATTATCACTTTCTACCTTTGGCTTCTGTTCATATGATTGAGGGACAGTGCCCTGAAATTCCCTAGAGGCTCCCTGGTTTGATCAAGAAGATCTGTGAAGCACATCCTTGGCATTTTCTCAATGCCATGCTTCCAGAAGCAATTTCTGAATTTTAGTATCTTCTGCCATTGCAGTAGGATGAGAATTTCCCAATTCATTAAGACCTACTTCTTTTTTATTGTTGTTTAAAAATTCTTTCTTCAATTTATCTCTTTCTGTGTGATTTTGGCTCTAATAGGCAGAAGAAAACTCTGCTTTCAAAGTGTTTATGTGATTAGATCATATCCACCTGGAAACCCCCCAATTTAAGTTCAGCTGTGCCAAATAAAGAACATAATTACAAGACTAAATACATATTGTTCACAGGACTAAGGGTTACAGATGGCATTACATAAAGGTGGCGGCAGTGTATCAGGAAATCTTGGTTGCCGTCTTAGAATTCTGTCTACTACACTAAACAATTACATTTTTAGGAAATTGCAATTTCCCCTCCATCCTCATGACCACATTATGCGTAACGGAACAAAACGTTTCCCTGTCATACATCATCTTCGTGATCTTTGGTATGTTTGAGTCCATTGTTGTGGCCATTGCGTCAGTCCATCTCATCCAGGGTTTCTCTAGTTTTTCATCGGCCCTCTACTTTACCAAATATGTTGTGCTTTTTTAGCAACTGATCTTTCCTACAATACAACACATGTTAAAGGAAGTTCTTCAAGTAGAAACTTAATTTTAGAAGGTGATATTTTGTAAACTTTTAGAAAGTCTATGAATCTAAAACAAACAGCCTACTACTAAAATTGTGGATTATATTCCAAAGCAACTAATTAACATTATGCTGAGAAGGAAAATACTCTAAATGTGATGACTTAAAATAACTATTATTCATTTATCATGAAATGTTCCTGGATATTGTGGATTATGGACTTGGACAGGGCACAGCGATGATTGACTTTGTTCTACAGTGTCTAAGATTTCAGTTTGTAGGACTTGAAGACCAGAGGTAACGCAATGGCTGGAGACCGGTGTTAACTGAAGTTCCCCTATTCATATGTCTGGCACCTGAACTAGAATTACTTGAAGGCAAAGACTGTCATCCAGAGTGCCTATATCTGAGTCCTCTATGATTTGGTTACTCAAAGAGTGGCGGACTTTGGGCTCAGGGCTCCCAGTTTGAATATTTCAGTGGCTAGGGAGGAATCCTCATTGCCTTTCATGACCTAGACTCAGAAGTTACATAGTATCACTTCTTCCACACTCTATTATAGTTATACCAGGCAAAAAAATCCCAAGATTCAAGGACAGTGGGCATAGATTCTGGGAAGAGCATCAAAGAACTTACAGCCATTTTTACTCTCTACATATCACTACAATCACTGATTCTACTGCTATGCTGTATCTGGCTTTTCCCTTTCTTGAAGTCACATTGTCTGTAGTCTGCTGCTTCACTCTATAATTTTTAATTAAAATGTACAGAACAGCTACTATATAATAAGTTCTACAATAAGCAGTTCATTTGTACTTTGTATATTAAAGATCACAGAAAACCTAGGAAATAGTTCTAATTGTCTCCACTTTCCAGATAATATTACTGAGTCTTAAGAGTTTAAGTAACTTAACTGGCATCACATATCAACAATGACAGAAAAAACTAGATTTATCTGTTTTTTTCCAAAGTGGGAATTAAACAATCAAAACAAACGAACGAAAACCTGATAGTAGACACTCTGCCAAAAAGATAGACGAGAGGCTCAAACTTGATTATAATTTCATTTGGATAAATAAAGATATGTGACTTATCTTATATTCAAACATAAAAAATAAATAAGTAGATTGCATAAAGATAAAGACACTAAAGCTCAAGAAAGTTAAGTAATTTACCGAAATACACACATCTTGGTAGTTGCTGGGCCACATTGGATCCTATGCTGCAACACTCACACCTATTTTATTGTAATATTTTGTTCACTTAGATTTCCTACCACAACTCTTGTTCTAATCACTATATAATGTATTCATGGCCCACATAAATTTCTCCTACTCCACAGGTCTTTTAATATCATTTCATATGAAAATTACTTTCTAAGGCACTGATTCATGGTACTACTTAATAGTGTATGAACAGTAATTTGCCATATACTGCTCTAATTAATTAATATATGGCATCTTTTCTAAAAACTTGGTAATTTCACAAAGATGCTCATCAAGTATTACCAGTCATTTACTTTCTATAACATTTATCAGTGTGTCTTGTGTGTGGAAGCTTATTAATGCAAACTAGCATTTTGGGGATAGGAAGTAATCTCAAATTGTACAATTCCGATAGCAAAAATTGCCTGAATTACACCGTGAGTTAATTTCTGGAAACAAAAAAATTACACTACAAACAAAATATGTTTGCTCAGGTATAATAAACTTTGTTACACAATGTTATTATTTAAAGGTTTGATTTAGATAATTAAAAGTGTGCTTTGATGTGACATTTTATTCTCTCTCTTTAAAATACATTCAATAGCTTCATTTCAATAGTTGGAACAAGGTTTAATAACAAGTCATTAAGAGTAACATTTTTAATAAATAATTTCTTGCCAGTTTTCTTTGCTAAGAACTGAACTGAGCACAATCTGTGAGGAACTTTCTTCTGGTGCAAATAGCATTCATATTCACTATTAAAACTCTTTTCAACAAATCATTTCCATGCTCTAGAGAGTCCACCCTATCAAGAGATTTTCACCAAGAACATTTTAAGTATCTAGTTGAAGTTATTCAGTGTGTATTGTCAAGAGCTTACGAGATAATTCATCTGAATTTGTGCATATGTGCTATCGGGCACTATCAAAACAAAATACCAGATCAAAACAGATTAGAGAATTAAAACATGTTATAGCCTTCATTGTCACCCTCAACTGAGAAACATGAATTAGATATTATTCCTAATATTATAAAAAACAAGTATTATTTTTGGAAACATTAAAGAACTTATATAATTACTTTAAATGTGTCAGATTAATGCAGTCTGTTTTTTGGAATATGTCTTTTGGATTAATAAAAACTTCTACAAAAGTTCATGGTTGTTTAGTTAAAATGGTACACATAGAAACACATACACACATGCACAGGCATTTTGAGAACATCTTCACGAAGTTTTTGTTTTGTTTTGTTTTGTTTTTGTAACCCTTATGATAACAATACATCCTCTGCAACTCACCTGACTCAAAAAAACTGGATGTTTTATAGGAGTACCGCATCCCTGCTAATCTCTCAGAGACTGGGCGTCTTAGTTATCTAGTGCTGCTATAACAGAAATATCACAAGTGCAATAGCTTGAACGTGCAGAAATTTATTTTCTCACAGTTTAGGAGGCTAGAAGTCTGAATTCAAGGAGCTGGCTCTAGGGGTAGGCTTTCTCTGTAGGCTCTGGGAGAAGGTCATTGTCTCTCCAGCTTCTGTTTCCTGGTTGCTTCGAGACCTCCATGTGGCTTGACATCTATCTTACCCCATCTCTGCTTGCTCTTTTAATATCTTGTAGGAGATTGACTCGAGACACACACTACACTAATCCTGCCTTTAACATAGCAGACAGCTCATTCCCAAATGGGATTATAACCACAGGCATAGAAGTTAGGATTTGCAACACATATTTGGGTTCAATCCATAACATTCTACCCTTTGGCCCCCCAAAACGTATGTCCTTGCCACGTGCAAATACATTCATCTCATCAGATCATCAAAAGTCTTGAATCAACTCCAAGTCCAAAATCTCATCTTCTGAATTATTGAGATCAAATATGGGTAAGACTTTCAGGGCATTCCATTCTAGGGCAAAATTTCTCTTCGTCTGTGAACCTGTGATATCTAGACTACAATTTTTCTGTTTCCAAAGTACAGTGGTAGAACACACACAAGGTAGACATTTCCATTACAAATGAGAGTAATTGGAGGGAAAGAAGAGATAATGGGCGCCAAGCAAGTTCAAAACCCAACAGAACAAACTACATTAACTCTCAAGTCTTGAAAATAATCCTCTGTTCTCTGAGACTCTATTGGCAACGGCCCCACCCTCCAGACTCTGGGTGTTGGCCATGCCCTCCGAATTCTGGGTGGAGATCCCTCGGCCCTGGGCTTCAGCGCTGCCTTGCAGGCCCTCTGGGACCATAACTCTGCTCCCTGGGCTTTGGGCGGCCTCAGTGTCCTAGTCCATTTGAGTGATGACCTCAGCTTCTCAGCCCTGGCATTCCCTTTCTTCTGCCACTTGGACATGGAAGCCCCGCCCCCACCCCCAGCTTTGGGCAGTGGCCCCTTTTCCCTGACATTTGTGAACAGCACCCCAAACTCTGTAATCAAATTGGTGAAGATCTGACTGTTTTAAACCTAGGAGGCTGTGAGTCCACTCTTTGTAACTGATGCAGCCCTGCTTCCCCTGCTCCTTCCAATAGTTCTGCTGATCTCCAAGCTGCTCCAGGGATGGTCCTTTTCTTTTCTTGCAGAACAACAGATGTAGTTCCTTTGGCCTGTTTCCGGCCTGTAGAATTCCAAGAGACAGACAGCATTCTTTCCTTCCATTCTTTTTCTGTCCCCTTTAGCCAAAACTGATGGATTTTCTGTTGTGGTAGTTTGTTAGATCCATCAAGCAAAGGCTTAATCTCTTTAACAAAAGATTGTGTAGCCATGTCCTTGGTGAAAATTCTAGGACATGTGTTTTTAGTTTGTATAACAGAATTTTCCAAAGCTTTAAGTTTTGTTTTCATTTTGCACAGTTCATTTTTAAGTCCATCTCTTTTCTCTATTTTACTATAAGCAGCAAAGAGAAACCATGTAGCCCCTTTAAGACTTTGCTGAGAAATCTCCTCAGCCAAATATTCAAGTTCATCCATTACAAGTTCTATCTTCCACAAAACATTTGAACATAATTCAGACAAGTTTTTTGCACTGCATAAAAAGCATTACCCTTTCTCCATTTGTCCAATCATATGTTCATCATTTTCTTTTAAATCCTCACCAGAAGCACATTTAATGTCTACATTTCTAGCAACATTCTGTTGGTGGTGTCACATGTACTCTCTAAGATGATACTTTATAGCTCTCCCTGCTTCCTTCTAAGCCCTCATTAAAATTGCCTTTGATATCCACAATCCTATCAACAGTCTCTTCAAGACAATCTAGGTTTTTACTGTTAGGTACCTTGAAACTCTTCCAGCCTCTGCCCATTACCCAATTCCAAAACCACATCCACATTGTAGGTATTTGTTGGAGCAGAACTTCATTTCTTGGTACCGAATTTTTAGTTACCTAGTTTTGCTATAACAGAAATACCACAAGTGGATGGCTTTAACAGACAGAAATTTATTTTCTCACAGTTTCAGAGGCTAAAAGTCCAAATTCAGGGAGCTGGTTATAGGGGAAGGCTTTCCCTCTCTGTCGGCTCTGGAGGAAGGCCCTTGTCTCTTCAGCTTCTATTTCGTGGTTCCTTGGAGATCTCCATGTGGCTCGGTGTCTATCCTCCCCCATCTCTGCTTGCTCCTTTTATATCTTATAAGAAACTGACTCAAGACACACCCTACACTAATTCTGCCTCATTAACATAACAGAGAACTCATTCTCAAATGAATTATATCCATAGGCATAGAGGTTAGGATTTGCAACATATTTTTGGGGAACACAATTCAACCCATAACACTGAGCAACCATATGAGGTAACTGGGATGATAGCTTTAGAACTAAACCCAAAAACCAAACCCATTGCTATCGAGTTGATTCTGACTCATAGTGACCCTATAGGACAGAGTAGAACTGCCCCATAGCGTTTTGAAGGTGCAGCTCAGCTGGTGGATTTGAACTGCTGACCTTTTGGTTAGCAGCAAGCACTAACCACCATGCCACGAGGGCTCTGCTTTAGAACTAAGTCATTCTGAAATCAGCTCTCCTGTTTCTGCTCGATTGGAGTAGTGCCTTGCCCCTTATTTCTATTTGCATGTAGACCTCAGTCACTTGCCTTGAAATATTTTAAATTAGTAAGTAAAAGTTTGATAAGCATGTTCCCCACCTTGCAACAACTAATAAATAGCTAAGGTTTTATTACTTGGAAGCTTTATTGACATCATCAGAGAAGGCAGATATTTGAATTACAACATAACAAAAAACATAACAGAAAATTGAGAGTTTTGACAGTTATTTTCTTTCCACTCTATTTCTGTCTTCTTACTGCATTGCAACTCCTCCGCTCCAAACACTCACCGCCTCCTTTCCAATCACTACTGCCCCAATACCACCATTATCACCCCCACAAGTTTCATTTCCCATAAGACTTTAAAAAAAAACAAAGAGCAACAACAACAACAAAATAGAAAGTTTCCCATATTTCTAAGCAGGGTGGTTCACCTCTTATGGAAATGCTTTGCCTTTACCCTTTTCTTTCAGACACTAGCCAGGTCTATTTATTCTGGTACATAAACAGGCTAGAAATAATTCAATAATGCTTCAATCCAAGATGCCAGATCTTCAGATACTTTAGAAAATATTATCTCTTTTCCTCAATTGTATGCATTTAAGAGTGCATTTTACATTTGACTATATCGATAAGTTAATATATATTGTTTGTATAGGGGTGTATAAATAAAGCATTAATCACATCTATTTCTTAAAAATGTGATTAATTTAATACCTGCTATTAATGATTACACAGGATGCCTACTTCAATAGATTTTTCCAGGCTTATTGAATTTGCAAATATTTTAATTAAATATTCATGTATACAGAAATATATTCATAGGTACCGAGGTGAAGGATAATTGTTTCATTATTATTATTTACATCAAATAAAACTTCAAGAAAGGAAGAAATGAGTTTGAGTCCTGTTCATGGTACACAAGAAGGAGGAAGTAGAAATGTTTATTTTAACATTGACATCAAAGGGGTACTCTGAGAGGAATGAGAAACAATGTATCAGAGATATTCTTTCTTGGATGTTAGCCCAGCATCTTTCTTAGGAAACATCTTGACTACCTGTGATTTATGTAATACAATAGCTTTTTCATGACACTTATGTTAATTTTTCTTCCCTTTTCCATTACCTGAACATATTGGTATGTTTTCTTGTTGAAATAATTTGGAGTAGTAATTTGCAAATTTCCTCTGACAGCCCTTAAGGTACAATAAATTTCTCAAATCAGTGGGAGCCCTTGGAATGTGTTTTCAATATCCCTGCTGCAAATGAAACTAGCAAGCTGCAAACGTGCAAGTGCACAGAAAATCAGAAAGAAGGAAGTTTTCACTTACACGGAATCGGCCATTTCTTTAATTATTTGTAACCCAGGGCCGTAAGAAAGTTTTTCATTTTACTGTTAGGTTTTACAAGCAGGATTTCCTGCTTATATGCCTGTACCATATTTAATGAGTTAGGGTTGGAAAGAACAGGAAAACTTAAGTTTAACCAAAAAATATATCATTCCTTTTAGTTAATTTCTAAGGTATTTCCTTAAATGGTATTAAGTCAACATAAAAAAAAAAAAACTTCACTGAGTGCTCATGAAATAGAATAATAAAAAGGTTATTCCAATTCTGTCCAATTGTAATTTTGAAGTATAATAATTAGAGCTTTTCTTCTGTAACTGCTAATGACTACGGCAGGCACAGATGGCAGGGAATCCAATAGACTGGGAGTTTCTTCACAAGATGGTATTCAGAATTCTCTCTCTTTTTTTTAATTCTAGGTTTATGATAATTTTTTTAAATTTTTATAATGATTCATAAAAATGATAATTTATATTTCTCAATTTTCATTGCTAATTTAAATTAATTGAACCTCCTTTTCAATTTGGTAACTGAAGCACCTACCAAAACCAAGCCAAAGCTCTTGCTCTCAGGTTGACTATGGAGACTCCATTTGTTGCGGAGTGGAACCGAGCTCCATAGGATTTTCTTGGCTGTAATATTTAGGGAAGCAGATCACCAGGCCTTTCTTCTGCAGTGCTTTGGGGTGGGTTCAAACCAAATCTTTTTGTTACTAGTCAAGCACAAACCATTTGCACCACACAAGTACCTGAAACTCCTACGCCACACTGGGTTTTCTTTCACAGAGGCTCCTGCATCCATCATCTCAAGAAAAGGCATGGGATTCCAGATGGCTAATGAGAGTTCTCCCATTCCTTGGATATGATACTTAAGTGGATGTGTAGCTAAAGGAGAAACAATCAGAATATTTCTCTGATTTTGCTTTTGCTTTGCTGTTAGAAGAGACAAAACCTCTCTTCTATGTTTATGAAAGCTAAAATTCATATACACTTAGGGCTTTCTTAGAGCAGAAAGCTTGCTTGATAATAGCACCAACACAAATGGGTGAGGGGAGCTGTCTCTGCTCTTTGGTGTGCCCCCTTAGTCTTGGTAGTTAAATGAGTCAACAGATCCCTTTTATGTGATACATTAGTGCCAGAGACCTTTTAGCCATTTGCAACCAAAAGATTCTTTACTTATATTCATATTGCTCTTTCATACTTTTAACAATTGCACTTTTGCCCTTGACTTAAAACTCTGTAGTGATTAAACTATAAAAACCCGTAGGTGTCGAGTTCATTCTGAGTCATAGCGACCGTTGTGGTGTAAATCCTTGCTCTTGCACTTTTTAACTTGGAGAAGTGCCTTAGTTTAGTTAAGACGCATAAATCAGGGCTAGAATTGACAGCACATAAGAGAAAATCCAACGTAATAATGTCTTGAACACAAAAGTGGTTACTTTTCTTTCACATACTTTAATTCCTAGAGTTAGCTATCCTGAGCTGCTAGGATGATTTTATTAAGTTATCAAGAACCAGGTTCCTTCTACCTGTACCTACTGCCATTTTCAGATATCCATACTCATCGCTGCATGATGGTTGCTAAAGCTCCAGCTATTACATTTGCACTTCAAGAAACAGAAAGGGAGTTTTCCCCTTTAATGAGCTTTCATGTGATTTCCACCTTCTACTTACGTCTCCTTGGCCCAAACATAATCGCTTGGCCATAGTTGGATACCGTGTCATTTGCTCTTGCTGCCTAACCACCTTGAGCTAAGTGAAGTTAAACAATGAACATTTGATTAGTCGTGTAATTTCCATAGGTCAGGAATTTAAAAAGAACATAGAAATAACGCTTCTCACTGCCATACAATGTTTGGTTCTTCAGCTAGAAAGACTAGAAACTTAAGAGTAACTTGATGGTAGGATCAAGAATAACCTGAAGGCATCTACACTGACATGTCTGGCTTTTGATAGTAAATATTGACTCAGAACACAGCTGGATCTGTCATTTGCAACACCTATATGTGGCATCTCTATGGGGTTGCTTGGGCTTCCTCACAAAATGGACTGAATTCCAAAAGTAAGCATCTATGGGGTACAGAATTTAACTTTACTCAAAGTAATGTGGTCTTTGCAAAGATTGGACTGGACTGTGGAACATAAAATGATACTTATGAAGAGTATGCTTCTTAGCTCAAGTAGATACGTGAGACTAAATGGGCAGCTTATGTCCAGAGGTGAGATGAGAAGGCAGACAAGGTTAGGAGCTGGTTGAATGGACATGGGGAATCAGGGGTGGAAAGGAGGAGTGTGCTGTCACAGTATAGGGAGAGCAATTAAGGTCACATAACAATGTATGTAGAAATTTTTGTATGAGACTAACTTGAAATGTAAACTTTCCCTTAAACTACAACAATAAACGAACAAAAAAAAATCTTAAAAAAAAAGTAACGTGGTCTTTGTACTTGTTTCCTGAGAAATAATTCTAAACCCTTGGAATTCTTGACTAATTGAGATACCTTTGTTATCTAGACAACACCTGAGGTTTTATGCTATTGAACGGGCACCGGCCTGACCAGAAAGACCACTGTATGGCCAGAAATCAGCTGAGCCCAGGGAGAGGAGGGTGCACGATTTAATCCACCGTGCCTACGCAAGGAGGTCTCAGTACAGGAACCGGATACCAAAGCACCACAGGCTTTCTGGTTGGTGAAAGACATCAGTGTAGGTGCGAGGGGAGTGTGTCCCTTGGGACATGAAATCTCCACATTGGGAACCATTCCAGATCTCACCTCATGTGTCTCTTTGTCTGTATCCTTTTTTGCTGTAATAAAGCTGTGATCGTAAGTTTAGTACTTTCTGTGAGTTCTCTGAGTTGTTCTAGTGAATTGGCAAACAGAGCAGTGGCAGCTAGCAGGTCAGAAGTGAGGGGGCCCAGTGGGGACTCCAAAGCTTGCAGTTGGCATCCTGAAGAGATAGCGGGAAATCTCTGAATTTGTAGCCAGCAGATCAGAAGTGAGGGTGCTGTATGAACTCCCAAATTTGCAACTGGTATCTATTTGGCATTCTGAAAGAAAATATCCCTTTAACTGCTGAGATCTGACCTAGATCTGGGTGGTTGGGGTCAGAGAAAGAAGTGCTGTATGGGCAGCTGGTGTCAGAACTGAACGAAGAAGTAAAAAGAGGGCATTTGTTACATCATCATAGCATTTACCATAAAACAGGCAGAAGTTGTGGGACCTATTCTAACCTAAATTTAAACATTGCATAGTGTCACTTTAATACAATATTTTCCTGCAAGCAGATATACGCTTTCTCAGGTTAAACAGAAGGAAAATTAGACTCTTGGTGGGTAGTGCCATATTTATAGGAGATCATAAGTTTGTGGGAAATATTGTTTCAGTCATCTTTGGAAAATACCACCTCCTGCTTTTACAAAAGAATTCCAGAGAATTTAGTCTTTTTGCTGGGTACAATTTTCCCCCATTTTTTTTAAAAAAAGGTTTTAACTACTTCCAAGTATAAAGGGGAGAATGGATATTTAGCAGTCTTTGAGAAACCTGTTTTCCCATCTGTAATATAAGCAATATAGTAGTACTCACCTCTGAAAGTCATTACCAGCAATAAGTGAAATAATGCCAACTATCCTTCGGGCCTATTGTAGATTTTGTAGATTAACACGTTGACCTACGTGTGTTCCTGCAACATGATGATTTACTCCACATGGTTTCCCATGTGCCCTTTAGTGACACTCCTCCTACTGCCATGGATATCTTCCAAAGTAACATCGTAACTCCATGATTCACAAAATTTCTCATGTCATAGTCCACATAAAAATGACAATATTTTATAGTAACTGGTGTAAGTGTCAAAGGCTGCTCACAACGTGAGGTGCTAAGCTAAGGAGATCTGGATCCCCCACACCCTACCCAGCTACCACGTATTCTAATGAAATCAATACCTCTATGTACCTCTAACACATTTTTTACCATTATCATTCCTGACCCAAGCATCTTTAACCTTTAAATTATTTCATATAAATTTCTCTTTCACATCCAGGTTAATGAGCTACTACATGAGATCAAAGATTTAAGTTATAACCGGGAATTTATGTGACCCTAAAATCAGTTCAAGTTGTCATGTCTCTAAATTCTAGATAATTTTAAAATTACATTCTATTTCCTCTGTAAATAATTTTGTATCTCCAAGATTCATTACTTCTGGACTGGGAGGGGGTTAGGCACTTATATTCTGGAAGAAATCTCTCCAAGTCTATGCTTTAGGTTTTGTCGAATCTCTTCCTTTCTTTTTTTCCTTCCTTCCTTCCTTCCCTCCTGTCTTTCTTCCTTTTTAATATTTTGCTGCCTCTCTTTTGTACGCAGCTCATTCTATTAACTGCTATGGGGAAGAGAAATAAAGAGAAAAAAAAAAAAAGCAGAAAAAGGAGCTAGGGTGGAAAAAAGGAAACTTCCACTCATTATGTGGGCATTTATGAGATGTCTGTGGAAGAATTAAAGAATTAGGGTGACAGATTAAAATAAGGGGACAAGTTAAATAAAAGTAATGGACATGATTTCAAATTTACTATTACACACAAACATTGTATTGAAGCCACTCTGCCAGGTTTTGCAGTAGAACCCTTTCTTCCTTCTTGTCCCTTTTTTCCTCACCCTTCTCTTACTTCACAAAAAATTAAATGTTTCTCTAATGCAAGAATATGTGGACATTCTTTTTTGGGGAGGCTTCTACTAAAACCTCCATCTCAAGTAATTTATCCAGGTATATTGATTTAAAAAATCATGAGAATAATAAAAAGTGTCCTTTCTAAGAGGAATTCTGGCTGCTACCTATAATAATTTATAAGAAATTTCCTGAATGAAGGATGATTTGTGTCACGTGGGAAATTATCATTCTATAATGATAGTCTCCAAGTAATTACCAGGAAAACAATTCCAGAGATCCTGGAGTCAGAAGTCTTAAAGACCTGCTTAACATATTTTGCCAACACAGTTTTTTGAATCAATCTAAAACACATAGTAAAAAGCACAGTGAAAGAGATGCGGCAGGTTTAAGGATAGGGTGCAAGTGAGGTGAAATTATGAAACTCTGAACTGTGCATTACTCAATAGTCATATGTCCTGTCTCTCCCTGTCTCTGTCACAGCATCTTCTCTGCTGATCTTGTGGTTATGAGACTCAAAGTCAAGACTTGAGCAAGGGAGCTCAGCAGAAATAAGATGCTTGGAGCCAAGTGCAGTAGATTTACATTGGAGATATGTGGAGACAAGTACACCTGGTCAATAGGCATAGCTTGCCAATGATTTGCTGAGCAGACATGGCTATTAACTTAATAATATTAAATTTCTGGAGTAGCACACACATGAACTCCAAATGAGACCATAATGGTGTCACTCATGGGTGACCAGTTTAGAGATGACATGACTGTCAAACCAGGGTGGCAAAATTTGTACTTCCAAGCTTTTCTATCTATAATGACACTTGGGGTTGTGTCTTCATGTAGTCCATTTATTCTATCTATATTTATATTACATACTGCTATTTTTTTCTATTCAAAGCACACGTTATGAATTCTGCCTTTGTATTATAAGCTACTTTTTTTCACCCTCTATACTTAAAACACGCTATGAGTTTCACTCATCCTATTGTTTTTTCTCATCACCTTTAGCAGAATTGTATATTCTTAAATATTGGAGTAAACACACATAGCACTTCAGTGATGTAATAGTTTAAAGCCATGGACACATTTAATAATGGAGAACATATGCCACCACAATAATTCTGAACTCTGAATTGATCACACCGTATTCTGAAACTCAACAATGTTGAGAATCCTGTTTCAATTTCTACTGAAAAAGCATAAAATTACCTTTCAGTGAGTAGTAATAAGAATAGTTTGTGTAATAAACGGGCACTTCTTTGGTTCTTTGCCAAATAATGCCTTTACAAAGTTTTCCTTGCTGTGTGTGAAGTGCGGGTGATAATTCAGACTCCCTCTTGGGTAATTATTAGTCTATATCAACAGTATCTCTTGGCAGAAGGCTAATGTCCAAGAAGGCATTTTAGGAAACATAAACTTTTGATTCTTATGTGGTGTTTCTCAGAGACAATTCATTTATATATAAACATATATCAACTACTACCATGGGTCATCTAGTTTAAAATCAGGAAAGGTGTGCATCAAGGTTGTATCCTTTCACCATATTTATTCAATCTGTATGCTGAGCAAATAATCTGAGAATCTGGCTATATGAAGAAGAATGGGGCATCAGAATTGGAAGAAGACTCATTAAGAAACTATGATATGCAGTTGACACAATCTTCCTTGTTAAAAGTGAAGAGGACTTGGAGCACTTACTGAGGAAGATCAAAGACTCCACCTTTCAGTATGGATTACACCTCAACGTAAAGAAAACAAAAATTCTCACAACTGGACCAATAAACAACATCATGTTAAATGGAGAAAATTTTGAAGTTGTCAAGGATTTCACATTACTTGGATCCATAATCAATGCCTATGGAAGCAGCAGTGAAGAAATCAAACAACATATTGCACTGGGTAAATCTGCTGCAAAAGACTTCTTTAAAGTGTTAAAAAGCACAGATGTCACCTTAAGGACTAAGGTGCACTTTATCCAAACCATGGTATTTTCAATTGTCTCAGAGGTATAAGAAGTCTTGGTGGTGCAGTAGTTAAGAGCTATGGCTGCTAACCAAAAGATCAGCAGTTCAAATCCAACAGCTGCTCCTTAGAAACCCTATGGAGCAGTTTTACTCTGTCCTATAGGGTTACTATGAGTCGGAATCAAAGGGACAGCAACGAATTTTTCAGATGCATGTGAAAACCAGACAATGTATAAAGAAGATTAAAGAAGAATTGATGCTTTTGAATTATGGTGTTGGCAAAGAGTATTGACTATAACATGGACTTCCAGAAGAATGAACACATCTGTCTTGGGAGAAGTACAGTCAGAATGCTCCTTAGAAGAGAGGATGACAACACTTCATCTCACGTACTTTGGACATGTTATTAGGAGCGACCAGTCCCTGGAGAAGGAAAAAGAAGAAGACTCTCAATGAGATGGATTGTACAGTTGCTGAACCTATGGGCTGAAGCTTAACAATAATTGTGAGGATGGCGCAGGACAGGACAGTGTTTTGTTCTGTTGTATATAGGGTCTCTATGAGTCGAAAACGACGAGAAGGCACCTAACAACGAGCTCATTTCTCATGTACCTGTCCATGTACTAGAGCATTCATGCACGTTTATTTCCTACAATTTTTTTGAAAAAGATTTTATATCATATCAAGATAAATAAATTAAGCTTAGAGTAATTAAAAAGTTTAAGTAAGAAACTTAAAACATAGAAACATAATTCTTAACGGATTCTAAAAGCCTCTTCTAAAAATTGAACTCAATTGACTCTTAAAAGAGTGATTTCACAGAAAACAGTAAAGTAAGAGTTTCACAAATATTACAGATGCTACAAAGACATGAAATAAAGATTATACAATGTAGGACCAATTAGGAGCTGATGGATGGCGTTCACACTGTCATTGCATTAGGATGGAGTGTCAGCATATGCTCAGTTCTAAAATGATTGTGAATCGAGGAGCAGGACGTTGTTGTTACTGTTGGTTGCTGTCCAGTTGATTCGAGGTCCATCAAGTGACCTCATGGATGCAGAGTACAACTGCTCCATAGAATTTTCAAGTCTGTGGTCTTTTGCAAGCAGATTTCCAGGCCTGTTTTCTGAGAAGCCTCTGGGTGGGTTTGAACGACCAACCTTTCAGTCAGTAGTTGAGAGCTTAGTTGTTTGTGCAACCCAGAGTCCTCCTGTTGTTAGTTGCTATTGAGTATATTCCAACTCATGGCAACCCTATATGTGCAAAGTAGAACAGCTCCATACAGTTTTTAAGGCTGTGACCTTTTCAGAAGCAGGTCACCAGGCACCTGAGGTGCCTTTTGATCGGTTGTAACCATCAACCTTTTGGCTAGTAGATGAGCATTTAACCATTTGTGCCAATCAAGGACTCCACTGAAGGTCGTAGCCAGCGCGATACAGTAAGACAAACTTTAAAATATGATATAAGGATTGGAAGGCAAAAAAAAGAAAAAAACCTGTATTTTTTAACAAATAACATCATTGTGCATGTAGAAAATGAAAAATAATCTACAGACAAATCATAAGAGTTAGTAAGGGCTTTCAGCTAGGGAAATACACAAATATCAAGTCTATTTCTATATACAAGAAAATAAAAAGATAACATTCCCAATAGCATAAAAAAGATAAAATGCATAATAATAAATCTAACAGAAGAGAAGCAGTAACTCTACACTAAGGACTACAAAGTATTAATAGATTAATTAAAGAAGACTTAAATAATCTAGTCCAAGTTAAAGGCTTGGACAAATCAATATTGTAAATATGTCAATTCTGTCCAAATTAATCTACAGATTCAATGCAATTCTGATAAAAATTCCATCAGACTTGTTTTCACTACTTGATTATTGGTTTCTAAAATTTATATGAAAAAACAGTCCTGAATAGCTTTGACAATCTTGCTGAAGTATAAATAACACTGAAGAACTTTTATTCCCAGGTATAAAGCTCTATTCAAAATATATAGTAATAAAGATAGTATACAGTTGATTTGAAAACAGACAAATAGAAAAGCGGAACAGAATAAAGTGGCCAAAATAGACTCAAAGTAGTCACTTGACCTATGAAAGAAGTAATATGGTAACAAAGTGAAGAAGAATTTGTTTTGGCTGCTAGGCCAATTGGATATCCATTTGGGAAAGAATAAATATTCACTCCTACATCACCACATCCACAAAAATCAATTCTAACTGCATTGTAGACTAAAATATGAAAACTAAAACAATATTATATAGAAAAAAAACGTATCTTTATCTTCATTATCTTCATTATTTGGGATTAAGTAGTTTTTTTTTTTTTTTTTTATAAACAGGATGTAAAAATAGCAGCCAAGAAGAAAAACAATATATAATTTGACCTGTATTAATACTAACTTTTAATCATCAAAAGACACTATCAAGAGAATGAATGGCAAGTCACCGAATCATTTATGCTTTCTATTGTTGACAGATAACTCACATATACAGAACTCCTACAAATCAATAAGAAATATACAGACAAACCAATGGAATAACATATGTAAACACTTGAAGAAACTAATAAAATGAAGTGGCCAATGAACATGTGAACCCCATTGCCATCAAGTCGATTCCAACTCATGGTGGCCCTATAGGACAGAGTAGAACTGCCCCACAGGTTTTTGAAGGCTGTAAATCCTTATGGTAGCAGACTGCGACATCCTTCTCCCACAGAGCAGCTAGTGGATTTGAACTGCCAACCTTTTGGTTAGCAGCTGATTGCTTAACAGCTGTGCTACCAGGGGCCCTTTGATGAACATGTGTAAAGGTGGCTAAATGCATTAGTCAACAGGAACATGCATCGTAAAACCAGGATTAAATTTCTGTGTACAAACACTAGAATGGATAAAATGAAAAAGATTGACAATAACAGGTGTTTTCAGGTCATGGAGGAACTGCAACTCTTACGCACTATTGATGGTGATGTAAGTCACCCAACCAATTTGGAAAACTGTTTGACAGCCTCTACTAGAGCTGGATATTAGCAATTCCACTCCCACGTGCATGAATAAATATTGTAAAAGACAAACAAAAAAAAAACGAGAAAAAAACCAAAAAATACACCTGGAAATAATCCATTGACAGTAGACTGTATAAATATTTTGTTGTAAATTCATACAATGAAATATTGCATAATGATGAGATAAAAATAACTATCATTTGGATGAATCTCACAAACATAATTCTGAGCAAAAAACATCAGATACAAAAAAAATACATATAGTAAAATTACATTTATATAAATTACAAGAAAGACAAAGCTATTTATGGTTTTAAATGTCAGACAGGTTATCATCTTGGTGAAACACTGTTAGTGACTGGGAGAGAGGCTGAGAATGGCTTCTAGGGGTTCATGATGCCATATTTCTTAGTCTAATTGCTTACCAGGATATGGAGAATTCACTTTATGAAAATTCATCAAGCTGTGTACTTCTGATTTCTATACAGTTGCTGTAAGCACATTGTATTTCAATAAAAAATTATTTAAGAATTTAGAAAGTTATTATCTATTGTAATTTTCAGTATCACAAAAATTTCACAGGATACATAAAACATTTATATATTTTTTTTTATTAAAAACTATAACTCAATGAGTGGGTTTACTGATTTTAAGAAAAATAAATAATAAATACTGCAAATGGCAGTAGGTTGGATATTATGAAGATGCGCTAAACTACATAGCATAAAACCATAATTTTAGGCAATACTATACATATAAAATAAAAATGAAAAGTAGCCATAGTGTCTCAATGAAAACTATGAGCGTTGTTTGATTGTTAACACTATTCTGCATAGGAGACTGTCTTAGTCTCCTGGTGCTGCTATAACAGAAATATCATAAGTGGGTAGTTTTAACGAACAGAAATTTATATTCTCTCAGTTTATGAGGCTTGAAGTCCGAATTCAGGGCACTTGTTCTTGGAGACGATCCCAGGTGGCACAGTGGTTAAGAACTCAGCTGCTAACCGAAAGGTTGGCAGTTTGAATCCACCAGCCACTCCTTGGAAACCATATGGGGCAGTTCTAGTCTGTCCTATAAGGTTGCTATGAGTCAGAATCCACTCAATGACAATGTGTTTTTTTTTGTTTGTTTGTTTGTTTTTTGGTTCCTGGAGAAGGCTCTCTCTCTCTCTGCTCTGAGGGAAAATCCTTGCTTCAGTTTTTCTAACATTCTTCCCATCTTTCCTTAGAGATATCCATGCAGCATCTACCTTTCCCCCATTCATGCTTGCTTCCTTCTCTCTACCTAATCTGCTCTTTTATTATCTCCAGAGTGAATGGATTTTAAACACAACCTCATTAACATAATGAAGAAAACCCTATTCTCAAATAGGATTATATCCACAGGTATAAAAATTAGGATTTACAACACATTTTTTGGGGACACAATTCATCCTTAACAGAATGAGGAAAGCTTCATATCTCTTTTACCAAGTTTGGAATGAAGTTCAATTTTTCAGGTGTCAGTTATCACTATGAAATTTGGAAAAAAAATCACAAGCAAAGCAAAAATAAAAATAATCAAGAGTAAAGGGCATTTAATCAAGGACTAAACTAGAAGTCATTCATAATATCAAAATAACTCAGTAATATGAGACATAAAATATGGGTCATGTCATTTTTACAGTAATGTGCATCAGACTGCTGAAATATGTAAATTTCTAATAATACACATTTGAATTTGTTTAGAAAGAATGATGCTTTATCATGCTATGAAGAATTTGAATTAAAACATATTTTGTAATGTATGCCTACTTTGAGGTAAGCTTACAGAACAAAAAGCATTAGGGAGAATTATTATTTACTCCAATAAATCATCGTTTACTCTAAAAATCAAAGCAATAGTTTTCTCCAAGAATCAAACAGTTGCTTGTAGCTCCAAATATATATTTAAATAGAAATCATACTTATTTTTCAAATTGAATAAACGCACTCCTGTG
Organism: Trichechus manatus latirostris; assembly: GCF_000243295.1. Classification (NCBI taxonomy): domain Eukaryota; kingdom Metazoa; phylum Chordata; class Mammalia; order Sirenia; family Trichechidae; genus Trichechus; species Trichechus manatus. Next base: position 21,880,230 of record NW_004443948.1, on the reverse strand, counting down.
CAATTTACTTTTTATATTTTGAGTCCAGAGAATAGTGTACAATGATTACTGAATCTTTGTATTTAGAGAACATCTTTCTCTTCTATTACTCTTTGTGTTAATTTTTTCAAGGGTGATATTCTGAGTAATTAAACAATATTCACTCTTTCAGTCACTAACAATTGCCACATTCGTATAAATGGTAATTATATCCAATTGTCAAAAATTGGCCAAGCCACATGAGAGAGATAGAATTCAAGGTTGCCTTTTATAGGTCATTGACTGATTCCTATATTCATTCGGTCACCTGCTCTCTTTCCACTTAATCTGTCACTAACACATTCATTTATTAAAAAAAAAAAAAATTCTTAAGTGCCTGATCTGTATTTAGCCCTATGTGCACAAGCGTTAAAGATTTTGCTTATGTGCAGAAATTCAGCAAAAAAGCTGAGTATTGAAGGGGATGGTAATCAATTCCACCTACATCCACAAAAAAGAATTGGACTCAATATTAATTTTGGAAGCTGTCGGTTTGAGATATGATAACCATTGCAGAAAATGCAGGAAAATAACATTTAAATGAATATGAATGAGCAATAATGCTGAGTGAATAGACTATGAAAATGGACACATTTTTCACCAGCATTTTCATTTTTATGGAAATATTAAGTGTCCTGTGTTTGAAAATATTTGCTATGGAGAGAATACAGAGCAAACAGTTTACCTAGAAATTGCAAATATAAATAAAAACATAAACAATTCAACTTTCACGTAAACATTTTTATATGTTAAAAATATATTACCCTAAAATTAAAGGCAGATTTTAAAAAGTTTAATGTTTTCAGAAGTGGTTTTAGATTGACTTCCAAGTAATGAAAAAATGAATTCAAGAAAACTAAGAAAATGTACATAACTATAGAATATTGAACTTACCTGAAAACCCAAACTTCTTGATTTTGAACTTAAGTGAAATTATAATCTCTTGCTTCATCTTTATTAAACGCCCTGGTAGGGTAGTGGTTAAGCATTCGGCTGCTAACCAAAAGGTTGGCAGTTCGACTCCACCAGCCGCTCTTTGGAAACCCTATGGAGAAGTTCTACTCTGTCCTACAGGGTCATTATGAGTTGGAATCGATTCAATGGCAAAGGGTTTGGGTTTTAATTATCAATAATTTTCAGACATTAAGCCTCTCAAATTCTTCTTTTACTCTGCTGTTATTAAGCTAATTTCTGTTCTAGCTATCACTTTAATCATGCTTTTGTTAATCTATCCTATTTTTTCTGCAAAAACCGAGCAGTCGTTTGACAGTAGATATTTTACTGATGAGTGATTTTCCTTCAATTGTTGATTTCTTCCTTCACCTTGAGTTTGAAACTACTTTCCTCGTAGACATTTGCACTTCAACTTTGTGTCTACAGACGTCCTTTGCATTAAACCTGTCTCTTGTCTAGCTCAGAGCACCATTTTCATATATATATGTATATACATTATATATATATATATATATATATATTCTCATATACTCTTAAGTGGTATAGCTAATTATAAGCAGCCCTGGTATCATGGTGGTTAAGTGCTTGGCTGCTGACTGAAAGGCAGGTGGTTCAAACACAATAGCCATTCCCCTGGAGAAAGGTGTGGCGGTTTGCTTCTGTAAAGGTTATAGCCTTGGAAACCCTATAGGGAACATCTACTCTGTCCTGTCAGGTAGCTATGAATCGAAACCGACTCAACGGCAACTTTTTTTTTTTTCTACCGCTTATTATGTATAGATATAGACAGACATCATCTGACAATATCTATCTCTGCATATTATCAACAGCTATACAACTTAAGATTTACAATCTTTTTAAATAGGTTTGCTCTTCATGCTTAAGATGATACAATGGCATGATAGATTTTAAATAAATCATTAAATTTAAATTCAAACATATTTGATGGAATGAAACAAAGTAATGTATATATTATCACCTGTAATGTCTCAATATCTTCATTTTCCCCTTGAGGAATTAATTAAGTGAATCCCAGGTCTTTACATTTTACAATGATCTAAAGACATGTTTTTTCCTATTTCACATTCTAGTCAAAACTTTATACAAGGATTTGTAGGGAAATGATTTTGGGGAAAAAGGTGTGTTTTATTGCTATGCATTAAAATCATTTGAACATATTGTTAAGTGAGAGAAACAAGTCTGAAAAAGCTACATACTCTATGAACTCAACTCTGTAATGTTCTGGAAAAGGCAGAACTGTATAGATGGTAAGCAGATCAGTGATTGCCAGGTGACTGGAGAGAGGGATGAATAGATAGAGCACAGGGCATTTATTTTTAGTGAAACTATTCTGCATGATATTGTAATAGCAGACACATGCCATTATACCTTTTTCAAAATCCATAGGAGTGTGCAGCACAAAGAGTGAACCCACATACAAACTATGGACTTAAATGAATAATAATGTATGAACATTGGCTCAATAATGGTAACAAATGGGCCACAGAAATGCAAGATGTAAACGGTAAGAGAAACATCGTGCAGGGGGTAGGGAAGTATATGAGAACGCTGTACTTCTGCACATTTTGTATGTAAACCTAATTAAAATGGCTCTAAAAATAAAGTTTATTAAAAATATCAACAAATCCTCAAAATATCATTTGAACATACTATATTTCTGTTGGAGCCCTGGTGGCACGGTGGTTAAAGAGCTTGGCTGCTAACCAGAAGGTCGGCAGTTCAAATCCACCAGCCGTGCTTTAGAAACCCTACGGGGCAGTTTTACTCTGTCCCACAGGGTCGCTATAGTCAGAATTGACTCCATGGCAATGGTTTCTGTTATACACACACACACACACACACACACACACACACGTATGTATGTATATTTCTGTTGAATCCTTTATAAAGATGTCATTTAAAAGATCAGAATCCATTCAAATAACCTCAACAATGTGACTAAAAATCCACTGATGTGGAATTAATTTCAACTCATAGTGAACCTACAGGACAGAGTAGAACTGCCCCATAGGGTTTCCAAGGCTATAAACCTTTAGGGAGCAGGCTGCCACATCTCTCTACTGCAGAGTGGTGGGTGGGTTCGAACCACCAACGTTTTGGTTGGCAGCCAAACATTTTAAACCCTGTGTCACCAAGGCTCCTTACTCTTACTGTGTATATTAAATATTTGTCCCAAATGCTGATTTTTAATTATCATAGTTCTCTCTGTATAAATCTAAGATAGAGTTTCTCTTTCAGTCAACCTATCTGCAAGAACTTACTTGACTGAAGAGTTTTTTACCCCGCTAAAGTAGGCACCTATTGTCTTTAAACATATTTCGAATCTATTAATTCATATGCTTCTTACCAATAGAGAAGTAGTCAATATATGACAATGATTGGAATTGCTTTTCACAGAATGCTTTTTTCTCCCGCAAAGAGAAGTGTTTGTAAGAATAGAAGATTTCCTCAAACTCTTTTCTCTGTAACTCCAGACTCACCGCAGATACAGGCATGGCTAGCTCACACAATAGGCACTCTGATAATGTGGGTGCTACTGATTGAGGTTTTCATTTATTTTTCCTGCTTCGAGTAATTATGTTTTGTTCTTTGATGAAAGGTGTAGGAGTGTGTCTGATTATTAATATGTAGCAGGATTCATCTTAAAATGCCATTTATTTTTATTCTGTTTATCTGTGAGTCCCTAGAAATTCATTTGAAGAATTTATTTCCATGAATCTAAATATTGTCTAAAACTGGATCTAATAAGTGAATCCTAGAAAATGTTTCTCTTCACATAAAGAAATATTCCCTTCCTTTAATCCAGGTTTCAAGCCTTGCATCCTTGAATATTATTCTTACTAGTACTCTTACACGCTTATCTTTACCATTCATTCTTGCCTACGATGTAGAATCAGTCCTATGTTGCTTTGCTGTGTCCAAAAATGATAAATCTGAATTTGGATGTAAAACATCAAGTGATAATTGAATTTATGTGAAAACAAATGTAGGAATGCCAGATACTTTTGTAAAATTGCATAGACTAATACACTTGTGTATCTACATATAATTCATCTTTAAAGTGTTATAAAGCAAAGATGTCACCTTGAAGACTAAGATAGGCCTGACCCAAGCCAGTGTTTTCAATCGCCTCACGTGCATGTGAAAGCTGGACAATGAATAAGGAAGATCGAAGAAAAATTGACACTTTTAAAATATGGTGTTGGAAAAGAATAGTGAATATACCATGGACCGCCAAAAGAAAGAGCAAATCTATCTTGGAATAAGTACAACCAGCATGTTCCTTAGAAGCGAGGATGATGAGACTATGTCTCACGTACTTTGGACACGTTATCAGGAGGGATCAGTCTCTGGAGAAGGACATCATGCTTAGTAAAGTAGAAGATCAGCAAAAAAGAAGAAGACCCTTAACGAGATGAATTGACGCTGTGGCTGCAACAGTGGGCTCAAACATAACAACGATTGTGAGGATGGTGCAGGACCAGGCAATGTTTCATTCTGTTGTACATAGGGTCACTGTGAGTCGGAACCGACTCCATGGCACCTAACAACAACAACACATATAATTCCAGTACCATATAATGAAATAGTGTTGAATTTTGGTTTCCAATCCAAGATGATATTTTAAGCTCTCAAGATTCACTCCTTTTCGCATTCATTTCCAACAAAATTACCAAATCAATATAATAATCCAAATGTTATTCTGTGTCACTGCTAGAAATCAGGATTTTAACCACGTAGTAAAATTTTCATGAACTTAGAAGATGATGGTGGTGATGAAAACAGAAAAAGGGGTGGTGACTCCAAAACCCCAGTGGACACACTTTTGGCAGAAACCCACCAGGGAATTAAATTTTAAAAGTTTATCTTCCTGTCAGAGCTCCATTAAAATGTCTAATCTAGACATGAGGTTAAAACTGAGTTCAATCAGACATATATAAAAGATTTTAAAAAAATAAAATAAGAAAAGACCTTCTGACTGAAAAAAAAAAGGTCCAGTTCTGAGAGGAAGAGAAAACCTGTAGAATAATTTACATTATACAAAAGTCAGGATAAATGGATTAGTATAATGACAAGTCTTCCAAAGACAAGTAGTTGGAAACAAGGATGCTGTCTGCGGTCGCACTAGTTTCTGGCATCCTAAAGAGATATGAATGAAAATTTATATCTGAGTAAATAAGTTGAAGAAAACTGGGAAATACTCTATAAAGCTTAAATCAACACCCCCCCCCCATCAAAATGAGTGAAAGAGTTCAATCTGTAAAGACTAACAAATGTGACTAGAGCCAGCAACTCCAAAAAAGAGAACCAATTTTATATTCTGAGCAAACAACTTGCTGTTTTGGGGAGTAAGGGTAGGGCAGGAGTGGGTGGCAATGCTACTTCTATAAAAAAGTGACCAAAAATATATAATGGCTCAGTACACACACACACAAATATGTTACTTTATCATGTAGCAGTATAGGGTGTGTGCACAAGTTGGCATGGCATCCATCTTTCATTCTCCCATGTCCATGCAAGGATCTAGACTGCCAGATACCTTTGTATCTTCAGTATGTGGATTCAAGGTTGCCTTGGTCCTTGGTCATTGTCCCCACTCCAGCCAGCCATGGGAAAAACAACAAGGAGGAGCTGGCAAGGGTGATTTTAATTGACCCAGCCTTTTACAAGCGCACATCACTTACACTCTTATTCCATTGTCTCTGTCAAGTGACCACACCTAAGGACAAAGGACTCTGGCAAATATAGTCAATTTCTTTGCTCAGAAATTGCAGACAGCAAGGATTTTGATGATCACCTATCAGGTTATCCTACACAACTTCTGTGTAATTATTTTTGCAAGAAACCTTTGGAAATACTTTAAAACCTCTACAAATTTTGAAAAATATATATCACACATACAAGAAGAAGTAATCATGAAAAATTAATAATATTAATTATTAAGATAAAAACATGATTCCAAACTTTAAACAAATGTTATCAAATCAAATAAAGACTGTGAATATTATATAAATTTACAAAAGATCTTGTATATTAAAAATTATCTTGATGGATTACCCCAAAAGCAAAGGAAAATATGACAAATAGATAATATTTTAAAAAATAAATTCTCAGTATATGCAAAAATATTAAAAATGTAATATTTATAAGTTATACTTTTCAAATTGATGGAGATTCTAATTAATAAAAACAAAAATGGGGTGATGGTTAATGTTGAATCAGCTTGGCTAGACCATGATTCTAAGTGGTTGGGCAGACATTATGTAATCATCCTCCGTTTTGTGATCTGATGTGAGTACCCAATCAGTTGGAAGGGGAGTTTCCTTGGGGATGTAGCTTGCATCCAATATGTATACGGATGTTCTGCCAAAGCTGACGTTCTCTCTTTCCAATCCTGCCTTTTTCTCATCAACCTCTGACCTCCAGTTCTTGGGACATGAGAAGCCAGCTCCTGCAAATCCGTGAGCCAGGAGCCTGAGGCCTGACCTGCAGATTTTGGGTTTGTCAGCTCTTGCAACCATGTGAGTCTGCAGAAGCCTCCAGCTTACCCTTGAACCATGGATTTGGGACTTAACCAGCTTCCACAGTTGCAGAGACATTTCCTTGAAATAAATCTTTCTACATAGATTTATATATGCCTTCACTGGTTTTGCTCCTCTAGAGCACCCAGCCTAAGATATAAGGCAATATATATCTACCTGTAAAGTCTGGCAACACACATTAACCATTCTAAAGGGATTCTCATTTACTGCTGAGGGAACAACAGTTCCTTATTTTTTTATTTCCGTGGAATAAGAAGGAAAAAATATTGTTTTAATAATACTTGAGTATATATCTCTTTTACTACTGTAATAGTTAAGGTTGTGTCTTAACTTGGCTAGGCCATGAATCTCAGTGGTTTGGCCGTTATGGAACGATGTAATTTGGCAGTTATATAATGACGTAGTCATCCTCCATGATGTAATCTGATATGATCAGCCAGTCAGTTGTAAGGGGAGTTTCCCTGGAGGAAAGTCCACTTACAATTGGACATCCAATATACATATATATACATCTGGCAAAGCTTGCTCACTTGCTCTGGATACTGCATCCGGTTCACCATCATCTGATCTCCAGTTCTTGGGACTTGTGCCAGATGCCTGCAGTATTGCCTGCCGATCTTGGGATTCATCAGACTCCACAGCCTGTGAGCCAGCAGCCTGCTATCTTACCTGCCAATCTTGGATTTGTCAGCCTCCATATTCTGTAAGCCAGTGGCCTACCATATGACCTGCCAGTCTTGGGTTTGTCAGCCCCTGCAGCTAAGCGAGTCAGGAGAAACCTCCAGACTGATGTCTGACCCATTGACTTGGGACTTTCCAGCCTCTACAAGCACTTGAACTGTTTCCTTGAGATAAATCTCTCTCTCTCTTTATAT
>NW_004443948.1:21826995-21872719 GCF_000243295.1 Trichechus manatus latirostris | reverse complement strand
ATATAGATATATAGTTATCAAGCCATTGCTGCCAAGTCGATTCTGACTCATAGCAACCCTATAGAACAGAGTAGAACTGCGCCATAGGGTTTTCAAGAAGGGGCTGATGGATTTGAACTGCTGACCTTTTGGTTAGCAGCTGAGCTCTCAACCACTGTGCCGCCATGGCTCCATATACATATATGTAAATGTATATGTATATGTATATATGTGTGTGTGTGTATATATATATATATTTACACTTCACTGGTTATTCTTCCTTAGAGAACTCAGCCTAAGATGTTAGGTACCAAGAGTGGGGTCGTCCTGGAGAAACAAAATTATAAGGATGAGTTTTCTAAATTGGTTCTCAAGTCTGATTAGTCCTAAAGGCGCTGATGACTCTGCCTCCAGTAGTAAAGGGGATACTGCTAATCCATGGCATAAGGTGGCTATATTAATACACAAAATATCACCACCAATACATGAATTATTGATGAGAAGTGAGGCTCATTGCTTGAGCAAATTAATACATCTCTTGGTACCTGGTATGCAGCTATTGATCTGTCCACTGCATTTTTCTAGATTCCAGTTTCAAAGGAACAACAGAAGTAGTGTGCTTTCATCTGGCAAAGCTAGCAATACATCTTCAATTTCCTACCTCAGAGGTATATCTACTCTCCTGCCCTATGTCCTAATTTACTCTGCATTATGCTGATTGAACCTAGTAAGGAAGAAGTGTCAATGACTCTGGACTTGTTGATAAAACATTTGCATGCTACAGTGTGGGAAATTAATCCCAGAAAAATTCAAGTGCCTTTCACCTCAGCGAAAATTTTGGAGTCCAGTGGTTGGGGGTATGTTGAGATAATCCTTCTAATGTAAAAGATAAGTTGTTACATCTGGTCCCTCCTACAACTAAAAAGGAGGTACACTACCTAGTGGTCCTCTTTGGATATTGAAGGTAATATATTCCTCATTCAGGTGTGCCATTCTGGCCTATTTATCAAGTAACTTGAAAAGTTACTAGTTTTAAGCAGCGCCCAAGAGAAGAGAAGGCTCTGCAACAGGTTCAGCAGCTCTGTCACTTGGACCATATGATCTGTCTGGCCCAATGGTGCTTCAAGTGTCAGTGGCAGATAGAGATGCTGTTTGGAGTCTTTGGCAGGCCCCTACTAGTGAATCACAGCACAAGCTGTTAAGATTTTGGAGCAAAGCCCCGCGATCCTCTGCAGATAACGTCTCTTCTTTTGAGAAGCAGCTTTTGGCTTGTTAGCGGATCTTAGTAGAGACTGAATGCTTAACCATGGGGCACCAAGTCACCATGCAGCCTGAGCTGCCCATCAGGAATTGAGTGTTGTCTGACCCACAGAGTCATAAAGTTGGATGTGCACAACAGCACTCCATCATTAAATGGAAGCGCTATATATGAGATTGGGCTAGAGCAGGACCTGAAGGCACAAGTGAGTTGCATGAGGAAGTGGTCCAAATGCCCATGGTCTCCACTCCTGTCACATTACCTTCCATCTCCCAGTCTACACTTATGGCCTCATGGAGGCGTTCCTTATGATCAGTTGACTGAAAAAGAGAAAACTCATGCCTGGTCTACAGATAGTTCTGCATCATATGCAGGCACACTTGAAAGTGGACAGCGGCAGCACTGCAGCCCCTTTCTGGGACCTCCCTGAAAGACAGTGGTGAAGGAAAATTCTCCCAGTGGGTAGAACTTTGAGGAGTGCACCTGGTTATTAACTTTTCTTGGAAGGAGTAATGACTGGATGTGTGATTGTATACTTGTTCATGAGCTGTTGCCAGTGGTTTGGCTGGATGGTCAGGAACTTGGAAGGAACATGTCTTAGTCATCTAGTGCTGTTATAACAGAAACACCACAAGTGGATGGTTTCAACGAAGAGAAGTTTATTTCCTTACAGTAAAGTAGGCTAAAAGTCCAAATTCAAGGTGTCAGCTCCAGGGGAAGGCTTTCTCTCTCTCGGCCTTCTCATCAGTGTTCCCCCAGACTAGGAGCTTCTCGGCGCAGGGACCCCAGTCCAAAGGAAGCGCTCTGCTCCCGGCACTGCTTTCTTGATGGTGTGAGGTCCCCCTGTCTCACTGATCACTTCTGTCTTTTGTATCTCAAGACATTGCCTCAGGATACAGTCCAATCTTGTAGACTGAGTCCTGCCTTACTAACACAACTGCTGCCCATTGCCCAGCCTCCCTCATTAACATCATAGAGGCAGGATTTACAATTTATAGGAAAACCACACAGTACCAGGAATCATGGCCCAGCCAAACTGATACACGCATTTTTAGGGGGACATAATTCAATCCGTGACAGAATATGATTGGAAAACTTGAGACAAGGAGGTATGGGGAACAGGTATGTGGATAGACCACTCTGAATGGGCCAAAGAAGTGAAGATAATTGTGTCTCATGTGAATGCTTACCAAAGTGTGACCTTAGCAGAGGAGGACTTTAACAATCAAGTGGGTAGGATGACATGTTCTATGGAAACCAGGCATCCTCTTTCCTCAGCCACTTTCATCATTGTCCAATGGGCTCATGAAAAAAGTGGCCATGGTGGCAGGGATGGAGGTCATGAATGGGCTCAGTAATGTGGACTTCCCCTCACCAAGCCCAATTTGGCTACAGCCACTGCTGAGTGCCCAGTTTGCCAGCAGCAGAGACCAACACTGAGTCCACAACATGGCACTTATTATTGTTAAATTCTCCTAAGGCAGTTAATATTACCAAATGCTTTATACAGTTGCTTTACTACTTTTATCATATAAAATTATTTGAAAAATATCAGCAAACACTTTCAAAATTATTTTAGGAGTTACATTTAAGGAACTGTGTTCTTGAGATCTGGCTTCTTAGTTCTTAATGAGAAATCATAAATACATTTTTGGAACTTGATTTTGAAATTAATTTAAGGTTTGATTTTTCCAGTGACTTTGTTTGCCTTTATTATTTTAAACATTTATTTTTTCCCCTCAGATTATTATAGCATAAACTATCAACCAGTTGCTGTAGAGTCAGTTTCAACTGACAGCTACCCCACATGTGTCAGAATGTGCACCATAAAGTTTCTTTTTTTAAAAAAAGAAAATTTATTTTGTTGTTCTTGTTGAGAACACGTAAAGCATAATATACAACAATTCAACTGTTATTGCATGAACAATTCAGTGAAATTGAGTACACTGTTATATAATCATTTTCACCCTCCTTTTCTGAGTTGTTCCTTCCTCACTAACATAAACTTATTGCCCACTAAAGTCCCTGTGTAATCTTTCGAGTTGCTGTTGTCACTTTGATCCCAAAAAGAGCATAATGCTCAAGGCAGACATTTTTTAGTAGTTAAGCTAAACTATTGTTTGGTTTTAAGAAGACTTCAGGGGATAATTTTGGTTTAAGTATTAAAGATTATTTAAGGGTAACAGCTTCAGGGATTCATCCAGCCTCTTCGTTACAGAAAGTCTAGACCCTACAAGAATTTTAAATTCTGTGCCACATTTTTCCCTCTTTTGATCAGGATTCTTCTATAGATTCTTTGATCAAAATGTTCATTAATGGCAGCCAGGCAACATCCAGTACTTCTGGTCATATGGCAAAGGAGACAGTTGTTCATGGAAACAATTAGCCACATATTCCACATCCTCCTCTTATTCCTGATTCTTTTTCTTCATTTATTTCTCCAGGCAAATTAGATCACCAGGACTTTCTTCAGAGGCACCTCTGGGTATACTCAAAACTCCAACCTTTTAGTTAGCAGCTGAGCATGTTAACCATTCATAGCACGTAGGGACTACTTTATTGTAGTATAGTTTATATATAAAATCAAAGTTGTTTTTGGTTTTTCCTTTGTATAGTTGTGGCTGTATCACATCTGCAAATATTTTATTAGTTCATCAAATTGAAAAAAAAAAGATTCTTAGCCTATCCTGAAATATCTGTAGCAATGATTTTTCTCACAATATTAGAGGAATGGGATGTGATTTGTAACTTATAATTTTATAATTTCAAATTCTAGTGTAAGTAGATACAGTGTAAGTATGCAACGAAACTGGATTACTAGGTAAGGAGAATAATTTCTTAAGCTTTTGAATTGAATTTGTGGTAATTTGTTATGCAGCAATAGAAAACTAATACAGGTTCTGCTGTAACAAAGATAAAAAGTGGAAATGGCTTTGAAATTGGGCAGTGGGATAAGGTCTGAAGAATTTTAGGGAGTCTGGTAGGAAAAAAAATCTTGATTTCCTAGAAAGATAGTTAATAAAAATATGAATGTTAAAGATGCTGCTGATAAGGGCTCAGAAGGAAGTAAGACTCATTATAGTGAAATCACTAATTGCCTTAGAAAAAGACAAAATTGTCATGAATGAAATGATAGTAGAAAGACTGGATTTTAAGAGTACTGCTAGAGAGGGCTCGGAAGGAAATAAGTAATATAATACTGGAAATGAAGGAATGGGAATCGTTTTAAATGTGGTGGAGAAAGCTTAGCATATTCATGTCCCTTAGTTATGAGGAAAGCGGAACTTGTAAATGACAACCCTGGCTGTATGATTAAGGAGATTTTGAACAGTGTTAAATATACTGTCTTATTTCTTCTTGCTGCTTACAACAAAATGTGAGAGGAGAGAGATAAACTATGAAAATGTTTGTAAAACCTAAAGGAACTAGGATGATGGTTGGATCAATTTTTAGACTTTTCTGATGGAAAAAATACTAAAAGTGTGAAATGCCAGCTGAAAGTGTAGCATAGAGAAAAGGCTGAATGTTTGACTATTCAACACTTTCTGAAACCTTGGAAAGATCAAAAGATCAGAGCATTCATTCTCAATAGATTAAATGTGTTCATCAAAGATCTGCTCAATCAAACCAGAGGGACTTTTAGTTTGATTGAAGCTTAGGGGTATTGTTTCAGAACCACCTTGAAAGAATTCAGAACTAGGGGAAAGATTATCTCAGAAATATCTTTGGAAGTGTCTTTTGTCTAAAGGGGGTGAAACATAGCCCACATATTTCTTGAAAAATTTATATGATCAGAAATACTGTCATTTTGGACTGAAACAGACAGAGAGTACCAAATGGAGAAAGACTATTGGTCCCTCAAAATTTTACTGCCATATACAGGATGATCAACTATTCAGTTGGAGACACAAACTACCTTTCCTGAGAAAATGTAGGATGACTCAGTGGGCAGAATCAGAGTTCAGGGGACAGAACAAAAAGCCAGAGGGTAGAATGAGGAGCTCTGAGAGAGAAATTGAGAACTACTTGGGAATAATCCTAAGCCTTGAAATCTCATCAAGGAGCTGTAGTTTGAGTTTGCTCAGCTGGATTTCAAAACTGCTTTGGATCAGTTGTTCCTTTTTACCTTCTGTTTTCCTCTTTTTGTAATGGAATGTTCTTAACTGCTGTCATATACGTATCCACTATTGTATGTTGGGAATGTTGGGATAAGGTAAACTGCTCTGATGTGTAGGAATTGTGCCCCAGGAGTTTTACTGAATGGATTACATACAGGACCTTGATCTGCACCTAATTTAGAAGATTTAGAAAGTAAGATTTTGAATGGTTTGTGCTGATTAGATTTAGATAAGTTTTTTTAGACCTTAAACTGATATTATCATGGGATGAGAAACTTGGAAACACTGAGCGGGGCTGAATGTATTGTGCATATGGAAGGGATATGAATCATGAGAGCTAGAGTGTGAACTGTTAGGCAGAATTCTAAGATGGTCCCCATGATTTCTGCCTCCTCATTACTCCCATGTTTCTGATACCAAACAAACAAACAAAAAAAAACCTGTTGCTGTTGTGTAGATTCCAACTCATAGCAACCTGACAAAAGGCCTAAAATAATCACTTGAGTGTTTTAAAAGTGGAGTTTTCTTTGGCTGGTATCAGAAGAATAAGTCAAAGATATTCAAAGTATGAAAGGGATTTTACACACCTTTGTTGACTCAAAAACCAATGTTAGCCCCTGCCTTACTGTCATAGCATAGAAGCAGAGACCTCAGTTCTAAAATCACAAGGAGACAAATTCTGCTCAGAACCGGAATGAATTTGGAGGAAAATTCTTCCCTAGGACTACCTGTTAAGAACCCAGCCTGGCTGATACATTGAATTCAGCTGTCTGAGATGAAAAGCAGAGTATACAGTTGCACCTGCTTGCACTTCTGACCTACAGAACTGAAATATAAAAATAGATGTTGTTTTAAGCTCATAAATCTTTGATAAATTGTTATACAGCAATAGAAAACTAGAATAAATATCTTCCCATCAGTAGTGTGTTTGTTAAGCAGCTCTTCATAAAGAAAGCCCTGATTTATGGCATTTACTAATTTCAATGGTATTAAAACTGCTAGCAAGGCTGATTTCACTCTACCAACTTCACTTCACTTAACTTGCAAATGGAGGGGAAACATAATTGGATCTTGGGAGCCCTTGAGAATGCTTTTTGCTTCCCACCACTTATGTATTGAGACTCATTTAAACATCTTGACATCTAATTCTGTTTTGGATGTTTTCTATGTCTTTTCAGTTACACTGCCATAATTTCAATTTTTTGGCAGGAGTGTGGGATGTGGGAGACACAGAGAATTCACGTGAGCTTCAAAAAGTATGCCACTACCACCGCCATGTTGCCTTTGTCCCCCTCCTTTTAAAATACTAACCAAACTAGAGGAGCATTTAATACAGTTATTTCTACATTTCAATGTTAACTAAGTATCAACCAAAATGCAGTTTTATAGCAGATACAAGCATGGGAAATTTTAAAACATGTATTATATTTATAAGGAGCCCAGGTGGTACAGTTGTTAAAGAGCTTGGCTGTTAACCAAAGGGTCAGCTATTTGAACCCATCAGCCTCTTTGTGAGAGAAAGATGGGGCAGTTTGGTTCCGTAAAGATTGCAGTCTTGGAAATTCTATGGGGCAGTTCTACTCTGTCCTGTGAAGTCACTGTGAGTCAGAATTGACTGAGAGGTAACTAGTTTTTTTGTTTGTTTTATAACTTATGTTGTGAGTTACTCATCCATAAAAAGTTAAAAAGTATTCTAGCTTTCTATATTGACTGTCTTTTTTTTTTCTTTGTGCCTGATTTTAGGTTTTATGTAGAATCCCAAAGAGCATTATGTATTTGTCATTCAGCATATTTCCTATTATAATGCACTTAAAAATATATTTTTTAAAAAAGGAAATTGCATAACCTCCCTATTAATAGGATAGTTAGAATTTAGTAGCTTTATAAAGATGCATACAAATCAACCTAAATAAAATCTGTCAAGAATAAACAGAAGTAGCAATAAGCCTTTTTCATGGTAGAAGAGTCCTCTAAAGTAACTAGTGTGTGCATTTTTGTGTATGTTTTGATTTTTAGTGCACCTTGAATTATATCTGCAAACTAAATTGTTATAAAAATAAAATTCTCATAATTGGATCATTTTCCGAAGCATTTACTTCAAAAGTAATTATTATTAATTACTGGATTTTTTTTTTTTTCCAAATTATTAGTGGTCACCCAGCTTTTAGCAGGACTAGATCTTTTTAAAAGGAGCCCTAGTGGAGTAATGGTTAAGAGGTCGGCTGCTAACCAAAACTACAAACCCAATAGCAGCTCTGTGGGAAAAAATACCTAATGATTTATTTGCTCCCTTAAAGATTACAGCCGAGGAAACCCTATGGGGAGGTTGTACTCTGTCATACAGGGTCGCTATGAGTCAGAATTGACTCAAGGGCACACAACAACAATAGATGTTTTAAAAAGTTCTTCAACAGTCATCTACAAGAATCTCCAGGCTTCTCCACAACTTGAATTCCCTGATATTTCACTCTAATATAAGGAAAAAAGACAAAAACCTTCTCTCTCCAAATCCATGCCAAACTGCTTTTCTGTCCCCAAGTAAGTGAGACTGAAAATAACCATGTAGTGGCACAGGTTAAGAGCGCAGCCGCTAACCAAAACGTTGGCAGTTCTAATCCAACAGCCACTGTTTGGAAACCCTATGGGGGCAATTCCACTCTGTCCATAAGGGTCACTATGAGTCAGAATCAACTCAACGGCAATGGGTTTGGTTTTGGTAGGGAACTATATCTCAAATATACGTTAACTAAAATAGAATAAATACTTTTTTAAAAAAAATCTCTCATACAGCAGTCTGGGAAAAAAATGAGTGTACTGGAATAGGTGGACAATTCCATTTCGTGATTTATTCCATCATTTTGCCCCACCATCCTAGAATGTTGTTGCCTTTTGCATAGCCAAAGAGGGTTAATCTTCATGCCATCAAGTAGCAAAGAGATGAAATAAATAGCTAACAAGTGGTACTGAATTTATACACGTTTTACACTCACATTCTGCTCGTAAGAGATTTGTCACATGGCTTACAGTACATGCAAACGCAAGCTGTGAAATGCAGTCTTTATAAAGCCATGTGCATAGACAAATTTCCAGTATTAGAGAAGATAGAAAGAACAATTTTGGGGAAGGCAGAAGTGGGGGTGAGGTGGCAACCAGCAGTCCCCAGGAGAAAGCAAAGGAATCACAATATTTTAGAATACAGTTTCCAACATCTGAGAGATTCTATCTGTAATAGCACCACGCGTGAGCTTTGGTGCAGTGTGTGGTTTTGTTGGAGCCACTGACAGCACATACTGATGATATGCTTGCTCTGTCTTCATATACCAACCAGCTTTTATTATTGATTTTTGGCATTATCCCTTGAAAAGAACATGTGCGTGTATTTCTACCAAGGAGTTCAGATCTTTGGTATATTATTCCTCTGATATAATGGTACTGGTAAACTGAAATGTCATTCTTAATACTGAGATTTCAATGTAAAAAAAAAAAAGGCTCCAAACCCATGGGTAAGTATTGATTTATATTTTCATGATTATAGGATTCATCAAACTATCTCCTCTCAAAACAGAGAGAGCATATTATTCTAGAACAGATTCCAGAGTTTACTATGGCATGCATGGACTTCTAAGTTTACTATTTTCAGGGTCCAGTCTCTGAAGGAACTCTTTTGACTAAGGTTAGCTAAAAACGAAACATTTTGACCATGCAATTTGTTCCAGTCTCTTTCTATATGGCCGATTAAGTGAAAATAAATTGGTACTTTTCTGACTGCTATTTGTCAGTCTTTCCTTCAAACTTTCTGAATGGATCTTTGGTTAAATAGAAGTATTGGGGTAAATAATTCTGTTCATTTTTATCTCTTATTTGAACACAAAACTTAAGAAAATCAACAAGCTAAAATGTGGCTTAAGTATTGGTTGTTATAATTTAATATTAGATGAAGAATATGCCCAAAATATCCATATTTTGTAAGATTCATTATCATATGATCACAAAAGATATATGTGATGAACTCAAAGCATTCTTGATATTAAGGACTTTCATGTGAAGATAAAGTTTAGGCTATCATAAAGACTGATAAAATTATTGAAGTTTCAATTGATTATATTCTGCACTTTCATTAGTTACACCTATGCAACTCATTTTTATTGAAAACTACTGCAAAAAAACTTCAAATAGCTACTACATGTAAAAACAGGTTAGAAGATATATACCTGGTCCGTAATCCCCCCGAAAGCAACATTCGCTAGGGCAGTGAAGGTGTGTGCGTGTGTGTGCAAAATCAAAAAGCCATTTAAAATGTACAATCTTATTTTTACGCCTAATTATAAATTACTGAGTCAGTGGAAGTAGAATACAAATTACTCTTTTTCAGCTTTTGGTCTGAGTTCTATACAACACGTTTTATAATTAAAATCTATTCTTCCCTATGTACCTCATTGAGTTTTTCATGTAAGTCACAAAATATGATTCAAAAATTCTGTTGTGATGTGAGCACAATTTCTTGCAAATATTGGAACTTACTGAGTTCAAGTCTGCATGGTCTTTTCAGCTCAAGCAGGAAGAGTGTGGTCATATCTGCTATACTGTCATATAGCAGCCAGTCCTTGACCTAGAGCACACATTTATGCACTGGAAGGCCAGTGGCAGTGCTGGGAAGAACAATGAAAGGACTATGTGCAATTAGGTACTGCTGCTGTGGCTGCAGGACTGGTAGCTATGTGGCTGTTGTCTCCTCGCCAGCATTGACAGGGACTGATCACCACTTAGAGCCCTGATGATGTAGTGGTTAAGAGCTTGGCTGCTAACCAAAAGAATAACAGTTCAAATCCACCAGCCACTACTTGGAAATCTATGTGGCAGTTCTACTCTGTTCTACAGGGTCGCTATGGGTCTGAATCGACTCATTGGCAATAGGTGTTTGGTTTGATCGCCACATGAAGGAGCCATGGTGGCGAGTGGTTAAACGCTTGGCTGCTAAAGGAAGGGTGCGCAGTTCTAACCTACCAGTTGCTCCACGGGAGAAAGATGTGGTGGTCTGTTTCCTAAAAAGTATAGCCTTGGAAATCATATGTGAGCAGTTCTACTCTGTCCTACAGGGTCACTATGAGTCAGAATCAACTCAAGGCAACAGGATTACAATCACTGCTTGTGGATTCACTGTAAACAATAAATTACAGATGTTTCCTGAGGGATTATGGAGGCTAAGGACCTAATTTAAGAATATATTGTCATATGGACAATTTTCCTTGAGGGGTCAGATTTTTCCTGGAAAAGACACTAGGATTTAAATAAACTCCACTGAATATTTTTTCATGGCTAGGGAAAAACATACTGTTTTCAATGAAAAGGGAGACAATGGCCCAAATGATGTGCTATTAAAACTGAATAAAAATGACTATCATTGAGAAAGATTAAATCTTCATCTTTAATTGAAAGGCTGACACAAATCAGTTCTGGATTTAAATCTACTCAGAGTGCTGTGCAATATAATGATTAAGAGATATGGTAAAATGAGTTAATAAATTAATGATATATAACGTTTACTATGTTCCAGGTGCTGTTTAGTGTTTGTTAAACATTTAAGCTCACATTAAAAAAAAAAAAAATTCTTGAAGAAAACATTTCTCCAATCCATATAAAAACAGTTACAATGATAGTTCATTCTCGAGTTAATACATACAAACACACCCACAAAACAATTGAATAATATTAATCAAAATAGCTTTATAGTCAATTTATTAAATTTGATTTACATATAAAATATTTTGGAATTATGGCTGTCATTCATGTCAATGTTGAAACATTCATTTATGGTTAGTTACTACATGGCCATAAGCAAAACAGCAAATCTAAAATGCAGTTAATTAAGACTTCTGCGTAAAACAGATTTCGTAAGTATATGTTTAACATGTAATTAATTTTCCAATTGAGATATTGGTTTTCCACTTACATTTTCATGATTGGTCTTCCAAAGAAAAACATTTTCATGATAGGCAGTCATAGTGTGGTTTTAAATTGAGTAAATAACTTCTGTTAATTGTAATGGACGCCTTATTGGAACTTGGATGTGTGTGTAGGTATTTAATAAACTGACTTGCTGGAGTAATTCTATGGCAGTTAATATCAGTACTAACAATAGTATTAACTATTATCAAATAAACAAACAAAAAAAGACTTATTTTGTATAACCTGTTAATCCATTGCTGTCAAGTCAATTCCAACTCCTAGAGACCATATAGGACAGATTAGAAGTGACCCATAAAGTTTTCAAGGCTGTAAATCTTTACAGCAGCAGACTGCCACATCTTTTCCCAACAGAGTGGCTGGTGGAGTCAAACCATTGACCTTTCCTTTAGCAGCCAAACACCTAACCACCGAACCACCAGAGCTCCTTCTGTTTTGCAAAGGTATAGAAATATATTTTTAAAAATCTTAAAGTTAACACTTGTAAAGGAATATAAGAGTTTATATATAAACTCCATTATTAAGATGACACGGCTCAGAGTATAAAAACATTAGCAGATCAGGTTCATGGACAATGCAATGTGAAACAAAAATAAATAGGCAAGTTTTGAAGAGTCTATAAAATGAAAACATTCTCTAGAGCTTATTAGATGAGTTCTATTCTTCTGTATCAACATTCTCCTGCAGTCATTTCTTTTGGGAAGGCTACTATAGAGTTTGATCAGTGAGATAGCTTTCTAAAATTATGGAGGCAAGCTTTTTCTTTTTTTAAAAAAAAACTTAAATGTACACAGATAATACATGCTATTGATAGTATAAAATTATCCAAAATATCATGAAGAAAATGGTCACTTTTATCCATATTTTTCTTCAGGCTTATATATCTACGTACATATATGCACATATATGTGGGTAGACAATCTGGATTATTTTCTGAATAGGAGGAATCCAAATTTCTCCCTTCGAAATCTTAACTTAACCCTAGATATTCAAGTCCTGTATTCCTTTTCAGGGCAGCAGGGGCTGAAGAGTAGTTTGTCACAAGTACTGATCTGGTGACACGGAGTCCACTCCTGAGAACAATAGCTTGTTCTATGAACTTTCTTCACTGTGCTCCCTGGTCCTCTCTGATGGTGGCTTCTTATCTTTGACCCTCCATCTCATCCTCCTTCTCCCATGTGTTCTAAATTTAACTTCCAATTTCACTATATTCTTATCCCAGACCATTGTTGTTGTTAGCTGCCATTGAGTATGCTCCCACCCATAGAGACCCCAAGCACAACAGAAGGAAGCGCTGCCTGGTCCTGTGCCATCCTCACAGTCCTTGTTAGGTGTGAGCCCTTTGTCGCGGACTTGTGTCAGCTAATTTCCCAGAAGTGAAAATTAGGTCCTATGTATATTTTTGAATCTTTGATTTTGCTTCAGAGTGGATTACTGAAAAGGAAAAAAAAAAAATTGCATAATGTTCAGATAGAGCAAATTATGAGGAAATATGCAGAGAAAAACTAGTTTAATGTATTGAGGTACAGTGATACCCTGAATATAAGACGTGAACTTCTACCATGGACCAGGCAGTGTTCTCGGTGTTTGGGATACATTACTGAAGTTTCCTGTTCTCTTGGAATATTTATTATATGGTGGATAGACAGATAATTAAAAATAAACCAAACAGAAAGTCAATTATGGTGTATATTTTATGGAAAAAAAGTGGAAAAGGAGAGGGTATTAGGAGTATGTTGTGGGGCAGTTTATTATTAAACATAGTGGTCAAAGAGAAAATGAAAATTGGAAAAAAATGGAAAAGTCAACTAACTGCTTATAAGGAGAGAAAACATTCCTTCCTAAGGATAGAACGCTCTGGAATTTTGAAGAAGCAACAAGGAGGCTAGTGTGTCTGGAACACAGTAGGGAGGGGGAAATTAGAGGTGATTAGAGAGCTAATAGGGAACCTGATTGTATAGGGCCTTGTAGTAAACTTAGGGGCCCTGGTGGCGCAGTGGTTAAGAGTTCAGCTGCTAACCAAAAGGTTGGCAGTTTGAAGCCACCAGCCGCTCCTTGGAAATCCTATGAGGTAGTTCTGCTCTGTCCTATAGGGTTGCTATGAGTCAGAATCGACTTGAAAGCAATGGGTTTAGGTTTTAGCAAACTTCAATTTGGATTGCATTCATAGTGAGAATGAAAGCCCTGGTGAGCTTAGAGCAAGGGAGTGTTTTAAAGGATCATTGTTTTGAGAATGTACAGTGACAAGGGCAGAATTACGGAGAGCATTTATATGATTCCTGCTGGGGTAGTGGTTAAGAGTTATGGCTGCTAAGAAAAAGGTTGGCAGTTCACCAGGCCACCTTGGCGGTCCTTGGAAACCCTATGGGGTAGTTCTACTCTGTCCTAGAGGGTCACTGTAAATTGTAATTGACTCAACAGCAATGGGTCTGGTTTTTGGTTATAAGCTACTGCAAGACGATGTTGACTCATGCCAAGGTTGTGGTTGTGAAGGTAGTGAGAACTGGCTGGGTTTTCAAAAGCATATAAATTTATTTCAGAGTATATTCAAATGTAGAAAAGGAAAACTACATAGAAATACGAATTATAGTTTTTAATATACAATTTACTTAAAACTTTAGTACTGAATATCTTAATGATCTTAGGGTGCATAATAGTTTATACACACATATATTTTCAGACTTTACACACAATATTATAGATTTATAAATAAATATTATTTACATCCAATCTATAATTATAACGCATCTTTCTTTCCTCAAGAAACAATATAAAGAGACTCTGTAGTGCATATCTGCAGAAATTAAAAACTGTACCATGCTTAAATTACACCCTGAAAAAATAAATTCAATTAAGTTTAACTCTCTCATGTCAATGTTTGCTCTTCTTGCTAATAAAAATGATTCAAAATCCTTATTTTTCCCATTTATAAAGTGCAAATAACTGCATATGAAGTAAGTAGACAGACGGAATCCCTGGGTGGCACAATGGGTTAACTCTAGGCTGCTGATGAAAAGGTTAGAGGTTAGAGTTTACCCAGACATTCCTGGGAAGAAAGGCCTGGCAAGCTACTTCTGAAAAATCAGCCACTGAAAACCCTACGTAGTACAGACCTACCCTGCACACATGGGATTGCCTTGAGTCAGAAGCTACCAGAAGGCAACTGATTTTGGAGAGAAAGGGAGAGAGAGAGAGAACGGAGGGACGGAAGGAAGAATACATAAGAAAGGAAAAAAAAATTCCAGCAGTTCACAGAGGTTGATAGAAATCTATCAGAAATGACTCAGTAAGATTAGAAGAATTTGGCCCACGAAGTATCCTCTCAATACATATGTTTACAGCTTCTTGGACATGGACAGACAGTGCCCCAGATGCTGGCACACTGCTTTTTTCAAACTGGAATTTGCATGCCATCATCCAGGCCAGCAATTAGTACTAACACTGTGCAAGTGAAAGATGTGGGAGTGTTTTAACAAATTATCATTTAAACCTTTTTTTTTTTTTTAAATCCTGAGCAGTTAAATGATTATCTCAGGAGTTTGTACGAGAAAGTAACAAAGAATTTACTGTAATGCACGCCTCAGTGAAATTGGAATGACTGAATTAAAATTGAATTCAGAGTTTACAAATAGAAGCTACAGAAATGTTTTCCCTTTCTCTAAGATAAAAATGTTTTATGTGAGACAGCTTTACTCTTGATGGTGATTTTTTTAGACCAATGTGGATGTTAGAAGGGGGGAAAAAATGGAAGGGAAAATACATATGAAGTTATTGGCCCTAAACGCTATTAAATTTTCTCTAGTGGAAAGAAGATGGGTAACAGATGGTAGGAAAGGCCTTGGGTAGACCTCATGCAGGAAATGAAAAAGGAAAATTAAGAAAAGAAAACAAGCTCAGTGGAAAGAAAAATGAAGAGGTGGGGGAAAATTATTTTATTTTAGCACTCAGAACAACACAGCATTTTCATCTCATTGTAGTCCCAAGAGAAATAATTGCTCTTCTTCTGGATTCAGTAATATGACAGAGATGATAAGTAGAAAATACAGAGGAAAGCCACAGCATTGTTCAAGACAGTTCTTGTAAACTCGCAGAAGTACACCGTGTTTATCAAACATTACACCTGCCTTGACAACGTACAGATAATAAGCATAGTTTGTTAGGTTCCAAGGTACAGTGCACATACTAATTACTGTGATGTGTTCTACTTTACAAAGCCAGGTTTATTCAATGCAACAAAAACAAGCATGCAAAAAAAATGCAAAAACGTTGCACTATATTAAGGTACCTATTAGACTGGGTCAGATTAATTTTCACCCTGTCTCTGTACATTTTTGGCAATAGTCATTCATTGTTTGCTTTACAAGTGTATGATAAATCAAAGATTTTTTTTTTAATTCATTTGTTGACAAGTTTTTTTTTTATTTTTATATTCAAAAATTTCTGATTGGTAGATGTAATTTAAAAAAAAAGAATGAGAGAAAGAAATGTGTCATTTACTTAACAGCAATTTCAGAAAACTTGCATCCCCTTTTTTCTCTCCTGCCCTTCTGAATTTGTATTAGAGCTGCAGCTCATTATGAGAGAGTTAACAAATTCATCCTAGGGAGAAAAGCTACCTTCTGACTGAGTTCTCTGTTTGCTAGCTTACACCCTGAACATCATTACATTCCAATATTGTACGTACTAACTCTCCCCTTGCCAAAGTCCAATTATTTAAGGAGCAATCATTTGTATCTAAGACAAACTGCAAAACCAAGTTATAGAAGGCAAGGAAGAAAATAATTGTGGTCAGGGTATTAGGAACGAAAATGACAACACTAACAATTACACAAAAATCTAAGCTTCAATTTTGCCTCTTACTGCATTTAAATATCTATTCATATACAATTTACTTTTAGACAAAAATGAATTACTTAAGACACTCCTTGTACTCCAGGATCATGCAGTGTCTGAGAACTTGAGCCTAAAAACAAACTAGCAAACAATTTTTTGAGACTTCTAAGCATTAATGCTAACCTTGTCATTGATAAAGTAATTTGAATGCTTTTCAATCAGTTTATACTCATATTTATCTCCATCCCCTCTTACCCCTCAACCCCCCACAGGCTATTCTAAACAACATTCAAAACTTTGGTTTCCAGTAACTTTCTGATGACTCTCAGCTGTTACAGAGATTAGTGGTACTTCAGAGAGAGCCTTTAAATATTCCAGCTACATTCTCTAAGCATTATATATCAAAGTAACTCTTGGTATTCTCTCTCCTAAAAGGGCTGTAGTCATTTAGTGCACTAGCTAGGCACTTCAGGAGATATAAACAATAAGCACGCCGCCATCAAATACAGTTGATTCAGTGAGATACTTAGCTTACTTGCATACACACAGCGAGTAAACTAGGACTAGTGATTTCGCTTCCAAAAATACATAGCGTAATATGAACCCATTGCCACTGAGTCAGTTCCAACTCATAGTGACCCTATGGGGCAGAATAAAAATTCCCCTATAGGATTTCCAAGCAGTGGCTGGTGGACTCGAACTGTCCACCTTTTGGTTAACAGTCAGGCTCATAGAGAGAGAGAGAGAGCACTTCCCAATGCTTTCCTGGATCTGATATGCTGTGATGAAGATATCTGAGCCTGAATTTGAAGGATAGATAGGATTTGAAATTCCCAGTTAATCCTTAATGATTGAGGTAGAGTAAAATCATGTCACAAATGCTTTCTCCAATTACCTAAGGACCGAGATGATCTCTAACTCTTTGTACCTCCAATAGCATACACTTGTCACATTGAATTTTAACTATTTACTTGTATTCAGACCTCCTTTAATGTTCTATTAGCTCCATGAGAGCAAATATTATATCATTTTCATCATTTCATTTCATAATTTTATAGAATTATTTTAGTTTTACTTCTGATCAGATTATTCCATATTTATGGATTTTCCTTAGTTTCCCTTTATATATTAAATACAGTTTAAACATTTCGCTTGGTATTAAACCTAATCCACATCTGGGTTAATAATAAATTTATAAAATTATCTTCAATAACTCCCATTTATGGGCTTCAGAGGTGCCCAAACAGATGCAGAAACTAGGTAATTACCTCCTCTTTTAAGCATTTATATGCCAGAACACTGAAATTTTTAATATATTATAAATAAAATACATGGCTAAAATCACAATGTGCTCTGTATATATATATATATGTTTGTAATGGATTGGACTCCCTCCTCCCCCCTACCCCGCAAAAAAAAGTGCTATATACCTTATACCTGGTCCTTGTACCTGTGGATGTGATTTTATTTGGAAACAGGGTTTTTCTTTTGTTATGTTAATGAGGTTATACCAGTGTAGGGTGGATCCTCAAAACCAAAAGTCAAACCCGTTGCCATGGAGTCGATTCTGACTCAAAGTGACGACAGAATAGAACAGCCCCACAGGGTTTCCAAGGAGTGGCTGGTGGATTTCAACTTCCAATCTTCTGGTTAGCAGCCTGAACTCTTAACCACTGTGCCACCAGGGCCTAAAGCTAACTATTTCCAAGTTATAAAAAGAGGAGAATAGACGCAAAGATACACACAGGGGAAAGACAGACTCCAAAGAACACCACGGAAGGACAAGGATTGCCAACAGACGCCAGAAGCTAAGACAGAGGCTCACAGAAGGCATCCACATGGCCGAGACCCTGGTTTGAACTTTTAGCCATCAGAAATTTGAGAAAATAAATTCTTGTTCTTTAAAGTCACCCACTTGTGCTATTTATGTTAAGGCAGCACTAGGTAATTAAAACATTGAGAAGCTTTATAAATTTGCTCCATTATTCAGGATAGCTAACCTCTTCTGTAATTTGCAAAACAGTCTTTTGTTGATTGGGAAACCATTTAGTACTTGATGAGAATTCATTGTTAGCAAGATAAAAATGGAAATCTTTGATAAATAATGTGCAGCATATTACTGATGCCCCTTTTACTCTTGACTTCCATGTTAGTCAACAATTTCTACTTTCAGAAGATTCAGGTATTTCTTTCTCTGCCCCACATTTTCTCTGCCAAGAATTTCAGTAAGGGCAGTCTGCATGATTTAATTTGCTGCTTGGGATACGGAGGTAGTGAGAGGTATCCAATGTCCTGTTATATTTAGTAGGTCTCAACATTCCAAAAAAAAAAAAAAACAGTATCTGTGGATATTTAAATAATTAAATAACTGCAAATTTTAATTTTCCTAAACGCTCCAGTCTGTTTTCAAAGATCAGTAGCCTGAAACAGATTTACTGGTCATAACCGCATTTGAAAATGGGACTCTTTTCCTCTTCAGTCATAGACACGTCTTTCTGCTATACATAGTATTTTTGCAACCGTTATATATGTTCAAAAGCCTGACAAATCTGGTAATTGTTCTTTCTTTTCTCTTCCTTCCTTCTTGCCTTCCTGCCTACCTTCTTCCCCCTCCCTCCTTTCTTTCTTTCACAGCAAAAGCTACTAAAACATAAAGTATTTAAAATTAAGGCTTTTTGTAGAGATGAGCTTGTTTTGAAACCCAAACTTCTTGGGGCATTGTATCACCAACTATATCCTATGCAGGAGAAAATATGTCATTAAATTAGCCCATTATTAAATTACATGGTTTTTAATAAATATTTTGTGTTACAATAATAAACCAACAAAATAATTGCAAAATGACATATCTATTCTTTAGGAATATTTCTTTAAATGAACGCAAACTATTAAGTAGTAATGTAAGATTTTATATGAATATACTTGAATTAAAAAGAAAAATAGCATTGTAACAGTTAAGCGAAGTGGAAAATAGAAGACATTGGCATGACTATAGAAGGCTTCTGGAGGAAATGGTACTTGATCTCCTGTGTATCCAATGCACATTCACCTTATTAACCATATTATATGAATTAGCCATTTGCTCCTCACAATATCCATGGAAGTAGTTATTATTGTTTCAGGTATGTAAAAGGTCATAAATTGTAAGATACACATTTTCTATGGACGATGAGTAAGAAAAATCTCTGCCAATAAAATTGTGATACTGCATTGGTTGTAAGATTCATTCCAAGTTCAGGTGTGTTAAAATGGGAAGATATGCTTAGAATAGGTGAAATATAGTATTACCACTACTGTGTAAATGAGGAAAGTAACATGGGACTGGTAATTCAGACTATTGCAACAGAACCCTAAGTTGTTTTATTTTATTTTTTCTGCTTGTTACTTTGGGTCATCTAATCTCAGATCATCTCGCCCTAGACTTGCTGTGATTTACTAGATAAAATGATATTAACTGGAATATCACTAATGATTAGTTCAGATAGTATGAACAAAGGCAATAATATAAAAAGATCATCTGAATATCTTGAAAAATATGGCATTTTACATATGTGTAATAAACTTAAATATCAAATAAAAATAAACAGTTTGGTAGACAAATATAAGATTTTACAGTTTCCATAATAAGACCAAGGTTTACTTTTTTTTTAATTTTAAGATAGCAATTTTGAACACTGTGCATTACTGTACATTTCTGTTAGATGAAATGGTAGTATTTGGGCTAAATTATTACTTGTTTCAGACATACTCTGATAGCAATATTTTATTTTATTTTTTCCCAATCAAAATCCATGATGTTAACTATTTTCTTCTTATTTTTGTTTATTTTTCTCATTAAAGTAAATTATTGAAATACAAGAATAATATATTCTGTATGTAGTAAGAATTCTAACCAAGTTCTGCTTACAAAGTGTCTATTAAGGCCTTAAAACCTTTGAAGCAATGACTTCTCCAACACTATTGTAAATACTGTTTAATAAATATTCCTCAAGAATGACATCTAAGCATCTTGACAAGGCTGTCATAAAGGAGACTAATATCACATGCAACTAAAATTATGCTGAAGATAATTAAAAAACGGTTGCAGCAGTATGTCAACCGGGAACTGCCAGAAATTCAAGCCAGATTCAAAAGGGGATGTGGAGTGAGAGACCTATCATTGCTAATGTCACATGGATCTGGGCTGAAAGCAGAGAATACCAGAAAGATGTTTACCTGTGTTTTATTGACTATGCAAAAGCATTTGACTATGTGGATCAAAACAAGTTCTGGATAACACTGAGAAGAATGAGAATTCCAGAACACTTAATTGTGCTCATGCAAAACCTGTACATAGACAGAGCAGCAATCGTTCATACAGAACAAGGGAATCCTGCGAGGTTTAAAATCAGGAAAGATGTGTGTCAGGGTTGCTTCCTTTCACTATAGTTATTCAGTCTGAATGGTGAGCAAGTAATCTGAGAACATCAGGTGAGAAAATTGCAACAATATTATTTATAAGATTTATGCCTGAACTAGCTGTGTTTTTGTCCTGTGCTTCCTTTATCCAACTGCGTGATTTTTACATCACGTTTTAATCAGTTCCAATGTAGAAATAGGGAAAATTAATCTGTGCAACAAAGGTGATTGACGACTTGGTTACATTTGTTTTACTAATGATTTTGGATGCAGACAGAAGCGTGTGATTACATTGCAGATCTATGAGATAAGAAATTAATAATCTAGAGAGAAAAATTGTAATTGCTGATAAATATTCTATTTTGCCAACTCTTTTCCTGGAGATATTTTTCCTCTCTCTACTTTTCTCCATAGAGAATCCAAGATCTTCTTATCTTTTGCTCTTTCTCCAATTTCTTTCTTCGACTATTTTCTCTGAAAAATCCCAAAAGCATTCTAAATGCTTGCTTTTTCCTTTGCATGCTACTTTCACTTTTCAAAATCTAGTTTTATGCTTTTTTGTTTCTAACAAATATGTCTCATTTGTTCTCAGTTTATCACAGAAAGGTTAAGAAAATCAAAATAAAATATTAAAAATAGTAATAAAATTCAGGTAAATTAATGTGCTGAAATCTATAGTCCTTTCGTGTGTTTTTCTGTTTTTTTATATACACAATCTAAACAGCCAAATCAAACCTAAATTAAACTGTAAAAAGGATCTTCATAATTTCAAAAGATAGGAAGTTTAACATGCTAGGTATGTTAATTACTCTTCAATAAAATTAAAAAATAGAAATACCAATTTTAAACAAAAAAATACAATTTCATAAAAATTAAAACTGCTTTTATAAATAGCGATGGAGCCCTGGTGGTGCAGTGGTTAAGAGTGCGGCAGTTAACCAAAAGGTCGGTACTTCGAATCCCCAGCCGCTCCTTGGACACCCTATGCGGTAGTTCTACTCTCTCCTGTACGGTGGCTATGAGTCAGAATCACCTTGATGGCAACAGGTTTTTTTTTTTTTTTTTTAGGATTTAGAATTCTATAAACAAGTGTTGTTAGTTGCTGTTGAGTCAGTTCTGACTCCTGGTAACCCCATGTGTGCAGAGTAGAACTGTTTCATAGGGTTTTCAAGGCTGTGATCTTTTGGGAGCAGATTGCTGGGCCTGTCTTCAGATATGCCTCTGTCTGGGTTGGAATCATCAACCTTTAGAGCAATTTGTGCCACTCAGGAACTCCATATAAAATCTAATTTTGGAAAAATTTGTAGGAAATAGAGTAACACTTTTTAAACATTTTAATTTTCAAGTTTTGAATAGTTAAAGAATACAAATTAATACTGACCACTTTTAAAATAAATAAAATAAATAAAACATTTCAAAAACAGGTAAAATACATAAAAAGGATAATAAATGGGACATAGTTTTATAAAATTATTAAAAGGGCTTAATCAATGTTAGTTTTAATATAGGATTTCTAAATATAGAAAAGTAAGCAAGACACTAGTAAAGGTATGGCTGAAAAATGTGAATAGAAAGGCATGTGCGCAAGAACAAATTCATCAAATTTTCAAGTATTTACCTTATCAGTCACCAGAAAATGTCTTTATGGAACATTGAGACAGAAATGTATACTTATTTAAGAGTAAAATAAAATTTAATAATATGTTATAATTTTATATTTTCAATAAAAGATGTACAGAAAATTGGCATATTACAATCATTTATTGGATCAGAGTGTGGAAGTTTATGACAACTTCTTATGAGAGAAGAAAAAAATTCACTTAACAGTTTTCTTCAAATGTAATTTGATATGTGGACACCATATATTTGAGTTTGTAAAATGTCAGACTAGACTTAATGATTTCAACTTAATGTTTTGCATAGTGTAATTTTTTTTGCTTAATTCACTTTATATTATCACCCAATTCTACATCTTGCATTAATCTCTGGGAAGTCCAGACATGATAACACTAAGTATCCTCATGAGGAAGGCAACTTAACTGATCCTAATGTCATGAAGATAAAATTTGTAGAAATTTGTATCTTTAAAAAACACTACACACACACACACACACACACACACAGAAGATATATATTTACTCGATATACAAATATAATGTTTTTATATAGGCTTTATGCATGCCACATGCCCAGCATATCTGTTTATTTACTCACACACACACACACACACACACACGCACGCACACATGCATGTGCATACACTTTAATTGTAAAAGGAAACATTCATTAGAGAGGAAAGAAAGTGTAATAGAGATGGTGCTCAGTTGTTGATTAGTGAACTTATTACTAATGACAGCTCCATGATTTACTACCTGTCCCACTTCTCAGAGCCATTTTATCTATTAAACTTCTATTTTTATTTTTAAAATGAAGATAATATCTTTTTCATATATCTTATTGCGTTATTTAGATTTGGAGAGTTTTCAAATTCAAAACACTGCAGTGTTACCATGTTTCACTATTTACATCTTCTGCAAATGAAAGTTTTTACAGATTAGGAGATAATTGACAAAGTTTTAGAGCACACGTGTAATATAAAATGTACGGATCCAAAGACAACAAAGTAATTATACACCTTTCTGATTTTAGGCTTATATCTGTGCTTATCTAAAAAGTGTTAAAATGTGTAAAAAATGTTACAAGTACTTCCCGTCCTTATTTTGCACATCCCTTTGCAATATGACTTTTTAGCTCCTCCCATCAAAAGAGAGGTCTATTCCTCTGTGTTTATTGTTTGGTCAGTTGGAACTGAGCAAACGTTACATAAGGAAACATGAGATTTGGAAAGAGCTAGTGGATTGAGACTTCTCTCTCTTGCTGTTCCTGGGTACACTGTGTGTGTGTAACAAGCTGGAGCTATCTTACTGGAGGATGAACAACATATGCTGTTTATATGTTGTGTCTTCCAGCAGTCAGCTAACTGCCGTATATGTGATTGTGGCCACTGACGACTGTCTATCTAGAAATGTCTAAGTGCAATAGACACTATATGGAATGAAGATGAGGCATCTCAGTCGATCCTGGTCCAATGTGCCAACCCACAGAATCATGAGCAAATAAATGTTTGTTCTATTGGTCATTATGTTTGGGAGTGATTCAATACAAAGTAAAATCTGAAACAGAGACTAACTTATTAGGATCTCTACGTCTATGATTTACCTAAGTCATCTGAAATCAATCTTCATGGACAATGTTATCACAGCTCCCTGTAGAATTACTGCTGGAAAGTTCAGACACAATATTCAGTTTCTAGCTTTGCATGGAATGCTTATGCAAATAACATCAATTAAAGGAACATTTAGTTTTGCAAATGCTATCGGTGAGGATCATTTGCATCATATTAATGATTTTTAAAAAGCTTTTGTGATCTGTTCTTCCTCAAATGTATTGCCTAAAAAGTGTCTTTGCTTCTGAAAAAGTAGGTTTACATTAATACACTTACCATGGATAGCAGCTATAAGGCAATATTTAATATCAGCACTAAATCATCTCAGGTGCCTGCTTTTACTTGATAATGGCCTATTGTTATTTTAATTTTTGTTAAATTTCTTAGGAATAGTGTGCTTTACTTTTTAGCTGATTTTCACCAAGAACTGCCGTTGAAATGAAATGTAAAGTCCATCCTTCTTCATATGAAGCCCAAGTTGTACAGGCCCTTTTCTAGGCATCACTTCCCATTTATCCCACTGTCCTGGTTGGCATAGGTTAGTGCTTTAGGTTAGTTCAGTTAAAGAATAATCTACGACCATGAAAGTCATCTATTTTCAAGTCTGTATTTATTAGCCTAAGACAAGACAAATGCAACTTACTCAAGAACAAGTCCTGTGAATTTCTTTGAGAGAATGAAATGGCCAGATATAGGGGCAATTGAGGAAATGTAAAAAGCTCCTCTTGACAAGCTACAAGGAGGATTTTAAAGTGTCTTTTCTGGGATTGGTCACTGTCCCATTTAGTCATCATTGGAGTGAACTCTAAGTATGGATACTCAACCCTATGGAAGTACTCGACAAAGCCTAGAATGAGTTATATAGTTATCTAGGGTCTTAAAAAGGAGCCCTGGTGGCACAAAGGTTAAGTGTTTGACTACTAACTGAAAGGTTTGTGGTTGGAAGCCATCATCAGCTCTGAGGGAGAAAAGATCTGGTGATCTACTCCCATAAAAATATAGCCTAGGAAACCCTATGGGACGGTTCTTTTTTTGTCACACAAGGATAACAACTCTTGGGGACCTAATAACAACAACAATAGGATCTTAAAAAGTTGGATTTCTTTATTTTTTTTTTGTTATCCAGCTCATGAAATGCAAAAGCTCATTATGCATATTCATAAAACACAGGAAAACATCCTCTACTAAACCATTGATGTTAGTTTTCAGTAAGATCTCGATCATCATGTGTAAAACCAGGGGCAGATTATTCAATAGGCAAGGTAAGCATGGTGCTTATTTTGCTTATCAGATCATCTGTAGTGAGAAATTTCACATATTTTCAACACATCACCGATTCTGCTTCTAGGTATGGCTGGCATCTGTTTCTTTCCCAACCCCTCTTTTCAAATTTACAATCCCCGATGGGGGAATGACACAGTAAGCAAGGTAAGCATGGGTTTACTTGTGCTTACTTACTAATCTGCAATTCAAAGCACTATGAGCTATGGGACTACAGGAAATTATCAAGAGAAGGCCCAAGAAGATTTCAACACCTGGAGGGTATGTTGGTAGAACTGTCAAGTACTCACTTTTGTTGTAAATTTCCTTTTCAGTTAAAGCATGACTGCTAGGTCCACTCTGAAGTCTATTATTACAAGCCCCTCCAGCTGGAAAAATGGGTTTATGGAAAGGAATTATGGAGAAAGCACTGCTAAACACTCGAATGAAACGTACCTGGTGAACATTTCTGGAACACCCTTATGCAGATATATACATCTCATTACAAATTCTTCCACAAACCAACAAAGATTCATAGACAAACCACAAGCACATCAGGATAAGATGAGCCTCAACTTTCAACATATCACAGCTGTCACATATGATCACAAGTCTGAAGGACAACCCCTACATTCCTATTACTCTGTGGCAATTTAACCTAGAAGTTTCAAAATGAGTAGTTTGTGGCACCTATTCCAGGCAAAGTATATATAAAAAGGAAATCACATACACACAAAAGCGTGTGGAGAAAAAAGACACGTAACCAAATGTCTGGCACAGATTGGATTCATAGAGTCTTACTTCGTCGCATTTGTAGTTTGCTTCCGTTTACCTGCTTTCTGTCATACCTACTTCCCTCAGATGTCTCTTACAGTGATAGCAAAAACTGTAATAATATGAAAGATATAATTATGGCCTCATGAATATGTAGTATAAAAGTACAGATATGTACACCCACAGAGAACAATAATGAAATCAGCTCTCCATAATCCAAAGAAATTTATGAAATGCATTCTAAAATTTAAACATTTAACCAACAACAACAACAACAAAAAAGCGTCTCCTCAAAGTCATAGTCCAGTTTGTTCTTCTGAATGAGATCTGTGACTCTTCTTTTCAAAAGTTTATTTTAATCTTCTTTAGTATGTTTATCTTTTCTTGCTTGACTCCTGACTTCTGGGAACTACTACCTGGGACTTCAGTTTATGTAAAACTTTAAGTGTAAAGAGACAGCTGAAGAGCTGAGAACACCCAAAGAGATGGGCAGCCAAGCCTCTGAGATGGGCCACCTTTGGACAGGTGACTGAATTTGCCACATCCCCAGCATTTTGGTGAAAAAGAAATACTAAGTCACTAATATATGGTCAGGTCCTGGATTGACATACTTTTTGTTTGAAAGATAGAGTTTCAGATTTATGCCTAAATTAAATATATCCCTTACTGAACAAGCATGGACACCATTACACTTCCTGTGTGATTCTATTGAATGCATTGGACATTTCACCATCAAATACTGGATTGTTTTACTTATCTTTGATTCTGTTTCATATGAAAATATTCATCAAATATCTCAATATACAACATTTTATGAGTCTGAATTAACTACTTACATTTTAACATTTAGAAATCACAGAAGTCTTGTTTTTTTTTTTAATTTTTGAAGTCTTGCTTTGCACTTTTTATATTCAACTCTACCTTAATTATCCTGCTGCATATGCCATGAAGTGCCTACACAAAGCGTAAACGTGGAGCATAGCTGAATATATTTTTCAGTGTTCTGTGCAAAATAATACTTGATGTTCACTGTCAGAAAAAATGTACTCTAAGAAGTTATTAGCAGAAACAGTGGAACAATAAGTTATATCACTTTACTAAATAGGGCATGTTTACACTATATGTCATTGAAAGATGATAATCATCTAGGTAGTTTGCTGTCTTAACATGTAAAATAGTATGTATTATCATGAAATCGCCACCAAATAATTTTTAAAGATATAAAGTATTGGCTCTTATCAAATCTACACTTTGATTTTTTTAAATTAACTTTTCTTCAGAACTTTGCCATTACTAGGTTGATGTGTTGCCAATAAACTTCTTATGGAAAGTGAATAAAATTACATAAATGGGAAAATGATTGAAATATGAGAGGGTTTGGTGTTAAAATAAAATGGTTTGTTATAATTTAGTTTAATTTTGAAGACACAAAGAAATGAGCATTAGACCACAAAATTATTAAATTGTTCTCACCTAAAAATAAATCAATAAATAACTTACAAGCCAAACAACCCGCTGACAGGATCCTCTTGTGATCCATAGAACAAATGTGTAAGATCATTAAAATATAAATGTCTCTCTCCTATCAGTTAAAACGACAAACGCTCCAAAAGAAAAACTGGCAAAATATATGAATAGACATTTCATAAATAAAAAATACATTTAACTAAAAATGTTAAGATACTATGATTCTTTAAAATGAGTGATAATTAAAACAGTTTCAGGATATGCTTTCTACCTATGTTTGGCCAGAAAAAATGAAACCAACAATTTGAAAAAAAAATTTAATGAAATAGAGAGTTGGCCAGAATTAAAAGGAATACATACTTTCATTTACTGTTGTTTTGGTTCTTAAGTAGTGTAAATTTTGGAGGTTAATTTGGCAGCCACGTCTAAAAAATATGTTTTCTTTGATGCAGCAATTTCACTTTTAGAACTCTGTTCCACATAAGTAATGTCCTTGCTAACATTCCCTATATTGTGCAGCATAAACAAAGCCTTTGAATTGTGATGCTTTGGATGTTAGCGTGCTTTAACATCTTCAACATTGAACGTGTAACTGTATTTAATTATTGTGTACATCATCGATTGCATGTCCATTTCCAGAATTATTCATTCCAACGTTTTAGTCAACGATTGGAAAATTGCTCTATAAGGATTCATGACAGAAATATAATTTAAATAAAACCTGTAGAGCATTTTAATATGCATTAGAGTTGCAATTTTATCTTTGCAGATAAGTAATTTTTTTTTATATTACAAATTCTTGGCATATATATATACATATATACAGTATTTTTAAGGAATTTCTGTAGAAATTGGAACATAAGAGGTAGAAAAATGGGTTTTGTAGCAGTTGAAGATTTTCTGCTTTTTTGGAGAGCTATGAACCCAGGAGTTTAAAGGTGGATAAGTATTTAGCTCTAGGAAATATCACAGTTCTTTAGGTTTCAGGGTTTCTCTACAGCCAATTTGGAATCTGACAATCATATGGTATACTATGCTGGGAATGACAAATTGAAGAGGAATGGTATCCCATTGATCCTCAAAGGGAACAGTTCAAGGTCTATCCTGAAGTCCAGTGCTGTCAGTGTTAGGAAAACATCCACACATCTACAAGGAAGGCCAGTTAGAACGACCATTATTCAAATTTACGCACTAACCACTAACGCCAAAGATGAGGAAACTGCAGATTGTTACCAACTTCTATAGTCTGAAATTGATCAGACACGCAATCAAGATGCATTGATAATTACTGGTGATTGGAATGTGAAAGTTGGAAACGAAGAAGGATCAGTAGCTGGAAAATCTGGCCATGGTGATAAAACGTTTGCTATAGGTGGAGGAAATGTACAACATGCCTTGCTTTTCTCTGATTATTGGAAGAATTGATGTTTCCTTTAGAGCTGCAGTAAAGATTTATTACTTTAAAAAATGATCTTTATATTAAGGAGAATATGTTTTATTTTGTTCAAAATTTATTGGATTTTCAGCTCTAGAGTGGCACTTCTGCCCTCTTTTTTTCACTCAGTCTCCTAACGGACTGTTAACAGTTTCCTTTCAGCTCCCTTTATGCTGTTTGCCACGACAGCTATTTATGACACTTGAAGCAATGGCAAAGCAAAAAACTCACTATTTCAGCTCAGACACCAACTGTTCTCACTCTGAAAATGTTAACAGTGAGAATTCTTCAGCTGGAAGCCCATACTGGTTTGTGACCTTTATCTTATTTATTATGACACCAATATAGTCTTGTCAGAAGAAAAATAACCTAAATAGTCTATACTTTAAAAGGTCCATTTTAGTTGCTTTTGGCTTCATGCTGGGCTATCATAATTTTTTAAAAATAATCTTCATAGCTTTATTTTCTTGAGATTTATTATTCCAAGAATAAAAATACAAAGTTTATTTACAGTAGAACCTCAAAACTAATAGGTATGATTTCTACTTTATATTCTCATGTTTGCAATTTTGTATATAATTATGTGAATACTTCTTTAACAACTCCAGTATAGACAGTTTCTAGTGAAAACTATAAGGATTATCTTATCTTTTTCACTGATTTATAATTTCACACACACACACACACACACGCTATATATATATATATAGTTTCTAATGGAACCCTGTTGACACAGTGATTAAGAGCTTGGCTGCTAACCAAAAGGTCAGCAGTTCGAATCTACCAGCCGCTCTTTGGAAACACCCTTGGACAGTTCTACTCTGCCCTATAGTCTCGCTAAGAGTCAGAATCGACTTGACGGCAAAGGCTTTATTTGCTTGATTTTATATATATATATATATACATGCTGTAAATAGTATTTATCATGCTTATGGCTTATAAAATTATTTGAGCACTGAAGTGTTAATAAAAATAAACCTTTCCATGAAAAATACGTACCAAAATTTTACATTCTAGGGATTAGCAATTACTCAAAATGCACTGGGTGATACATTGGGAAGGTTTTGATTTTGTTTCATTTAGATTTATACTAACAAGTTCAGAGATATTTTCATTTCATTAAGCAATACAATTCCATATTAATATATCTGGCATCTAATGAGGTTATTTTATTTTATTTTTTAGCTCTCATTTAATCTTTTCACACCAAAACAAATTATATATCAATAGCGTGCATGCTGAAGATTCTGACCTTCCCTTTGGTTATGTCACATTGGGGGTCTCCTTTTTTTGTTTTCCGAAGATCAGTGTCCCTAAGAAGTGGAATATATGTTCCATATTCAAACTGAAGATAACTCTTTTTGAACTGTTATTTTGACCCTGAGAATCCTAGGGAATAACAATGTGATATTGCATTGGTTACTTCAGTTGTTGCTTTAAATGCTCTTTTATATAAAAGCCGAGTATCCTTTGCCCACCAAAGTTTCAAATCTTCTCCGTAACAGTGAGCTTGGTCTAAAGCTTAACGTTTCTACACTTTCGTCGGTATTACATAGGTAGTTCTAGTTCTCTAATAAAATATTCAAACAACTAAACCACATTGCCAAATGTTAGACTATTTAACTGAAACTTGCATAGAAAAAGCATTTGAGTAATAAATGACTTTCGAAAGTAATTTTCAAATATGCATCATACCACAAAAAAATGGGTTGTTTAAAACATTAAACTTTTAGATTAGATTACTCATGGTGTCAAAAATAAATCAGGCTTAATCAATTTCAATATTATTCATTTGCAAACTGTGTCAACAATCTTAATGACTGTATTTTTTATTTTAAAATGAATAAGTAAAACATTTCTGAAACAGATCACCATTGGAGAGCTTTACGTTCTAGGCTGAGGCATAAGATTCATCTTCCTCAACTATAAAATGGATTACTATGCACTTCATTAGACTTCTAGAAGATTAAATAAAAACAATCCATGGGAATTTCATAGTGATTGCTTCAGTCTAGCTCTCTCTCTCTCGTTTGTTCAGCAGATAAGGACAGCCTAGTTTGGACAGATTCTTAGCTCATGCAGTTCTGTGAACTCG
Source organism: Trichechus manatus latirostris (assembly GCF_000243295.1). NCBI lineage: Eukaryota > Metazoa > Chordata > Mammalia > Sirenia > Trichechidae > Trichechus > Trichechus manatus. The sequence continues at coordinate 21,841,912 of NW_004443948.1, read as the reverse complement.
TGATTTCTTCGGCAAACATTTAGTTTTCATTACGTTCTACACGATACGCAGAAACGAAACGAAAGCGCAAATAAGGCGATGACATGCGCGTTTGGAGTTTACAACCCATAGAGGAACGGACTTAAAAGAAGACAAAGATCCAACGTCTGTTATTACCAAAAGGATTTGGATTTGAATGGAAGCAGAACGTGGCTTCTCAGAAGAGGTGGTGTGGAATCTATGTTTCCAAGGATGAGTAGAGAGTTTTAAGTGGAGAATGTGGTAAAAATATTTTCCAAATGGAAAGAATAGCATGCGCAAAGGCATGGGGTTTTAAAAAAATATGACAAATCTGGAGAACAGAGACAGTTTTCTATGGATGTTGCTAGGAGACAGGGGAAAAAGTGTCAGGAGAGAAGTGAGATTGGTATCAAGAGGCTATTTTGGAGGGTATTGTGTTCCAAGGGAAGGAGGTGGGATGGCAGCCTTTGGAAATAGGAGAGTCAATAGAAATTTTAGTGGAAAAAGGCCAAAGATACATTTGATTTGTAGGAAAATAATTTTGTTACTTAAGTGGACAGAAATGCAAGGACTTATCCCTCTTTCTTCCACTCTGTATTGGCTGTTCTGACTTCCTGAAACAGTTATTAACAATACCAATCAGTATAAAATGCAACCAAATGGCTACAAAATAACACCTCTCAAAAACCTAACTAGTGTGAACCATTTTTCTAATAGCTTAATATGTATTAAAATCTGTGAAATGGGAAATAGACTCATTTTGCAGTTGAGAAAATTGAGGCGCAGAGTGTAAGTAACTTACTCAGGGTTTAGCAGCTAGGGACCTGAATTATTTAAGTACGTCATGCATTTACACAGTGTTTACCTAAGAATATTATCTCTTTGGAAATTGTATATTGTTGATATGTTCCAATTTTTTAAAACATGTACATTAATTGGCATATTCTAAGTGTATTTTTAAATATCTTTAGTCAACAAAAACTCTGAAAACATTTAAGATTAAAGATACATGAAAGCAAACAACTAGGCATTTTCCCGAACAAGTAACTAGGTGAAATTTTCAGGGAACTCGGTGCTTGATTTTGTACCTTTAGTTATGATGCATTTTTTAAATCACATTCTAAGGAAGAAGCTTGGATTCCACTGAACACTACATTTTAAGATGTCTTATTCTTTTTTAAAATTCTACTGAATTCACTGATAAATAATCCCACATAGAATTGTCTAAGTCTCTTTTTGTACTTTTTAAAACAAATATACAGTACTATATTACTTGAATATACTAGAACATAGACTTGTATTATTGGGTATATTACTTTTTAAGTTAATAATGTTGATTAATCTGGCTATCAAATATACAGGCAATCATTAGTATTCATTTTAGTTACACTTTTTAAGATGGGATGCCTGGATTAAATTGTCAAATTTTCAGCCTCCAGATAAATATCATAGTATTCCTTTCCAAGATGTAGTTGATAATTTACTCTTTCTCCAGGAGAAAATATCATTTAATATCTCTAATACCTGTATTATTATTTAGACTAATTTTTGACATATCGTTGGGCAGAAAAACTTACATATTTTAAATTTCTATTTATTTGGTTAATATTTATAAGGAACAATTTCTTATATAACAGTCACTTATATTACTTATGTAAATTTTCTATTAGCAAATTTTGACTTTTTTTCATTGCTGTGTTGATCTTGATTTTTATTGATTTATTACTTTAAATTAATATGTAAATAATAACTCCTCTGATATGCTGCCAGTATTTTTCTTAGTTTATCATCTTGCTTTCTGTTATATTTATGGTGTATTATAACATACACAGAGCCCTGGTGGCACAGTGGTTAAGAGCTAGGCTGCTAACAAAAAGGTCAGCAGTTCGAATTCACGAGCTATTCCTTGGAAACCCTACGGGGCAGTTCAGCTCTGTCCTATAGGGTTGCTATGAGTCGGAATGGACTCGATGGCAAGGGGCTTGGTTTTACAGGTTGTAATATACATGTTGTTGTTGCTGATAGTTGCCATTGAGTCAGTCCCTGATTCATGGTGACCCCATGCACAATGGAACATGGACTGTTGTGATCCATAGGGTTTTCCGTGTCTGATTTTCAGAAGTAGATTACCAGTCCTTTCTTCCTAGCTCTTCTTAGTTTAGAAAATCCACTGAAACCTGCTCAGCAGCATGTCTACACCCAAGAAACCACTAATAAATGGGTAGTAGCTACGCAGGCAGTACATCAGCTCTGAGTTAAAACCAGGTCTCTTGCATGGAAGGCAAGAATTCCACCACGGAGCCAAATCGTGGAATCAGAGATTAGCATTTGACTTTTGCCTTTTATTTGATGCTTAAAAAATATCATTCACAATCTAAAATTATATGACTATTAATCTTTATTTACCTTAATCTTTATTTACCTTAATAACAGCAATAATTTTGCATATTGTAGCTTTTTCTGTACACCATTTTTTGAACAATCCGTTTTGCACTGATTTGCCTCAACATTCCTTGAATTATCCTCAATATGTTGACCCAGCTCTGAAACTTTCCCCGTTCCCTTTCCCCTTCCTTTAAATGTACCAACCAACCACACCTTGCTATTGGCTCATGCCTAGGAACCTCAGAAACACACAGGGCTATAGACAAGGAGGGACCTCCCCTTAGAACCATGCCCTGGATTGAGATTTCTAGCCCCTTGAACTGTGAGAAAATAAATTCCTGTTCTTGAAAGCCACTCACTTGTGGTGTTTCTATTATTGCAGCACTCAGTGACTAAGATAGGCATTATTATGACTTTTTTATGTTACACTGTATCACTAATGATTATTTCTGTGTCTAGCTTTATAGCAAAAAAATAGTTGTGAGAAAATAAATATCTTTCCATTTAGTTCAATTATATCGATGTTTGAGTTTATTTTATTCTGTTTTAGCAATCCTTACTGTGTAAATTCCAAACTTCAGGTTGGTTCGCAGGTTAATATTCCTGAAACATACAGCACAGTGATTTCCTAATTCATTTGATTATCAAAACAAGTCATAACTTTAAATAACTCCGAATGGGAGAAGCTGAGATGCCTTTAAAAAGAATAAGTAAATATATATTTTCTAAATTATTGTTTAAGCAACAAAACTATTTAAAAAGTAGAGTTTGGAACTACCTATTTGTTTTTAACTAGTTAAACACATACTATGTGCCTGGCTCCATTCTAGTCTGTAAGTTTATATTTGAGAACTGACAGAGATTTCTAAACTCAGAGAGCTTAACTTTATTATAAAAAAATCCATGGCTGTCAAGTTGATTCCAACTCATAGCAATCCTGTAAGACAGAGAAGAACTGCCCCATAGGGTTTCTAAGGAGCAGCTGATGGATTCGAACGGCCGACCTTTTGGGTAGCAGCCAAGCTCTTAACTACCGCACCACCAGAGTTCTAAACTTTATTATAGGAGGACAGAAAAATAATAATAAGCATAACTATTGACTAAGTTTTTAAATATGTTTGAAGGTCATAGATATTATAGCTGTGAGGTTCTTGTATCTTCATTTCTCAGCATTTTACTCCTAAACATTACTAGATAAAACTTTATTCCAATGGACAAGGCCTATATTCCTTTCCTCTGTTGGAAGTTTTTATTTTAACAGATACTTCATCTACTTTTAATGTAGTATTTTATTTTATTTTGTAAGTAGCAGGAACATCCATTTAAAATATAAAATATAAACAATGTGACTATGAAAAAATGAGCATTTTTCATTTGTACTGATTGATCTTTCTATGTTCAACAGATAAACATTTACCAAAGCACAATTTATCCATTGAGGAGTATTTTAAAGTGATGTAATTACTGTTTTCCTTTTCCCCAACTATATTAAGCACCTCTCCATATGACAGCAGCAGGTGATTGAATGGAGTGTGGGGCAGGTAACAGGGAATAGGGTGAATATGAGCCACTGCATTCTGATAATGTCTGATTCCCCTGGTTGGTACTGAGAAGCTTTCAAATATTTAAGTTTACCCTTACTGACATTATCTTGAGACAGTAATTCTTTTTTATACAATCAAAATAAACAGTACTGGATCATTTTATGAAAGGGGTTACATAATGCTATCTGACACTGTGCAAATAACACCACTCAATGTAATTATTATTAATAATTGATATTATTGAAAAGCAAGTCAGGAGGACAATGAATTTATGTTTGGATGTGTACAAATACACAAGCACATCCAAGTGGAAATGACCATATGAATTTGAATTAATTTCAGGAATATAAAATTCATGAAAGATAAAAGCCCAAAGAAATTGATTTTTGATTCATGAAATGAACAATTATAACAGTGAAGAAGAATGAGCATTGTGAATATGAACGGGCTAAGGACGCATCCTTGGAAACAGCTGTATTTAAAAAGCTGCAAAAGTGAATGTTGTATAAAAAAAAATAAACATGGTAAATGAAAGGGGAAGGGCAGGAGACCTGCAAAAGAATAGAGATGTTCAAGAAGGGGGAACAAAAAAAAAGGTTAAAAATGTAAAAAAAAAAAAATATGTATATATAAGAACAAAAGAATGGTCATTTTTATTTTCCCACTTGCATGATATTGGATATATATTTTAAGACTATTTAAAATGAAAAGGCTAAAACCAACACTTTAAAAAGTTAATGTATCTGAGCAAGTAGAATTGGCAAGCTGTTATGGATTGAATTGTGTCTCTCCCAAAAGATATCTTGAAGCCATAACCCCTGTCATGGACTGAATTATGTCCCCCCAAAAATGTGTGTATCAGTTTGACTGGGCCACAATTCCCAGTATTGTGTGGTTGACTTCCATTTTGTGATTTTAATTTTATGTTAAAGAGGATTAGGGTGGGATTGTAACACCCTTGCTAAGGTCACATCCCTGATCCAACATAAAGGGAGTTTCCCTAGGGTGTCGCCTGCACCACCTTTTATCTTACAAGAGATAAAAGGAAAGGGAAGCAAGCAGAGACTTGGGGACCTCATACCACCAAGAAAGAAGCACCGAGAGCAGAGTGCATCCTTTGGACCCAAGGCTCCTGCCCAGAGAAGCTCCTAGTTCAGGGTAAGACTGATGATGATGAGCCTACAGAGACAGAACGCCTTCCCCTGGAGCTGATGCCCTGAATTTGGACTTCTGGCCTACTAGACTGTGAGAAAATAAATTTCTCCTTGTTAAAGCCATCCACTTGTGGTGTTTCTGTTATAGCAGCACTAGATGACTAAGACAACCCCTATACTTATGAATGTTATTCTGTTTGGGAATAGGTTTCTTTTTTTTTTTTTTTCCTCTCTCTGTCATGTTCATCAGGTCAAACAGGAATAGGATGGGTCCTAAATCTAATGCCTTCTGAGTGGTGTCTTATAAAAAGAGAAAACAGACATTGATAAACACACACACCAAGGAGAGACACCATCTGAGGATCCGTCTACAAGCCAAAAATTGAAATTTCCACCACATGTTACCCACTCATCACACACAAGTAACTGGCACAAAATAACCCCAACACGTCCTTGAGCATTTACAATGAGCCTGGGAGAATCAAATGTCCTTGTCTTCATCAAGCCATCCCTAAGCAAAACTAGTTTTCAGCCCAGTAGAGGTTTATTCTTTCAAGCTTCACTTCCTTTTTCTCCAGTTCTGTCTTGAATCATTGATACTCTGATTCTGTCTGTCTGTTTCATCGAATTCTTTATAAAAGTCTGTTAACTTTACCTTTCGTATGATTTTATACCTACTCTTTTGTTTTGTTAAAATTTTAATTGAAGTAGTTTAGTTCTAAACTCCACCCACCTACATGCGGATCTCTTCAGGAGTTTTTCCTTTCACCCTCTATCCTTTATTTTGCTGTTACTGTAATCTTCCATGTTGTTATTGTTAGCTGCCATTGACTCATCCCCTGACTTACGGCAACTCCATCCACAACAGAATGACATGCTCTCTGGTCCTGCTCCATCCCCATGATTGGTTGTGGGTTGGACTCTTGTGATCCATAGGGTTTTCATTTGCTCATTTTTCTGGAGTATATTGCCAGATCTTTCTTCCTAGTCTGTCTTGGTCTGGAAATTCTGCTGAAACGTACTCAGCATCATCACAAAATGCAAGGCCTCACTGAGAGATGAGTGCTGGCTGCACATGAGTAGTATTGGCTGGGAGTTGAAATTGTGTCTCTTGAATGAAAATCTAGAATCCTACCACTGAACTGTCAACACCTTGGTCTTGCTTACACCACTGCCATTTATCTCATCTCAACCTCTCTTATCTTATCCTCTGGAAAATAAAATTTAAAATACAGTTTCTTTAATATGATTCTTTTTATGATTACCTGCAACCCACTTTTCCATTTTTTCATTTGTATTTCTCAGTATGCTTCTCAATCTCATCTGCGACTTGTGTAATTTGGAGTCAAATTGAATATATTTCCTTTATTAGTTGGATAGCACCTGTTCTATAACAGATGAATTCTCAAGTATCAGTGATTAACACAAACACACATATTATTTCTTCCTCTTGTAATCGTCCGCAGTGGGAATTCAATTAATGTTCACTAAACAGAAGATCTATGCAATCATGATCTTGCCATTTTGAGATTTCACTATCTTCTATCGTTTTAGTTTTAGAATCTTTTGCTTCCAGCAGGAATATAGAGGCGAGAAAGATGGAAATTTTATTCAAGTCCCCGGAAGTAAGGTCATCACTTTTTCTCGTATTCCAGAGCTAAAACACAGTAAGGTGATCACACCCTACTGACAGGGACGCTGGGGAATATATTGTAGCCTTACTGAGTCACCATGAAGAATGAGAAAGAGCTTTCTGTGAACACTTCGGTTTTTATCACAATTCTACGTTCCTGTTTCCCTTAAATATACTATTTCTCTTTATAAAGTATCCTTCCTCCTAAATCTTGCCCTAAAATTATCTTACTTATAATTTAACTTTGAACTTCATCACCATACTTATCAAGCTTTCTTGTTATTTGTAACGGATTAACTACAATGTATCTTTGACTACATCTGTTTTTCTCTAAGTTGTATTACTCTTTAGGTCAAGCATTGTATTTTAGTCAGTGTATTCCTTTGAATCATTTAGTATATTTCTTTGTACATAGTAGATGTACAATAAAATTGCTTATTGGATTAATTAATTATTCAATATTCTTCTCTAAAACCAGAATTCTTCTTCCAGGCATATCAGAAAGGTATTTGTTCCAACTTATTATTTTTGTTTGTTAATGCCAAAATAATTAGTAAAATGGAAACAAATATCCAATGCAGCCTGAATAAAAATAATCTCTTAATTATAATATGTTTTTCTCTCACAAATGAACTGGCAACTAAATAATTTATAAGGTACTTTAAAAATCCCCCTTCCTTCTTGTTCGAGTTTTTTAATTAGTTTCTGCCACTTTTGTTTTCTTCAGTTAATTCAGCTCTCAACATATTGCAGCAATTTTTGCTACCTACTCAAACATGTTTGTAAAATTGCTCCATGTTATGGATATTCATACTGATACATGAAAGCTAACTGAAATTTGGCTGGCAAGGGACTTGCACTTGAACAAACATCTGTGGAACAACTGTTGCTCAATATATAAAAATCATGGTTCATGCTGATAGAAAATCACACACACAATCCCTGTCTCTCTCTCTCTCTTATTCTCTCCCTCACTCACACACAAATTTATATACACACAGAGAGAACTAAAAATCTTTTATGAATATAAACATGTAAAAATTAACTTAGTCATTGAAAGAGACTTTCAGGAAAGTGTAATATAGTTAGTAGGATGGCATTCGTTCTTAAATAAATGTTGTTAAATATCTCCATTGATGAGCTACATTTCTGTAGATAATGGAATGGAAGATCCACATATAAATCCAAACATACAAAACAAAACTACTTGAATGTGAGCAGGTATTTTGAAGATCCCCTTGTAGATTATAAATAAGATTACTAAAAAGCTAAAATTTCTTTTACACAATATATGTTATGGATAGAAAAATCATGGCATGTAGTAAATAAAATATGCACTCATTTTCTGGAAAATTTATTTTTGAACAGGATATCTAAACACTTGGATGGAAAAGGATGCAAAAGCTAATTTTATAGAAGGGAATTCAGCAGAACCGTTCATGACAAATGGTCTTAGTGTTACTAAACTAAAAGTTATATGCTATGAGATTTCAGGAAAGAAAGTTTAGGAGTCAAATATACATAATCATATATCTTATGTTTCTTTTTTTTTTATTTGCCTGTTTATTTGCTACCAATAAGTATTAAAAAGAGAATGTGATCATAAAACACTAAACATAGAAATAAAATGACCACTTCATTATTTCAAATGACAAGGGTACAACACACAGAATAAGTAGGAGTGGGAGAAAGACTGAAGAAAGGCATATAAATACGAAACCATCAATAAATGTCCAATATGATAAGTGGCTAAATCATGATCAATAGAAATTCTCAAACAGCGAATGGCATTAAAGATTGAAAGGAAGAATAGTGAGTTGATATAACTCTGAATTTGGCTAATAAGATTAGCATTAGTGTTTTTTAATTGCATAGAAAATTGGTAATTTCAAACATATTTGGGTGAGGGAGGGGAGTATTAGTATTGCTTTGGTTTTGCTGACATAACTACATGTTATCAAAATAGAAATGTCTGGGAGGTAGTCAGAAATCCAGGCTTGTTGCCGAGGAGATAAATAAACAAAGTTTACAAGCATGGCTGTTAGAGGGATCTGGTAACATACAAATTATGCAGTGTTAGTAGTAGAAGAGATTGCTCAGAATACAAGGCTAAAGTAAAATAAAGAAAATAAAACCTAGGATGAAATTATGGAAGAAACTTTTTTGGTTTTTATAGATGAAATCAGAGGAAATTAAACAAAAAAAGTGATACTATATTGTTACGAGTGAATGCTTTTAGTTAGAGAAATGGAAAATGGAGGCTGTCCAAGGGAGATTTTTCTTTTTTTAATATGTATTTTTTATTGTACTTTAGATGAAGGTTCACAAAACAAACGGCTTCTCATTAAAGAGTTAGTACATATTGTTTTATGACATTGATTAACAACCCCACAAAATGTCAACACTCTCCCTTCTTGACCTTAGGTTCCCTATTACCAGCTTTCCTGTCCCCTCCTGCTTTCTAGTACTTGTCCCTGGGCTGTTGTGCCCCATTAGTCTCATTTTGTTTTATGGGGCTGTCTAATGCTTAGCTGAAGGGTGAACCTTGGGAGTGACTTCATTACTGAGCTAAAAAGGTGTCCAGAGGCCATTCTCTCATGGTTTCTCCAGTCTCTGTCAGGCCAGTAAGTCTGTTTTTTTTTTTTTTTTTTTTTTTTTTTTTGTGAGTTACAATTTTTTTATACATTTTTCTCCAAGGGAGACTTTTCATATACGGTGAAACAGAAATAGAAACACTAATTCTATTTTTCTTTTTACAATTTCCTTTTACTTGTGTAACACACACAACACAGATTCAAAAGGGTTATTAAATGTTATAAAGCAATGCACAAGGTCCCTGTGTGAGGCAGACAGGTAATGCTTGAGGCTTGTAACCAAAAAGTTAGAGGTTTGAGTCCACCCAGAGGCACCTTGGAAGAAAGGCCTCATGATCTACTTCTGAAAAGTCAGTCATTATAAATTCTATGGAGCAGGGTTCTACTCAGATGGAGTCACCATGGGTCAGATTTGACTTGACAGTGACAGCAATTGGTTTTAAACAATGTACAATGGTATAGAGTACAGCAGCTAATTATAATGTTTTTAGACTCAGAGTGCCTAGACACAAATTCCAATTCCAATAGATCTTAGCCTTATTTATGTAGGCAAATGGTTAACCTCCGTAAATCTTAGTTTTCTCAACTATAAAATGAGATGATGATCACATATTTCTCAGTGGAAATTATCTAACATAAAACACATCTATTTAAAAATATTAGCTATTGTTATTGTAAGGTTTAAAGTAAATTTCTGTAAAATAAGTATTTAACTGTTAAGTTGGGTTTATTTGTCATATATAAAGTTCACGTCTGTGATTGTTTAAACAAATTATCAATTTTTCCATTACTGCCCAAGTAGAACTTTGGCCTCAGTGTTGTGACATTGTATTAAGTATCTGTAACTACAGCAGACAGAGTTTAAATAACAGTTGGTGAGCTAAGAGCAGGATTTGAATCTAGTATTTCTGATGCTGAAGTTCATGCTTTTATCATCACACACTCAACTGCCCCCTTACCATATACGTGCACTTACATTGTTCTGCCTCAAATGATCTTTGATTTTTTTTTCCTATATGTTATTCTTCGTTTTTTACATTTCAACTTAAATGTCACTTCCCTAGCTACTCAAAACAAAATCTCCAAAATCACAGCAACCTAATTTATTTATTCATAGTACTTACAGCAAGCTAAAAGGAGCCCTGATATCACAAACTGTTAAACATTCCACTGGCAATTGAAAGATTACTGGTTTGAACTCACCCAGGAGATACGTGGGAGAAAGGCCTGGTGATCTGCTTCTGCAAAGATTATAGTCAAGAAAACGCTATGGGAAAGTTCTACACGGTCACATAGGGTTGGTCACAATGAGTAGAAATTGACTCAACAGCACCCACCAACAACCACAAACTACCATTTTCTTGCATATCTTTTTCTCTCTTCTTTTTTTTTTAACCTTCCACTTAAAATTAACTTTATAGAAGAAGGGCCAGAATATCACCACTATATATGCACAAATCCCACCACAGAGTGGACACTAAGTACATTTTGTTCCATGGACAAATAGAGACACATGGGGGAGTTATTCTTGCGGTGAATTGCATAATTGTTCTCAATCACCTTTCCTTGTCTCTATAATGTTTGTTATATGAGTAGACCTTCGCATAATAAGGGTAGGGTATATTTTCCACCTCATGATTTAGTATACAGCATGTGACTGCTTGAGTCATTAAAATGAATCATGTTTAATTTTAAAGAAGATCTTGCAAATTTAGTTCTGAGCTTAATTCTTAGGAGATCTTGCAATTTTTTACTTGCAAGTAAAAAGTGTCTACCATCCCCCTAAATCTTTTCTGTTACATTTGGAAGTCAAGATAGACTTTAGGATTTTATTCTGAATAGTTGGAAAGGTAAGGTTACCATTAACTTAATTGATAACTCATAAAACGTTTTGATCAGTATGATATTGCTACAAAGGACTAGAGCTCAGGTCTTTTCATTTTAACTTTGTGATTTCTCTAAATCTTTAGTTTTTGTGATATGGAGTCCATGTGTTGCTGCTGTTGTTGTTTTTGCTCTTGTCATTCCTCCCCCGCACAGAAGGGTCCCATATATTTTTGTATTGCATTTTGCTCTTTGGGAGGCTTCTATGATCATTAGGATGTGACTTCTCTATGTGACTGTCTTAAGCTGGGTTATCTAGAGAAGCAAAACCAGTAAAGTGTATAAATATATATATAGAGAGAGATTATATCAAGGAAACAACTCACACAATTGTAGAGGCTAGAACATCCCAAATCTGTGGATCAGGATAGAGGCCTCTCCCAAGTCACACAGCTGCAGAAGCTGGCAAGCCCAAGATCGGCAGGTCGGAGAGCAGGGCTCCCACTCACAGGCTGTGCAGATGGACGAATCCCAGTTTCGGCAGATAAGCTGATAGCTTAAGTCCCAAGAACGGGAGATGAGACGACAGGAAACAGCTGCAGGATCCAGAGAGAGCAAAAAGCCAGAATGTCTGCTTATATACAGATTCGGGCCACACCCCCAAGGAGACTCCCTTTCATCTGATTGGCTACTCCCAGTATATTCAATCATGGGAGTGATTACATTAAAACACGGAGAATCTTGGCCCAGCCAAGTTGACAGACAATCTTAAACATCACAGTGACCTATAGTGACAGTTTGCAAGCAGCCTCACTTACCTCTCTGCCCTGGCCTCTGGCATATATTTCTAACAATAATTCTCCTTGAGGATTGTGACTTATTCTTGAGCCTTAGCTGATAAACATGGGGGATCTGACTCAATCACTGAAGTTTTCTTCTATTTTTCTCCCATTTTACTTCCTGAGGCTAAACTCTGTTTTAAAATCATCCTCCATAATTTCTCACTGTTGTTGTGGCTGTGTGCCATTGAGTCAATTCCGACTCATAGCAACCTTATATGACAGAGTATATGACAACCCTATATGATAGACCAATAGGGTTGGTTAGGCTGTAACCTTTACTGAAGCAGAACATCAGGTCTCTTCTTCTGCAGAGAGTCTGGTAGGTTTGAACCTCCAGCTTTTCAGTTAGCAGCTGAGTGCTTCATCGTTGCACCATCTTGGCTCTTTTCTCATTTATAGACAATTAATGATTAGACTCATCTAAAACTGGAACATGACATACTTGGATCTATTGACATTAGCTTTGCTCTATTCTTTATCATGAGGCCCTCAGTACTGGCCATGGTTGAAAGTGGATTTAAGTTTGGAGACAGTATAACATACAAGAAAAAGGTTGGAGTAAAACACCCACTGGTCAGGACTGTTGCAAGTTTAAAAAGAATGGAGGTACAGAAATTGACAAACAGTGTTTGTAACTTTAGCTCCTTTCTTCTTTCCTTTTTGTAGACTTGGTTTTGTGCTTTTTCTTCTATTTGGGGAGAGAAGATGATACCATTACTCCCTTGATCAGATTATCACCTCTTTGCCCTGAAAATCACCTGGCTTAATCCCAGTAGAGTAACGGGCTGTATGTCACAATAAAATTACTATTTTTAAGAGTGAAATAACAAAATCTTTGCTGGAACAGAAAAAAAATGCTCCATATTATGATTTATACAAATGGTAGCATGTTTAAAAGAATTTTAATGAATTATCCTATAAATATATCATTGTAAATACAGAAATAACAAATTCAACCTGTAGGTGCATCATCCCAGATAGGGAATTTATATATCTTTACTTTCATTGCAAAGATATTAGTGAACTTGAGGCTAGAAGTAGATTTGTTAGTGGAAGATCCCTTATTTTAGTTGACATGTTCTTTGGACTCAAAAAGCAAGCCTTCAGGCAATAAACTTATACTTTGACCTTTGGTAAAAACTCAGTCAAAGCCCAAACATAATAAAAAAGGAAAAACCATAATGGAAGAAGTAATAGCCTTAGGCACCGTGACGGAGTCCCCAGAGACTCCATAGTACCTGTAAACGCCTAAGAGTGCTATAGATGACTTTGTGTCTGTGTTTACAGACACTTGAAAATTGTCATCAGTTGAACACCTAATAATAGCCAGATGATTGTGTTTGTTCCCACCATAGAAGTTTTTTTTTTTTTTTTTTTTTTTTTTTTAAGTAAACCACTCTATCTTTCTTCTTTCTTTGATGGACTTTTATAGAGACAGCAAGCTTTTTCCTTTACGCTGCCAATATAAATGTTTGCTGATATATTTTCTACATATATTGAACCATAAGTGTATAATTTAAGATAAAAATTAAATAAAAATTTAGAAAATAATAAATTTTTTTCTGAGGTTTTCATTTAGTTCAATAATACATCAAAAGGATTCTGAAAAATTTGGTTTTAAGATTTCAGGAATTTCTTCTTTATAGGCTGAAATGTTTACTGATAATGCAGCTTTACTTATTCATAACTTACTCTAGTGATGCCTATACACTTGAGCTTTGGTATGATAAGAAATGTTTTACTTCTGAATGAATTAACTTCCATGAAATAGGTTATTCATAAAGCTTGGTTCTAGCCACCCCTCTCTTCCTGATTTTTACAATGCATCTCAGGGCATTTTCTTTCACAAAACAGGCATATATTTACGTTTTGATTTTGGAAGAAGAAAAAAACTATATGTGATTGAGACAATTAGGTATTCTATATGCACCTGGGGATATTATTTACTTGCATCTAAACATACAAATTGTCAGTTTATAGAACAAGACTTTATTTAAATGTTATAATTTTAACAACCTTTGATACATAATGAGTTATAGATTTTAATTAATGTAAAGAATGCATTATCTGTTATTATTAAAGGAAAGATATTTATTTAAAAATTACTTGCTATAGTCATTATTCCAAAGCTTTAGCAGAAGTATGCATACATACAAAGTTAATATTTATGCATATCTAAGGCATAGATGGGCTATATCTCACCCATGCACTTAAAAATTTCCTAGAACTATTGTGATTGTAGGAGTTATGTGAGGGTTAAAATTCCTATTTCCAGTTTTCGTAACTGCCATTTCTGGGAGCACCAAGTGGAGAATTCTCATTGTTGTCAGCACACAGTCTACTCTAGGGGCACTGTAATGGCTCCACAAGATAGTACCATAGTGTGTAATCCAACTCTGTGTGCAAATCCTAGAGGCTAGCACTTAATGAATATTTACTCCCCATCGTTTGTTCTCTACCCCATTGCTCTCTTCAGTCCATTTCTACATAGAAGCAGGCAGATTTATTTGAATTCTGCTAATTTCCTACTTTCTTTTTTTTCTTCAAGCAAGCTTTTGTGTTTTTGTTCTTGTTTGTTTTTTAATATTAATTGAATCAAAACTTGCATATCCTTTTTTATAATCTTGTCTTACTTGTAAGAATTTTTCCTTGAATATAATGTTATGGCATGTGAATTAAAATCTTCTGGAATTTTCAGAATGTATATAATAGTGTCCCAAACTATTAAAGGTTTTGGTCAATTCAATAACATATAGGAGATATAATGAGAAGTTGTTATGTAAATATCAAACTCATATTGTTATTTTAAACTAGAAGACCCAAACAATTATTTTTCTCTGACATAATAATATAAAAAGTTACCAGCTAACCACCTTAAGGATAAATATAATAGAATATTTTAGAGATTTTTGAAAAATGTTTTGTATTTTCACACATTCAT
>NW_004443948.1:21799923-21826895 GCF_000243295.1 Trichechus manatus latirostris | reverse complement strand
ACACATTCATTTCATTAATTTAGTCATATTTCAGCCTTAAAATACAAATTTAGAAGAATTTTGAGTTGCAGTAAGAAAAACCACTCAATGACTTATTGCAATGCTTTTATTATACTTTCAGAGAGTAATATCTGTGATGGTAATTTTCTGTGTTACTTTGCTAGGCTATGTATGGTACTCCATCGTTTGATCAGACAATAGTCTAGATGCCATAAATGATGTAGTTAAAACCAAAAATTCATTGCCACTGAGTCATTTCCAACCCATAGTGACCGTATAGTGACAGACCTTCACCAAGTCTTCTCATAAGACTTTCAGGATTAAGAGATTCCTGGTCAAGAAACAAAAGCAGAATAGCCCCGTTCCCCAAAGAATTCAAATGAAAACTGGTAACAAAATCAGGTACAACCCCAAGAGGAGACATTGGAGAAGAACCAAGCTGGATCTATAAGGAGTCGCACATGTGATGGAACACAGATTTACCTCTCTATCAGGATCACTAGCATTTTACTACATCAAGTTGAAAATTTCGCCAGGATCTTTACAACTGAACATGTACTGGGAAAATTCTGGTTTCTTCCTTTGGTTTTATACTTCTTCATTAAGAGATTGATTCCACAAATAAATACATGAGAAATTTGCTTTGAAAAAAAAAAAAAAAAAGAAAGAGAATAGAGTAAAACTACTCTGTAGGATTTCCAAGGAGCAGCTAGTAGATTCAAACTGCTGACCTTTTGGTTAGCACCTGAGCTTAACCACTGAGCCATAAAGGCTCCATTACATGTGAGTAAATAAATCGGCCTTAAGTAAAGCAGATTACTCTCCATAATATGGGTGGCCTTATCTAATAAGCTGAAGGCCTTATGAGCAAAAAGGGAGATTTCCTTAGGGAGTATTCTGCTTCAGACTATAAAAAGACGTGTTGTCAGAATTGTTCCACTCTTTATTCTTTCCGTTACATGACCTACAGATTTTGGAACACAGGACAACAGAAATCTCTAGCCTTTCATCTGACCTACAGATTTTGGACTTGTCAGCAGCCCACAGGCAAGTGACTCAATTCCTCTGTATAAATTTCTTGATCTCTATAGATAGATAGTTAGATGATAGATAGATAGATATGTATCTTATTTGTTCTGTTTCTCCAGAGAACCCCAACTAATATCTATGAAGTACAATGATAAAAATATATTCTTGTAACAATTAATTTATATTGCTGTAGCTCTCTAAATATGATATCCATGTTATACTTTTCTAAGCAAAGATATGTATTTATTTATTTATAAGCTTCACTTTTGAACATTTTGGCTAAAATTTTTATCTTGAACCAATTCAATCTCCCCAAAACATCCCACTAAAATTTGACTATCCTTAAATTAAAAGAAGAACAAGTATATTTCATACTATCCAGGTAATGGGGTAGGGGGATTACATAATAGAATCCAAGGCAAGCTAGCTTGGAGCCAATTAGAAGATAATTAATTTCTACTCTAAAAGGTTTAAACTGAAAATTATAGGCTGTAAGAAACAAAGATAGATTTTTTTGACTGGGGAAGATGCATGACCAGATCTGTTCATAGATATGTAAATATGGAATGAATTTGCATAAAATTACAATACAGGATCTAGCAACACAGTATCAAATTATGCTATTGGTATGAAGGGATACCCCGAAACAGTGGCATTTAAAATGCAAGGAATCAACCCCCCCCTTTTTTTAGTGATGCCATGGCTGTTGTCTGTTGTATCATAGAGCTTGTCCTTGATTGAAAGTAAAAGGAAAATGTTAACATCATCTTTTTGATGTTTGCCAACATGAACTGCGTACCAAATTAATATGCAAAAACTACTAAAGTACGCCAGTGATGAGGTAAAATAAAGTTAATATATACTCAACACTATGTGACAGGCTGCATACTTTTCATTTATTGTTTCATTTTATTTTCAAAAAAAAAAAAAAGACTTTAAGTGAAGGTTATTATTGTCTAAAAACCAAAAAAAAAAAAAACAAAACAAAACAAAACAAACCCATTGCTGTTGGGTTGATTCTGATTCATAGAGACCCTATAGGACAGGGCAGAACTGCCTCATAGTGTTTCCAAGGAGTGGCTGGTGGATTCAAACTGTAGACCTTTTGGTTAGCAGTGGTAGCACTTAACCACTGTGCCACCAAGGCTCCTAGTATTGCCTAGAAATTTAAAAAGTTGAAGATCATAAAAGTCAAGTCATGCATCAAAGGCGCGCTTAGATATGAATCACCATGCCCATACCTGGCCCTACCTACTTCCAAAGCAGTGTCATTCTCTCTGCTAAACTGCTTCCTCAAGATTCCCGAAGACTTTAAATGGCCAAGTGATGGAACAAATGCTGCTACTCCAATTTTGGGTACTTTAAAGAACAATGGCAATTAATTATGCTTTATTTATTAATTCAACAATTTCATGCTTTTTCTTCTATATGTGTATATATACATATATATATATAATTTTTTGCCAAACCATCCTTACTCTTATATTACCAATTATACAGGACCTGTTGAGACATCAACAATTTTATTTGCCTATCAACACATAAAACAGGATGATTTTAACTAAAACACACTTTTTAACTCTCAGAATTTAGTGTAAAGTAAGTAAGGAAAACAGAATTACTACAGTAAATCAAATCATAGTGGTATATTTAAATGTGATAAAGGGAGAAGAACAACAAAGTATCATACTGGGTCAAAGACACCAGTTGGGTCAAGTCAATTCTGACTCATGGCAACGCCATGCATGTCAGAGTAGAACTGTCCTCCACAGAGTTTTCAATGGTTGAAGCAGATCATCCGACCTTTCTTTCAAGGTGCTTCTGGGTGGACTCTAACCTTACAACTTTCAGTAAGTTGTTAAGCATGTCAACTATTTGCTACACCCAGGGTCGAGTCAAAGAAATGCAGTTAGAAAGAGCATATACATTATCTGTATTTTTTATAAATCACAGGAAGTAAAGCTATAAAATCCTCTTAGCTGGTGGATTATGAAAAAAACACAAAACAAAACAAAACCTGAGAAAGGATTCATGAAATAAAGATTAAAAAGGGAGTTTAAAATCTTGATTCTTTCTCTTAATAATTCAGAATAACTTTTACATTATTGAAAATCCATTGCTGTTGGGTTGATTCTGCCTCATAGCGAACTTAGAGGGAAAAGTAGAACTGCCCCGTAGGGTTTCCAAGAAGTGGCTGGTGGATTCAGACTGCTGACCTTTTGGTTAGCAGGCTGAGCTCTTAACCACTGAGCTACCAGGGCTCCTTCAGAAGACTAGCCACTCATTAATGCTAAGACTGATTATGTTCTTACATCCTCCATAATTCAGTATTTATTTTTCATATATAACCATCTGCTTTCAGTGCTTAAGAGTTTCAAGGATTGTCAATGATCCATAAACGTTTTGTATTCTGAGAATGTAGTGGCGTGTAGAAGAGCTTTTCAGAATTGATTCTCATCTTCACAGTTTCTCACAGTGAGGCATATGGGATTCCTATATAGGTGTTCCTGACACTTTTAGGATACTGAAAATACCATATATTTACCGTATTATTCACACTTTTTGACCTTGATATTGATTTTTCTGTGCAAAGGTAAGTGTCTCATTGAGGTATAAAGTTGAAACTTGACTTTCTTTTAGCACGTGCTTGTACTAGCTTTAGGAAACGCTCCAACGGAAGGAATAGTACTTTCTCTCCCTCATCTCCTTTGGCATCCGCAGCTCATTTCCCATGTCTTTAGTATAATACCTACCATTATTCTTATATAATTCTCAATTTCCTCATCTATACATCTGTGATAATTATTTCAAAATATTGCTGTGGATAGAATGAGATAATATATATCAACTACGTACCAGAGTAGCTGGTAAATAAAAGTGTTTCTTACTAAATCCAATACATGCTTTTAATATTTCTAAAGTGAAAAATTGTCTAAAAATAGGAAATAGTTATATTTAAGTTTGAAGAAATAGTGTATGTGTTCAATGAAGGTAACATTCAACATCAAATTCAATAAATTCAGCAAATTACAATTGACTATATGTTCTCAAAGAAATTTTTATAATCAGGTGAAATTAAAATAAAGAATCTTCAAAATAAAACAGACAAACAGTGGAGACAAACTGACAGAATTACAGAACGTAATGAAGAAAACTACAATACCAAAAAAAAAACCTATTGGAGAAATCAAAATTTAATTAGAAACAACAAAAAGACTAAAATTGCTTGGAAACAAATGAGTGACTTGTGAGAAAATGGTATAAAGCAAAATATAGAAGAACATAAACTGATTTGAGATATGGTAAAAAATAAGGAAAATAAATCCAAAACACAAATTAGTAATGTCTTTTAAAATAATTATTACAACAATAAAGGAAATTATATTCAAGTAAACATTAACATAAAAAATTCCTGAATTAAAACATAATTAGACATTGAAGGGGTATACTGAATTATATTTTAAAATGTGATTCATATTGATAGACAAATATATCTGATGCTATTAATAACTTTATTCTAAAGAAATATTATTGGTCATTACATAAGATGAGAAAATAAGTTTCCTTCATGGATAGATTTCTCATTCTTTGCATGTCTCATAATTTTTTGCTGCAAATGAAAATTTTAAATAATATAATACTGCAACTCTGGAAATCAGATTCTCTTCCCTCCCCATGGTTTGCTGTTGTTATTCACTGGTGTTGTTTTGTGACATTTCTGAACTTGTTCTGTAAAGTTTGTATGTTTTGTCAAGTGTGATCACTGAAGTCTTTGCTAAATTAGTTTGTGGTCAGCTAATGATTATACAGAGATACTCTTACTCGCCTGGATCCAATAAGTTCCCAATTTTTGTTGAAAGGCTTTCTGTCAGTTGGGTACACCTTCAACACTCTGGCAGTTTACAGTTTTGCCTTTACTTCCTTCTTGGCCTCGCAGTTAGTCAGAGGTGGAGCTTACAGCCTTCTCAGGTTTTTGCTGAGCATGCACACTACTCTGGAAATACCAAGAGACTTACTTCTGTGCATAAAATTCCAGATTTCTAGGAATATGTCAGATAGTCTTAAATCTCTGTATGGACCTTTTATTTCCCAGTTTTTTTCTTTTAATCTTTTTGAATAGTTTGTTGTTTCCCCCAACCTTTATCCTCTGACTCAAACAGCTACAATGTTAAACAACCATCTCTTACTGTTTTTGACCAACGTCGCTGGGGGAAAGGCTGTTCACAATGGGCTAGCTCTGAATCAGGTTACATAATGACAACCTTGCAAGTGGGGTCTTCCGGAGAACCAAGGAGGGTTAAATAATAACAATTCTCTGAGAAAGGGGCTTTAAAAAAGCTCCATCATTTTTTTGCCCCCTCAAGTGACTAACAGGTTGCTGGCTTTAACCATTATTGCAAACTATTTGTTTTTAAGGCTACCACAGAGCTTGACAGGAGAATACGAGAATAAATCAAAACCAAACCTGTTGCCATCGAGTCAAGAATAAGGCAAGTTAAAAAGCTACTTTGCTCACTGTTCTTATTAAGATTCAGCCAAATTCTTAAAAAAAAAAAAAAAAAAAAAAAAAAAATGCTCCCTGGATTACTGAAAGTCTTTGGATAACATAGAGTTCTGAAAAAGTTGATTTTGGAAATTTGTGCCTGAATTATTTTGTGAATAAGAGAAATTTCAAAAAAGACTTAATTCACAGTTTTCACTGATATCACCAACTCCTCAAATGATTATTTTTGCTGCAGTTCAAATTCACAAGCTGCTCCCTATAAACCCTATGGAGCAGTTTTACTGTGTCTTATAGTGTTGCTATCAGTGGGCATCAGCTCAACAGCAATGGGTCTGTTTGGTTTGGTTTACCCACTAGCTTAGAAATAGTTTTCAGCTGAGTATTTTTAAAATTAATTTTAAGATAAATGTTCAGGTTTGAAAATTTTATATCTATTTTACTTCCCACCTTTAAATATTTTGTTTTTATTGTCCAAAAAAGCTTAGCAAAAGCATTTATGATATGAACATCCCCTGAAAGGAAACCAAAAAAAAAAAGAAAATCAAAGAGTTCAATCACAAAATGTGACAAAAATTGGCGGTTATCAAATAAATTTTAACATTATCATTTACTAGCACTATTAGTTAAATCATCTTTATCACGAGGAGACAAACAAAAAGTGGTAAGTTGTTTCCACCCTTTCCTTCCTTTTCTATTCTGTTTTATCCAGAGAGTCATAATACCCCTGTGGCTTTCAGGAATATGGTTCTGTATTCAGTAGCCTTAGTGTAGCCTACTTCTTTCTGTTTGACTTTCAAGATTTTTTACACAAATATAGAGTTTCTATGTTTTTAAGAGTTCCAAAAAAGATAGAAGGAGAAGAGAACACAGGGTTTTCAGTCTCTACGGGATGCATGAGTTTGGAGTCTTATCTGTTTTTCATTTCTCTCACGTTACCAGTGCTCAGAGTAGCTCATACAAAGTAGGTCAACGATAAGAACTTGTGGACATTTCTGCAGGAATTAAATTTGAAGGTATATTTCTTGGTGCTTGTATATGGACATGAACAACAAAGACCACAGTTTATCCATAGATTTCCCATAGATTTTGCATTCTCTTAGTGGAGAGAGATAACAACCGAACAAGTGAATAGGTGAATTGGAAGGAAAATTTTGGGATAACACAATCGTGAATGGATAGAAAATTAATTTGGAGGAGAAAGGGAAACCTCTAAATCAATATGAAGCCACTGGATGATTTTTAAGCAGGAGAGTGATATGATTTGTTTTACATTTGAAAGTGAGTACTCTACCGTACTTTGGCAAATGATTTTTGTGGGAGAAACATGGAAACACAAAGACCAGCGAGGAAACAATTTCAGTAGTTCCTTAGAGATGTTGTTGGCTTAGACTAAAGTGATTTAGCAAAGATGGAGACTGAGAGATCAGTTATGAATACTTTTTGGATATGGAATCTGTAAGACTAGTTGATGTACCAGTTGTTGGGACGATGGCAAGAATGAAAGAAAGGTTTACTCTGAGTCTTTCTGTTCTTGTTCCTCCTTCCCAACCTCGAGTTACTCAGTGTACGGTAGTAAATATTAAATTTGTATAACTGGAGAGCAAAGCTTTGTGTTGAAAAAATAGTTTGTTTTGTTTTTTTCTCTGTGTTAAGTTGTTGTTGGTGTTGTTAGGTGCCATCAAGTTGATTCCTACTCAGAGTGACCACAAGAGACAGAGTAGAACTGTCCCATAACGTTTTTGTGGCTGTAATCTTTACCGAAGCATATTGCCAGCTCTTTCACCTGCATGTCAAGTTGAGGATGCTAATAAATACACAAAGGAAAAATTCAAGTTGGTGATTGAATATATAAGTATGGAATTCAGGGTAGAGGCTATTGTTGTTACTCAACTAGTGGTTCCTAGACTAAAATATTTTATGTTTCAGCATGTTATCCCTCCATTATCATTTTTAGTTTTTAAATATTTTTTTCATGGAGGTTTCTTTTACATGCCCAAATTTCTAATTCGTCTTGATTAGATAAAGTCCCATAGTTTATGAATCTTACAATTTGACTCGACATATTGAATGACAGCAATTGATAAATACTTCTTCTCAGCTTTATCTTCTATTTTTAGAGAAATGCATTTTAAGTCTGACTCTAAACTAATGGGAAATATCTAAAATAAAAAAATCAGAAAATATACACTCAAATAATTATTAAGTAGATCACTTTTTGAGGTTATACTCCTGATGATGCAGACATTAATCAAATCACTTTTAGAAATTTTAGTTCAAAGATATTTTTCCAACTGCTTTATTTCCTACTGAAAATTTTTCTATTGGAAAAAAGTTTCAGTAATTTTAAATAATTGTTTCCCAATTTTTTTGGTCAGGGAACTTAAACATGATTGACAACTCCACTTAACTTGTTATGTACAATAAATCTATCAACATTTACTGTTAGTAATTAAATTAACTGTGTAAAATATTAGTTTAAAAAAACAGCAATACATCCATTACATGTCAACATTAATAACATACGTATATAAAATAACTGTTTTCTCAATATAAAAATTAATGAGAAGAGTGTCATTGTTTTGCTTTTTCATGATGTCTCCCTTAATAGAATAAACCTGGATTTTATTTTTAAATCTCCTCTTCTTTAACCTGTTAGGATGTCACAGTCAAGTATGCTTCTGAGAAATCGCTTTTACTATCATTATGCAAATAATTTTGTATTTGCAGATGCCCAGAGGTCCCTAGACTACACTAGAGACCTCTAATTACAGTAATACATGATTCTCTCTTTGCTAAGTGTTTCTTACTATGGATATTCTCACTTTTCATTTTTTGTATTGGGTTGTTTTGTGTTTACCTCTCTTTATCTCTGAAGTCTTGTGCATGCTTGAAGAGACCTCATTGCCCTTGAACCAACGGCTTAAAGAAACTTTCATGAACCTTAATAGAACAGAGTTGAAATTTGAGATTCATCCTGTGTAACCAACAAGAGGAGGTGTTTTGGACCACCCAAGATGTACCTTATGGAGAACACATCACAAAGAGAGAGAGAATTCTGAATTCTAGACTGATTGCATTTTACCAAAAACTGGGAGATGCCTTTACAGTTAATTAAATTAACATTTAATGTTCTAACTTTTATTAAGGACAGACAGATGACTTTATGACTCTTTGCATAGGTGTTCTATAACAAGCAATAGAAATGTTGTAGTAACTATTCCAGTTCCATCTCTAACTCATGCTGTCTCCTTCATCACTAATTTGTATGGCTCATAAAAGAGACACGAGTAAATGAATTTCAACGGCAAGACAAGAAAAGCATTTTATTGAAAATTGCTTTAGAAACTACACATCCTTGAGGCCACTCAGAAGGAGCTGAGATATACAAGTACAGTCCTATTTAAAAAGTTGTTTTTTGAAATTGTGCATTTATTTCCATATACCTGATATATTAGAGAGCACTTTGAACATATTGGGGATTTTGTGTTTGTTTATGCACAATTTAGTATACAAGAAATACTAGATGAACATAGAAAACTGCATCAAACTGTGTAGAAGTATATATATATGCATGTATGTATAAATATACACAGACATTACTCAAACATCTACTAGCTACATTTGTTAGCTTACAAGCTTGTATTTTTCTATTCTTTCCGTCTGTATATACACACGCATATACAGATACAAAGAATATATATAAACTCCACTCCACATTCCAAGCATGATTAAGTCCCCTATGTCAAAAAATTCCAAGCAGAAAATGAAAAAGGAAAGCTTTAAATAGCTTTAAGAAATAAAGTTGCACTTCTGCTCAAGTAATATTCACTTATTCTGAGATGTTAAGCAAAAACTATAAGGAAGTATCATACAACTGAAATACAGGTTTGTTTACAAGAACAGAACACGTGAAAAAAATAGTCTTACTTAAAATATTTTGCTGTGCAATTTACGTAAAGTTGTACTGGTGTGTGTGTGTGTGTGTAGTCTGGTACTATTTATATTTGTTTTTCTTATATAAATGGCCTCATTTTTTTTTACAATACATCTGGATGACCTTGTTATAGAAACAATTTCATGTTTGCTTCTGCCCTTTTTGGAGCCCTGGTGGCGCAGAGGTTAAGAGCTCAGGTTGCTAACCAAAAGGTCAGCTGTTTGAATTCACCAGCCACTCCCTGGAAACCCTATGGGGCAATTCTCCTCTGTCCTATAGGGTCGCTATGAGTTGGAATGGACTCAACGGCAAAAAGTTTGAATTTTTTTTTTTTTTTTTTGGTGTTCTGTACTTTTAGGGACTATTGGATGGAAATGATGGGCTACCAGGGCTGGCAGCATTTCCAACGAAGTAACAATAGCTCTACGTCTTTCCTTCCTACTGATCCACTACTAAATAGTGTCCTAGGGTATTGTAGTTAAAATGAGTGCTCAACACTTAAGATGAGAGAAAGCCAAAATATTATATTATTTTTATTCGAAAGTAAGTAAAAAGTTTGTACTTTCCCATAGCTTTTACTAACTTTTCCAGCTGGGTTCATGAAAAAAAAAAAAAATCAATGAGGTATCAGTAAAGAGAGGTGAGGAGAGTGTACATACTTGACTTATTATCCTTTCTATTGTATTTTCCCACTTCCCTCGCAGTTAGAACATATTTCAGTAGTGTGGGATTACCTGGCACACATAATATTATCTTATATCGATTATGTTAATGGTATAATATCTTAGCCTGCAAATGATAGTATCCTCCACCCTTCTAACAAATAACAAGGAAAGAGGAACAGATGAAGGTGAGCTAGTAATTTGGGAAAAAAGATTGATTTTCAACACATTTCAGTTCTTTTAGTACTCCACCATTGACACAAAGTAGTACACACAGCAGTACTCACCACAAAGGAAATAGCATTCGTAAATTTAGTGTTGTGAAATTTCACGTTTCTCATTCTTTCTATACTTCAATATAGTTATGCACATTGCTGTCTACACAATAATTAAATATATATATATATATATGTTTCTTGAATGAAGTATTTAACGCTTCTCTTTGCCCATTCCCTGCTACCTATGACGAAACCCATTCATTCATTTAAATTAGGACTCCTGGCTTTTACATGGTGTTTTCTAGGTATCCAGTTTGTTCTTTCTAGCAGGACGCACCGCAGAATGTTCTGCAAATGAGAAGCACTGGGTTTGGCAAACATTAGTGCCTACTTCCTTTAGCTCTTTCTTATCATGAAGGTCCTTTGATTGAATTCAATCAATTAGGATCACCCCAAACATTGCATATGTATGAAAAACTTCAACCCCTTGCTCATTGAACCTGAGATTAAGCCCTTTTCAAGATAAATGTTAAACTTCCCTAGAAGTCATTTTGGTAGTTGCAGATCATAAGCTAAAAGGCTGCAGGTTAAAATTAATAACTGACTATAAGCATAATAGAGTGAAATAATGAATGATATCAATTTAAACTTTGAGTGAGTTTGACAGTGGAATTCAGAAAATGTGAAAACTACCAATCTACTAATGTGAAATTTCCATTTTGGACTGAATCTTGCATTTAACCTAATTCTCAGGGCATGCTTTTCCTTAGTCATTTTTTCTTTTCATGTAATTGTTTTAATCACCCAATTAAGCTGAATTTGGGGTTTAATTCTTTGTCAAGTGTACCTCGGGCTCTTATAGGAAATAGTGTTTAATGAGGGCACCAGGTAACATTGAAATAGACTAAAAATCCTGTCTAAAAGAATATAGTATTTCACCAACTTTTCAGATGTGTTTTCAGTTTCTAATGAAATGTAGTCAATGACAGATTGATATGCAAACCTATTGATAGTGGAAGATTATTATTTTAGGGCATTTGAAACTCCCTGTAATACTTTGACTATATCATTAGAATGAGTAGACACTGTTGTGTCATATTTGTTTAAAAAAAAGATTCAAATATCACTCTGGGACAAAATAATGACTTTTCCGTTATACAATTGCAGAGATTACATTTTCTTAATCTTTTTTTTTTTTTTCAGATAAGGTAGAACCTTTGATAATACAGTGATGACCATGCATTACAGTGTAAACCATCCCAGTCCTACTATCTAAAAATGTTCATCACACTTAGAGTGTAACTAAATTCAGAAATTAAACAGATACCTTATTAAGATATGTTGATGTGCCAATGCAATTCATTTTCTTCCTTCTGTTAAGAAAAGACATGTTTAATGTTTAACTCAGCAAGTCAACACTGGCAAAGCCTAGTCAGTATATTTCATTCTAATTGTTTTACTTTACAGTAGCTATATTTTTTTTCTTCCATTGCCATTTTGGCAGGTCACTTGTCTCATCAGTCACCCAGGCATAACTATGCTTGTTAAGCAATCATCAGAATGAAATCAATACTAAGCATCATGCCCCCTGTACTGTACAAATGAGTGCAGCTTAGAGCTAACTAACGCAAAACTTCCTGAGTTCTTGACCTTAACTCTAAAGGTATTTTAGGGCAAGTCAAGTTGCTTAACAGTCATGTGGCACCAAATTTCCACTCTCCTTGTCTTTATTTATGGCTCCTGAGGCTCCATTATTTGTCATCTACTCATATTTATTCTGTGCCCAGGTGCCTGACATTACAATAAGTGGTTTGAGATTTACAATTTTTATTTGCTCCTTGCTCTTAAAAGGCAGTTTAATGGAATGAACAAACACAGGCAAATAGATTATGTTGCCAGGTTCATAGGCTTAGAATGGGGAGTAAATAAACAAGAACAAAACAAAGAAAGCATTTACAAAATATGGGTGAGAGCTAACTGAAGCTTTTAGATAAGTCTGAACTAGCTGGGGACAATATATGGGTAGGACTTTGACATGAGACAAAAAGTGCTCATTTCCACAGAAACAGTTAAACCACTTGCTTCAAACATGGGGTAATAGAGTAGTCCTGAAATTATAAGAAGATATATTTTAGACAGAAGATACAATTCATTCACTCTGAAATTAGTAGGGGGGGAAAAAAACTAAGCTAAATAGACAAATTCATAAAGCCTCTTTTTTAATTTACTTAAATTATGCATAAAAAAAACAAACCAAACCCATTGTGGTCAAGTTGGTTCCAACTCATAGTGACCCTATAGGACAGAGTAGAACTGCTCCATAGAATTTCCAAGGAGCACCTGGTGGATTCAAACTGCTGATCTTTTAGTTAGCAGCTATAGCTCTTAACCACTATGAGACCATTTCAGGTTCAATAACTGCATAAAACACTATTATTCTCTTCTGTCTGAAATGTTTATGAGTAAAATTAAAGTGTGTCTCATTAATTTATTAAAAAGTGATGTGAATAAACAATTAGAAGAAAGGAGAGTTAAACCAGACCAAACTAGTTGCTCTTGAGTCAATTCCGACTATTGGTGACCCCATGTATGACAGAGTAGAACTGTGCTCTACAGAGTTTTCAAAGGCTGATTATTTGGAAGTAGATTGCCAAGGCTTTCTTCTGAGTTGCCTTTGGGTATTCTCAACCCTCCAACCAAAATGAGCATGTTAACTGGTGCACCACCCAGGGAGGAGAAGAGAGCACTGGCAGTTAATTCTTTTTTAAGCATCTTGATGAGATTAAACTCTTTCTATGATATTCCCTCCTATCTTGTCCTCTAATTTGCTATTCTTTGATCTCTGTCACTTTATTATCTGTTAAAACCCAATCCAATATGTTTATTTTGATTTAAATGATTTAACACACAAACACATATGTATAGAAAGAATTCATACATACTAAGAAAAGAATTATATAGAAATTCAATTTAAATTAAATTTGAAACAGAAGGTCTCAAGGCAGACAGACTTGATATTGCAGGTTTACTCCAACACAAATTAAATATATGGCCTTGGAAACATTGTTCAACATCTCTAAACTTCTGTTATCTCATCTGTAAAACAGTAACTTTCAGAATACCTTTCTCCGATGGTTGTTTTGATGATTAAATGTGTTGATTCCAACAAAGGAAACCATAACAGTGTCTGGCACATAGTAAGCCCTCAATAAATTTTAACAATTTGTGATATTATTATCTTCATTCGGCAAACTTGGTGATTATCATGTATTATATTATCATATCTTACATTAAAATTTATATAAGATTTATCAACCGCATGTAATATTTCAGCACATATAAACAGGTCCTTTCCACGGTAATATCCTGATGTATGGTAGGACTAGAGGAGAACATTTCAGACATGGAAATTATAAGAAATCTGTCCTTTCCAGGTTGATTTGCACCAACCTAGTAGTCAGAATCGCTGCAACTGAAAGTGTCACGTCAAATTCAGGGTTATTTAGAAGAGATGAGTACGATAGGAATGGGGTTGTAGGGTTGTAGAAGAATCCTTGGGGGACTCAAAAATTGGCAATTGCCTTTGGATTTTCATTTGATGCAAGATGCCCTGACTATACTTGGTATATCTGCATGCCTGGCGCTTCCACTACCTGTTGCTGTCAAGTGAGTTCAGACCCATGGTGACTCCATGTGTTACACAGAGTAGAAGTACTCCATGGGATTTTCTTGGCTGTAATTTTTACAGAAACAGATTGTCAGGCCTTTCTTCCATGTCACCATTGGACGGGTTAAACTACCAACCTGTAGGTTAGTAGTCGAGGGTAAACCATTTGTGCTACGCAGGGACCTATGCTTTCATGAGTGTCTAGAAAATATACCCATGAATCACCGTTATGGACTCTCAAACGCCATGCTGACACCAAACCTCTGTAACTTCTGCTCCATCTTAATCTGCCCTAGCCAATTGTGGTAGTTCTTTCTTTCCCTTCCAAAAATTGTAAAGCTAAATTCAGAGTGGATGACCCTTTTTACACCAGTTTTGTTTATACTTCAAAGCAGTTCTCAAAGCAATCTTGCATTTTATTAACTAATTTTTACACAGAAATTACAGTGTTAATGATTCAAATCACAGCAACTTTTTTTCTTAATGATAATATTTTAATTATAATTATATTTCAAATATATAAAATGCTAGATTGAATCATGCAAGCACCCATGCACCCACTACCAGATTCAACAAATATTAAAATACATAAATACTCAATTCATTCAAAGAAATACAATAATACACAACTGAAGCTCTCTACACCCCATTACGGAAACACTGGTGGTGTAGTGGTTAAGTGCTGTGGCTGCTAACCAAAAAGTTGGCAGTTCGAATCTCACAAGCCGCTCCTAGGAAACTCAACGGGGCAGCTCTACTCTGTCCTATAGGGTCGCTATTAGTCAGAATTGACTCAATGGCAATGGGTTTGTTTTTTTTGCACACCATTACAACATTACACTCCTACCCTCTTTCCCCTCTTTTACATAGTTACACTTATTTCTACTTGCAATTGTGTGTATGCATGAATTTCACTTTTTTTTCCTATTACAAACGATACTCCAATGAATAACCAAGTACACATCTCATTGTGTACAGTGGCTAGAATTTCCATTGAGTGTATTCTTAGGAATGGTTTAGGTGAAATGTAGATATTCAAATCTTCAAATTACTGAGTACTGGACAAACTGCTTTCTACAGTTGTAATGTCTGGGTGGTAACATTTCCACTCCCACCTTCAACATAGATTGTGTTATGCATGACAATCTCGGAGTAGTTTCTCAGTAAATTCCAGTTAAACTCAAGCAGAAAAAATTGTGTGAAGAGAGAACAGGTAATATAATATGGTGGAGAGAATGAATGCAAGATTTTTAATGTCAAAATTATAAATTTAGATTTTCCTGCTAGGTGTCTGACATATGATATAAATTTTATGGGGAGATATTATTTTGTAAAGTGGTTGTAGAATGAAAATGAAAGAGATGAATACAACGTCTTATTAACAAATATATTGTTTCAAAAATCCAGAAAGGAAATTAAAATAACCTGGGCAAAAGTGAATCTTTGCAAATGGACACGTGTTGAATATAAAGGTATATGTAGACTTGGAGCTAATGACAATAGAAATAACTTTGATGTTGAGGATACCTAGCATTTATCAAGTATTTAGCCCATGTCTGTGCTGTTAGTTGATTTGATATGAAGTATTTTATTGCCTATTTTTTGTAAACATTTATTATTATCAGAATTTTTCAGTTAAAGAAATTGAGGCTCAGAAATGCAAGATACAAAGAAGAAGAAAGAAAGGAATAAAAAGTTTCTCTAGGACAGTGTCTAAGATAGATAAATGTTCGTGCTATTGACAGTGATGAAGATTTGAAGAAGAGGTTCAAGTTTGGATATATTGAATTTAGTTTCTGAGAAGCTCTGTCTCGGTGGTTATCAGAATATCTATTCAATGTCACATTGAATGAATTCCCTTAAAGGATTTAGACATGCCTATGCAATTTTGATCTTTCTTATTGGAGCAGAAGTACAATCATATTTACTCTAAGAAAGATTATCCTCAGTTCACGGTTTCTTATCAAAATACTAAGAACCATCTAACTAGAAAGCTGAGTGAGCAAAAAAAAATCAAGCAAGGGCACATGAATAAAAATCAAAGGAATATTTAATATTTAAATGTATAGAATTATTCACTCAAAAGGAAATAATATTTATTGCATTTCATATTCACTTATTTTTTGTAATTCTTATTTCCTATTTCAATTCGAAAAGCTGGCTTTAAAAAAGCAATTTTCACTATATACTATATCTACAGTTGATAACTTCTCTCTCCCCACTGTTTAAAGCCAAAATGTTATTTTCTAAGATCATTAATAATACGAAATATCCAATTGTATTGTTAAGGTCACTAAGCATGAAGAATTCAATAAAAACTGCAAACGAGATCAATATGCTAAAGCTCGTTGTCCTTTCTATATGTGTAAAATATGCATATTCTATATGTTCTATATATTCACCACCACATCTCAAAGGTTTACATATTAATTCAGTTATTTTTATGACTATTGATTCTTTACACAGAAACTGTCAACTAAATGACATTGCTGTTTGAAAAAAAGTGGAATATATATATATTTAGTTTTTGATTCATTTTTAATGAATAATTGCACAATTTCCAAAAATATCTGCATGTTCTAACCAGTCTTATACTTGACACATTTGCTAATTCTTATATGCCAGTTCTACTTTAGCTCTATCATTCAAATTAATGGTTTATCGCATTAGACAAAAAAATGTTGTTGTCAGGTGCTCTCTAAACCTGAAAAAAGTCAAACCCGTTGCCGTCGAGCCTATTCCAACTCATAATGACCATTTAGGCGCCCTCTACTCAGTTCCAACTCATAGTGACCTTATGTAGAACAGAACAAAACACTGCCCGGTCCTGCACTATCCTCACAATCGGTCCTATGTTTGAGCCCATTGTTGCAGTCACTGTGTCAATTCACCTCATCGAGGGTCTTCCTCTCTTTAACTGACCTTCTACTAAGCATGATGTCCTCCTCTAGGGACTAGTCCCTCCTGAAAACATGTCCAAAGAGCATGAGATGAAGTCTCGCCATCTTCACTTCTAAGGAGCATTCTGGCTGTCCTTCTTCACAGACAGACTTGTTCGTTCCTCTGGCAGTCCATGGTATAACCAATATTTTTCACCAACACCATCATTCAAAGGCATTGACTCTTCTTCTGTCTTCCTTATTCTTTGTTCAGCTTTCCAGTGCATATGAAGCAACTGAAAATATCGTTGTTTGGGTCAGATGTGCCTTAGTCCTGAAAGTGTCATCTTTGCTTTGCTTTTTAACACTTTAAAGGTTTTTTTTGTTTTTTTTTTTTTTTTTTGCAGAAGATTTACAGAATGCAATACATCATTAGATTTCTTGACTGCTGCTTCCGTGGACGTTGATTGTGGATACAAGTGAAATGAAATAATGAAATCCTTGATAACTTCAATATTTTCTCTGTTTATCATGAGATTGCTTATTGGTCCAAATATGAGGATTTTTGTGTCCTTTATGTTGAGGTGTAATCCATGCAGAAGGATTCAGAAGTGGATGTGGAAGCAGAGAATACCATACTGAAGGCTGTGGTCTTTGATCTTCATCAGTAAGAGCTCCTAGTCCTCTTCCCTTTTAGCAAGCAAGGTTGTGTCATCTGCATATCACAGATTGTTAGTGAGTCCTCCTCCAATCCTCATGCCACATTCTTCTTCACATAGTCCCAGCTTTTTGGATTATTTGCTCAGCATACATATTGAATGAGTTTGGTGAAAGGATACAACCCTGAGGCACAATTTTCCTGATTTTAAACCATGTGGTATCTCCTTATTCTGTTTGAAGGACTACCTCTTGGTTTATGTACAGGTTCCTCATGAGCACAATTAAGTGTTCTGGATGTCCCATGCTTTGCAATGTTATCCATAATTTGTTATGATCCACCTAGTTGAATGTTTTTACATAGACAATAAAACACATGTAAATGTCTTCCTGGTATTCCCTGCTTCCACATCCTCTTCTGAATCCGGCTTGCATATCTGGCAATTCTCTGTCAATGTACTGCTGCAAACATTTTTTAGTTACTTACAGAAAAATTATACTTGTATGTGATATTAACAATATTGTTTGATAATTTCTGCATTCTGTTTGATCACCTTTTTTTGAAACGGGCACAGACATGGATCTCTTCCCAGTGGTTAGTCAGGTAGCTGTCTTCCAAATTTCTTGGCATAGACCAGTGAATGCTTCCAGCCTTGCATTTGTTTGTTGAAATATCTCAATTGGTATTCTGTCAATTCCTGGAGCCTTGTTTTTCACTGACACCTTCAGTACAGCTTGATACTTATTCCTTCAATACCATATGCTCATGATCATATGCTACATCCTGAAATCAATGAACGTTGACCAATTCTTTTGGTACAGTGACTCTGTGTATTCCTTCCATCTTCTTTTGATGTTTCCTGTGTTGTTCCATATTTTGTCCATAGAATCCTTTAAAATTGCAACAGGATGCTTGATTATTATTCAGTTCTTTCAGCTTGAGAACTCTTCCCTTTTGGTATTCTGACTCCAAGTCTTTACACATTTCATTATAATACTTTGTCTTCCTGAGCTTTAAAATACTCTGTTCTGCTCCTTTACTTCATCACTTCTTTCGTTTTAGTCACTCTATGTTGAAGAGCAAGTTTCAGAGTCTCTTTTGACATCCATTTTGGTCTATTCTTTCTTTCCTGTCTTTTTAATGTCCTTTTACTTTCTTCATATATGATGTCCTTGATGTCATCCCACAACTTATCTGTCTTCAGTCACTTGTGTCCAGTGCATCATATCTATTCTTGAGATAGTCTCTAAATGCAAGTCGGATATACTCAAGGTTAGACTTTGGCTCTCGAGAACTTGTTTTAATTTTCTTCAGCTTCAACTTGAACTTGCATATGAGCAATTGATGGTCTGTTCCACAGTGGACCCTAACCTTATTCTGACTGATTTTATTGAACTTCTTCATAGTCTCTTTCCACATATCACAAATGTAGTCAGTTTGATTCCTGTGTATTCTATTTGGCAAGGTCCACGTGTATATTCGCTGTTTATTTGTACAAAAAAGCATTTGCAATGAGATGGTCCTTTGTCTTGCAAAATTCTATCATGTGATCTCTGGTATGGTTTCTATCATCAAGGCCATATTTTCTAACTACTGATCCTTCTTTGTTGGCAAATTTTGCATCACCAGTAATTATCAATACATCTTGATTGAATGTTTGATCAATTTCAGGCTGCAGAAGTTGGTAAAAATCTTCAATTTTGTCATCTTTGGCCTTATCGTGTTGCTATGTAAATTTGAATAATAGTCATATTAGTTGGTATTCTTTGTAGGCATATGGATATTATCCTATCACTGACAACATTGTATTTCAGTATAGATCTTGAAATGTTGTTTTTGATAATAAATGTGAAGCCTTTCCTCTTCAATTTTTCATTTCCGGTGTATTAGATCACATGATTGTCCAATTCAAAGGGGCCAATACGAGTCCATTTCAGCTAACTAATGCCTAGGATATCTTTCTTCAACATTTCATTTCATTTTTGACAACTTTGAATTTTCCTAGATTCATATTTTGTACCTTCCATGTTCTGATTATTAATAGATATTTGCCACTGTTTCTTCTCATTTTGAGTCATGCCACATCAGCAGATGTAGGTCCCAAAAGTTTTACTTCATCTACATCATTAAGGTTGACTCTACTTTGAGGAGGCAGCTCTTCCCCATACGTATTTTGAGTGCCTTCCAACCTTAGGGGCTTATCTTCTAGCACTATATCAGATAAAGTTCTACCGCTATTCTTAAGGTTTCCACTGGCCTTTTTTTTTTTTTTAAGAAGACTGCCCCATCCTTCTTACTAACCTGTCCTAGTGTGATGCAATTTCATTGTTTTTTTTTCATTCTTTCATTCAGCATTTTCATTGGGCCTATGCTCTATTCTAAGCATCTCCTTAGGTATTGAATGAATAAATTCCTTCATTTTTTTGTGTTAAATGTCTAACAGACTAGATACACAAACCATCAGGGGCAAATTATCCAATAGCTAAGGTAAGCACAGTGTTTACCTTGCTTACTAGATCATCTGTAGTGAACAATTTCACATTTTTTCACCACTTCAAATATTCTGCTTCTAGGTATGGCTGGCATCTCTCTCTTTCCCAATCCCAAGTCACCTTCCTACAGAATCAAAGCCTCTTCAAATTTATAATCCCTGATAGAGATGGATTACCCAGTAAATAATTTTACATTACATATCTTTTAAAATCTAAAATAGCACAGCTATGTGTTATGTAATTTAAATAAACTTACTAAAAGACTACGTTTCAGAGAAAAAAAGGGTTTTCGTGGAAACCCCGTCAGTGTTTATTAGCCCTTAGAAAGTTTATTTAAAGAAGAAATAACAAGAGGTCATGAAAAGACAAGAAAAATTATGTATTTAAGTCATACATTAATATTCAAGAAGTTATTTTTCACATCTTCTTCTCTTTCTTTTCAATGCCTGTCTTTCTTAAAACTTTTCTTAGATTATCCTTTTACTTTGACCTTATTCTCAGTAGATCCCTTCTATAAGGCAAACGTCATGGTTTCAGAGTTCACAATCTGAGGGCTATTTGCATTTTAATAGTGTTTCAGAAGACTGAAAAGGATTTGAGAAAGAAAGGGATAAATCTCTAATAATTGAGTTCAGAGACCATAACAGATTCCAGGGTATAAATTTTGGGTAGATGGCCTTCCTAGTGTCCATAAAATAGAACCAAATAGATGGTTTCTTGGTTCTGCCTACTTATTAAGGTCATTCCTAATAATATGATGAAGTATGGATCATAAGTTAACAAAAGCAGTTTCTGGCAGTTAGAAACCATTTCCAGGGATGTATTTCATACAAATCACTCTACAGTTCAATACAGTAATGATGTTATTATTGTCTAAACCTCCTCAGTAGTAAACAGTGAAGTAATTTTCCGATTTTAACCCTGAGGAAGAAAATGAATACTAACCATTTATTACAATGTCTTTTATGTTGAAAAAATGACAGTGAAACATCTTAAAGAATAATATGTCAAACAACTGTGAAAGCACCATTCATAATATTTCCATATTTTTCTTCAAATATTAACAAAATACTCTTTACAGATAAAATTTACACCGATTTTACTTGAATCTTTCAAGCTATTAATCCTTTCCTTAACAAAGATAATTTCTATCTACAGTTTTGAGTAAAAGGTCCCTGGATGGCACAAATGG
This sequence comes from Trichechus manatus latirostris, assembly GCF_000243295.1. Classification (NCBI taxonomy): domain Eukaryota; kingdom Metazoa; phylum Chordata; class Mammalia; order Sirenia; family Trichechidae; genus Trichechus; species Trichechus manatus. The sequence goes on along the minus strand of NW_004443948.1, from coordinate 21,805,660 downwards.
TTTATGCTCCTTTTAGTCATTCGAACTCATCCAGTAATGCCTCAGAAGAAAGGTCTGGCAATCTGCCTTCATAAAGATTACAGTCAAGAAAACTTTGTGAAGCAGTTCTACTTCTTAACACATGGGGTTATCATGAATCGGAATCGATTTTACTGCAATGGTTTGGGTTAAATTTGCATATAACTATTCAATCCCAGCTTTAGTATTTAAATATATAAAATGTCTATAAATATACCCAAACACAAATAGGAATTTGCTATATGATATATTAATTATTACAAATTAGAGACAGAACAATGGATTCTACATTAAATATTGTTAAGGTAATGATCCTACTGCTGGGTCAGTAAGTTACTACTGTATACCATTCATTAATTTGAACTGCATTATAATCATGCTTTTGAAAAACAGTGCCTTTAAACTTATAGCAAAAGTAATATAATTTATCTCTGCATTTATAGTTGGAAAGGATTTTGTAGACAATTCACTAAAAGCAAAATTCATCACGGAAAAGATTGAGGTTTGGTCACATCAAAATTTATAACTCAATGTAGTTATACATCTGTTTTATAAAAAAAATTATAAAGAAATTATTTCACATATATTCATCAGTAATGATGGGAGAAGGAAGTCAGCTACCACACTGTATGTTTTGAATTTAATAGCCCCTTTACATAGAATAAAGTTTCTTCTTTTTTCATTTTGTAGTAGAAAGCATTGTGGAATTGGTGAAATGTCCTAATCGCTCAGATCTCTCGTTTCCTTATTAATAAAGTGAGTCTAATAATATCAATCTCACTGACTATTGTGAGGTTTAAATAAGACAGTAAGTGTAATATGCTTGCTATATTTTACTCCTCTCTCAACTAAACGTGTGCAAAGTACTATCAAGAGATGTTGTAACTCGCACAGCTAAAAGTCTCCACAACTGTGAGCGTATAATCTCTGCTTCTTTACGCTATGCCTACTCTCTCAGTAAAAGTCACCAGATTGTTTTGCTATCACACAACACATTTAACCTTCTTTTGCCAATAACTCTGTTCCTCATACCACATCAATTTCTTCTTTCTGATGCTTCAGATAAAGGAGATATGTTGAAGTCTTAAACTCTGTACTTTGGACTGTGACGTTTGGAAATAGGGATTGTCTTTGAAGTTAAACAAGGTCTCATTGGAGTAGGATTGGCCCTTATCCTAATCCCTTCTGAGTGATTTTATAAAAAGAGAGAGCATTCAGAGAGATAGACACACAGAATAGTTGCCATGTGAAGTTACACCTACAAGCTTTAAAGGAACGTTAGGTTGACAATAGAAAACAGAAACTAGTAGAGAGTCATGGTACAGGTCCTCTCTCAAAGTGCGCAGAAGGAACTGATCTGGCTGATACTCTGATGTAGACTTCTAGCCGCCAGAATGTGAGAAAATCAATCTCTTGATGAAAGTGACCTGCATTGTGGTACTTTGTTATGGCAGACCTAGGAAGCTAAGACAATTCCCTTTCTAAATGCCAACTCCTATCCATACTTCCCTTTCAAAATAGTCCCCATTTTAACACATATTTTTCTAAAGAGTTTATCTTAATATAAAACAATCACTTTTTAAAATTTCCATCTATCCTTCTTATTGCATTTATTCCCCCAATATATTATTTTACTAATGCATTTCAACACTAAAGAAAAATAATTATACCTCTTACAATGTTTCTTTACAAGAAATTGCCAAAATATCAAATATCTCAATATCTTCTCTGTCATATTTTTAACCAAACTCCATTGCTGCATCCAAAAGCAATCTCTCATAAATGCTCTATATTTTATTTGTTCCATTTTTATTTCATTATAACATATTCTCTAGTCATTTTCCTACATTGTAATTTGTTTTCTCTTAGAATAATCTATGTAATTTTCTATGTGTCACACCCAATTGTTTATTCCAAGAGACCTCTGTTTACTTGAATAGGTGATCAGACGAAACATTCAGTCATTCAACTGGATTTTGTTTTATATTGTTTTCTAAACTAAGAGGGGTCTACCTTGTCTTTTAAAGATTTCAGTGTTACCCTCCTTGAGTGATCCAAAATGTGTTGTTTATTCTTGCTCCTCTAACTTCAAGAGCAAAAGTAACAGGTGCTCTTTTATCATCAAAGCAATCAAATCGCAGTCACACATCCCTTGTCATCGAGCTTACATATGGTCATCATCTCAATCCATGAGCAGCTTGCTCTCAGGTCTCTATTCAGCAGGGTTTAGTCCCACCAGCCTGGTATTAAACCTGTATGTTCATAAGAATTTTCCTGTGTGCATGATAAAAATGCATCATCAGGAATTCTTAGTCATAAAGTGCAGCGTGGGAACCAGGAATCTGGAACTTTAGAAAGTCCTTACTGAGGCATCACATGGACACACTTTGAAAAGCACTGAAATAACAACATCAAGCTCTGCCGCTAGCGAGGTTCCCAGGGTTTTTTATGCTGAGTAGACAAAATCCAAATTATTGTAGCAGTTTACCAAGAAAGTGCAACACATCACAGCCTGGGTAGAGAAAACACAGGGAGTGACAAACAATGTGACCATTTTCACCAATGTGGTAAAGGTGAGAGGGAATCAGTCTCCTGACTCTGATTCTGTTTTCCTGTGTGCACTGACTTCAATTTCTGGTTAGCATTTTCAAGGCGGTATCAAGACAACGTTAATCCAATTACAGATAAATCTAGCACTGTTCACTTTCATAATATAATTCTCAGTCAACTGAATTTTCTGTCCAAAATGCATTAAATAAAATCCTGAATGTAGTAGGATTTAGTCAAGCTGTAATGTACTAAAAAAAATATGATATTATTATAATTACTATTATTATTTTGTCATCTATATCATTTATTGGTACTCTGCGTCAGGGACGCCTCATGAAAAGGACTTGAATTGTGTTTTATTTTTTGTATTATTTAACTAAGGTATTAAATATATTGCAGAATAGCAACCAATTTACACTATACAATACTTGATTGGAAACCCGATGGTGTTGTGGTTAAGAGCTATGGCTACTAACCAAAAGGTCTGCAGTATGAATCCACCGGATGCTCCTTGGAAACCCTATAGGGCAGTTCTCCTCGTCCTATAGGGTCGTTATGAGTCAGAATTGACTTGAAGGCAATGGGTTTGGTCTGGTTTTGATATACTTTATTGCCTATAAAAAAACAGTTGTTCTCAAGTCAATTCTGATTCTCAGTGACTCCATGTATGTCGAGTAGGACTGTGTTTCATAGAGTTTTCAATGGCTGATTTTTCAGAAATTGATTACCAGGACTTTTTTTCGAGGTACCTCTAGGTGGACTCAAACTTCCAACCTTTCTGTTAGCAGCCGAACGTATTAACCTTTCGCACCATCCAGGCACTCCTAACTCCCTATACACAAGCACAACTCTGGAGAAAATGGGATCCCACTTTAGTCTCTACAAGTTGATATTAAAGTTACAATTTAAGAAAATAATACAGGAATATAAACATGACCAGTATCAAGTATCAATAATGGCATTTAATACTCATGGTTAATCACCAATATTCCACCGAATGCTGAAGGTGAAAGAGAGGCATATTAGCATATCAGGGGACAAGACAGAGTTTCAAAGTTCCTACCAATCTGATAGAAATCCACCAATACATGATATTTGGACTACATATTTTTCTATACATCCCAAAATCTATTGACAATATTTTCAGTGGAACATATTCATAATTTAAAAATACTTCAGTGAAAATCCCTATTCTGAGAAATTTTCTGCATTGAATAAAAATTGATAACTAGGGTGACTGCGTTATACAATGGTTTTGTAATACATCTCTCACCTGTTTACACAAGGAAATGAAGAGAAAAGAGCAACTCTAATAATATCTTTCTAAATATTGACAAAATATACTAAATTATTTTTCCATGAGATAAAACTTATAAAGTTTACTTAAGAGAACAGAATCGACTGACAGTAATTTGAGAAGTAATACATAAAACAAACAAGCCTTCTGGTGTCTGCTAAACCCCTAAGTGGTATTTGATTTCTTAGAGCCTGATTAATTTTAGAGTCATACATTGCCTTAGACAATTTGACCAAATATATTCTCAAAGAGAAAGTAACAAGCTTTGCACCACAGATATAAAAAAGACATATAAAACAGCTTCCTAATTAAGCCAAATCACATGTTGATTCTGTTTTATGCATGTAGAATCAATATATCCTTTTTTCTTAAATTATAAAGTTTCTGTGTATTTCCTTTAATGCATATGTGCTCAAAACACTTATATTTTATATCTCAAAATCATTTTTCTCAAACTTTTATGTTCTTAAGAATTTTAGAGGGTGCAAAATGCAACACAACCAATTGTTATTGGAGAGATGTTGTGTGTGGGCTGGAGAATCTGAAACCTGACATGATTCTGACTGTAGTATTTCATGTACACACTAAAGTATAGTCAACTGAGTTAAAACGGTTATGCTAAGGAGTACTGGTGAATGGTAATGATTAGCGAGGCAATGAATGAATAAAAGTCAAAAGAGCTTCAACAAAATTTAAGGAAAATATAAGTACATATCCAGAATGTTTGCTAGTGTTTAAGAGATGGTGCAATAATAGAAGATTTATATAAAACAAGGAGCTCCGAGCATTTCAGTTTAAAACGTGATTGCTGTGAAGGTTGGACAGTTAGTAAATATACTGAAGATTCTAAATTGGTCACATGAAAGGAGTGAATTATATGCTATGCACATATACGTCAACGAGGTTGTTAAAAGTAAATAAAAGTCATCATGAACAGAAGAAAGTTGAATAAGGAATAATCTGGATCAGTGTTTCTCAACCTTGGCACTATTGACATTTTGGAACTGATATTTCTTGATTGTGGGTGGTTAAACCCTAAACGTTTTAGGATGTTTAGCAGCATCCTTGTCTCAGAAGAATACCCACACACACACACATTATTTGTGACAAACAAAAATGTCTTTAGAAATTTCTAAGTCTTTCAGAGCAGGGATCTCCCTTAGCTGAGAACCAATGATCTGGGGTAATATTTCCGGTCAGAAGTGAATACAGGCTCTCGTAGTAAGAAATAACCTAAATTTCTCTCTAAGTCTCTTTGTTTACTTTTAAATATCTACTTTTATAGATTTTGAACCTGCATACATCTTCACATATTCAACACAATAATTTATTTTCACTCAGGATCAGACTAATGTGGCAATTCAAAATTTTCTCTAAAGGTCGTCTATCAGGAAATAGATAAGAGAAAACAAAAACAAAAACTGAGGCCCAATATCTAAATATCAGATAATAAAAATACTTATGAAAATTAATTTTCATTTCGGTACTATCACTTCAATTGAGTGCTATTAACCTGGCCTACACACACAATCATGGGATTTGTAAATAATAACAAATTTACTTCCTTTTCTAACTTTATGTCTTTTATTGTCTTTTCTTGTCTGATTTCTAGCATCTTATTAGAGTGTTTAATAGAAGTGGGGTGTCTTAGTCATCTAACACTGCTGTAATAGAAATACCACAAGTGGATGGTTTTAACAAAGAAAAGTTCATTCTCTCACAGTCCAGTGGGCTACAAGTCCAAATTCAGGGAGTCAGCTCCAGGGGAACCCTTTCTCTCTCTGTCGGCTCTGGAGGAAGGTCCTTGTGATACATCAGTCTTCCCTTGGTCTGGGAGCATCTCAGAGCAGGAACCTCAGGTCCAAAGGACAC
>NW_004443948.1:21796944-21799823 GCF_000243295.1 Trichechus manatus latirostris | reverse complement strand
AACACACAAGGAGATCACATATAATCTCATCATAGTGATAGAGTTTACAACACATAAGGAAATCACATCAGATTACACAATCATACAACACTGGGAACAGTGACCCAGCCAAGCTTACAGATATTTTTGGGGGACACAACTCAAGCCATGACATGGGGAGAGTAGTTCTTCGTGTTGTTCCACATTTTATGAGTAAATATCTAACCATAAAGTGTAAACTAAAACCAAACCTGTTACTGTCAAGTTGATTCTGACTCATAGTGACCCTATAGGACAGAGTAGCACTGCCCCATAGGATTTTCAAGGAGCTGCTAGTGGATTCAAATTGCCAGCCTTCTGGCTAGCAGCCGTAGCTCTTAACCACTGCACCACTATTTTTCCTATGTTCTTTTTTAGATTGAGAAGTTCCTTTTGATTTCTATTGTTTGTAATAAAAACTTGTTGAATGTTATCAAATGGTTTCATTGCCACAATTGAGGTGATAATATTTTTCTTTGTTCTGTTAATTTGGGTAATAATGTTGATTGGCTTTCAAATTTACACTCTGGTAGAAATTCCACTCAATTAGGGTATATTTAAAATTTCAATATAGAGCTGAACTATAATTGGTATTACTTAGTTTAAAAAATTGTTTACGTTTAGTAGGGATTTGTGGTTGTAATTTTATTTTCTTGTAATAATCTTCTCAGGTTTTGGAATCTAGGTTATGCAGATTTAAAAAAAAATTGAGAATTTTTCTTCTATTTTCAGATAGAACTGTGTACAATTTTTAATATGTATACTTAAATAATTGATAGAATTTTACCTGTGTGTCTGAGGTTCTCAGAATATGCTTGGCTGCTAACCAAAATGTTGGAGGCCTGGGTCCACTCAGTGATGCTGTGGAAGGAAGGCCTGGTCATCGAGTTCCAAAAAATCAGCCATTGAAAAGCCAATAGAACACAGTTCTACTCTCACATACATAGGATCACCAGAAGCCAGAGCCAATGTCATGGCAACTGATTAACTGGTGTAATTTTTTTTATTCACCGTATGTCTATTCAGATTTTCTGCTTCTTTTTATGTCATATTTGATAAGTTGTATTTTTCGAAAAATTTCCCATTTCATACAAATTTCCTATTTTCAATAACAATATTTTTCATAAATTGTCCAGGAAATAATATTGCTTATTTCTTAAAATCTTTGTAATGTCTGTAAAGTCCTTGTGATTGCATATCTTTCCTTGCAGATATACGTGATCTTACTCTTTTTCTAGCTCTTTGCACCTTGTTCTGTCTCTTTCTTTTCTTTGAACGGTCTTGCCATTTTATCAATTTCATTAATCTTTTCACATGACCAAATATTAAATTTTAATAAATATCATTGTTTATCTATTTCATCGATTATAGTTATTATCTTTATTAATTACTTCGTTAGACTTTGGGTTTTAGTTCCTTTTGCTGTCATAGCTTCTTTAGGTGAAATTTTTGATCATTGCATGTAATCTTTTTTTTTTTTGGCTAATATATATGTTTAAGGCTGTACAATTCCCTGTAAATACTGCTTTCGTTGCATCCTACATGTGTTTTCTATTTTCATTACCATTTCATTAAAATATACTTCTATTCTCTTTGACTCATGTGATATTTAGAATTTATTTTTAATTTCCATGTATTTGAAGTTTCTAAACATCTTATTTCCTTTGATTTCTATTTGAGTTCTAATATGGTGAGAAAGCATATTCTGCAAAATTCTAGTATTTTGAAATATATGAGACATTTTATGGCAAAATATTTGACATACCTAGTGAATGATCTATGTGAAATGAAATATACTATATATGTCACAGTTGTGTTAATGTTTAACAATTTTAAATCCGTTTAATTGATAGGGAATGCTCTTTAAACCTTCTATTCCATCACAAAATTCTTTGTCTAGTTGTTCTGGATATTACTAAGGGAGAGATGTTAAAATTTCTATCCATTCTGGATTATTGTTGATTTTTAGTTTGCTCTGCTTTTTGCTTCATATAAAGTCAATATGTTTATTCACATTTTGGAATATTATGTTTCCCAGATGAAGTTGTTATTTCATGACTATAAAATGATCAGCTTTATTTCTGCTAATAATCTTTTTTATTGAAATCTACTATGTGTGATGTTAAAATTGTCACACCTTCTTTGTTATGTCAACTCTCCCCATGTTATATATTTTTTTATCCTTCACTTACCAAAAACTACTTAGGGTCAATATTGCAACATTTTATTTTGGAATATAAGAACCATACCATACAATCCTATTATTTTGCTTAGCTATGTATATCATATATATATATATTTTAAACCACATGATATAAGATTTTTTTTTCTATTATAAAACAGTATTTTTTGTTTGAAGAAAAAAATTGATTCTTTTTGTCTTTTTATTGTATCATTGATACCAAACCAAACTAATTGCCATTGAGCTGATTCCTACTCATGGTGATCCCACGTGTTGCAGAGCAGAACTACGCTTTATAGGGTTTTCATGGCTGTGAACTTTTGGAAGCAGATCACCAAGACTTTCATCTGAGGTACTTCTGGGTCAGTTTGAAATATAACATTTTAGTTAGCAGTCCAGCATGTAACTGTTTGCACTACCCAGTGACTACTACTATCATTGGTACCATCTATGTCTTGTTTTGAAAATTGTCTTGTTTTCTAACTACTTTTATTCTTTTTATCTTTGATTTTCAATATTTTCACTTTTACTTTCTAAGTTGGAGTTTTTCTTTTGAAAATAGGCTGATATTTTCCCCCAAATTTGGAAATTTTTCAGCACTCCTTTTTTCAAACACATTTCTGTACCATTGTCTTTCTACTCTCCTTATGGAACTGTAATTGATACTGGTCCTAAATGT
>NW_004443948.1:21776798-21796844 GCF_000243295.1 Trichechus manatus latirostris | reverse complement strand
TAATGTATATACAATAATTTTTTAGTTAAAAAATTCCCATTTGGCTCTTCTAAGCTGACATTTTAATGAATTCTATTAGGCCCAATGTGGGCCAATAAAAAAATTTCAAATCTCCAAGAGTCTGAAAACAAAGGGGTATGTATCTGCATCCACTTGCTAACTCTTTCCTATGGCCACCACCAATTGTTCAGAAGAGTGATTATGAACAGGGGAGGAGTTCTGAGGGACACCTTTTGTTGGGTGGCAGAGGTATGCAGTGGAAGCCTAAGTCTGAGGTAAGAGTATAAGAGTCTAAAGAAAACTGTCAGCATTCTGGACCCTGCATAAATACAAGACTTAGAACTTCAGTAAGCATTTTCCTGAAATAGCAATGAAGTATTCCTTATCTAATATGATAAAAAGAGCTTGACTTTTCTAATGAGAAAGAAAGAAATTTCCCACCTTTGGAGAGACATCTATTTATTTCTTCCTAGAATGTGTCTAAGAAAATGACTTGGAAAACTGTACAGTTCTCTGAATTCTATTGATTATCCTAGGAAGAAATTTAAGGAAGAGAATGGTACGGGGAAAACAAAGAAAATTCACGTTCAGCCTGCAGTTTATCTTTTAATAGTAGCAAACCTTACATCAATGAGGAAGAAAATTAATATTCTCTTATCTTTTCAGATTTGCACTCTACATATTCTCTTTGACTCTCTCATCTATAAATGGAGTATAAGATACATTGTATTAAATTTCTGATGTCACTAGGCTACCAGACTTTGGAAAAATGTTTTATTTCTATAAGAATAAGTGTCTCAGAAGCTGTCTTCGTCATCTAGTGCTGCTATAACAGAAACTCTACAAATGGATAGTTTTAGCAGAAAGAAATTTATACTCTCACAGTCTAGGAAGCTAGAAATCCAAGTTCAGAGCACCAGCTCTAAGGGAAGCCTTTCTCTGTCTGTCAGCTCCAGAGGAAGATCCTTGTCATCAGTCCTGCCTTGTCGAGGAGCTTCTCAGCACAGAGATCCTGGGTCCAAAGGACGAGCTATTCTCCTGGCTCTTGTTTCTTAGTGGTGTGAGGTCCCCATGCCTCTCTGCTCACTTCTCTCTTTTATATCTCAAAAGAGATTGGCTCAAGACACTATCCAATCTTGTAGATTGAGTCCTGCCTATAAACATGACTACCACTAATCCCATCTCATCAATGTCATAGAGACAGGATTTAAAACATAGGAAAATCCTACCAGATGACAAAATGGTGGACAATCACCCAATACTGGGAATCATGAACTAGCCAAGTTGACAGATATTTTTGGGGGACGCAATTCAATCCATGACAGAAACACAATGTAGATACTAATAGTTTCTTCACAGCATATTAGGGATAAATGTGTAAATATATGTATTTTTCTTGGAATAAATTATGAATACATAGCTGTTACATTTAGTTATGACTAGTAGGACTTAGCAAGTCCCACTGGGAAATAATTTTCCTAGTCCCAGAGATGCTGATTCACCGTTCTTTGTAGTTTCAATAAAATTCACCAGATGATTGGAATGCCTGGTATAGATGCAACATACCAAACCGTTTGTAAAAGAAATTTTAATATAAGTAATGAGACGTACATAAAATTTTAGACCATGAAGCAGTAATTTCTAATACTTTTTGTGACACATTTTAATGTATCTGATGAAACTAGAGATTTCTTGTAAAAATATGCGTTAATATATTTATGGATTTTTTTTTTCTTGAAATTCTTGTGGTTCTCTGACACTTCCGAAGCCTATCTGCCAACAATAACAACAATAATAACACATAACTTTCCCACAAAGTGGAGTAGACATATATTCTCATATTTATTAAAGGTACTAACTTTCCCACAAAGTGGAGTAGACATATATTCTCATATTTATTAAAGGTACTATTATTAAAATGGAAACCAGTATTAGTTTTTTTAAGATTCTTTAATTGGTCAGTTAATCACATGCTGTGCTCATTTTAGAAAGAATTTTGAAGAAAAGTATCATTCTAGCCTTTTATATAACTAATTCGACTTCTCTACATCGTAAGAGTACACAATGGTTCTACTGTTACAGTAAGTGAATTATACTCTGGGAAAAAGCAAACAAGCAAAGGAAAATCCCCAAAGCTTATAGTAACTTGATTCGATACAATTTAATAAGGAAGTATACACATTTAAAATCGAAGTAGTCAATTTTCCTTCATAGTATTCTTTTAACTTCACTTAAACAAGGTTTTATTCATTAGAATAACCTAATTCTACTACTTGTGATAACTTTTGCTTTTTCATAATCTCAATGTACATTCTTGCTGCTATTGTTTTCTTAATAGGGAAAATAAAAATGCATATAAAAAGGGAAATGGGGTTTGACTCCACATTATAGAATTATTAAGAAGAGTACATGTCCATGGGAAACCTGCGAACATATTCTAAAGTGACCTTGCAACAAAGAAAAACATTATTTGAAGTAGGAGGTCTTATTTAAAACAAAGTGATGCAATTGTTAAGAGTCGATGAGTTCCATTTCCTAAGTTCAAATCTGTGCTCTCCTGTCTTGAGTATTTGAGAATCTTCTCTGTCTCAGTTTCCCAATGGGGAAAAATGGGAATAATGATGTTATTAAACTCATAGAATTGTTGTAAAGTGTAAATTAAAAAGAAAAAAGTGTATGTGTGTTTATCAATAATTATTAGCTGATTACTGCCTACAGAGATATTAGAAAAGGATAAATATTCTTATTTGGTTCAGAATAGGCAAGGACACTGTGATTACGAGCAGTGGTTCCCAAACCACAACTCAAGGAACACCAAGGGAGACTGTTATGGATTGAATTGTGTCCACCAAATATGTGTGACAACTTGGCTAGGCCATGATTCCGAGTGTTGTGTGGTTTTCCTCCATTTTGTGATCTGATGTGTTTATCCTATGTGTTGTAAATCCTAACTTCTATGATGTTAATGGAGCCCTGGCGGCACAGTGGTTAAGAGCTTGGTTGCTAACCAAAAGGTTGGCGGTTTGAATCCACCAGCAGCTCCTTGGAAACCCTATGGGGCAGGTCTACTCTGTCGTTTAGGGTTGCCATGATTTTAGGGTCGCCATGAGTCGGAATCAACTCCACGGCAACGGGTTGTTTGATTTATTATAAACACGATTATTTCATTATTAAATACATTAAGGTAATCAGCAATTAACTTACCTAAATGTTCCCCCTAAACTTAGAGAAAAATTTATGCTTCATCTTTCCTTTAACACACAACCACATCCTCACAAAACTTTAAGAAGCATGCAATGATATGATTAAAACAATCCAAGCATATTATCAGAACATCTCTGGTGTAATATAAGATATAAAAAATATAATGAGCAAAACTTAAAGTATGATGTATACTTAATAATATGATGATTTCTTCCAACATTATTTTTCATTCCAGAAATATTTGAAAGCCTACTATATGCCAGGCACTTTTCTACGCACAGGAATTACAGCAATGAACAAAATAATGCGCTATCTTCATGATCTTACCTCTACAGAGGGAATATGTTTTGTGTGATAAATGCTATAAAGAAAAATAAATGAAGGGAGTGACAAGTTATATAGTTTTCAGGGAAAAAAAAACAAACAAAAAACTATTGCTGTAAGGCAAAATTTGAGCAGATCCTAGAAGAAATCGGAGAAGGAATATCTTGGAAGAGTGTTGTTGGCAGCAGAACCAGAACTCATAAGTCGTGGGGCAATGTGTGTTTGAGAAACACTAAGGAGCTTGTGTGTCTAATGAGGGATGATCAAGGGAGTTTAATACATAGAAAGGAGCCTGGTGGCGCAGTCGGTAAGAGCTCAGCTTCTAAACAAAAGGTCGGCAGTTCGAATCCACCAGCTGCTCCTTGGAAACCCTACGGGGCAGTTCTACTCTGTCATGTAGGGTTGCTATGAGTTGGAATCTACTCGACGGCAATGGTTTTGGTTTTTGGTTTGTATGGCTTCAACTGCCAAAATTGAAACTATATTCTTTTCCTGTATTTTATCCTTTGTTGGAGGTCAACCAAGGGATAAAATATGGAAAAATATATATATGGTTGTTCCTGTGTGCTGTCGAGTCAATTCTGACTCATAGTAACCCTACAGGACAGAGTAGAACTGCCCCCTAGGGTTTTCGAGGTTGTAGTTTTTACAGAAGGAGCCCTGGAGACACAGTGATTAAGCGCTCAGATGCTAACAGAAAGGTCAATGGTTCTAAAACACCAGCTGGGGAGAAAGATGTCGCAGTCAGCTTCCGTAAAGATTTATAGCCTTGGAAACCCTAGGGGGCAGTTCTACTCTGTCCTGCAGGGTCACTATAAGTTGGAATGGACTGTGGTGTAACAGGTTTTATATATATATACACACACACAAAAGAGTCCCTAGGTGGCCCAAATGGTTAAATACTAGACTACTAACTGAAAAGGTTGTACCTTGAGAGGTGCTTTCAAAAAAAGATTTGAGGATCTGCTCCCAAAAGGTCACAATCTTGAAAACCCTGCAGAGCACTTCTACTCTGCACACGAGGTTGCCGTGAGTAGGAATTGGCTCAAAGGCAACTGGTTTTATGCATACAAATATGTCTTATATTTATTAAACATTTATACATATATTATTTGAGAAAGTGTAGGGGTCCTGGTTATGCACTTGACAACCAGCTGAAAGGTTTCCCATTTGAACCCACCTTCTCTCCACAGGAGAAAAAACCTGGCAATCTGCTCCTGTAAAGATTACAGCCTAGGAAACTCTATGGGGCAGTTCTATTCTGTTGTACAGAGTTGCTATGAATTAGAATCAACTCGAAGGTACACAATGACAAGAAGCTCCAAAGTTATTGATCAGTTATATCGGATGCTTATACTGTATTTGATTTGACTACTCTTTTTATTATACAGAGTTTTTAATATAGACAGTTTTCAAAATCATATTACCAATAATTTTTTTTTTAAAAATCATGTTATACAATAAAAGCCCTCGAGGCTACTTCTCTAACACAAGCAAGTGATTGTACTGCTTTCAACTTTTGTTCTGTTTACCTTTAATGCTGTGGCACCACCCCGATGTTGATACATAAGAATTTGTAGAATGTTTTTAGTTTTCTGTGATCTTCATTCTACATCTAACCTTCCAAGAGAAACAATTTGTAGTGATTTCAAGCAGTTCACTCCCTACTCCCTTACTGCATACCCCATATCACCATAGAAGAAAGTACATTCGGTGAATACAAGGTTTTTTCTAGATATTCCTTGCTGTAAAATTGGACATGAAGATTTCTGTCAGGCAGGCCATCTCAGCATAGATCAGTTTGTTCTTTAACTCATCATTTTGATTTAAAACTGAAACAGTATGTATTTAGAAGGGTAAATGACCATTAAGAGCTAGACTTCTCTGTGAACTTACCTCCATCTTGCTACCCTGGTGAAAAAAGTTGACCCCAAGAAAGAAGTGGATTAGGAAGTAAAGGCAGAAATGATGTTTAGACATATGGTCAGAGAGAGGGTAATGTTTGGAACTCCATCCTGTCCCGAATGCATCCAAATGATCCTCATGTCCTCCAGAGGGGCATGGAAAACTGAAGCGCTATTGGATTTAAAGGACAATGCAACAGAGACCAGGGCTGTTCTGAGATACATAAAGAACCTTAAGAAAAATGGGAATTATGATCTTATACATGAATTAAAGTTTCAGTACTCCAGTGAAATGAGAGCTCGAAATAGTAATGAAATTTTAAAAAAAGGAAAGAAAGAAAATTATACTTTTATTACCTGAGCCTTTGGACTAAGGGAGTACCTTCTACATAAATAAATTAACCTCACTTATTTCTTCTAAGAGAACTCGATTTCTATTATGTTATTTGCATCAATTACTTATTTAAGTTGTGTAAACTTGAGTATTATACTATTTTTTGACTATAGCTCAACCCAGTCACAGAGGCATAGTTAACTGATTTTAACAAGCTTACAGATAATTACTAATAGCATCTTTGGAAGAAGCACTACAGTATAGAATACAGAAGACCCTCGAGTAAGTAGAAAAATAATGGGGAAAAAGATATTGGGACTCAGACCATGAATAAATATTCTTTTTCCTGTATTTAAGGACATTATTTTAAGGTTAAAAATTGTATTTTAAGTACCAGTAAGTGCAACGGCTTTTCTCTTTAATTTTTTTCTAGATTTGATCTTCAACATTAATAATGGAAATATCTTGTATGCTAATAGATAACATAACATTTTTTTTCAAGTTAAACTGCATCTAACAATTATTTTTGTTGTATCTGGAACCAGAGACTAAATTTTCCATAATAAAGTGTTTTATTTATAAATCCCAACAATAAAATGTTAATGTTAGTAATAATATCCTTTTAGATGCTTAACTAGTCAATTGTCAACATCACCTTAAACTGGAAATTTATTAAATGTGTCATCTTCTGTTTTGATTTACTACTAAGTCTAACATTCCAGAAAGACTAACTGTGAACATTATAAGCCATATAAAAGACTCACTTCCTTTGAGTATGTGTTCCTACCAAATACCTGGACTAGTATGCATCACCTGCTTGGGACTGACAAGCCAAAGTTATGTGAACACAAAGTCCGTGCTGCTTGCTCTGCCATGAGTAATAAAAGCTTCTTTATTAGAAATGACCAGTAGTGAACAAGGAATCTCATGTCTTCTCTCAGTATCCATAGATCTTTAGTAGGCTAACTTGTTAGCTGGCTCGTAGCATAAAATCTCTGGTGCTTCATAGTTCTTGACATCTGTATATATCAGCATTTCTTCTAATAACAATGCCCTGAATTTTCTCTGAGGAGTATTCTCCCCAACACTTTGTCTGCATCCTTCACGTAAAACAGTTCTACCCAACTACAGAAAAAAACATATGACTCAACCGTGGACAATTAGAGCATTGGATTTTATGTAACAGAGATTCAGATAACAACAGAATCATGACACAGTTTGAGCCACTGAGAGTGGAGTTTAAAACTTTTGCTCCAATACTTTTGCAAGAATGTAGTCTTTTTTTATTGGATCTTCATTAATAGTGGTTATTATATGACTTCTTATTTAATTTCCTGGGCATCAGTTTCTTTATAAAATGAGGAAAATATTAGTTTCTACTTCATAAAATTTTATAAGAATGGAATGAGTTAACTCTTCTAAAATCCTTGGAAGAATGCCTGGCACTTTATAGTCAAAGGTTAACAATTATAATTGTAATTGCATCTCTAAAAATGTAAGCCAAGAGTAATTGGCAGGCAACATGATACCACATGGATTTTGACAGTGAATCCAAAGTTGAGGTGAAAAAAGCTGAGAGTTGGAGAGAGATTTGTCCTGGGCCCTTATGGTAATCTCTGATTTTATTTTTCCTTTAAGTCCACTGGTTGTGATTGAGGTATACCAATAGATTCTATCTATCCTTTTCCAACTAGGAAGATAGCCCTGGTGATCTGATTCCTAAAGGACATAGCCTTGAAAACCCTATAGAGCATTTCTACTCTGCACACATGGGGTTGCTATGAATCAGAATTGACTGGACAATAATTAACAATAACAAGGACAACAACCTTTTTCCAAAGCACTTTAGGTTTAGGTCTTCTGTCTCTTGCAAAACACTAAGACTAAGACACAAATTGAAAGTAACCGTCTTTATAATTTAGAATGAGCTGAGTCAAGGTGGGGTGAATGGGAGCGACAACCATGTCCTGGACTGGAATGTTGGAAGTACAATAGTACAACAGATGAATAGCTGCTCTGTCATGTACCTTAGACATTGTATCATGTATCATTCTCTGCTGCTCAGCAAACAGCTCCAAAATATAAACAGATTGCAATAACACGTATTTCTTGCTCACCTCATGTATTGTTGCTCGCAGATGAGCTGGGACTCAGTTTACTTCAAGCTTTCTCAGATTGTCTATCCCAAGACTTATGTTGAAGAAGCTACTTCTGTAAGAAAATGCCCATCTCTGTAGAAAAGGGATAGAAGAAAAGACTAAATCATGCAATTCCACTTCAATCTTCTTCTCTGATGTGATATACAACACATGGATGGCCTATATCACAATGGTTTAAATCCCATTGGCTAAAGGATGTTTCAGACTAAGCTACCATCAATGGGGCAGGGAAATATAATCATTCACTAGAAGCACAGACAAGCCATGTGGCAAAAGTGGTATTGGTATGTGTAATCCCCTAGATAGGGACGGGTAGTGACTATTTGAACACAGTAATACCTGACATGTAAAGGTACTTGTTAGAAAAAAAAAAAAAAAAAAAAACAGGATTTGGGGGTATAATGCTTTATTCTTTAAGTTTCAATAACATTATGTAATAAAGATATCATGTCGGACTTAAACTGTCCCTTTTGAAAACAGATGGGTTTTCTGGGAAATTCCTTCCACCTATTGCCTGAAATTTGAAATGGAGGAGAGAATAATTTTCTAAACTAAGACTAGCTTGAAGTGTACTAGGAAAGTACAAAAGAAAGAAAGTAAAGAACAGGTGATATATTGGAATGTAGAAGAAACCCTACCTCTTTGTGTTTTCAGTTTTCTCTTTTAATGTACTTCTACTTTGAAAAGGGAATATTCTTTCTCTGCTTTAAGGAGGCAGCTATGAGTCAAAGGGTAGATTAAATTTGCTACCCCAGCCTCATTATGAATTGTCCAGAAGTAGAAACCACATTGAGATAAACCTATCAGGATAATTATCCTAATAGTTATTGATCACTTAATATTTGTTAGGCAGTGTACTGTCCTGAACACATTAAATATATTAAATAATTTATTCAGTATTGCATGCTCATGAAGCAGGCACTATTAATATTCTCCTTGTGTGCATATGGAAATTAGGTACAGCTTGTTTAAGTAACTTGCTCAAAGGTACACAGCTAGTAAATGGTGGATCTGGGATTCAAGCTTAGCAGGCTGGCTCCTGAATTTAAATTCTTAACCAGCAAAAATACTTCTGCCTTTTAGAATGAACACAGTACCAAAAACTAGTTACTACATTTCTGAAATCCTTGGACAGTTTCCAGATTCAAATACTGTACTATTAATGTAGTTAGCTGCTGTCTAGTTGGTCCAGACTAATGGTGACCTCAGGAGCAGCAGAATGAGATGCTGACTGGTCCTGAGCCATTTTCATGATTGGCTGTGGATCAGATCATTGTGATACATAGGGTTTTTGGAATTAGATCACCAGGTCTTTGTCATTAGTTTGTCTTAGTCTGGAAGCTCCACTGAAACCTGTTCATCATCATAGCAAGACATACACCTCCACTGACAGACAGGTGGTGACTGCTCATGAGGTGCATTGGCTGGAAATCAAAACCAGGCGACAATTCTACCACTGAACCACCATTGCTCCTTCATTATATTATTATTTTTCAATAAATTTGGGGGAAAAAACAAAACTGGGTAACTTTTCTCCCCAGTCCTTTCATCACAAGAGTTAAGAAGAAACACTTTTGTGACCGTCCACCCACTTCCAGCCCTCATACTACATTCATCAGGATTGAAGGGGATGCTTTAGGAGCTCCAGCAGCAATGACCACTCTCCAGTCTCCTCACGTTCATGCGCAGAAGTCAGGAGTGTGTCACAGAGCTATTTTGCTCCAAACAAATTTTTGCCTCCATTCTATGCTTGGTGGAAATGGAGAAGGCTCCAGAACTCAGCCTGCTCTGTCAAACCCCCTTCTCCCTACCTCTCATACTCAGAGATTCTTCCTACTGTTATCACCTTAGACCTTCAGGATTATTCACAATATTCTTTCTACTTCTGTTTCTTTTAGTCACTGTAAGAAGTCTAGTAATCTTACCAACTAACTCTTCATCCTCTAGAGTTAAATTGTCATATATGTTAACTGTATCCCTGGGTTGGGTCAACATCTTTCAAGCTTCTAGTGAGAGTTCTGGAGCTCATATTCAGACTAGAGTAAAATCTTCCTTCCCCTTTTCTCTCCAGTGTATTCCTCCATTTCTCTGCATCTTTATGAAATTAAACTTTTCAAATAATTTGTTGATTTTCATTGATTCCAATTTCTCTTCTATCATTTTCTCTTGAACTGACTTCATTCAGACCTCTTCCCTCACACCCCACACATACACTGTGGAAATTGCTATGGTCCATCTGCCTCCAGCCTATCACATCCACAATATTTACTTTTATGGTCAATTATTAATCTTCATATTACTTGACCTATCAATAGTTTTTGACACTGTTCATGTTCTTTGAAACTTTCCTCATTTGACTTATAGGACAACATACTTCCCTACTCTTCTTTTTATTTTGCTGTCTGTCTGTTCTGTGTCTCCTTTCACGTTCCTGTTTTCTTCATAAAATCTTAATATTGGAGTGATTCAAGGCTTAGTCTTTGAATCTTATGCAGTCAGGTGCTTTTAAATACCAACTTTATATGAATAACTCCCAAATTTTTTTCCAGAACAGACATCTCTGTTGAACTACAAACTTGTGTACTCAGCTACCTAGTTGACATCTTCATTTGGATATCCAATTGGTATACGATATCTGGTGTTATGGATTAAATTGCATCCCCAAAAGACATATGGTGAAGTCCTAACCCCGGTACCAGTGAAGATGACCTTGTCAGAGAAAATAAGGTTTTTCTTTGTAGATGTTATCAGTTAAGTTAAGGAAGTTATACTGGAAGTTATACTAAGATTAGAGTGGTCCCTAATCTTAGTCCCTTCTTAGGTGTGCTTTATATAAGAGAAGGGCAAATATGGAGACAGAGTCACACACGCAGGTGGAAGACAGCATGTTGACGATCCCTCTATAAACCGTGACACCTCAAGGAAGCCCGGGGCTGCTGAAGCCAAAAGGGACATAGAAGGATCTCCCCTACAGCAGAGAGAGCAGGAGAGAGATCACATCCATGTTGACTTGGACTTTTAGCCTCCAGAGCTGTCCTTTAAAGCCAGCTACCAGGAGATGTTTTGTCATGGCAGCCCTAGGAAACTGTTTGGTGTTCTCAAACAATCTTCGCCTAAAATCTGCTTCTGCACAGTTTTTCCTGTCTCAATTAGTGGTAATTCCAACTCATTCAAAATACCCTGGAATCATCCTTGAATTATTTATCTTGTTTTTCTCTCCTCGTCCCACATTTAATATGTCACCAAATCATATTAGCTCTAACTTTAAATAATAGCCAGAATTTCAGAACTCTCCAGTTAAAAGCATCATTATCTCCTGCCTAGAACAAAGCAAAAGCTTTCTGTCTAAACTCCCTGATCCCACCCTTCCCAATCGTCTTTACTTCTGAGACCAGCCAGAATAATACTTATAGAATATTGTAATCACATAACTTAAATTCACCCAGCAGCTTCACATTTCACTCTGGATAAAAGCCAGTGTCTTTTAAATGATTCTTAAAACCCAACATGGTCTAGTCTTCCATTACCTCGCTAGTCCTTCCCTCTAACTTTTACTATTTTCTCTGCTCCAACCACTTGGCATTCAAGGAATGCTTGTAGTTCAGGTCCTTAGCACTTTCTACTTCCACTGCCTGAAATATAATTTACTAACTCATCTGGCCATTTAAAAAAAAATCTACTTATTGGAAAAAGGAGCATGAGACAATCGGATAACCAAAGGAGTAGCTTGCAGTGGATAATATATACATTTTTAATTGGACTTAAAAGTTGGAAAACAGGGCTGAGTCTTCTGGCAGCTGTTTGGCCACTAAATGGAGCCTGAGAATAAACTACCTTAGAGAAGAATATAACCAATGTTTAGAGAGAAACCAGATCCTAACAATATAACTCAAACTCCTGAATTTACTGTAACAAAGAATAGTGAATGTGGGTATAATTAATGTTTTTATATAAGTAGTTGGAGCTGGGTTTATATCACTACCATTAATAAAAAAAAATAAAGTTAACAAAACATTTATTCAGATGAACAAAATTTTCTCATAAGTAATTTTAGTTCTGTTATATTCTATGGTGACATTGAAACATAAAATAGACATCATGTAGGAGTCAACTCTAGACAAAATAAGCTCTAGCTAAAAACTATCTGCAAGGAAAAAGTATATCTCAAGCTTCATTCTGATAATTAGACAAAGATTATTTATTCATTTTCAAAATTAATTCAAGATAAGCAACTTAGTCTTATCTAAACAACTGAAAAATCTTTGAGGCAATGTAAGAACTGAGTGGATGAATAAAAAGGGTATCAAGGAATGAGAAACTGAAACCTCTAGTAAATAAACACCTGTGTCATGGTGGCCTATCTCTCAAAACAACTAGAAGCACTGGAAAATTTACTGCAGTTTAAAAATTTAATACTAAATCTTAAAATAATGGGAATTTTCTATGTAAGAACAAATACGCAGAATAAAGGAACATGCACCAAGTACAGATTTACATCTAAGTTGTTCATGAAAGACGTAGGATTAGAATATGAACTTTGAACAAAGGAAGCTAGGGGTTTAAAATCTCTATTAAAACAGAAAATAAAATCTCTGACCTCTGAGAGGCTAGAAATCAGAGTGGAGACCACCAAACTGAAATCAAACCCATTGCTGTCGAATCGATTCCAACTCATAGTGACCCTATAGGACAAAATAGAACTGCCCTGTAGGGTTTCCAAGGCTGTAATCCTTATGGAAGCAGACTGCCACATCTTTCTGCTGTGGATGGGCTGGTAGGTTTGAAATGCTGGCCTTTAGATGAGCGATCAAGTGCTTTAAACACTGTGCCATCAGGGCTCCTGTAGAGACCCCACACAAGTCCAAATGTCTCAGTAGACCTTTTCATCTGTCATGCAAGTCTAAAAAATTTCCACCTCATGCAATTTTTTAACTAACTCTATCCACATGCTTTAAAACTAGTTTCCAGTTCAATTCTGACTCATGAGGAACCCATGTGTGTCAGAGTAAAACTGTGCTCCATAGGAATTTTAATGGCTGTTTTTTCAGAAGTAGCTCACCAGGTCATCCATTCCAAATAAATTTAAAGCCAAGTAGATCTGAAATAATATATATATATACATACATATATATCCTGTTGTTATTTTTTGTTTTAGCCTATTCTTTGTATAAACCTATGATTGCTTTACAATTTAATGAGTAGATTGTCATTGCTACTGTTTTTTTGTTTGTTTCGTTTATGGTAGACTGCCAAGAAAACTCTACCTTCCTAAACGTGTACCAAGATTAAACTGAGGGAAACAAATTGAGGGTGGAACAGTCAGTGATACAAAACAGAAGAAATCTGAGTCCACAGAAGGGGGAGAGGGTAATTATAAGATTTATAGAAAAAGCTCTGAAAAGAAAAGATGTCAGATGAGACTATAATATTATATCATAAAAAATAATCCTTACTGAAGAAGCATGGAAAAATTTGGATTCACTTAATATACTCAAATTATGGTACTAAAAAAGCAGTTATGTTACATAGGATGTGATGTAAAGCTCAACATAACTGAGATTTTGTATTATATATCAATTATATATTAAATAAATGCTTTAGTGTGTAAGATAAAATAAATTTTCTTTACTGGAAGTATCGATTTACTGAAAGAAAGGATAATAAATAAAGAATTACTTGAAATTACAGGCCATCATCACCTATGTTCCACATTTGCAAGGAGGTTTCTATTTGATGCCCAATACCCAGCATGTTTGACTTTCTCTGGGGGAGAAATAACTACTGGAATAAGACTTCAATACTCCAAAATATCCAGTATTTTTTGAAATGGAGGAAACTTTCTCAAATAATGTCAGACAATTATTGGAAGGATTTTAAAATGGGGGTGCTTATTAGAAATCAGAAGCCTTTCCAAGATCTAAAGCTGTGTTAACCTAGGCTTGTCTCTTCAAATTCCAACTAGTCTGGTTCATATAATAAACACACACACACACACACACACACACATACACTACTCATAATGGAAGGCAGGTCTCACACACTGTGGTGTTAAGTTAGAGAAAATGTATTTCTATTTGACTTTCCTCTTCTTCATTACAATTTTACACACCCCTACCCCCAAATCAAGGGAGGCTTTGTGGCTCTGTGGTTAAGCTCTCTGCTGCTAACTGAAAGATTGTTGGAGCCCACCAGCTGCTCTGCTCTCTTTTCTGATCTGTTTTCTCTCTCTCTTTCTTTTCCTCTTACACCCCCCCCAAGTATTGCAGACCATTAAAGGTGACTATATAGCCTTGGGTTAATAGGCAAATATTTATATTATGATGTTAATTTTTAAAATGATACGACCGGTTTTGTGGAATAATAAGTATACCTATGTGAAAAATGAAACATATTAACAATTTGCAAGTGTTCATATATTTAATGATTGCTGATTATATTTTCCAATGTTTCACAAAGAGCTCATATTACTTCATAATAAACATAAAAATTAACAATCTTAAAGATACTAAATTCACAAAATGAGAATGTTGAGTAAAAATAAGACTTTGTAGAATGGCGATAACCTTCAGTTTTTAATATTCGTGGGTAAAAATATGTTCTCTGCAGAAAATGGAACTATTAAATTGGAGCAATTTTTAATAGCTATAATTAGTTATTATTTAAAGAGTACACTGGTAATAATGAATATTTATTTTAAATTGTTCTTTCAAGTAAGTTTTGTACTGAGAAAGACCAAAAGTACATATTACTGTACATTTATAAGATATATTATAAACATACTGAAAGACTCATTGCTTTCATATGTGGTTCTAACTATAATCAACTATTTCAAAATACGATATTAATTTTTTCCTTACTAAAATTTGTGAGTTTTTTTCTCACAATTATGAAACACATACATTTGTTAGATAGTCAAAAGATTATCAAGGACTTTATTTCAGATCTATAGAAGTGTATTTGTAAGAAATCAAGATAGAAATGATTTCAAGAATATCAAATTAAAAATAAGAAGCTTTAAAGAAATTATCTATTTTAATTAAAGCATCACAAAAAAAAATAAGAACTTAGTTGATCACAGTATTTCACTATTGACAAAATGTTGCAAAATACAACTCTCTTCACACACATAGCTCAAAATAAACATATGTCTTATAAATATTATATTAGTATTTGTTTGTTAAAGGTAATTTTAAAGCCTTCTAATTACACACTGTCAATAATAGAAGTGTTACTCTCTTCTTATGCTCATTTCCTTTCAATTCACCTGTGTATCTAAGTAACAGAGTTTGTCATTGGACTGCAGGTCCCTACAAGGAAACAAATCATATCAGGCCAGTCGGTCTTTATCTTTCCAGTCTAGCCTCTCATTCATTGTCCTGAAACAGTCTTTATCTTTTTAAACTATTCTTGGTCCCCTATCCACTATTTTTATTTTAAAAGATTTTTGTTCATTTTAACTTTTGAAAAGAGAAAAAAATACCTTTCACTTTTTGAAAAAAGAGAGGGTTTCTTCATATTTATCGTGATTGAATACAAATTGTATTGTATATTCTATTGTATAAACCGTATCATAAACAAACAAATCTGTCTTGGAAGAAGTACAGCCAGAATGCTCCTTAGAAGCAAGGATGGCAAAACTTCTTCTCATGTACTTTGGACGTGCTATCACGAGCGACCAGTCCTGGAGAAGGACATCATGCTTGGTAAAGTAGAGGGCCAAGGAAAAAGAGGAAGACCCTTAAGGAGATGGATTGACACTGTGGCTGCAACGATGCACTCAAGCATAACAAAGATCGTGAGGATGGCACAGGACTGGTCAGTGTTTCGTTCTGTTGCACTTAGGGTCACTATGAGTCGAAACCAACTTGACAGCACCTAACAGCACCACCACCAACAAATCATAAATAGTTGACTTCTTATTTAAAGCATAAGGGGATATGCACAACATCCAATGTCCATTTTGTATCTTCCGTAGTAATATGAAGCAATCAATGGTGCTATTAATTTTCAAGATAAACGCGATTGCGCAGTAAAATTGAGACTATCAAAGATTTCTCAAATTTCAAGGATGTTGGAAATTGAGGCTGAAATAAAAGATTTGGATGAATTTCCAAGTGTCTCAGAAGCTATGCATGAGAAAACTAAAATTGAAAAGCACTGAACAACAGAAACTAGGAATGTGGTTTAGGGAATGATATTACAGCATTTGATACAGTGACTTGAAGAGCATGATGTATGCATAACACATAATATGAATTAAGGACATGGATAGCAGGTCTACACTAGATTTTTACTCCTGTAATTTGATTCTGGATTGCGTCTGAAAGCAGTCCAATTTAAAATTACTTTGTGCACACCAGTGCAAGGGCAGATGTGTGAGAGATAGAAAGATGGTTGGACATGCCCTTTAAATAGATAACAATGCCTTTGATGAGTTTTTTTTTTTAATGAAGATGTTTGCACAAGTCTTTCTTATATTAATGGTGCTACATTATACCTTATTACATAAAATATATAATCTAAAAAAAGCATGTATTTGTGCATATCTTGCATATTGCAGGAGACATTTTTTCAACACTTCTGTGAGTGCTGTATTCTCACTATTGTTAACAAAATATGGGAAATATCAGATACATTTTATGAACATTTACAAAATTTTATTTTCAAAATTATGATTTTCTTTCTTGAAAACCAATCTTTTAAAATTTTTAAACCTGAGATGCTTTACTACATTTCATTTTTAGTCATCAGATTTCTTGATTAACATAATTATGTCCAGAGAAGCATAATTACATTGATGAATACCATTGATATAAAGCACAGAAATTACCATTTGTCTGGTCTGATATTAGGTGTCTAGACACTTGGTTATTAAAATTATAAGCTATATTATTACTGTAAGAGGGCTTCATGAATAAACCCAATTTCCATTGCACATTCAAATTTTTAGTCAACCATGAAATGTTACAGCAGTGTTTTCTAAATCACTCCTTTCAAGTGCTATTTTAAGCTGTATTTGAGGAAACATGAAATTTAAACCTTAGTTAAGAGAGGGAATGAGTTATATTCATCACTCTCCCAAATGGATATTATTAGATTCCCCCACGGTGCTCACTTTACAGTGCAAATGAAGAGGAGAAACTTGTTTAAATGGTGAGTTGAACTAATTATTTTCCAACTATCCGATAAACTCTTCACAAAAGAAAGAACATTAATTAAATGAGGCTCACTTTCACTTTTCAAAAAAGGATAAAACATGTTCTTTATGAGTCCTATGATTATTGCGGTTTTATTGCTATAAGACGTGTTAAAGCAAAAGGAGGCATCAAAAACCATTTGAAACATAGGGCCCACAGTGCCTTATACGATGGTCTTTGTCCTAACCCTGTTAGCTTACCGCTACACACCATTTGCCATCTCTTCTGTTTCTAATAATTAGCTTCTTTACATCTTCAGTAGGTCTCAAAAAAGCCCAAAGCATTTTTCACCTAAAATAACTGTAAATAAACTTCATCTCATTTTTTTAAAATGCTTTCAGATGAAAGACCTAAAACACCTTCAGGGTGGTTTACCAGTTTTCTGTCCTTACCCATATTTTAACCTCATCCTGTGTATCACATTTAGAGACTGGAACACAAACTTACCTCATGTGAGCGTATGTGAGTACCTTAAGGCTATCTTCAAATTCACCTCTCATAAAAACCTTGAAGAAACGCAATAGAATTATATTTCTCTAGTACTTTGAGATTAAGAGCAATAATGCCGCCTTCCCCCAACACGAAAACAAATGTGTGTGGATACTTACTTTGAAAACTGCCAGAATAGAAGAATAGGGTCAGTATTACATCCTCTGAGAAAGTCTGAGAGCTGCACTTGACCCCTTTACCTCTTTACCTCTCTTCCTTCCTCTCATCCCTGACTCAACACAATTAAAAGAGTCAGTGAACTTGCATCAGGGAATAGAAAATGGGAACACAAGGGGGACTTAAAAGTACAACACGATGTGGTTGAGCTTCTGTAACTGAAGTATTAGTATGCTGACAGGTACGTGATGGTGTTCTAATAACTGGAAATGTAAATGGCATATCTTGTACAGGTACAATGCTTCTTGATGGTTTAATGTTCCATAGTAAAAAGAGACTTTGCTAACTTCCTATTTATTCTCCTTCTTATGATTGAAGATGTTCTTTTTTCACGAAAAATGTTGATAAAGCAGATCATTTAGGCGTCTGTGAGGCTTGGTGCTTGCAAGAAATAACATACCCTTTTTGCCAAAATTATAAACTATTTAGAAATATTTTTCCTTTTTAGGATAATTATCAAACATTAAAAATAATAGTTGCTGTTCAATGATGAGGATTCAAAAAATTATATGTTACCAGAGAGTTGAAATTATTTAAGAGTAGAATTAGCCACAATATTAAAAAATAGGAATAAGTACAAAATAACATAGTATTCCACAAGATGAGGATACAGGCCCTTATTTATTTAATCTGAAGTACACAAATATTACTAACTTGGCATTAAATAAGCTTTGAGAGTGCTTTCTTCATATAACTCATTGTTGTAGTCCCATGTCACTCTAAATCCACAACCACACAATCCCAATGCCTTAGATTCTATTTGAATGTCATTCCAATCATTATTATTTTTGTTACTATTGAATGCCAAGGAATATAATCAATATACTTACCATCAGTAATTAAATCCCTATTACTGTCAGAACTGTGATTAATTCTTTCCACTCCATGATTTTATCCTGAGGGTCTGCTTTCTAGGGCCACACCTAGTATAAATTGCCTTAGCTTTGGATCACCAGGAAGCAGAGCTTGAGAAAAAAGTTACATGTGCTTGTACTTTGCTAGCAAATACAATACTGACATGAGTGAGGGAAAGGGGAGAGAAGGAAGGAAGGAAGGAACGAAAGTCAATATACTGGTATGTGTATTTCCTAATTCTCACCACCTGGTTTGAAATATAAGAGCTTGGCTGCTAACAGAAAAGTCAGCAGTTCTTGGAAAGCTTATGGGGCAGTTGTACTCTGTCACATGAGAGTGTTGTAAGTCAGAATTGGAACTACGGCAATGTGTCTGGTTTGTTTTTTTGGTTTGTTTTGAAATAAACCTGATTATTTCACCTTTCAGGAATGTCTTCTAAGACACTCTTTCCTGACTATCCCACCCACAGGAGGAAGGGAGAAATTTTTCTTTGCCAAGCCTTTTCTCTCTTTGGTCAAAGATTTGCCCCCTGATTTCTCTGTACTACTTGGTTGTGGATGCATTGATGCTCATGGTTCCCTTGGAGTTTAAAACCTCAGCATCATCGGGGACACCTTGGGGCAGAATGCAAAAGATGTACATGCGGTACAGTGAATGAGGGAAGGTGTGCTGTCTGGCTGTGCCTACAAGAGGTTGGACAGAGTCCATGTAAAATTGTTTGCTACTGTGTTGGCTGGGGTTGGAATAACTGACCAAAGTTTCCAGAGATAGGAAAATCTAAAAAGAAGTTGAGATATTTAATATTGACATTTGATTAGTTATTTAACATTAAGAATAGATCAACACCAAACAGTTTACCTTGTCTTGTCTGTGACTACCATCAGACAATATCAGCAATAAGCATAGGCACATTTTTTTCCCCTTCTACATCTTTTTTTTAATGAAGATTTTATTGATAATAAGAATTAAGCCTGATGCCCAAAAATATCAATTGATTTATCTATTCCTTTATACACAATACTGAACAAAGAATAGATCCCAAACCTCTTGAATATCTTCCCACAAACTGTGTGGTATTTCTAAAGTCATTGGTTAACTCATCCCAACAACTAAGAAAGCTGTTCAAATATTGAAATAAAGAATATATCATTAGTAATTTAAGTTTTAAATGGACTTTCTTAAGAATCTAGAATGGAGAATATTGTTATTTGATCTGATATACATATATATCATATTTTTATGCAAATAACATACATCTTCTACATTTATTTGCCAGCTGTGCCCTCCCCCAATGTTGCTGTAAAAAAATTGGCATGGCACGCTGTCATGGTTTGAATTATATCCCCCCAAAAATGTGTATATCAGTTTGGCTGGGCCATGATTCCTGGTACTGTGTGATTTTC
>NW_004443948.1:21753890-21776698 GCF_000243295.1 Trichechus manatus latirostris | reverse complement strand
GAGGCAATCTCTTGAGATATAAAAGACAGAAGTGAGCAGTGAGACAGGGGGACCTCATACCATCAAGAAAGCAGTGCCAGGAGCAGAGCGTGTGCCTTGGACTGCAGTCCCTGTGCAGAGAAGGTCCTAGTCTGGGGGAACACTGAAGAGAAGCAGGCCGACAGAGAGAAAAAGCCTTCCCCTGGAGCTGATGCTCTCAATTTGGACTTTTAGCCTACTTTGACTGTGAGGAAATAAACTTCTCTTCATTAAAACCATCCACTTGTGGTATTTCTGTTATAGCAGCACTAGATGACTAAGACACATGCTTATGAAAATACCCCGGGAGGGGGCACGGGGAGAGAGCACAATTGGCAAGCAAACGTAGAAGGCACACGATATATAATTTATAACTTATTATGGTCTTTAAGTAGCCAATATGTTATTTTTGCTTTCTCAGGATTTGTGGCTAAAGACAGACCTATAGCATTTGTTTATTGGTGAGACATTGATCCAAAGGGAATGTGATTTCATTCCCAGGAAACAAGGAAGATTGAAAAACTAAAAAATCCCCCTGAGAGAAAATTATAGCACTATGTATGGATTCTGCAGTGAGATCATAAAAAATCTGTGTATGTTTCCCAAGAGCCATATTTTTGGTATAATGATCTAAAATGAAGCATCATCAGAAAATAAGAGAAATTTAAATAGGTCCTGAGTGAATTACCTTTAGTTCCTCAGTCCATCCCATATGGTTGGGTGAACTCTGAATGCTAAGGCAAGAAAAACAGGCATGCTGGGGGCAGAAATATATCTATGAATGAGACCTTGAAATATCATTTATGATTGTAATATACTCAATTTATACAGTGCTCTCAAAGGTACCCAATCAGGGGAATTAAGCAGGAAAATATTTACGTGAAATGTTGTTCTATTTCCTTTTCCAATATAAATAATAGTAATAATAATATTTTTTCAAAATATTTAACAAAAAGCTAAGTAGGATTTTAGAGAAACTTCCATTTTGTCCATAGGATTTTATTCAAATACAAACTGAATGAAAGTATTGATAATTCATTTCACAAAACATGTTATGAAAGACTAAACTCTGTATTTCACGTCTGCACATATTTCACTTGTCTCCCAGCTATTTCATTGCACAAATCACCTTGCCTGATCTTTTCCATCTAACGACTTCTGAAAACTTTTATACAGAATGTTGTTGTTTCTGTTGTTAGTTGCCGTTCAGTAGATTCCAACTCATGGTAACTCCATGTGACAGAGTAGAGCTGCCCACTACTGTTTTCTTGGCTATAACGTTTACAGAAACAGATTGCCAAGCTTGTCTTCCAAGGTACCTGTGAGTGAGTTTGAATTGCCAACCTTAACTATTGTGCCACCCAGGGACTCCTATATAGAATAGGATGAGCTATACTACCTGCTATATGGTAGTACTCACAATACAGGTTAAGACTAAAATATGTAATAAAAATTAAAAACTCAATATTCCCAATATTAAAGATAATGCTAAAATTTATCATCAATTATGTCCACACTAAATGCTATATTTACAGACAGCTCATGACTTCTGAACATTCCAGTAGCTTTTCTTAAATTTTAACACCCCCATCGATTAACATTTCTTGATTACCAAGGTAATCTCTCTTACCCTACTAGCTTGCTTTGTGTATTATGCTCTCATTCGAATACATTCATAGTTACAATTTATCCATGAGGGCTCTAGGGAACAGTACACTTAAACAATATTTCTTAAGGAAAATCACAACTCTAAGGTTGATTCCAATAATTCCCTTCTCTCACATTCATGTAGAACCCCAAAGAGAAGTTCCCACTAAGTTGCAAAATTTGGCCACTTTTCTTTATATTGACTCATTAAATGAATAAAGTCACACAACTCCTAGGTTATAACAGAAGTAAAGAAGACTGGGGCTCTATATGCAATATTCTAATAGCTGTATCTGTTTTCTTTGTTCTGTATCCAATCGGGCACATACAGTATTCTTGGGAAATCCACTTATGCTACAGTGTTGTAAAATAGCAATGAGTAGATTATTATTCCGAAGAAACTAAGTCAATGTATATGTTTGCTAAACCAAGAGCACTACTGGGAGAATTTGACTGTTTTGCTTGGGCTATAAGTGGCCATCTGTTAATGAAAAGAGGTCTTCAGATTCTGAATTATTCAGGTATTGATGGCTATTGATAGAATCACTTGACTAAATACTCAAGTTTTCATTTAATTTTGCTTAGTTACATACTGTAAGAGGAATGAAGAACAGGATTTATTATTTCTCAGTATTGCTGTTGTATGCCTATACCATTATTCAATCATATTAGAGTATCTGCATTTCAAATATGTGTGTGTGTGTGTGTGTGTGTGTGTGCAGATGTTTTAATAATATCCCTGGTTTGTTTATTCAGTTTTGAAGAGTTTGAAAAACACCACTGAAAAAAAATTCAACAAGTTGTTCAAGAAAATAAATATTTGGCACAGTTTTGCCCTGAATTTTGTTTCACGTGGAAAGGAGAACTGCTTCAAAATTAAACAATTTGGAGTATATACAAGGTTTCTGGAATTTTGGTTTTTTTTTTTTTTTTACTCTCAAAGAATTTGAAACTCTCAACTCATTTCTTTGTGATGAAAGAGTCTTCTTTTGAAACCTCTTTTAATGTGAGTGACATTAAGTGTGAATAATCGACTAAGGTTAGGTTGCCAACTTTGTCTTTTGAAAACAAAAGCTAGAAATATAGTAGAAATGAATTAAATGCATAGGTTATCAAAATATAAATTTGTCAATCATTGCATCATCCCCAAATATTTCAATGGTTAAGTATAATAAAGTAAAACACTTGCTTGTCACACAGCATTTATCAAGTAAGAAGTTAAAATATTTCATCTATATATAATAATGTAATTCTCACACAAAATTATTATTATTGTAAAGGTGTAAGGGAAAGATTTATTTTGCTGTTCTTCCTATTTCCTTCATGATAACATGACAGTGAGTACATATGTGCACGAGAGGCAAAAAGGTGTACCGTATGGCAGGAATTTTGCTTCTTGCTTCCTATTAAATGCTAAACATCTAATAGGGTGCTCAGTAATTGGTAGGCATTTACTAAAGAATAATTTAGAATAAATTAACTGAATAAATGAATGAGAATTTAAAAAGCATAAAGAGAAACATTTTAGATATTACATTTAAGTGTACTAAAAAAAAAAACGCTCATGTTTTATTTGATGAAAATGATTCTGCACAATCGGAAAACTGTCCTTGTCCCCCTACACTGGTATTTTCAATGTTCAAGGACTGTCCTCCCACATTTACCAGGAGGCAATAGGAAAGAGGGATCGACAACAATACGAAGGTGGATGGTTACACTCAGGTCAAATGATTCTAGTGATCTTGCTATTATATCCAGTCATTGTTAGTCTGCCAATTCTTGTCCTTAATCATTTTTTTTTTCTCACAATTCATGACGGACTTTACATGGAATTAAAAATATATATATATATTCATTTCCTTGAAGAGTTTATAACAATTTGAGACAATAAGCCAATGGGCGGGGGGATGTAAGTGCTTTAATCTTTTTCATTTCTCTGAAAATATTTAAGGATTCTAGTGCCACCTGGAGCTGAGCTGGCACAGCAGTTAAGCACTCAGCTGCTAATCGAAAGGTCAGCGGTTCAAACCACCAGGCACTCCGTGGGAGAAAGATGCGGCAGTCTATTTCCACAAAAATTACAACCTTGGAAACCCCATGGGGCAGTTCTACTCTGTCCTATAGGGCCACTATCAGTTGGAATTAACTTGATGGCAACGGATTTCGTTTGGTTTTTAATACGATCTAAAATATATTAAAGGGCATTTTTTTAATATGATAAAGCATTTTCAGTATCAGGACTTCAGATTTTTATGTTGATTAAAGCTCAAAATGTTAAATTTACAAAAGGTGAGAGGAGATGATGATTTGATCAGAAGGTTATAATATACCTGCGTAGTTCAAACATCCCTCTTCTTTTGGGGACACCATTTTTTTTTTTGAGATTTAAGATCACAGTGACTTTTCAGAAAAATAATGTGGACGAAGGCATAATGGACTTTATGGAAACTCGATTTTGGACAACTTAAAGGATGAAATGATCTGGTGCCCTTGTTATAAATGCATATGATAAATTAGCCTGTCAGACTTAATAATATGCTATATCCCTTTGAATTAAAGCTATTAAATGCATATTTCCAGTGCTTTCAAAGATTAATTGTTGTGTAGATACATAGAAAAAGTAATACCATAATCAGCATTCTCAATATTTTATATTATTTTATAAGTTAAAAGTTAAGCTCTATATTTTTACTGATAAAGCATTATATAGGGTTTAAAGTATTGAATTTGTGGTAAAAACATGTCAAATCAGTCACTGAACTATAAGAAGCATTATATCTTTAATGATGCCATGTGTACTAGACAATTTTAGTAATTAAACAAGCAAACAAAAACTTTCTTAAACTTATGTAAAACACTGATGATCTATTTGAATTTTGTCTTTAAAGAAAATGTGAAGGTCTATAAATGGCATTTTTACAACAGACAGAAATGTATACACTCTTTTACAGGTTTGGATACTGAAAAACAGAGGTGAGAAAACATAAACCAGAATTCAAATTTGATTCCAATTTTGCAATAAATAGCAAAAACTATCTTATTTAAGATGACAAATAAGAATTGCAAAGTTATACAATGAAACTGCAGCACACATTTAATTGAGTTACTCAAACGCAAACAATTGGAGAAGTGTATTTGTAAAGAAACTAATTCTAAAAACTCCACAAATACTTGTGAGTTTCCCCAGGTGTCCTTAGATTCCACTGTAAATACTGACTTAAAAAACTGACATTTGATTTTGTGTAACTGGCTTGCAATGAAAACTGAAAGTAAAAATGACACGTTTTGACTTTATAGTTGATTAAACAGCAACAATAAGAAAATACATTGTCGTAGGAAGGAAAATACCAGAATAATTTATATATAGCAACTCATCTAACTTCCAAATTGTTCTTGTGAGATACACTTCACAGATTCTACATTGTAACTTTTATCATCACAACCTCGTGCCTTGCAATAAGATATTAGATGCTCTGTTTCACCTTAAATAATACACGTTTTGCCTTATTGCTAAAGAAATGTAGAAGGGTATGTGTGTGTGTGCACGCACGCGCGTTAGCAGATCTTTTTTTATTGTGCTGTTTTACATGTCTATAATAATATGTTGTTATGAATTGAACAGCAAGCTCATTGAGAGCTTGGGGCACATTTAACAACTATAACAGTTGTCAAATTGTTATTATGGGGAAATTCTGCAGAGTTACTGTATGATGGGACAGAGAGCAAGGGAGAAGCAAGTATAAGAAACTCAAAAGAAGTAACAATAAGCATCATATATTATGTGTAAGCAACAAATCTATGAAATAAATATAATCTTCATTTTAAGTAAAATGAAGCTGAAGTTTGAACCGTTCATCCAGACTTCTAATGTAATAACAGAAGCAGGATTTTAACACCTGTCTCCACTGACAGTAATCAAATATACAGAGGATTTATAAGCAAACGAGCAAACATCTCTCTCAATATTGACAATGCTTCTTTCCTGTTGCCATGTTTTCCATCGTTTCTCAATAGCAGACAAACAACAGGTTTTATTTCTGATTTTTTGTTGTAACTTTAATCCCCACCTCTACCCAC
This sequence comes from Trichechus manatus latirostris, assembly GCF_000243295.1. Taxonomy (NCBI): domain Eukaryota; kingdom Metazoa; phylum Chordata; class Mammalia; order Sirenia; family Trichechidae; genus Trichechus; species Trichechus manatus. Next base: position 21,770,956 of record NW_004443948.1, on the reverse strand, counting down.
TGTTAAAAATGTAAAACTATATTAACTATCAACAGCTTAAAACCTGACATAATTTGGGGTTGAAGAAGAGGGAAAGGGAATGTAGTTTGACAGTAATAAGAATAAAAGGAAGTTTGACTAGAAGCGCTACATGTGGTAGAAATGCTCCAGCAAATGTTTGTCAATGATCCGTAACCATAAACACCCAAGGAATAGAAATACAAATATAGATATTGTAAAATTGTTGTTGCAAACACCGAGTCTTCAGTTCTGTTTAAGTTAGGTTACCTTTTAGGTTTTCATAAAGAACAGAATAAGCACAAAATGCCATTGAATACGACTTCTGTATCTATGCTAAAAACAAATACGTTAAATACAATAAAGTCATTTATCGAAATATTCATCGGAGAGCAATAACCTAGGAATCTTAGCATGCTTATCTGAAAGCTGGCTCTGTTGCCACTTACTCTACAGTGTGATAGCATAGAAGAAATTTGGAGGCTTGCCACTTGAAAGAGGAAAGGTGGCAAGCCCATAAATTACTCTTAATTATCAAAAAGAGAATGTATAAAGTGACTTTCACACTCTTGAGTATAAAACACATCAATAAATTACCATATGACATCCTCTTACAGCTATAATTCACTCACTGGATTTTACAGCATTCTCAAAGTGCCCGATTTCCTTGGCCTTCCTCTTTTCTCTCCCTGTTCCTCATCCCTATCATCCCTCTTCCACTGACTCCTCAGTGGGCATGTTTCCATACTCTCCATTATGCTTACAAATAATCTCATTAAAAGAGCTCAGCTCAACAAAGAGCACTTGTTACATCAAGCATGGAACTGGCATTAAACTTCACCTTACCATGGGCAGTATTCAAGGGGTTTAGTAGAAACACACCCTCACTTCTGGTTGCTTCTCTACGGTAACGTATATAGTCACGTTACTGAGATCAATTATTACTTGCCTGAGTTAGAAAACAGTTTACCACGAGATGAGAGCGTAAGAAGAATATGCTCAGTGAAATGGCCATTGACTAAAATATCAAGTACCTCTTAAATCAAAGTGCTAACAATTTATAATCTAACAGAAATAATACTTTAAGATCCTATGCTGATTACCTAGAGGAATTTATACAACATAATATCAGAGACCTGTGCAATGTTCGAGATTGCAGGGAACACAAAGGTCCAGTTAACAGCGTGGTCAAAAAATTAAAAGAACAAATACACTTTGATTAAATTTCCATTTTTCCTAGCTGTCATTTTGTTTACTTTCATTTTGATCCATTTTTTTTCCTTTCACTTTTCAATATCACTGGAAATTTAATATGTTCCTAAAATAATGCTTCTCATTTGAAATTAAAAATACACCCACCAAACATATTGCTTGGAGCACCAACTATCAAAGAAGAGGACACCCACACCTCCTCACTCAACTAATCCCTGCCAAGAGAACCAGGGCTTCCTGCCTTCTTAGGTAACAGGCTGGCACAGAGTTCACATGTACTTCTGAAGAGTGGGTGCTAGTGAAACAAGAGTGGCAGGAACAGAGAGGAAAATGGGAAGGATTCTTGATAGAAGGAGAATCGTTCGAGAAGGCCAAGTGAGCAGTTGTTGGCCCAGCATTGAATGAGCACCCACAGGGCCTGAGCTAGACACTGGGAGAAGGTAGAACACACAGTTCTGGAAAACTCATTTTATTTTTTCCTTCATAACACATTGGAAAATAAATTTCCATAAAAATAAACTTTGTTTCAGAGATGCCTGCTGCCTAATATGGAACTTGATTTCCATCCTTAACGACAAAATGTATGCCTTCAGTAAGCCTGTACTTTGAAAGGCACGTGACCCTTTTCATAGACTGTCACTTGAGATTTAAAATACAATGAGTTTCTCTTCCAGAAAGAAAAGGGAACATAATGGTGAAATTATTCCAATACTTACGTATGCAAAAAAAGGCATCATGCTAGGCCAATTCCAGCAATTCCTTTCCCAATAATTCAAGTGGAGAGACTTCTTTTTCTTATTTACAAACACATCTTATTATCTTGAGGAAGAATAGAAATGATAACACTACCTTAAATTAAACAACATTTAATATCATTGCCGTGTTTTACCCATGAGAGTAAGTTAATTTTTTGTTTTATTTATTTTGGTTTTATTAAAAATATACACAGCAAAACATACCCTAATTCAATAGCTTCTACATGTACAATTTAGTGACATTGACTGCATTCTTCAAGTTGTGCAACCATTCTCACCCTCTTTTTCTGAGTTATTCCTCCCTCATTAGCACAAATTCATTGCCCCTAAGGTTCCTATATAATCTTTTGAGCTACTATTGTCAATTTGATCCCATATAGATAGTTCTTAAAAGAGCATAATGCTGAAGGCAGATCTTTTTTAATAGTTAAGCTAAACTATTGTTCAGTTTAAATAAGACTTCAGGGGATATTTTTGGTTTAAGGTTTAGTGATTATCTCACAGCAATTGTTTCCGGGGTTCATCCACCCTCTACTGCTTCAGAAAGTTTGGAATTCATGAGAACTTGAAATTCTGTTCTGCATTTTCCCTCTTTTGATTAGGATTCTTTTTGGAATCTTTAATCAAAATGTTCAGTAAGGGTAGCCTGGCACCATCCAGTTCTTCTGGTCTCATGCAAAAGGAGGCAAGTGTTCATGGAGGCAATTAGCCACACATTTCATATGCTCCTCCTATTCCTGAATCTCTTCCTTCCTCTGTTTAAATGTACAGCAGGGATGAGAGAGAGGAAGAAAAAGGGGGGTTAACAGTGATGAAAAAATGGCATTGATTAAGATAGGGTTGCATAGTCGATTACTGTAATTGCTGTTAAAAAGTGGTGGTGTTGTTGTTGTTAGGTGCCGTCAAGCTGGTTCTGACTCTATGTACAACACAACAAAACACCGCCTAGACCTGCTCCATCCTCAAATCATTGTCATGCTTGAGCCCATTGTTGCAGCCACTGTGGCAATCCATCTCTCCAAGGGTACTCCTCTTTTTCGGTGGCCCTCTACTTTACCAAGCATGATGTCCCTCTCCAGGGACTGATCCTTAATTCCTCCTGATAACATGTCCAAAGTATGTGAGACATAGTCTCGTCATCCTTGCTTCTAAGGAGGGTTCCAGTTGTACTTCTTCCAAGACAGATTTGTTCTTTCTTTTGGCAGTCCATGGTATATTCAATATTCTTTGCCAGCATCACAATTCAAAGGCATTAATTCTTCTTCGGTCTTCACAGGCATATGAGGAGATTGAAAACACCATGGCTTGGTTCAGGCGCACCTTAGTCTTTATGGTGACATCTTTGCTTTTTAACACTTTAAAGAGGTCTTTTACAGCAGATTTGCCCAATGCAATGCATCTTTTGATTTCTTGACTGCTGCTTACATGGCTGTTGATTGTGGATCCCAGTAAAATGAGATCCTTGGCAACTTCAATATTTTCTCTGTTTACCGTGATGTTGCTTATTGCTCTAGTTGTCAGGATTTTTGTCTTCGTTATGTTGAGGTGTAATCCATACTGAAGGCTCTGGTCTTTGATCTTCATCAGTAAGTGCTTCAAGTCCTCTTCACTTTCAACAAGCAAGTTTGTGTCATCTGCATAACGCAGGTGTTAATGAGTCTTCCCCAAATCCTGATGTCACATTCTTCTTCATATAGTCCAGCTTCTCAGATTTATTTGCTCAGCATACAGATTAAATAGGTATAGTGAAAGGATACAACCCTGACACACAGCTTTCCTGACTTTAAACCACACAGTATCCCCTTGTTCTGTCTGAACAACAGCCTCTTGATCTATGTACAGGTTCCTCATGAGCACAATTAAGTGTTCTGGAATTCCCATTCTTCGCAATGTTATCCATAATTTATGATCCACACAGTAGAATGCCTTTAAGTAGTCAATAAAACACAGGTAAACATCTTTCTTGTATTCTCTGCTTTCAGCCGGGATCCATGTGACATCAGCAATGATAATCCTGCTTCCATGTTCTCTTCTGAATCCAGCCTGAATTTCTGGCAGTTCCCTGTCAATATACTGCTATAGCCACTTTTGAATGATCTTCAGCAAAATTTTACTTGCCTGTGATATTAATGATACTGTTAGATAATTTTTGCATTCTATTGGATCACCTTTCTTGGGAATAGGCATAAATACGGATCTCTTCCAGTCGGTTGCCAGGTAGCTGTCTTCCAAATTTCTTGGCTTAGACGAATGAGCACTTCCATTACTGTATCTGTTTGTCGAAGCATCTCAACTGGTATTCTGTCAATTCCTGGAGCCTTGTTTTTTGCCAATGTCTTCAGTGCAGCTTGGACTTCTTCCTTCAGTACCATCATTCCTGATCATATGCTACCTCCTGAAATGGTTGAACATTTACCAGTTCTTTTTGTTATAGGGACTCTGTGTATTTCTTCTATCTTATTTTAAAGTTTCCTGCGTCATTTAATATTTTCCCCACAGAATCCTTTACTAGTGCAACTTGAGGCTTGAATATTTTCTTCCATTCTTTCAAGTTGAGAAATGCCAAGCGTGTTCTTCCCTCTTGGTTTTCTACCTCCAGGTCTTTGTACACATCATTATAATACTTTACTTTGTCTTCTCTTGCCGCCCTTTGAAATCTTTTTTTTTTTGGTTCTTTAAATGAAGATTTACAGAACAAACTAGTTTCTCATTAAACAGTTAGTACACATATTGTTTTATGATGTTGGTTAACAACCCCACAATATGTCAACACTTTCCCTTCTCGATCTTGAGTTCCCTGTTCCAGCTTTTCTATTCCTTCCTGCCTTCTAGTCCTCGTACCTGCGCTGTTGTGCCCCCTTAGTCTCGTTTTGTTTTATTGGACTGTCTACTCTTGGGCTGAAGGTTGAACCTCATGAGTGACTTCATTACTGAGCTAAAAGGGTTTCCAGGGGTCATTGTCTCAGGGTTTCTCCAGTCTCTGTCAGGTCAGTATGACTGGTCTTTTTTTGTGAGTTAGAATTTTGTTTGACATTTTTCTCCAGCTCTGTCTGGGACCCTCTGTTGTGATCCCTGTGAGAGCAGTCAGTGGTGGTACCCGGGCACCATCTAGTTGTACTGGACTCAGTCTGGGGGAGGTCATGGTAGATGTGGTCCATTAGTTCTTTGGATTAATTTTTCCCTTGTATCTTTAGTTTTCTTAGTTCTCCTTTGTTCCCAAAGGTGTGAGACCAGTGGAGTATCTTAGATGGCTGCTCACAGGCTTTTAAGACCCAAGACACTATGCACCCAAGTAGAATGTAGAACATTTTCTTTATAAACTATGTTATGCCAATTGAGCTAGAAGTTCCCCGAGACCATGGTCCCCACTGTCCTCAGCCCAGCAATTTGGTCCCTCAGGGAGTTTGGATGTGTCTATGGAGCTTCTGTGACCTTGCCTTGTACAAGTTGTGGTGGCTTCTCCAGGATTGTGTACTATCTTACCATTTACCAAAGTTACCACTTGTCTATTTAGTGTTTTTCCCTCCCCACCCCTCCTCTCCCTCATAACCATCAAAGATTGTTTCTTTTTATGTGTAAACCTTTTCATGAGTTTTTACAGTAGACTCATACTATATTTGTCCTTTCGTGATTGACTTATTTCACTCAGCAGAATGCCCTCCAGATTCATCCATGTTATGAGATACTTCGAGGACTCATCAATGTTCTTTATCATTGCATAATACTTCACTGTGTGTGTGTACCACAGTCTGTTTATCCATTCATCTGTTGATGGGCATCTAGGTTGTTTCCATCCTTTTGCTATTGTGAACAATGCTGCAATGAACATGGGTGTGCCTATGTCTATTTGTGTGATGACTCTTATTTCTCTAAGATATATTCTTAGGATTGGGATTGCTGAATCATATGGTAATTCTATTTCTAGCTTTCTAAGTAAGTGCTATATCGTTTTCCAAAATGTTCTTTTTGACGATGAAAGCAACACCATTCCTTTTCAATTTGTCATTCCTGGCACAGAAGACCAGATGATTTTCTGATTCAAAATGGCCAATACCAGTGCATTTCAGCTCACTAATACCCAGGATATTGATGTTTATGCATTCCATTTAATTTTTGAAGATTTCCAATTTTCCTAGATTCATACTTTGATTCATATTTCATACATTCCACCTTCCGATTATTAAAGGATGTTTGCAGCAGTTTCTTCTCATTTTTAGTCATGCCACATCAGCAAATGAAGATCTTGAAAGCTTGACTCCATCACGTCATTAAGGCTGACTCTACTTTGAGGAGACAGCTGCTCCCCAGTCATATTTTGGGTGCCTTTCAACCTGAGGGCTCATCTTCTGGCACTATATCAGATAATGTTCCACTGCTATTCATAAGGTTTTCACTGGCTAACTCTTTTCAGAAGTAGACCAACTGGGCTCTTCTTCCTGGTCTGTCTTAGCCTCGAAGCTCAGCTGAAACCTGTCTGCCATGGGTGACTCTGCTGGTATTTAAATACCGGTAGTGTAGCTTCCAGCATCACAGCAACACACAAGCTCCCACAGTACAGCAAACTGAGAGACATGTGACGGTAAAAAGTTGTACACCTGTAAAAAGTTGAATTGGCAAAAGTAGTGTGATACATATCTTTACAACAATGAAAAAAAATAAAGGGTAGCTGCTGAGGCTCCTTATGTAGAACCAAACACCTCATGGGATTTAGTTTCTTGGTTTGGAGAGAACATTAATGATAGGCATCTTCTTTACAATAAATCAAAGTTTGACAATTAGGAAAAGATTTTCAAAGGAAAATGACTAATGCTAAAAATTATCTGTTTTTAAAGATGCTTTAAAGGTGAATCACCAACTGAATGTGAGTCTTAAAAGAAATTTGAGCTCGTTAATTACTGTGATCCATAAATAATTTTTAAATTAAAATTTCTTACAAGATTTACATAATACGTAGTGCACTGACTTTAAACTCAGGTACTGTATCTAAATTGGAGTCCTGGTGGCACCATGGTTAAGAGCTCGGCTGTAACCAAAAGGTCAGCAGTTGGACTCCACCAGCCTTTCCTTTGAAACCCTATGGGACACTTCTACTCTGTCCTATAGGGTCGTTATGGGTCGGAATCGATTTGATGGCAAATGGTGTTATATCTAAATAGCATTAAGCTTACAAAAACTTCAAAGAATACAGTATAATTTTCAAATTCATCAGGAAAAATTGTTTTTGTAAGAAATAATGATATTTTTCCTTTCTGTAGCTGAGCCTTCACAAGGGATATTTTTACAAGACACATGTAACTTCTAGTGTATTGAATCAATTAATTAGTGAATCTTACAATACTGTCTGTCTAGCTGTGTTTACTATTCCCTCAAAATATTGTTAGGATTTTCCCTAATGCTTGTTCGGAAAAACAAAACGCTAATTTTCTCCTCTGAGAAAGTTCAGAATATGACAAGAAAACCTTAGATAAAATTAGAACAAATATTTGTGGAAATCCTCATGGACATAGGCATTCGCTGTAACCAATGTCTTTCAAAATACTGATTAAAAATAATCTAGGAAACTAAATTATATTAAAACAGAGTATTTTAACCATTCATTCCATTTTTAAATTCACATTAACAAAATAATGAAGCTTTTTCTTCTGTTGCTTCTAAGACAAATACTGTAGTTACATCATTTTATCCAAATTATATAATTGTATTTGTACTTTTTTTTACTCATATAAATGCTTGTTTTTGTTAGGTGTCTTTGGGTCATTCCTGACCCATAGCGACCGTATGTATAATAGAAGGAAACATTGTGTGGTCTTGCATCATCTTCACAATCGTTGCTATGACTATGTTTGTGCCCATTGTTGCAGCCACTGTGCTAATCCATTCATCAAGGGTCTTCTTTTACGCTGACCCCTCTACTTTACCAAGCATAATGTCCTTCTCCAGGGATTTGTCCCTCCAGATAATGTGTCTGAGAAGAGAAATATAAATGCTACGAAATACAAATTATATTTTATTGACTCTAAGTTAATAATTTCACAAAATATTAGAATTATTACCCTGCAAATATTATGAGTAATAACCCATCATGAATGCAGTTAAGAAGCAGGGTGGCCATGTGTCACTGATGTTCTTGTTCTACTCAGCTGCACCTGGTGCGGGCCAGTGGAGCTTGGAATGCAGCCTGTGTTCTGGCCTGGCCTGAAGGTGTGCTGTTTTCTTTAAATATAGCTTCCTTCGTTTCTCTAAGCCATGTGCCTCAGTTTTGTCTAGCCTCAGAGCAAAGGGTGGGAACTTTGACATATCCTGAAACTAAGGAATATATTTTTCTTTTGCAATAACTAACATGGAAGTTTGCTAATGTGCCATTTTTTCCCCGGCACTTCTACACTGTGGTAACATACAGGCTCTCCACAGCCCTGAAAGTGGGTGATGGTAGAATATCCTATTATCTTATCAAGAGATTGACCATGGATTAGACATAGAAGAACCATCAAGACTGTAATTACAAAATCTGTGTGTGTGTGTGTGTTTGTGTGTGTGTGTGTGAATTTGAGGTTCTTTTGTACAGGTATGTTTTGTTTTCTTTAGCCGGACTATAATTTCCTTGAGTTCCGAAAATGTATCTGATTTATATTTGTAGTCTTTACAACGTCTATTCAGATCACAAAATTATATGAATCATTTCTCTCATCAAACATATTTACAAATATAGACAACATACATTTTTAAGATATTCTCACATACTCATGAATTTTCTCCCCAGCACAGCGGTTAAGAGCTCGGCTGCGAACCAAAAGGTCAGCAGTTCAAATCCACCAGTCGCTCCTTGGAAACCCTACTGTGCAGTTCTACTCTGTCCTATAGGGTCACTATGAGTTGGAATCAACTCGATGGCAACAGTTTTTTTTTTTTTTTTCATTCCCACAGATGAATTCTTAGAATGATAACAATTATTCCTATCTTGTTTGACATTTCTATAATGTATATGTATGATAGTAACCTAGGTTTTTTGTAGTTTTGTTTGAGTTCTTAGCCATTACACACACCACATAATAAGGTACCAGTGTTGACTCTGCTTAAATTGTACAAATCATCTTAAAAACAGAGCAATGTTAAATATATTGCTAGAATAGGAATGCAATTTGAAATAAATTAACAATCTCATTTAAAAAAAATTTTTATTACAAGTTTACTGTTTTATTTTTTCATATTATAATGACAGTAGTAATTGCACTTAGCAAATTTAAATTCACCTGCATTGTCCCCATACAATTCACTCTTTCTGTCTTAACTTCTTGGGCTTAGTGAATTTCAAGATTTTTTTCTCTATGAATCAAGAAAATTAACGAATCAGATTAGTAGTGGCAGAAGGGGTTAGGGAAGGTATAAGAGCAACAATGAAAGTGAATGATATGATTTTCTAGAACTTTGATCTTAATATTCTAATTTATATTCACACACATATATAACTTTATTTGTAAGGAATTTCTAAATTATTAATCTTTACGAATAACACTTTACAGTGATATATTCTTTAGGCATAGATGTTATAAAATTATAATTTTTTAGCTCAAACATGTCCTTATGAAATATTCCTTAGGACTAGTTTCTATTCATTGACAATCTAGGAAAAAAGACATAAGTTTGTTGGAATCCTTGGTACATAAAGCTGATTTGCTTTTTGGGAGAGGTCAGGAATATAAACTGCTATAGAGAAGTAAATGAGAATGCCTACCTCGATTCACTTAATTTTATATTCAAAAATCAATATGAAATTGCTATTTTATTTGTAATAATTTATTAATGTTATGCATAAATAGAATTTCACACAGTGTAATTGGAAGGGCTATTCTGTTATTTCTATATTAAATATGATATAGCTGTTAGACTAATGTAAGTATTCTTTACATGTGAAACATCTCTTCTAATCCAAACTTACTAAAAAGAATGTGAGTAATAAATTTTAATTACTAACAAATGTACTTATGGAATTTATTAATACAATGACTTTAGTTAAATATTGTAATTCAATTTATTAATTTTCTTATAAAATAATCTCTACATGTTATTATTTACTTTGGTCTTGAAACAATATAAACTATCAATTTATAAATTAATCATGACTATTTAATGGATAAAAAGCAAATCAAAATGATAACCATGTGTTTGTTTTTTCCAATGGAAATGATAGTTTGGTTCACATAAGACTTGGAATGATTATCAAGATAACTACACTAAGTATGAAATTTGAAAGTGAAAGATGAGACCTTTCAAACTGAGAAGTTTTGAAAAACAGCAAGATCTATTGTGTTTGATATTTTAAAAAATAGCCACAATAGAGTAATATAAACATTTTAGACAGTCATATTTCTTAAAAAAGAGTGCTTTTTCAAAATATGAGTCAATTTCAGTCAAACATTAAAAATATCAGAATAAGAATTTCTTTTCTGAGGCTTGATTATATAGCAATTCATGACCTTAAAATATATAATTCCCTCGAAAATCTCAATACATCCTTTATTTTAAAATTCCTAAAACAATAAAATAAACTATTTGGCAAAATATCCACAGTTAATGAATAAGAGAACATAATAAGTCCTTTTAAAACTCATTACCTTATTCGAGTAACTATTTTTTTAAATTGTTACAATAGCTTGTTTATTCACAACCAGTAATTCTTTCATGTTCTTTTATACTAGAAGCGTATAAATAAATTTCAATGAATACTGCCAGAATATATGACAGTCTTCAATTGACACACCTTGAAACTGAGGAACATTTTATTCTTCCATATATATTATAAACATGAAATTTAGCTAATGTGCCACTTTTTCCCTGTCCCTTCTATATTCTGATTATTATGAAGAGTGATATCCATCCTTTGGGATCCTGCAAAGCAATCTCATGATAAAAACCTATGCTTCAAGTTATTATCTAAAGCTAATTGATTTATGGCAACAATTTAAATTTTCATAAGGAAAATGCATCTTCTCTCTCTTTGTTTACATTCCTTGAAATTTCTAAGTATGCCAAAAATATTATATCTGAGGGACAGAAGACAAAAAATAGGCTAAAATATGCAAAAAATTACTTGACTATTGCATAGAGTACAAAACACAGATATTTTAAGAGCCTATCAGTAAACAATAGAAGAAATATCATAACCAGAAGAAATATTTAGCTTCCCATTCATGCTAAGGAGTCCTGGTGGTACAATGGTTAAGAGCTCGGCTGCTAACCAAAAGGTCTGCAATTCGAATCCACCAGCTGCTCCTTGGACATTCTGTGGGGCGGTTCTACTCTGTCCTATGGGGTCGCTATGAGTCGTAATCGACTCTACGGCAACAGGTTTGGTTTTTCATTTATGCTAAAAGAAAACCTTATTTTTCTATATGTATTGTAAATTAAATCATTTAAACTTTTTCTGTACAAAAATAGTTTGTCTTTTGGCATAAAATTTTACTTTTTGAATTTAATGAATCAGAAAGAAATTAAATTACACCAGTATAATGTACTTGCTTTGGAATCTTTATTTTCTCCTCGTGGTCCTTAGATGTCTTTGTTTTCTGTAAAAAACGTTTTAGGATTTGGAAAAAGAAAGCATCTAAAAATTATTTCCATCATTGGAAGCATTTCTGATCAAGAAAATAGATGGTACAGTATGGGAAATCTGACTTTTTTCACTGTTATTTTTACAAAGTTTGTATATTCTAGTTTTGTAGAATTTTTTACTAATATGAAATGTCCCCAAAGTGGTAAATATTCAGTAAATCATCCCCAAAGAAGGCATGGCAGCTAGTGTTGAAAAACGGAATTTATAGGGGCATAACAATCCCTGGGTGAAGGTATGTCCAAATTGTCATCCCAGAGAACTGGCCATGGTCATCACAAAGTCATCACTGGTTTATTCCAAGATCGCAGTGGATCAGACTGATTCATCCATTTATTCACTGAGGTATTCATTCATATATTGATTCTTTCAACAAATAATCATGGAGACTTTTCCATATGACATGCACTGCTCTACTTGAAGGAGTCAGTGATGAAGAAGGTCAGCAAGGTCTTGCCCTTTTGGAGTTTATACCCTTTTAGAGGATACAGATGGAAAGCAATCACTTAATTACTAAGCATGATGAGTGTAGATGCTAATACAATTTATTAAGACAATGAATCAGGGTAAAATAATAGTGTTTCATGACACGATTATTAGACAAGGAGGTTAAGACTGAACCATATGAAGAAATAGCATTTGAACTGGATTTCCATAAAAAGGAGTAAAATAAGAAAATATTTGGATTAAGAACTCCAAGGCAAACAGATCTGCAAGTGCAATGTTCTCAGGCAGGAAGACCCCTGGAGTATTTGTGGAACAGAAAGAAAGTATAGTGGCTGAAGTTAATGCAGGACAAGGTTAGCATAGCAAATTCTTGGTAAGCAGTTTGGATGGTTTAAAACAGAAGAGTGATATTTGAAAAAAGGCTCCCCAAAAGGTAACTTTTATTAAGCCGTATAATTTACCAAACACAGTTCTAAGCGCTGAACCCATATTAAAGTATTCCTCAAAAACACCTATATGAGTTACTTATCATCCCCAAGGGAGGAAATAGAGGCTTTGAAAGTTGTACAGCTAGTAAGAGGCAGAGACAGAATATGAACCCAGACATCCGAAATCAAAGCCTGCACGCATACTCACCGTGCAGTGCTGCCCTCCAAAGGTCAATGAAGGCTATATGAACAAGGGTTTACTATAGGCATTTAGGAGCCCTGGTGGTGTAGTGGTTAAGAGCTCAGGCTGCTAACCAAAAAGTTGGCGTTTCAAATCCACCAGCAGCTCCTTGGAAACCCTATGGGGCAGTTCTACTCTGTCTTATCAGGTCTCTGTGAGTTAGAATTGACTCGAGGGCAACAAAAAAAATTTTTTTTTTAATAGGGGTTTAAGGAGCCCTGGTGGCACAGTGGTTAAGAGCTCGGCTGCTAACCGAAGCTGCTCTATGGGAAAAAGATGTGACAGTCTACTTTCATAAAGAAAGCAGCTTTGGAAACCCTATAGGGGACTTCTACTCAGTCCAAAAGAGTCACTGTGTGTTAGAATCTACTTAACACCAATAGGTTTTTTGGTTGATAGGGACGTAGGAGGAGAAGCAAGCATGCCGGCCTGAGATAGTGTTGCTTGGCCTGAAGTCATGCCATATTTTAGACAAAGTACAGCTAGGACTGCTAGTTGACTGTAATAGTTTCAGCTTATAAAATGAAGGGAGTTCAGTAAGTATGTGGTAATTCTTTTAACTCAATAGGGAGCACTGGGTATGTTTCAGTGCAGAATCAAAGTTTATTTCAGAAAGGCTAAATTGAGGTACTTTTGGATATCTAAGTGGAAATGTCAAGTTAGCAGAGGACATGGGAAACTGGATGTCATCAGCATATCGATAGAGACTAAATTCATGATGGTAGAGGTGATCACTTTGAAAGAAAATACCAAATAAATACATGAACACCTGTCGCTGTTGAGTAGATTCCAACTCATATCGACCCTGTAGGACAGAGTAGAGCTGCCTCATATGGTTTCCATAGAAGAAAATAAACACTAAGTCTCAATTCAAACATTTGGAGATCAACAAAGGTGATTAAGAGTTTTGGGGACTCATCAGGAAGCAAACCAATAAAGTGTGATACAGAGGGAGAAATTGTTTAGGAAGGAGTGGCCTCCAAGAGGAAGGAAGTCTGGAACAGGGAGTAAGATACAGAAAGAAACTACTGTAAAAATTGTGTTTGACAAAAGATGTTTGATTTGACTGGAGGGAAGGACAGAATGTGTGATGGCAAGGCAAAGGCAGGCATTTTAAACACCGATTATTATAAATGCTGCAATAAATTTGAGGGAATGTGAAGTTGAGAAAAGATTTTCTTAATGGAGACACCAAAGTATGTTGGATGTCAATGGAACTAATTCAGTAGAGAAGGGTAAACTGGTAATTGAGGAGAGCAGAAAAACACTGGAAAGAAGTCCCTGAGTAATTCATTCATACAAACCAGTTCTTACAGAGCAGCAGTCAACTCAAAAATGATAAAAGACAGGGATAGGCATTATATAGGGGGGGAGATGTTCAAAAGGCTTATGACATCTTTAAGGTGCTTAAAGGCACATGACGTGTGTGTGTGTGTGTGTGTGTGTGTGTTTGCTTACATTTCCCTGGGTGGTGCAAATGGTTAAGTGCTTGTCTTCTAGCTGAAAGTTTGGAGGTTCAAACCCACCCACAGGCACCTCGGAAGACAGCCTGGTGATCTGCTTCTGAAAGGTCACAGTCTTAAAAACCCTATGGAGAAATTCTACTCTGCACACATGGGGTCACCATGAGTCAGAATGAATTTGAAGGCAACTAACAACAACAACATTTTTCTTTCTTATTTTTAAATGCTTACTTATCATAGTAGAAAACGCCAAAATTTAGTGATAATGTTAGCATGTGTGAGAGAGGATAGATATGTGCACAAACTGTGCAAGTTTAAATTGGTGCAGCTTTAGTGGATATCAAACCACCAATATTTTTATAAATTAAAACTGCAATACATCTTTTTTTCAGAAATTTCAATTTTAGAAATTTTAGATTGGGTGAAATATTCTTACATTTATTTTTATTTCTCATCATTTTAAAAATCTTTAAGGTACACAGAACAGACCAGACCAGTTGCCCTTGAGCCGATTACCACTTATGGTGACCCCATGCATCACAGCACAACTGTGCTCCATAGGGTTTTCAGTGGCTGATTTTTTAGAAGTAGATCAATCAAGCCATTCTTCTGAGGCATCTCTTGCTATACAAGTAAATCTTTTTTGAATTAAAAAATAACTATAAAAACTGCATAGCCCTGGTAGAGAAAAACAAATGCAGCAAAAAGATTGTAACAGCACTGCCTGAAAAGAAACTCTGCCTGGAGTGAGTACTTTCATTTTGGATGACAGACAGAGGAACAGATGGTTGGTTGAGTGAATGGTCATATGGCTGGATGGATGGAGACTAATGCAGGCTTCTTACATATTTTGAGTCCTTTTATTCTTAAAATGGTAAAACTTGCTCTTGTATTAAACTCTTGCTTTCTGTTATTATTGTTCTGAGTTGTCATCGAGTTGATTCTGACTCATGGTGACCCCATGTGTGCAAAGTAGAACCGTGCTCCGTAGAGTTTTCAAGGCTGTGCCCTTTCATAAGAAGATCTCCAGGCCTCTTTTCTAAGACACATCTGGGAGGGTTGGAAAAGCCAAACTTTTGGGAAATTGTTGGTGTTGTTAGGTGCAGTCAGGCTGGTTCCAATTCATAACAACCCTAAGTACAATAGAACAAAATGTAGCCTGACCTCACAATCATTGCTGTTTGAGCCCATTGTTGAAGCCACTGTGTCAATCCGTCTGGTTGAGGATTTTCCTCTTTTACACTGACCCTCTACTTTCTTTACCTACTTTACTTTATCTACTTATCTACTTTACCAGGCAAGATGACCTTCTCCAGGAAAATGATCCCTTCTGATAACATGTCCAAAGTAAGTGAGAGGAAGTCTCACTATCCTCCCTTCTAAGAATCATTCTGGCTGTACTTCTCCCAAAACAGATTTGTTCATTCTCTGGCAATCCATAGTATAATCAATATTCTTCACCAACACCATAACTCAAATGCATCAGTTCTTCTTCAGTATTCCTTATTCATTGTCCAGCTTTCACATGCATATTAGGCGATTGAAAATACCATGGCTTGGGTCAGGCACACCTTAGTACTCAAGGTGACATCTTTGCTTTTTTAACACTTTACAGTGGACTTTTGCAACAGCTTTGCCCAATGTAATACTTTATTGAATTTCTTGACTGCTGCTTCCATGGGCATTGGTTGTGAATCCAAGTAAAATGAAATCCTTGACAACTTTAATATTTTCTCCATTTATAATGACGTTGCATATTTGTCCACTTGTGAGGAATTTTGTTTTCCCTATGCTGAGGTGTAATCCATACTGAAGGTTATAGTCTTTGGTCTTCATCAGTAAGTGCTTCAAGTCCTCTTTACTTTTAGCAAGGAAAGTTGTATCATCTGCATATCACAGGCTGTTAATGAGTCTTCCTCCAATCCTGATGTCTCGTTCTTCTTCATATAGTCCAGCTTCTGGGATTATTTGCTCAGCATACAGATTGAATAAGTTGGTGAAAGGATATAACCCTGATGCACATCTTTCCTGATTTTAGACCGTGCAGTATCCCCTTGTTCAGTTGAAAAGACTGCCTCTTGGTCTAGGTACAGGTTCAGCATGAGCACAACTAAGTGTTCTGGAATGCCCATTCTTTGCAATGTTATCCAAAATGGGTAGTAATAGTGCAGTATTTAACTGTTTGTGCCACCTGAGGACTCCTGTTAAACTCAATGTGGTGAATATTTCTCCATGTCAAGCAGGTACTATGCAGAAGATAGTATTTCTGGATAAATTATATAGCAGCCAAAAAATGTACCATAAATTATTTCACGCCTTTGAGGTGAAAAATAAACTTTGCTAAATATCATTGCAGGTAGATTATGCAAATCTGAAATTCTAACAGCTGCATACAAATGATTGTTGTACTGCAACCAAGCCAAGTTGAGGGTGACCGTTTTCAAAGGGACTCTATTTTGGAAGATCGGGGTTAAAAAGTACTATCACATTGTTGTTTCACTTTGATTTAAAAAATTTTTATTTAGGTTAAATATTATATCAGAATATCACTATCCTACGTGGTAAATTTGGTGAAGGGTAAGACAGTACACAGTACTGGGGAAGCTAACACAACTTGTACAAGGAAAGGTCATGGAAGCTCCATAGACACATCCAAACTCCCCGAGGGACTAAATTGCTGGGTGGAGGGTTGTGGGGACCATGTCTCAGAGATCATCTAGCTCAATTAGCATAATACAGTTTATAAAGACAATGTTCTACATTCTGCCTTGGTGAATAGCGTCTTGGGTCTTAAAAGCCCGTGAGCACCCATCTAAGATATTCCACTGGTCTGACCCCTTCGGAAGCAAGGGAGAATGAAGAGAACAGGATACAAGGAAAAGATTAGTCCAAAGGACTAATGGACCACAGCTACCA
>NW_004443948.1:21713846-21753419 GCF_000243295.1 Trichechus manatus latirostris | reverse complement strand
GGAATAATTTGGAAAAGGATAGTGAGAATAGCAGCACAACTGGAAGAATGTAATTGATGTCACTGAATTGTACATGTAGAAATTTTTAAAATGGTATAACTTTGGCTATGTATATTTTCACCAAAAAAAGGGTCCTCCAAGGTCAAGAAGGGAGAGTGTTGACACGTCATGGGGTTGTTAACGAATGTCATAAAACAATATGTGTACTGACTGTTTAATGAGAAACTATTTGTTCTGCAAACCTTCATCTAAAGTACAACAAATTTTTTTTTTAAAAAAAGAAGATCATTATCCATTTTTGTTTATTTTCCTGAGATTTGTTTTGGAATATCCTTTCCAGATTTTTTGTTTTTTGTAATTTATAATATCTTGTTTATTATAATATGCATTGCTAGTTATTTTCTTTTAATTTTTTACATTAAGGTGCAATTATAAAAATGATTAATTCTATAAATAATGTTTAATTTTATAGTACTATTGTATAAAATATGTATAATAATTTTAAATATTTATATTGTATAATTATCAAAATATTTTCTTTCTGATTTTCTTCAACTTATCTTATGCTTACAACATTTAACGTTCTGAAATCAGATACATGTTCAGTTAACCTACTTATTCATAGTCCATTCAAAAGCTTTCATGGCAAATAATTTTTTCTTGATGACCTTTACTTATTTGGAATGTAGAAATTAACATGGTGAGCATTGATTATACACACACACGACAATTTTTAAAAAGCTGACAGAAAAGAAAAAAAATCTTCTTCCACAAAAACCATACTGTTTGCTGTTTGATGAAGAAATATAAATTTTCTTACAAGACGGTATGTCTTCCTTGTAAAAAGTTATTACGCCGAAGTACATATTTGACAAAAATTAATCAACGGAATCAAAAAAATTAAGGAGAAATGATAGTCTTTTCCAAACATAAGAAGGTAGAGATAATAGATGGGAGAAGAGAAGGGAGTGGGAGAGAGAACAAAACTAAGTGGAGTCAAGTACAAATTAATATTGTGCCATTTGATAGGTAAGAGCTGTAGTGAATTGACAATAACTCAAGAGTCCAAGAATGAAACAGAACACAAGCTATTTGATGTAGTCACATCACATCCTAACACGTTCCGGAGAAGATTTAAACATTTCTTCGCATTCTCATTTGTCTGGCAGTATTGACTGGTTTCATTGCCATTTTAATAAGGCAATTGGAGCTACTCTTTTCAATGACCTCTGCTACGATGTGCATGAGGGATTATTGCATCTGAGCACTGACAGGGCATTTTAAATGAATTTGGACCTTGTCTTGGCTAAATAGGTAAACATCCTATGATTTCTTATTGCAGTTACACATTATTCTCAAGTATATCTCATTCTGAATTGAGTTTTTCTGCAATTCATCTAATGTAGTAACACTGACCATAAACTTACTGTCCTTTAGTGAGAATCTAGCTTCTTTAATAAAAAAAGTTTCAAACATTGTTGGGCTGTGTCAGTTCAGACATATTTCTCTTGTGCCTTGCATTATGCAGTTATTTAGACATTTTGATTTATTTTATTCCATAATAAATAATTATTGAATACATGAATGAGACTGATAGGGAAGATATAAATAACACTATGAAAAATGAGGAGAAAAATCTCAAAGATATTAAGTGGCTTGTCTTATTTTTAATGGCTAAAAACAAGAGTCAGCACTAATATCTACATCAGCTGTCACTTAACATTTTTTTTAAACAATGGATTTACTTTGTTTTACCTGTGCTTAAAGCTTTCATTTGTCTTATAATAATAATAGTAGTAGTAATAACAGCAACTAACACATGGTAATTTTATAATAATGTAAAAGGTTTTTTATGATCTGACTTCTGGCTGACTATCCAGCTTTATCCTTTATCATTCCCTGCCCATTTTCAATCATTCTCTATTCTGTATTGAGGAACTGATCATACTACCTTGTACCACTCCAGGCATACACAGGCAGCTGCCTCCCTCAGACTAGACCCTCTCTTCAAATCACTTTATATCTATATATTGAAGAGTTTTAACATCTAAATTACATACAACGCCATCTAGAAATCTCCATTAACCTCCCCAGTCAATGCCCAAATTTTGAACACTACCCTTTCTCCCATAGCACTTTATGGAAACTACTAATATGTAAAGAATATTGAGGTATTTACTAAAACATTTATTGTAATCAATGGTAGGTTTATTGTTTAGCTAATAACTATTTTAAGTTTCAGGGCTTTTCTTGCTTACAGGGGAATCTTTCAAGGAACTGGGATGTATCCTATCTATGTATTTGAGTAGTATTATGAAATAAGGTCCAAGAGAGTAAGAAAACTCATTAAACAAGCCCAGCATTCTGCATGCTGCCATTTCTCTTGGAGAATTTACCAATTTTTGTATTATAAGCTCTGGAGGAGACAGCTGCTAATATACAGAGAAGACTACAGGAGACTCAACAGTATTATTATCTTAGTTATCTAGTGCTGCTGTAACAAAAACACCACAACTGGATGGCTTTAACAAACAAATTTATTTTCTCACAGTTGGGAGGCTAGAAGTATGAATTCAGGGTGCTGGCTCTAGGGGAAGGCTTTCTCTCTCTGTTGGCCCTGGAGAAAGAGTCTCATCTCTTTTGAGTTTCTGCTCCTGGGCAATCTTCATGTGACTTGACATCGCTCTTCCTCCATCTCTGCCTCTGGCTTGCTTGTTTAATCTCTTTTATGTCTCACTAGAGATTGACTTAAGACACATCCTACATTAATAATGTTTCATTAATATGACAAAGAAAACCCATTCCCAAATGAGGTTACAACCACAGGTATAGGGGTTAGGATTTATAGCACATAATTTTGGGGCACACAATTCAATCCATAACAGTTCAGTAGTCACTTGTTCCTGAGAAGACAAACATTGAAATTCAGAACTTTGAAAGGAAGGTGGTCCTTAATATAAAAACAAACAAACAAATAAAATAAAACCTGAAACATAGAAAAACAAAACTCAGTTCGGACCCCTATAGGGGTGCTCAATGAGCACAAAACAAACCAGAGATAGGTCAAACTTCTTCAAAACTGCAGTCTAGAAAGGAGCCATTGGAACGAGGTGATTGTCTTCTCTGTTGCTTGGCAGAAGATAAGATTGGGAAAAAACTTTAAGTTTTATTTTTTTGTTTTTTCCCATACATAATATTTTGCACCCATTCAAGAATTTCAGGATGTACTAGGCATGCAGCACAAGGGCCAAGATATAATACATAGTAGAAGCAGGCCCAAACTTGCTCAAGATATTGGAGTTACAAAAAATACTTAAATGTAATAGCAAATAATTTATTGAAAATAATGTAAAAATGAAGAATTTTACCAGAGAACAAGAATCAATATAAAAAGAATCAAGTGGACATTCTAGATCTGAAAAATACAATAAAATAAATGAAGTTTTCCAATACAGATTGATAGCTGCAGTGGAGTTGACACCAACTTATAGTGACCTGTGTACAACAGAATGAAATGTTGCCTGCTCCTGTGTCATCTTCAAGACTGTCAGCATGTTGAAGTCCATCACAGTGGCTGTTGTGTCAATCCATCTCAACAGGGATCTCCGTCTCCCTCGTTGAGAACCTCTCCTTCAACAAACATGATGTCCTCCTCCAGCGACTGATCCCTCCTGATAATGTGCTCAAAGCAAGCAAGTGGGACCATATTCTGTTGTGAACCATAGAATTTTCATTGGTTAGTTTTTGGAAGTAGATTTCCAAGCATTTCTTCCTAGTCTGTCTCAGTCTGGAAGCATCACCGAGACCTGTCCACCATGGGTGATTCTGCTGGTATTGGAAATATCAATGGCATAGCTTCCAGCATCATAGTAACATACAAGCCACCACAGTAGAGAAAACTGACAGATGGGTGGTGTAGGGTCTCAGTAGATGGAGTAGTAAGTAAATAGAATGATCACATCAGATGGGAAGTTTTATTATACCGAATGATGTGTCAATAGAAAATAACCAGAGAGAAGTACTAAGAGAAAAAAAAAGAATATACAGAAAAGAGTGTATGAGAAAGTTACCACCGTGGGCAACTGGAACATAATCCCACTGAATTACTCAGCAACATAGAGTAAAACAAATTTTTCAGAGCTACTCCCTCCATGAAGAAATGTTTGATGATGTTGAATCAGCCCTTACTAACATATTTCCAATTTTTTTCATGAATGGACTATGCCTGAGTTCAATTTCTGGAAGCTGGTCAACAGGTGGATTTATATAATGAATGCATTCCAGCATTCCTACCTCTCTGAATGTTTTGACCTCTTATTCAATACTCTATGAGCAAATGAAGTAGAGTGGTTAGGGCAAGATTTCAGTAGCTTTAATTTCTGTTTTCAGATTCTTACTGAAACCTTATCCCTTGCATAATCTTGGAAAACTTACTTAATAACCTATGTGCACCTCTGTTTCCTCATCTGTATAATAGAGAATACAATAGAACGCATGCCATAGGTTTTAGGTGAAGAAAATAAGTTAATACTTGTGAAGCTATTACAACAATTATTGGCATATATTAAGCTCTCAATACATCTGTATTATTATTATCTTTTTATCTCCATTATGAAGCACAAAATTTAGAATTTAAATATTAATAAGGACATAGGTATTGTTATTGTTAGCGTCAATTGAGTCAGCCTCCAGTATTAGATCATTGTGATTTGTAGGGATTTCATTGGCTTATTTTTGGAAGTAAATCGCCAGATCTTTCTTCCTAGTTCATCTTAATCAGCAAGTTCCACTGCAACCTGTTCAACATCACAGTAACATACAAACCTCCATTGACAGACAAGTGGCAGCTGTGTTTGAGGGGCAATGGCCCTGAATCATATAGAAAGTGAGAATTCTACCACTAAACCACCACGTATATACAATAATTACTTGTAGGTATTTTTAAGAATACTTTGCTATATTAACCCATTTCAGTCTCACAACAACTCTATGAGGTGGGTAACCCAAGCATCTCTTTCCACAGCTGATGGCAATGAGAATAATGGTGAATACAAGAGTGAGGAATAGTAAAGAATAGTGCTCGTAATGTGCGTATACATGTGAAGACAATATAATGGGTATAATACCTTTGTTTACTAGTTGACTGTAATTGAGCATAAAAAAGCATATCATTGTTTGGTAAGATAAATGCACTGGTAGCAAGGGTGAAAAGGTGAAAAATCTTGGATTGATTCATTTAAATTGTTCAATACTAAAGAAAAGCCATTTTTCATTGCATGCCTTTTTGGTGGTTGCACAATAGCATCATCTCCCAATTGGACATATTGTTACACATAAATGCAATAAAAAAAGTTAGAAGTCATGAGTATACGCACAGTGATGACTCCATAAAAGTAACTAAGTGACCACATGGGTATTTAAAAAATGTAAATTACTGGAAAATATGCAATACAAGTCCTTTTATTGCCACTTTGACCACCACAAATACAACATTCTATTGCATTTGCATCACGACTGCACCCAGTGTTGGGCTGGAGCCTTGACTTCCCATCTCGTAAGGGCCAAGTTGGGGTATTTCTTCACATCTCCATGTTCAGACACAGCAGATTGGTAGCTTGAAGTTATTCATAAGGGAGTATGTACATCACATAAAATGGAAAATACTATAAATCAAGATTTTATTTTTCACCAGAAGACAGGTTGTGAAACATTTACCAGCAAACCACTGGATGTATCTCTTTGCTGATTTGGGAAACATGGTAGTGTATTCACTCCCTGAGTGTCTTCATTAGTAGTAACATGAAGTAAAAAAAAGAAAAAAAAAAAAAAGGGACATATACAATTGAATTTGTGGGTACTTGATTTATTCTCAAACTGTTTTAAGGGTGAGACATCCATAAAAAAAAAGAAAACTGTCAATGTTAAAACACTGTTCATTCTAAACTCAAACTAGTTTCATTAGGAATTTGTTTATACATAGTGTTGAAAGGCTGAGGGAAAGGTCTCTGACCCTATTGTCTTTGTATTTCAATGTTTTTGTATACTGGTTTAATATCCGTATTTTTTTAATCCTCATACTAGCAATGCCATCCTTTGCTCTGTTTAGAGAATTAACACTCAAAAAATGAGACACAACAAAACAACAAAAAACCAACTTCAATGACACCGTTAATATTTCAAAATTAAATATTTGAGTATAGAATCTTCTTCATGTTTTCGCAACTTGGCACAGCTGTAGCTACTTCCATTCCTATTTGTGAATTCACTGAGTCTTATAGTATTCAAAATTGTTATTGTTGTTAGTTGTCATGAAGTCGATTCAGACTCGTGATGGTTCCATGAGTGCAGAGTAGAAATGTTCCAAAGAGTTTTCAAAGTTGTGACTTTTTTGAAAGCAGATTGCCAGGCCTGTTTTCTGCGACACCTCTGGGTAGGTCTGAACTGACAAGCTTTTGGCTAATAGGAGAATGCTTAACCATTTGCGTAACCCAGCCACCATAACGCTCAAAGTATCGGAAATGATTCTGCTCTGAAAATACATCTATTTCAGCAATGGACTGCAATTTGCATGCACTGTGGAAAATGATGGAAGTTACTGTTAGGGAAGTTAATTGAAAGTTCAAGTGTATAGCATTGGCCTCTTCATTTAGAGAAAATAATAAAGTCTGACTAAGGTTCAGGGATGTGGACAGTAAAGGGCAAAGTTTTAGTCTCAAGGAAAACTTGAGACTTGAAAGGACAAAGGCAAGAGAAGTCATTTATGTCATAAGCTCATAACTTATGAAAGATTCATTCTTTTCTTATTTATGTTCCCATTACGCCCAAATGTTACATGACAATGCTTTCGTTTAGATGTGCAATCACTATGTGGCTGTATAGAGAAAATGGTGTTCAAGGGGCTTAAAAGAATTAATACCTTTTCCAAAAAGAATAAACGTATGTCATCAAAGGTGTATTGAACTTTTACCCAGGGAGTTCATTCCTGGAAGACTCTGATTGCTCAGAAGAATTATGGGGCTAATCATGTGGGTTTTGGAGAGCAGCCTAGTCATAGCTCTTAACCACTACGCCACCAGGGTTTCTGTATATATGCAGTGGTTAAGCTCTGGCAGCTAAATGACAGGTCAGTGGTTCAAATTCACCAGCCACTCCATCAGACAAAGATGTGGCAATTTGATTCCTTGAAGATTATAGCCTTAGAAACCCTATGGGACAGTTCTACTCTGTCCTATAGGGTCACTATGAGTTAGAATCTACTGAGTGGCAACTGATTTGGATTGGGTTTCAATCAGACAGCAGATTAGCCAGTTCTTTTCTCCCTTGGAGCCGGTGGTGGGTTTGAACTGCTGACCTTTCAGTTAGCAGCCAAGTGCTTTAATCATTGCACCACAAGGGCCTTTCTCTTTCTCTCTCTCTCTATATATATACACATATGTATCATTATTATAAAGACGACTTTATATAATTTAATCTGTATCATATAAGGAATCAAGAAAGGATTGAGATTTCAGAACAAAGGTAAATAGCTGTATACACTCCATTAACAACAAAATATCTGTTCTGTTCCCTTAATTTATAAAGAAAAACTTTAGGGCCTATCCACACAATGCACTGCTTGTTTCTTTATATTTGTAAGTTATTTTGTTTTCTTGCCTGGCATGCACTTAGCCATGTTAGACTGCTGGAAAATGCCAGTTGGTCTTTAACACCAAGCCTAAACGTCCTCCATTCTGAAGGCAATTTCTGACTATAACAGTTAATTTCAAGTGTCAGCTTGGCTAGGCTATGATGCCCAGTTGTTTGGTCGAACACTAATTTGTATGGTGTTATGAAATAGCTACTACATGTGATTGAACCAGTTTTCCTTTAATAATGCAGATCACTCCCAATATGTGAGTGGGCCTCATCCAACCAGCAAAAAGGGAGTTTGCCCTAGGTTGTATTCTGCCTTCAGACTATAAGTAGGCATTTTGCCAAAACGCCTTCATTCTTCACTCTTCCAGTTGCCTGACCTATGGATTTTGAGACAGCCCACTGCACTCTCCAGTCTGTTGTCTGACCTATAGATTTTGGATTTGCCAGCCCCTGACAATTGCCTGAGCCATTTCCTTAAAATGAATCAATCTCTCTGCCTCTCTGTCTTTCTTGTGAGATATGTACAGAACACTAGTTCCATAGTTCTGTTTCTCTGGGAATCGAGAACCCTTACTAAGACACTGACCTTACTTGAAAATGCTAAGCACCTTTCATTTTGCATCCTCCCCATGACTTGTCCTAATGTTTCTAAACGTATTGTTAAGTGCTCAATCATAGTTACTCCATTAATATATTCTGAAATAATTGTAGCAGGAGAAACAAATAAAATTGTAGTATTGAACCTGAAAGTCGAAAGTTACGTAATATCAAATCATTTCTCATGTAAAATAAGACACGTATAAAAGGAATACAATAATATAGTATATAATAGGCAAAAACTAGAAGAAAATAAAAGATTCCTTCTGGATTACTCGATAAATTAAACAGTAGTAACAAATTAACCCTAAAATGCTCATGGCTTAACACTATAAAATTCTATTTCTTGCTCATTTTCAGTATATATCAATATGTCTCTATTATCTCAAGTTATTGTTTCCAGGGTCTTCAGGGGAATAGAAAGCTGGAGGGTCAAGCATCAGAGCTTAAATTCTTGGGTGTGGGATTACATATTTTTTTTCCTCAGAGTTCATTGGCTAGAACTAATAACATGGCTCTAAATCTAAAAGCATTAGAAAATAAAGGTGGCTGGGTGCGTATGGAAATTTCACAGCAGTAAAAGTCTCTGTCATGTCCCAGTATACATCATTCTAAAACTTCTATAATATGAAGAAATTAAATCATTTACTTATTTATTTTAATTTAAACCCTATAATACAGTCTTTTTACTAAAGGGAAGAGGCATACTAGAATTACAAAAGTAAATGCATTATTTCAGAATTATAAAATGATTGGGTATCCCAGATCTAAAATTAAGAGGGAGAAATAAGATTGTAGCATAATTGTTTTATGAAGCTATGCAGGTTGGCTTCATCTCCTATTTGACTTTTTCCAAAATTTCTAAAGCATTTAAGATTTTCATTTGTTCCTACCAGTAGTTTCAATGGAGTAGTCTTGTTTGTTTAGGCCACAGTGAGAGAACAGGGTTGTTTATAAAGTTTTATAATACACAATAGAATCCACATAATTTATATTGGCAGTTCAGATTATCCAAGGTGTGGGTCAGATAATATAATTCCAGGAAACTGAGAAAGGACACAGTACCATGAATATATTAAGAGATGTATGAATAACAACTTTGTTACTTTCCAGGAGCATGACCATGGACGATTAAGTTAGTTTCTCTGCATTCTTGTCCTATCAACTCTTACAGAATAGTATGCAAAGTTATACTGTATCTACTGTACAGTAATGAATAAAATAACACTGGAAACTTACCTTAGTACAACAGACATATGGTATTTTTTTATTAGTGAATAACTAGTTTCAACATTTGAAATTCTGTCTATAGTATTTTTAAATTGAGTTAAACTAAAAATAGTAAAAGAACACTGTGATCAACACAAGGTCAAATGAGAAATCGTTGCTGCATATCACCTCACAAATACTGATAAATGTACTGAAACTGAAGTTAAAGTGGTGAGATGGTCAGTAGAAAATAAGTTCCAAACGTTCACCAGCAGTACTCTATATCCTAATTTACTCACCGTTTGGAGTACTGATGTAAATTATTTTTAAAACAGTGACTGATGTACTAAAAGCAAAATATGCGATATTAAAATTTGATGTTTATTTTTATCTTGTCTCATGTAAAAAAATGTGACACTGTATTAAAAGTTGCCACTATTTAAAATGATTTAATGAAGACATTATTGAGGTTGAAATATACTTAAGAACATCCTTTGAGTAGGTTATTTTGGACTCTGTCTTAGTTAATTAGTGCTGCTACAACAGAAATACCACAGGTGGGTAGCTTTAACGGAAGTTTATTTTCTCAAAGTTAGGAGGCTAGAAGCATGAATTCAGAGTGCCAGCTATAGACAGACTTTCTCTCTGTGTTGGCTCTGGAGGAAGGTCCTTTTCTCTTATGAGCTTCTGCTCCTGAACGACCTTCACGTGGCCTAGCACCACTCTTCCCCCATCTCTGCTTGATAGCTTGCTTGTTTAATCTCTTTTATATATCAAAAGAGATTGATTTAAGACAGACCCTACACAAATGTTGTCTCATTTACATATCAAAGAAAACCCATTCCAAATGGGATTACAGTCAGAGGTGTAAGGATTAGGATTTACAACATATTCTTGAAGGACACAATCCAATCCATAACAGACTCCTATCATAGGATCAACTGACTGTCTAGTTACTTCAGTATAAAATATGGCACTCAGTTGTGCTCATGTGGAAATTTTACATAGACCAAGACATTTGTTCCAACAAAATGAGGGAGTACTGAGTGGTTTAAAAACAGGAAAGGTGTGCATCAGGGTTGTATTTTTTAACCATATTTATTCAATCTATATGCTGAGCAAATTATCTGAGAAGCTGTACTATACGAAGAAAAATGCAGCATCAGGACTGGAGGAAGACTTATTAACAGCCTGTGATATGCAGATGACACACCTTGCATGCTGAAAGTGAAGAAGGTTTGAAGCATTTACTGATGAAGATCAAAGACCACAGCCTTCACTATGGATTACACCATAATACAAAGAAAACAAAAATTCTAACAAGTGGACCAATAAGCAACATCATGTTAAATGGAGAAAATACTGAAGTTGTAAACGATTTCATTTTACTTGGATCCACAATAAACACCCACAGAAGCAGCAGTCAAGAAATCAAACGACATATTGCATTGGGCAAATCTGCTGCAAAAGACCTCCTTACAGTGGTAAAAACCAAAGATGTCACCTTGAGGACTAAGGTGCACCTGACCCAAGCTATGTGTTTTCAATCACCTCATATGCATGTGAAAACTGGGTAATGAATAGGGAAGACCAAAGAAGAATTGATGCATTTGAATTATGGTGTTGGTTAAGAATATTGAATATACCATGGACTGTCAGAGCACAAACAAATCTGTCTTGGAAAAAGTACCACCAGAATGCTCCTTAGAAGTAAGGATAGTGAGACTTCATTTTGCTTACTTACTTTAGATAATGTTATCAGGAGTGACCAGTCCCTGAAGAAGGACATCATGCTTGGTAATGTAGACGGTCAGCAAAAAAGGAGAAGACCCTCAATAAGATGGATTGACACAATGGCTGTCACAAAGGGCTCAAACATAGCAACGATTTTGAGGATGGTGCAGGGCAAGGCAGTATTTTGTTCTGTTGTACATGAGGTCGCTATGAATTGAAACAACAACAGTCTGAGGATAATCCTCTTCTTTTTAATTGAACACAGAAATTTTTACTATAAAATTCAAATCAAAAAATTGGAATTATTAGGGAATCAGTTCACACTGAAAACGCTGAAATTAGAGTTGAAGTGTTAACATGCTGCAGTACAAATGAATAAAATGCCTTTAAATTTGGTAATGTGACACATTTCTTAGATGTCTTCTCATGTAATAAAAATCTGCATTTCTCTGATGCAAAAATGTTCTCATTCTTATGTAAGCATATATCTGCTTCAACCAAGATTTTAGATTTGGTTGGAATGAAATTTTCTAAATCACTTTCTTCCAAGAGTACAGTTGTTTGTTCATTTTTAAGATAAAAGACCTCCCAAATATTTTAATCCATACATAAAGAAAAGTTTAGAATATGCAATAAACTGGTTTAACACTTTCATGATTCTTGGGACAGAAGCTGTCCACAGATATTTTCGAGATCTCAGGTTTCTTGGAAGGCTGCTTTTCCCACTGAAAGTATTTGCTGCCCTCCACTGGGGGTTTGTGTAACGGTGACAAACTAAAGCAACATTCTTTGATTAAAATTCACTAAGGTACGAGTCTTAGGTATGAGACAGTGCATCCAGGAAGTGTGATTGGGTCAAACTTTTGGCTTTTGTATAGCTAGATAATTCTCGTAAGCATATTTATGGCTTCCCGTGTGATAGTTAGGGAGCTCTGGTGCATTTGGTTTTGTGTGTGTCTGTGTGTCTGTGTGATATTTGTAACAAAATGAAAGATGTCAGCCTGCAAAGATCCTTGGGACAGATGAAGCCCATTAATATGGCACCTGACTACTGCCAATGTTTTCTGAGGAAATGTACGCCCACATGATATTTCTCAAAATCCATATTACAACCTAAAATTTGAACACACTTAATTTGTAAGCAGGCCTTGAATATATATAGTATCAAAAAAAATAAAATAAAAGGAAAAAGTAATAGGGTCTTGAAATGGTTAAACAGGATAATCATGGATTGCCAGAATGGTGAATGAATCTGTCTTGGAAGAAATACAGCCAGAATGCTCCTTAGAAGATAGAATGATGAGACTTTGTCTCATGTACTTTGGACATGTTATCAGTAGGGACTAATACCTGGAGAAGGATATCATGTTTGGTAAAGTAGAGGGTCAGCAAAAATGAGGAAGACCCTCAACAAGATGGATTGACACAGTGGCTGGAACAATGGGCTCAAACAGCAACGATTATGAGGATGGTGCTGGACTAGGCAGTACTTTGTTCTGTTGTATGTAGGGTCACTTAGAGTTTGAACCAACTTGATGGCACCTAACAACAACAACAACAAAGTAAGTTTCCAGAATAAGAGAATATCTTAATCTGCTGTGTCATGATGGTGGTTCAATGAATTATGGTCTGAGATTAGCACTTTACAGTCATACCAAAGCTGAACTGTAACTGCTTCCCTAAGATTTTCCAATATGTTTTTACTGGTGTATTTAGAAAAAGGAGATGGTACTTTATGGTAGCTATTTAATTTTTTCCTGAATAATTGGAGAGACAATAAAACAAAGATTTGTTTGTCTGGTTCTTGGGCCAAATTCAAAGCCAGGATGACTCTGTCAGGACTGATTAAAGAATGTATCTGTAGGCATTTTCAAATGTAGGTTTTTGGAAGTTACAGAATCTTGACTTGTTGGTTTCCCCACCATGAGTATTGGACTTATATATCTGCATAGGTCCCTAAATGGCACGAAAGGAACCCTGGTGGTGAAATGGTTAATCACTTGGCTGTTAACTGAAAGGTTGGTGGTTTGAAAACCCACCCCCTCAGTGCTCCATTGGAGAAAGACCTGACTATTTTCTTCTGTAAAGATTACAAAAAACCCTATGGGCTGTTCTGTTTTTTTTTTACATGGGGTAGTTATGAGTTGAAATTGACTTAATGTACCTGAAAATAACCACAGGTGGCACAAATGGTTTACGCTCAACTGCTAGTCTAAAGGTTGGCTGTTGGAACCCATCCAGTGGTACCATGGAAGGAAGGACTGACGGTCTGCTTCCATAAAGATTATAGCCAAGAAAATCCTATGGATCAGTTCTATCCTGGTAACACATGGGGTCACCATGAGTTATAATCGACTTGATGGCAACAGGTTAGGTTTTTTTTGTTTTTGGTATATGTGTATCACACGCATACTTAATGGGATATTATTTCAATAACCAATTATGTGAATAAATTAATTCCCCATTGCCAAGCCAGTTTTTGCATATAAAGACAAATAAATAATCCTTGAGTTTCACTCAAAGGAATAATTATTTGACATTAAATATTTGAGAATGATTTTTTATCTATCAAGTATTATCATCTGCCAAAATCAATCCAGCTTTACATTTTAGCATTGGGTTAGGTTAAAACCTTAGCTGATAAAATTAACATTAATATTAATGTAGTTAAAATCTCATTTTTGTTTGAAATAAAAAAATATAGTTATTTGGAATAGAAATATAATTATTAACTAAAATACTGACATACACTGCTTATTATCTTAAAAGTAGTATTCTGATCCTGAAAAATATATTCCTATTGCTAACATGAATAAGGTCAAACATTAATACCATAACTAAAATAAGATAGAAGTATCTAAGTTATTACACATTTAGAGTATTCTATCATAATTTAATGGATCCTACACTTGTGAAGATTTTTAATGTACAATTAAAAATGCAAAGGCCTTGATAAATTATTCTCCACGTAGTCATGCATTTGTTGATTTTGTTAAAGGTGCATTGAAATATTGTATTCTGGGTCACTCAGTCAGCTGAATTTACAAAGAACACACTTAAGACTCATTTATCTAAAACTTAGAAATATTATGTCAGTATAATTATATCATACAATGGAAGGACAAATGAATTCTACAATGAGCAGCTAAGTTATTATAAAGTTACTCGGAAAGAAATCTCAAAACAGTTTTTCAATAAAAATGCAGTAATAACTTTTTTCCTGGTTGGTTATATTTTAAGTATTCTTTTATTTTTATCATCTATCTTAAACATATTGAGACTATAAGCTTTTTCAAATAAGACAAAAATATGCCTTTGGAATAACACTCCAATCTAATAGAAAGTAGATTGAATAAAAAGGCAAATAATTTTAATTTTTTTAGACCTCAAGACCAATTTCGTATTGCCGTATTTACTGGACAAAGTACTCAAAATGTGATATATTATATGTAAAAAAGTACTAAACCAATTGTAACCATACATCCTAACACATTAGGAATTTTTTATGTGCTACAATTGAATCATATATTATCTTCTTATTGCAGATGAATACCTGTAAGTGTCCCATCTCTGTCACATGAAAGGAAGAAAGGAGGGTGAAACAAATAGGTGTCTTAACAAATAAGGGATCACAATAGGTTTTGTTAAGCTAAAAATCATCTTTAACAAGTATACCACATTTTTACACAAATAACGTGGACTTTCTGTGTTTGTTTACCAGCCACATCCTCCCTCCTAGAGGTATTTTTGTAAGCATGCTATGTTTTTTTTTTTTTTTTTTTTAACAGCAACGCGTGGAAGAGGATTGGCATGGCGGCTCTTGTGAGGGTGCCTGGCAGAGGGGAGAGCGCAGCCAGCAAACACAAGCAGGGAACTCAGGTTTGTGTAAAAATACAGCTTCCAATATCAAAGTTTTTTCATAAATCATTTCAGCACTTAATAAGCAGACATCATTGCATATTTCTTAACTGAACTCACTAAAAATGGGAAGTATCTTAACATTAAACTGGCCTTTAATCATAAAATGATAAGTTTAGGGTTACCATAAATGAAAGCCTTTTGGAACAAGATACAATCTATTTTATTTAAAATCAAAAGCTTCAATACTAAAATATAAAAAATAAATTCAAATTTGAAGTATGAAAAAAACCCCACAAAATGGAATACGCAACATTTTTTGTATAAAATAATAGACAGTGACACCTTTTGGCTAGTTTTACAGTTTTCCAAAATGCCATGGATTCTTAATTTATTATATTATGTGAATTACATTTGAAAACACTTCACTAAAGTCAAATGTTAAATGTAACCACAGAAAATACTTAAGTGTTTAATTAAAAAGGCTACTAAAGCAACTGGGAAATTAATTGCAATTATTCATTTATTTTAAAAAATTAACATTAAGTTTCTCTTGCAATATTCATGTGCTGTAACAAAAAGAAGTGTGTGCTAGACAAATTAAATTCTGTTTTCATTTTTTGCTTTTCCTCATGCACTGGTGATTCTGAACATGCACAAAAGACTTCATATTTATAAACAGATTATGGCCTCCCTAGACAACTGAATTAAGGAAGCAGAGGAATATAAACGTATTAAAATTCACAACAGTAAATATTTGCTGACAGTGGAAAGTAAAACACTAACGTTTGAATACCTTGTGCATTTTAGATATAATTTTTAATGCTTTCTGGCCAAACTAGCATGCTCAGTGCTTTTATCAGGCAAACCCGCAAACCATATTTGTAGTATGATTCCGCCAAATATCATGTTCATTATGTGTACTGATATTAGAGTTCAAAAATAAATTGAAAATAGAATCTTACCTCTGAATGTTTATGTGTCACACTTTTGCTTTGTAAGTCTTCAACATATAAAAGAATGAGAACCCACCCTCCATGGCTATGAACATCTTATAAATATTTACTAGAGTACATGTCCATGGCAGCAATATGGTACAAGAAAATTATAACATTTTCATTGTCTCTTTACAAATTATATCCTATTCACATTTTTTTCCTCTTTATTCAGTCAACAATTAACTTATCTGGGTCTCCCTTCTTTTTCCCCATCATCATTTCCTTAGTTTTGAAACTCCTCTGCTCTATGCTCAGAATGTAGTTTTTTCCCACCGGCTCTTACATAGATGAGTTTCTTCAGGTACTGGCCATGAGAGTAGAAGTTGAAGGAAAATAGTCTTTCTTGGTTCATTCTTGTGAAAAAGAACTCAGTTTGGCATTTATCTTTGGTTTCTGAAAGATAAGCCTTGTAATTTCCCTGGTAATCTAGATGGCTTTTTATCTAAAACATCTAGGGAACACTACAGAATTTGTGCAAATTAGTGGGGACTGGCCAAGCCCCAAAGACCACACCTGGTCAGTTCACCTCAGGAAGAGAGAGGGTCATGGTACAATCAATCATGCAATTTCAATGATCCATCATTCATGACTCTACAATGAGGCCTCAATCATGACTATCTGTTGAGGACTATAAAAAGTTTTGAACAGGGAAGTTCATTAGATTCCTAGTTGATGAAAAATCTGAAGGAACGTGGGACAGTAGTGCATCCATTAGAACATGGAAACTCAGCCCTGGGAGCTTTCCCAGGCTTAGTCTTGCATGTCTTTTTGTTTGTATCTTTTTGTGGTTATATTAAGAAGCCCTGGTGGCGTAGTGGTTTAGCCCTTGGCCGCACCCAAAGTTCAGCTGTTCAAACTCACCAGCTGCTCTGTGGGAGAAAGATGTGGAAATCTGTTTCTGTAGAGATTTAAAGCCTTGGAAACCCTAGGGGGAAGTTCTACTCTGTCCTTTAGGGTGGCTATGGGTTGGCATCAACTCCACGACAACGGGTTTTGGGGTTGGGTGGTTATATTAAAGATGTTATAGTGAACATACTCTATTCAGTGAGTTCTGTGAGTCATTCCAGAAATGAAGGAAACCACAGGGGCCATGAGAGCCATCAAGGGAGGGCATCCATCTATTTGGCAGTCTGAAGGACTGTATCCTTTAACTCATGTACTCTGACCTAGCACAGCGTGGCTGGAAATATTCATTGTTTCCTTTTCGGGCTGCCCAGGCAGCTGGTCTGAAGAACAATGTCATTTTAACTGGTGAGAAACAACCCAGGGGGTCAAAAAGAGAGTGTGCCTTTTAGGTGGCTCGTGACAAGGATGGAGAAGTGAGAAGATGGGACTGGATCCATTTGCAGATGGGAATTGAATTCATGTTGATCCTTACAACGCCGTTAGCAATAAACATGGGATTTGCCCATTGTGTCCCTTTCTTAGTGCAAGTCTCCTGTAAAATAGCAAGAAATAAAGTTCTCAAGAATCAAGTTTAAAGGTCTCTTAGAAAAATTCCACTGCTTTGTCATTAATATCATGCACAAGTAAAATTTTGCTGAAGATTGTTGCAGCAGTTGCAGGAGTACATCAACAGGAAACTGCCAGAAATTCAAGCCAGATTTAGAAGAGGAGGTGGAATGAGCGATATCATTGCTGATGTCAGATAGATCTTGGCTAGAAGCAGATAATACCAGAAAGATGTTTACCTGTGTTTTATTGATTATGCAAAGGAATTCAACTGTGTGGATCCTAACAAATTATGGATAACATTGTGAAGAGTGGGAATTCCAGAACAACTTAATTGTGCTCATGCATAAACTGTACATAGACCAAGAGGAAGTCATTCGAACAGAACAAAGAGATACTGCATGGTTTAAAATCAAGAAAAGTGTCTGTCAGTGTTGAA
Organism: Trichechus manatus latirostris; assembly: GCF_000243295.1. Classification (NCBI taxonomy): domain Eukaryota; kingdom Metazoa; phylum Chordata; class Mammalia; order Sirenia; family Trichechidae; genus Trichechus; species Trichechus manatus. Next base: position 21,735,497 of record NW_004443948.1, on the reverse strand, counting down.
TCCGTTCACCATACTTATTCAGTCTGTATGCCGAGCAAATAACCCGAGAAGCTGGACTATATGAAAAAGAACATGACATCAGGATTGGAGGAAAACTCATTAACAACCTTTGATATGCAGATGACACAACCTTGCTTGCTGAAAGTGAAGAGGACTTGAAGTATTTACTGATGAAGATCAAAGACCACAGCCTTCAGTAAGTATGGATTACACCTGAACATAAAGGAAAAAAAAAAAATCCTCACAGCTAGACCAATCAGTAACATCATGTCAAGTGGAGAAAAGATTGAAGTTGTCAAGGATTTCATTTTACTTAGATACACTCTCAAGGTCCATGGAAGCAGCAGTCAAGAAGTCAAAGGACATATTACATTGGGCAAATCTATTTCAAAAGACCTCTTTAAAGTGTTAAAAAGCAAAGATATCACTTTGAGGACTAAAGTGTGCCTGACCCAAGCTATGGTGTTTTAAATGGCCTCACATGCATGCAAAAGGTGGGCAATGAATAAGGAAGACCAAAGAATTGACATCTTTGAATTATGGTGTTGGGGAAGAATATTGAATATGCCATGGACTGCCAGAAGAATGAACAGCTCTGTCTTGGAAGAAGCACAGACAGAATGCTCTTTAGAAAGAAGGATAGTGAAACTTTGTCTCATGTACTTTGGACATGTTATCAGGAGGTATCAGTCCCTGGAGAAGGACACTGGCAATTTATCCTGGTGATAATAGTGGAATTCATTGGGAATTTATTGCAGTGTGCATTCACCAAGGAGCATAAACTGGAATGTAAGTTTTCTCCTAGGGCATGTCTGTCTTCTTATATTAGGTCAGTAACGATACTGATTATATTTCTCAGTATCTACTATTAAACCTGCTGCCATCAGTCAATTCTGACTCATGGTGACCCCATGTGTTATAGAGTAGTTCTGTTCCATAGAGTTTCCTTGGCTATAATCTTTCTGGAAGCAGATTGCCAGGTCTTTCTTCTGAAGAGCTGCCACTGGGTTGGGTCAAACCACCAACATTTAGGTTAGTAATCGAGTGCAAACCATATGTGTAAGCCATTTGTGCCACCCAGGGACCAAATATATCTTCTATTTACCAAACCAAAAAACAAACCCATTGCCATCGAGTCTATTTCAACTCTTAGCAACCCTATAGGACAGGGTAAAATTTCCGTATAGGGTTTCCAAGGCTTTAATCTTGAAGGAAGCAGACTGCCACATTTTCTCCTACAGAGCAGCTGGTGGGTTCAAACTACCAAAATTTCAGTTAGCAGCTCAGTGCTTAACCACTGCACCACCAGTGTTCCTTATATCTACCATTAATTAACTAGTTGATGCAGTGGTTAAAGTGCTCAGCTGCTAACCAAAAGGTCGGCAGTTCCTATCCACCAGCCATTCTGTGGGAGAAAAGATGTGGCAGTCTGCTTCCATAAAGATTACAGCCTTGGAGACCTATGGAGCAGTTCTCTTTATGTCCCATAGGGTTGTTATGAGTTGTAATTGACTCAATGGCAGTGGGTTTGGGTTTTTTTACTTTACTTTTCTTTAGTTTAGGTACCCTTAAATTTGAACACCTGGGTCCCCATCTGCCCTGAGGTATTCATATTTGTTTCTATTAATCTTTACATCTTCATATCTTCTTTTTTTTCTGAACACTTAGGTGATTCTCCATCCCTAAATGCTATATTGATAAATAATTACGGTTACTTTACTCAATATTTCTGTAGGAATTCCTGGAAAAAATCTGCTGTCAGCCGTGTCCCTCCTTGGGAAACTTAGCCCCTTTGCCATCCTAGAATGCTCATTTTCCTCTGATATATATTGTGTTACTGTCTTATTGCCTGGACCTGTGGTGCAAAGTACCATCTACTACTCATATGTAACTAATAATTAACACAGACATTTTCATCTATTAAGGAAAAGCTTACAACTCTCCTACAGCATTTAAGGATGTAATGAGAAGATTGTTGTTCTTTTATATTTCAAACCTTCCTTTTTATAGTCTCTCACTCCAAAGCCCCTAAATATATAATGAAGTGTTGAATTTCTACTGGTGTCCACATTGCTGGTATATTCTGCAACTAGTATCACTTACCTTTCAAAGCAACTCCTCTGTGCTATTCTACAAAAAGCTATTCTGTCTCTTTTTGCCAATTGGAAATGCTTGACAAATTGATAACATTTTAGCCAAATTTAAATGCATTTTCATACATAAAACATCTTGTTTTCAGCCTTATCAAAGCTATCCTTATCTCTTCCCAATTTTTCCAGAGCCCTCATATGGGACTGGAAATAATTATCTTAAATCAGCAACTAAATTACTGTGCCACACTATAATAGTGTTATACAAGACATCATGTGTGAAGAAATCTGGTGCCAAGACTTTTTTTCACACAAATTTCACTTTGATAAGAAGACAATAGTTACTAAAATAAATATGAATAAAACCAACTGAACTGTATATATGATACTGAATCAAATAGAAGAACACTTGTTAACAGGGAAAATATATAAGAATATAATACTGTGGTTTTGAAATAGTTAAAAATAAAAACTGTGGCTAAAAAGTTTGTATAGTGAGGGAAATACAGTTTTCTCGGTGATTAGTCTAGGTAAAGAGCATTGTTAATTCATAAGGAGATGGATTCTAATGAGCATGAGATTCTCAAAAGTTTACTCGATATTTTTCATTTGGTCTAAGCACAGCAGGTTAATCCTTTCATTCTGTTATTTTATTGATGTTCTTGACAAAGCAGAAGTCTTTATTTCATGGGAAAAATCAAGAGTTTACAGCAAGTAAATTGATTACATGCTGGAAATCTTTTTCCTGTAATTCATACACACTTTAAGGAAAATATAAATGGATAAATTATGAAAGTCACCTATGACATCGAATGAAAAATTCAGAACAAGTTCCATAATGTAGTAAAGAACAGTTGTTCAACATCTCAAAATTTATTTGAAAATCTATTCAAAACACATTCACTTCTTGCTGCAGCTTACACCTATCTTTATTCAAGAAACTTTAGTCACATAAATTCTAATATGCCTGTTTTGCCATAAAATAAGAAAACAGCTAATAAAACTGTATCAAGTCAAATGACACTTTAAGGTGTTAAAGACAGGAAAACCCCTGAGATTTTATGCAAAAGGAAGAAGCTAGAACAACCTCAGGCAATCTAGGATTCAGAAATTCTCATTTGAAAATATAACAAATAAATTTACTTTGGAGTGGTGTCATATCTATGAAACAATATTTGGCATGTGGAAATTTGCTTAGCATCCCATTGCTGTCGAGTGGATTCCAACTCACAGCGACCCTATAGTACAGGGTAGAACTGCCCCGTTGCGTTTCCAAGGTGTGACTGGTGGATTCAAACTGCTGACCTTTTGGTTAGCAGCTGAGCTCTTAACCACTGCGTCACCAGGGCTCCTTGTTTAGCATAGAAACTCATTAAAATTTCAACCACAAGCAAGCAACTGTATCTGCCAAGATTTTGTGAAGCCCTCTGCAATGAAGGCAGAATAATAGAAAACAATTCTAAACACAAATTAGTCGCACTAATCGTATGAACTAATCAGCTCCTAAGCATAATAAAGGGCACTGCATGGTAAAACTCAACTAACTCTTGGTTCAGCAATCCCGAGTAAAATATAATGACAAATTAAAATACTTAACACTTTTTAACACATACATATCCATAACACAGTAACGAGAAAATGTTATTTGAAATATATAAATATTTAATATGTATATGTCTTTGCATTTAATTGCAAAGACAAACGTATGGACTTAATAGAGTTTACTCGTTACTCAAGTCAATGTACACTTAACTAAGGACCAGTTTTGTACCACGCTTTGCTAAATGCTTTCAATCCATGCTGATCTTTACATTTGGTACACAATCATATGGAGACATATATATAGCTTCAAACGTAAATGTAGTAGCTCCAAACAGGTTGAGTGATATGTTAAATATCACATATCCATCAAATGATATGCTACTAATCCAACTGAAGATGTCTGACTCCAGGTCCAGCACACGTTTTGCTGGAAATATGACCCTCTAAGCCACAAGCACCTACCACCATGTTTTCAGGCACTTGACACATTTAGGACTATGTTAATCTGCTATGTTTACTTTCATTCTGTAGACCAAGGTTTCCACCTCCTTAATGAATGCAAACTTGACAAAATATTTCATGAATTACTTATTTGGTATCATGCTGTTTTTTGTACGCCATCGAGTCAATTCTGACTCATAACGACCCTATAGGACAAAGTAGAACTGTCCCATAGGGTTTCCAAGGAGCGGTTGGTTGATTTGAACTGCTGACCTTTTGGTTAGCAGCCTGAGCTCTTAACCACTTTGCCACCAGGGGTCCATTTGGTATCATAGTCCTACTTGCTGTCTGGATAATAAAAAAATTTATTCCTTTGATTTAAATCATTTTTTGCTCATCATTGAATGTTAAACACTTAGCATAGTGCTTAGTAAGTGTTAATTTCTTCCTATTCTATGCATAATGGTAAAAAATTTTAGAGCAACCCTAGCATTTCTGTATAACAGAAGATAACTATCCACTATTTTATCATTTCTCCTGCATTTATATCTCTAATTAATATCTCCCTACTAAAAGGCAGACACATATATCTATTATAACTCTAAATATATTCCATTTTCTTCTGCTCCACTGTACTTTATATATGCTCTGTTACTTACATTCATCATGTAATACTAACATATTTGAAAACGTGTCCCTTTTCTCTATCAGACTCTGAAATTCTTGCCATCAGATTCCTTGTCTTTTTCATCTCTGTACTTCATATCAGCAGAGTTGTGTGTTTGATGGATGAAAAACACTATTGTGGTTTATCTTGTCTAAATCTAGATTATATGAATTTCATGAGGCTTATACGAGAAAATTGAGCCTGAATTTTACTGTTTGTGGAAACCAAATGTGAGCTTCCAATGGATTTATTATCTTTGCCAAACATTGGTCATCCAAGTGAACGACATTTTACTGTTCCAAATCTAAATTTGGGAATAGAGGTTGCTCAAGACCTTCTTTTCTTTCCTGGTTCTGCTGTTTAATTGCTGTTATGATAGCTCATATACTAGCTTCAGCAGATCAGAATCAGGCACATGTTAGACTCATAACTTTATAATTGAGACTTTAGCTGACTTTTATTGTATGTATTGTTTCATCAATAATTTAGGTGTTAAGTCTGGGATAAGAGTTTATAAACAAATGCACTATCTTATTCAAAACACTACTTTTGATGTAACATGACTAAAGTGCTTACAAATGCATGAGTTAAACTTAGATTACTGTTCTCACTAATGTGAAAGGGAAGGAGAACTTTTTCCAGATATCTTAATGGGGACTTGATGTAAAAGGAATGGGAGTCGCTTTTCACTAGTCATTAAATATAATAATAATGCCTCTATGTTGCATCTAACCGGTTTAGTGGCAATATGTAAATTTTTATATTTGAAGCAAAACATGTTTTATGCTTCTGAATATTGGCTTAGGAAAAAGATTTAAGGATCATAGAGGAACACTTAATTTAATATTTTCCATATCTACTAAAGAACATATGATTTTAATCATTGGAAGAATTATTTAAATTAGACATAGGGAATATTTCATGAAATTAAAATTTGTTACGAATATATTTTTTAAAATTTTTAGGCAAGTTTTTCTCATAAATAGGTTTGTCTATTATAAAATAATAATTCTACCTGGGGACGGGCGTATAAATTAATAAAACTGTATGAGAATCCTATCTATAATATTCTGTTTTGATAAAATGAAGTAACTTGTTGTTGAAAAACTACTTAGATGATCTTTTTAGGAACTGAATTACAAAAGCATTGAAATGAACAACCAAAAAATAAAAACAAATGAAAATAAAAATAAATAAAACGAAAGTAATGCCAGTAATGTACCACTGAACGTAACATTTTCCTCTTTTTGAAAAAAATAGAAGTAAATTTGCCTTGTTCTAGTTAAAAGGCTTAGAGAATGGATCATCAGGTTTCACTATAAAGAAGGGAGAATATAAATACATCATCATTCTATCCTGGAGATAGAAATATATTGAAAGACATGACTGGGAAATTATCTGAATAGAAACTGAAATTGGTGTCTTATTTACATTCTAGAAGAACATGTATTTATTTTTTTCAATAGAATTTTGAAAAAGAAAGTAGTGACCTATAATAACTGTTAGAATTAAGCAGATACATCACAACATCTCTCACAAATAATCATTTTCATAACTAAAATATTTCAATATAAGCAACTAAATATTGTTTTAAAAATATTCCTCAGGGAGCAAAATATGTAATCTTAATACCAAAATATTAATCCCCCTTTTCATAGCCCTAAAAATATTATGTTTATGGGTTTTTAGTTTCTGTTCTGTGATCTAACAGGATAGGTCAAAGTTATAAAAATGTATATTCCTGTGATTTGTGCTGACTTCCAGTTTTCCAGAAAATCTTCACTACATTGAAAACCTAAGTGTCTTAGGAGTTTTTATTTAGGGTCAAAAATTGTTTCAAAGTGTATACATAGACAAAGTTATTACTAAATAGTTGAACATTCTTTGATTTTACATAGCTATACTTTCATTGAAACTTAATGGTACACGTTACAAACTTCCAAATAGAAATAATTACAAGAACTAAAAAAAATTATTCAACTTTCATGTATATCATTATTTGACCATGCTAATGTTCAAAATTCTTGTCTATTCCCTTATTTACTCCTAAAGAGAATAGTCCAAATAAGAAATTATACTTTAGAATTGCATGTGATTTAAAATTTTTCCAGTATTTTGCAAAGTACCAGTAGGAAGTATATTAAAGAGTCCAATGTAGTCTTTTTCTGTGCTAATGTTATTCAACGTTTGATCAAAATAAGTGTATTTTTATATGCATTCTTAGAATTTTGAAACCTGAGAAATGCAATATCTATTCAATGTCAACATGAAGAATTGTGGTGCTTGTTATTAAAAATCTCTAAAGTAGTGATAAAAATTATTTTAAGCACAATGCCCCTACTTTTAAAATCTTTCTTTCTATGTTGTAACTAAGCAAGTTAATGAAATATATTGAATGAAGACTTTGAAAAATACATTTTTCCCTACATTCTTTTTCATATGAAATGTCAGTACCAATTAAAAATACAAATATAATGGATCAGCAGAAATGGCAGCAGGTAGCTTATTCCACAGGTACACTGAAAAAAAAAAAATGAGCAAAAACTGTCAAAGACACTTTTTTGGAACTCTGAGAAATAGCCAAAGGTTTAAAGCAACCAAGTGAACGCTGAATTAAGAAAAACCCAGCTTAAAAATAGTAGGAAACCTTTGTGGCAATTTTACTTGCCTTTCCCCAGCTCAGCAGTGGTCTTGAAGACGGTAGTTTGTGCTCTCAGTGTGGGACTCCAGTCCCTGATTTGGAAAAGATAGAGCAGGCCTTATTCTCAAATAGTTGTGCTTGTTTTGACCTTTCTGGAGCTGCTTGAAGGGCTGACGCAAGACACTTGCCTTTGTTTTGCCTAACTTGGAAGTTGTGTCCAGTGGAAAAATGGCTACATGGAGGATATTCCTTAAAACCTTTGAATGGCAAATGAACAACCCCCAGCTGCTTAGGGAAAAACATACGTTTGAGACAAACAATAGACACACTAAAATCCTGGGAAGAAAAGTTGGGGGAGAGATTCTTTGGGAAAGTATGGCATTTAAAAATGCCCATGTATACCAGGGAATTGAGAAAGCCATTTGCATGTCCATAGCTGAACATCAGCCTGAAAAGACATGAACGATCCTGAGGGTTCACCTCTGACTGATCTTTTTTCTCAGCAGAAGAAGGAATTGAAGGCTAAGGCAGAGTTTTAAACAGTCTGGCTAAAATGCTGAAGGAGTGCCCCAATAGAAAAACAATGTGCAAAGACGGCAAGACTTTTTGTTGTTGTTTTGTTTTATTTTATTTTTTTCTCTTTCTTTTCCTTTCTAAAAAATGAACAAAAAAGTAATGATAAAGGAACTAATGGTATATTAGAAAAGTCTATTAAAAATTAGGCAGTAATGGAGGAATTGAGGAACAACAAAGATATAACACACCTAGAAAACAAATAGCAAAAAGCAGAAGTCCTTCTTTACCAGTGATTACTGTAAGCTCTCCAATTATGAAACAGAGAATTAAAAAAAAAAAAAAAAACTTACCTTTATGTTGTCTACAAGACACTCCCTTTAGACCTGAAGACACAAATTGGGTATAAATGAAAGAAACGAAAAATATGTTTTATAAGGATAATAATTAAAAGACAGTTGGGTTACCTAATACTAATAATGTAAGACAAAAGATATTTGTTACAAGAAACACAGAAATGCTCTATATATTGATTAAAAGTTGTGTCCTTCAAGGGGATAGAACAATTATAAATATATATGCACTTTATAACAGAGCCCCCAAATAAATGAAGAGACATTGATAGAATTGAAGGGAGAAATGGACTATTTTACAATAATAGTTGAAGTCTTCAATACTCTACTTTCAGTAATGGATAAAACAATGATACGGAAGATCAATAAGGAATAGAGGACTTAAACAACATGATCAACTAACTAGACCCAACAGACATATGCAGAACACTTCATCCAAAAAAGCAGAATACATATTTTCTTTCTCAGCTGCACATGGTACCTTCTACAGGATAGCCGATACGCTAGTCCAAAATAAATAAATAAATAGATTTAAAAAGATTGAAATAATACATAATATATTTTCTGATCACAGTGGAATAGAAGTAGGAAACTAAAATATTCACAAATATGTGGAAATTAAACAACACACATCTTAAACAACAAATGGGTCAACAAAGTGATCACAAAAAAAATTAAGAAATAATCTGAGATAAATAAAAACAAAAACACCACATAGCAAAACTTATGGGATGCAATGAAAACAGTGCTCAGAGGGAAATTTATAGCTTCAATTGCCTATATTTTAAAAGAAGACAGATCTCAAAAACAGTAACTTATGGAAATTTACAGTTTAAAGAAGTAGGAAAAAAAGAAAAAAGGAAACAAACTCAAAGACAATAGAAGAAAGGAAATAAAGATTAAGAGTGGAGAAAAAAAAATTTAGAGGGAAAAAAAGTACAGAAAATCAGTAAAACCAAAAGTTGGTTCTTGGAAAAGATCAACAAAATTGAGAAACCTTTAGCTAGAATGCCAAAAGAGAGAGAAGAAGAGAATTAGTAAAATCAGAAACGAAAGTACAGACATTAACACTGACCTTACAGAAATAAAATTAATTCAAGTATTATTAAAAAATGCACATCAACAAATTCGATAACCCAAGGTGAGAAGCATGGATTCCTACAAACATACAACTACCAACACCGACTGAAGAAGAAATGGAAAATCTGAACATACCTATAACAAGTAAAGAGACTGAACCTCCAATCAAAAACTTCCTAACAAAGCAAAGCCCAGGATCAGATGACTTCAATGATGAAGACTTCCTGCTTCACACTATATGGTCATCATTACCACAGCCAGGAAAGGACACAACGAGAAAGGAAAAAATATATTTTAGAAGAATTATAAAGCATACTCCTTGCACCCGTGAGTATTATCCTTTGTCTATTCTTGTAGTACTTACAAAAAGCCCTGAGTGCACAGTAAATGCTCAGCGGCCAAACGAAAGGTCGGCAGTTTGAAAAGTCAAATCCACTAGCTACTATGTGGGAGAAAGTGTACTTTTACACTTATCAATGATTTTTTTTAATTCAAATTTTAATATTTCTACTACTAACCTGATAATTCTTAAGTGAAGAGATATTTATAGCTCTTTGTGATGTGATAATCTCAGGAAATTTAGTAATATAATTTGTAGTGGTTTAATAAGTGCAATAAATAGTTTATAGGTAATTTTTGTCACATACAATTTGATGTGTAACTTTGTAAATAATAAACATGTACGAACACATAGTACTAGTGAGAAAATCCTTTTGCTGTTCTAATTATTTTGAAGGTTAGCCTGACTTAGATATACTGACTTTGGTACACTCATAGAAAATAATGCAATACTTCCTGGGGAAAAAGTAATCATGGTAAAAATGTCATGATTGAAAAAAAAAAAAAAAGTAGGGGCCAACAGATTATCTGAAATACTAATAAAACCCATTTTCAGAGGAGTTGCTATATGCCTATCAAAGCTACTTCTGCCAAAATTATTGTTGCTTGGAGCTATCTAGTTGGTTCGAACTCATATCTACCCTACGTGCAAGACAAGGAAACACTGCGCCGTCCCGTTGCTATGCTTGAGCCGGTTGTTGCAGCCAGTGTGTCGATCCATCTCGCTGAGGATCTTCCTCTTTTTCGCTGACCCTCTACCACGCATGATGTCCTTCTCCAGGGACTAATCCCTCCTGATAACATGTCCAAAGTATGTGAGACGAAGGCTCGCCGTCCTCTCCTTTAAGTAGCATTCTGGCTATACTTCTCCCAAAATAGATTTGTGTGTTCTTCTGGCAGTCCATGATGTACTCAATATTCTTCCTCAACACCATAATTGAAATGCGTCAACTCTTCTTCGCTCTTCTTTATTCATTGTCCAGCTTTCACATGAGTATGAGGAGATGGAAAACACAATGGCTTGGGTCAGGTGCACCTGATGCCTCCAGGTGACATCTTTGCTCTTTAAAAACTTTAAAGTGGTCTTTTGGAGCAGATTTGCCCAATACAATACATCCTGTGATTTCCTGACTGCTGCTTGAATGTAACATGGGTGTTGATTTTGGATCCATGTAAAATGAAATGAAAATATTCAAAACTTCAATCTTTTCTCCATTTATCATGATGTTGCTTATTGGTCCAGATGTGAAGATTTTTGTTTTCTTTATGTTGAGAGGTAACCCATACTGAAGGCTGTAGTCCTTGATCTTCATCAATAAGTGCTTCAAGTCCTCTTTGCTTTCAGCAACCAAGGTTATGTCATCTGCATATTGCAGGTTGTTAATGAGTCTACCTCTAATTCTGATGCCGCATACTTCTTCAATAATCCAGGTTCTCAGATTACTTGCTCACCATTCAGATAATAAGTATGGTGAAAGGATACAACCCTGACACATACCTTTCCTGATTTTAAATCACACAGTATCCTCTTGTTCTGTTAGAATGACTGCCTCTTAGTCCATGTACAGATTCTGCATGAGCACAATCAAGAGTTCTGGAATTCCCATTCTTTGCAATGTTACCCAAAATTTGTTATGATCCACATAGTCAAATGCCTTTGCATAGTCAATAAAACACTGGTAAACATTGTTCTAATATTCTCTGCTTTCATCCAAGATCCATCACACATCAGGACTTACATCCCTCATTCCATGTCCTCCTCTGAGCCTGGCTTGAATTTCTGGCAGTTCCCTGTTGATGTACTGCTGCAATTGCTTTTGAATGATCTTCAGTAAAAATTTATTTGAATGTGATATTAATGATATTGTTCAACAATTTCAACATTCTGTTGGATCACATTTCTTCAGAATAGGCACAAATAGGGATCTCTTCCAGTCAATTGGCCAGGTAGTTGTCTTCCAAATTTCTTGGCATAGATGTGTGAGCACTTCCAGTGTTCCATCCATTTGTTGAAAAGTCTCAATTGAAATAGTCTCGGTTGAAATATCTCCAAAATGGCAGTTATTGGCATTTAAAATAACAACTTTGCAGATTACTTGTATGCTCTTTTATGGCTTCATGTTTCTGAAGATTGTTGATATAGGAAAGTAGAATCTTGAATTGGTGGGCTTTGTTTCTTTTTGTAAGTCATATCTTGTTAGTGTGCAGGTCTTGATGTAGTAAATCTGTGATGGATCCACCTGATTCTTCATTTCTAACAAGATCTCCCAGAACGTTGATAGTATTGGTCTGGTCTGCTGGCCACATATTGAATAGCAAGTCTCAAGATGTTATTGGAGAAGAATATTTCCTAGTCCACAGGGATGAAAATATTCCATTTTAACACCGTTGGAACTTTGAGTTATTCTAGAGACATCAGACAGACTTAAAGGTCCTTATGGTCCAAGTGATAATGTGGTAGAGTAAATATGGCCCATCTAAAGATCTCCATATTCTAATTTCTGGAACATGTAACTGTTACTTCATATGGCAAAAAGAGAGGTCTTTGCAGATGTCATTATGGTAAAGATTTTGAGATGGTTCAATTGTCCTAGATTACCTGGGTTCAGCCCTAAATGCAATCACATGAATCTTTACAAGAAGGAGATTCTACTCGTAAGGAGAAGAAGGTGATGTGAAGACAGAGAAAAGAGAGATTTGAACAAGCTGACCTTGAAGATTGGGATGATGCAGCCGCCAGCCAAGGAATGCTGGTAGCTACCAGAAGCTAAAGGAGAAAAGAGATGGATTCTGCCCTATAGTCTCTAGAGGGAGTAAAGATCTGACTACAACTGATTTCAGCTTGGAGATACTGATTTTAGACTCTAGGCCTCTGGACCTGTGAGAAAATAAATTTTCTGATGTTTTAAGCCACCAAGCTTGTGGCAAATTGTTAGAGCAGCCACAGGAAATGAATTCAGTTAGGTTTTCCTCAGAAACTTCTAATTAACATGTTAGTATGCTGGTCAACATGATACTTTCCTTACACCTCAGGGAAAGAGTTCCCTCAAGAATGCCAAGTTCTCACTTATGGTTACTTTTAGTGAGCATACTTCTACTTGAGGTTCTATGGAGGTATGAATATTTTAGTATTTCACATTAAAAGCTACAGGCTTAAAACAAAGATTATGAAATAATTAGATTACAATTCCTTGGCATTTTGGATATGCAGACATAATACCAAGGAATGCAAACTTCAAAAAATGAGAGCATTAGAAAATATTCTCCAAATAAACCAAGGCACTACATCGGTAGGTATATGGAAATTATGCTCTTTAAATGTCATTTAATGCTTTTTGGTGATTAGTATTCCAAAAATGAAATTCAAGTAATAACAATAATAAAACATTGCTAATTCTAGCCTATCTGCATAAGTTCAGCCTCAACATGATTTTATTCAAATCACAAATGGAAATTAAATTAATTTTGATTTATACCTGAGGTATCTCAATCAGAACATTTCATCAAACTAATCAAACTAATTCCCATCTAATATTGTGAGGTAATTGCTGAAAAGCCATGGAAAAACAAATTTCCAATAAGCGATTAGCTGCTAATTTCTATTACTGTATATCCAAAGCAATGTAAGATTAGATAGATAAACAGATAGATGTAGTACATTGACAAATCCATAATGCTATGCTTTCTTAAAAAAACTGTCATTTTAATCCATTTTTTAATAATATTTGTTTAAGAAACACTGTACAGTAAAAGAAATAAGGCACCCAAGGCCAGATATTTCTATTTTATGTTCTCTCATTTTTTTTATCTCATTTATCTGTAAAGATTAATATAAGCTGGACAAGATCTCAAAGTTTTCTTTATTCTTATTTTGTAAAAGAGATAAGAGCTCCCTTTACCTCTTGAACATATGAAGAATTAACATACATTAAACCTTTTCTTTTAATTCAAATTTTAAATATCAAATGCTCAAATGTGCACGATTTAAGTAGTCAAAAAATATAATAAAAAAAGTTACTGTTGAGTTGATTCCAACTCGTAGCAACTTTATTAAAGAGTTCCCTCCCAACATACATTTATCCAAAATATCCAGATCTAATAATTTTACCTCTTGACTATTTCTTATGTTATTTGCTTGATTTTATCTAATTAACATACTTACAATTTTATCTCTTGATTGTTAACTTTTTAGGTTTCCCTGGGTGGTGTAAATGGTTTTCCCTCAACTACTTATCAAAAGATTGGTGGTTCACATCCACCCGGCAGTGTCTCAGAAAAGGACTGGCGATTTATTTTCCTATGATTTAAAAAAAAAGTCATCTTTCAGTTAATTCTAACTCATGGCAAACCCAGGTGTCAGAGTAGAACTGTGCTCCATTCCATAGGGTTTTCATGGCTGCTATCTTTCAAAAGCAGATTCTCAGTCCTTTCCTCAAAGGTGCCACTGGGTGTAGATGTAGTCAGTTTGATTCCTCTGTATTCTATCTGGTGAGGTCCACATGTATTGTGGCCATTTGTTGTTGAAGAAAGATATTTGCGATGAAGAAATCGTAGGTTTTACAAAATTTTTTCGTGTGATCTCCAGTGTTGTTTCTGTCACCAAGGCCATTTTTTCCAACTACCAATCCTTCTTTTGTTCCAAATTCCTAAGTCTGTAATAACCTCTTATATCTTTCAACCTGAATTATGCTTTATCTATCTACCTGGAGTATCTCTCTTATGGAGGCCCGCAGGGTTAGTTTTGGTCTCCTTGTTTTAAGAGCCATGTTTTCATTTCCAACCATTTTCACAAACCTTTATTATTCAAATTAAAATTGATTAAAAATTATTTATTTGATAACTGTCCTCCCCAATATTTATTTTCTATTTGGTACAATACTGTATGTCCATGGACTATACAATATTGATATAGGGAACAACAACCAATAACCTTTTAACTCTCTGTAATTTTTCTCACACACACACTCACACACAAACACACACATAGACTTCCTATCCTTCATTTGAAGCTTTTGTGTTTCTGTGCAACCTAAAATATGTTCAAATGCTTACTTGTTTACCTTCACTGTTTTTACTACTATATGGCAAATTGGTTTGAGGGAAGAAATCAAGTATCATCTCTTACAACCACAATTCCTGCCACATAGAGTAGGCTCTTTAAATGTTGGCAATACAAATAAAGTCAGACAGTCACTTTAGAGATAAGGAAAGTAGGGATTGGTATAAACTTTGCTGAGTATTGTTGTTTTGCTGGCAATGCTGATGTTGATGATTTTTGGGGTTGTGTTGGATGTGATGGCGGTGGTGGCCGCAGTAGTAGTTGCGCTATTTGTGGTGTTGATGGTTGTATTAGAGGTAATTGTAGTAGTGGGTAAAGTGTGGTTTCGTGGGAGATGATGATGGCTATGTTAGTGATGATGTTGAAAGTGGCGAGTGTATATCTTTCAACTTTCTCTTTTCCTTCCTTTTTTATTGAAGTCCTTATTTTGTTTTCTGGCCTTTCTTCTCTTCTTTATGTGTTTGCTTTAATGTATTTTTTCTTCTGCCAATCTGTTTTATTCCCTTTTCAAAAATTTCTTTATGTTATTTTTACCATATTCCCTGTCTATTGAATTGATGTATGATCATTCAAGTTCTTATCAGTGCATATATATTTTTTAATATAATTATAACCTCATAAAAAAGTGTCACTCTTGCTTTAAAATGTATACTGTGTCTCTTAGTAAAAGTACAGCAAGATTCAAAGCCATTTGTGGATTGATTTTCATCTGTTTAAATATGTATTATGATTCACTAGCAAACTGCTTTTGAACTTTAAGTCCAGCCAGTGAAGTATACTACAGTTCTCAAAGCCTATTTTTATGTTTGTTGTGTGTGTTGTTGTTTCTATAGTTAATCATAAGCGCAACCATCCAGATATACAGCAACAATACGGAAAACACATACACTCAAGATGATCCAAAATACCCCCAAATAACTGTCATCAAAAAATCACTTTATGATTTCCTGATCATAAAGATAGAGACATGTATAAACCTGTACTTATACATATTCATGATGATGTATCTGTGATGAATTATGGGATTTGTTTGGCAAATTTTGCTACGTTATTCAGAATAATTCATTTGATTCACTTAGGCTATTTGACATACTTGTCTACTTTGGAAATGATCAGGCCAACTGAATAGAAATAGTATGACAATCTATTACCGTTATTTTTGCTGAAACAGAGCTATGCTATAATTTGAATTGAGGAAATAGAAACATCAACAATTCTGCATCATTTGAATTTTACCTTATGAATGGAAGAAAATGAGAAAAAAGAGTGAACACACATTAGAATATATATACATATATAGGTGTATCTCGCCTAGAAGCACTGCAGCCAATTCATAAAGAATAATTATATTCCAGCTACAACTTTGTGAATTTAATGAAATATTATTTCCTATTTAAGAAAAAAACAAAAACCAAGTTTGTTTGGAAATAAGTAAACCCAACAGAAGAAATTTGAGATTATAATTTTCTGAGAATAATTATTTTATTTAGGTAATACATATCTTAAATGTAAATTCAATTTTTTTCAGCATGAACTTATTTGTTTTGGTTAATTTAAACTTAGTATAAAATACTTCATATATAATACATATTTACTTTGTTAACATGAAGGTCTAGAATTAGAAAAATTCAGTAAAACTTAAAACTTCATAATTACCTTTGTTACATTTGAATACTTGCTCAGAGGGCAACCATCCAAATAGGAATTGAGGGACAGTTCATTTCATTTGGAAGTCTTTAAAAAAAAAAAAATTGGAATTGATTTGTTTAAACATTTAAACACATTAGTGAAAGACAAATGGCAAAATTGCTTAATTTTATAGAATTAATAATACCTACATAAAAAATAAAGTATGTGAAAATAATGAGAAAATTATTAATAAAAAAATTAGATATAAAAGAAAAAAATTTGTAATACATTTCTTAGACTCAGTATTGAATAGTGTTTTCATAATTTTTTGATGTTACTGTAAGAAGTGATAACAATGAAAATATTGTGAATACATCTACCTTGAGATTATTATGAGATTATGTATAAAATAAGTAAATCATGAAATAAACTTTCCATCAGGTAATCTAGAAATATAGAGATAAATTCTAGAGAAAATGACTAGATAAGTTGAGAATGGCTGCTTTGAAAGTATCTGTGAATGGAGAAGAGATTGAGCAGGTGAGTAAAACTTTTCATTGTAAGATTTAGACATAGTTTTCTTTTTTTAATGAGGCTATACTAAACCAATAGAATTCTTTAATGCTTAAAATGTATTATTGGATACGATATTTTTGATTAATTAAAATAGATAAGATTTAAAGAAACATTTCTATTTTCAAACATGGACGATAATGTTCCAACTAATATACCTGCATTCTGTAGTATGCACCCCCAACACACACACAAACGATTGGTCCAAATATCCTATTCCACAGTAATCTTTCCTCCTTGATGTTGTTGACTTTTCCTTAACTAGTCTCTGTGTTTTTTGTATATATTGATTGAGATTAAAAAGCATTCTAAATCCAGCAGCATATTGGTTGGATTTACATTTTATCTTATAAATACTTGAAAAAATTTAAAGACAAGAAAGTATATATGAATGCATATACATCTTAGCTATTTATTCAGCTTGCAGACAGTGGTAAGTACACAGGTGTATTTTCAGACACTAGTTCAGAACTACTGTTCCATATTTAAGAATTTGAGAGAACAAACTACACTCATCAAGAAACTGTGTACCTTTATTCTCTTAGAATGAACTATTTCTGAATTTCAGTTGATATTTTTTCCATATATATTTCTTAACATTTAAAACATTTTTTTCAGTATACTCAAATCCTGTAAATACACTGAAGATAAAATTTTCTTCTTTAAAATATCTATGGATATGCTATGTTAATCTCTGCTATTAAACGCCTTCCCCTTTGCCATTGACTAGATTCCGACTATTAGCGACCCTACAGGACAAGGTAGAGCTGCCCGACAGAGTTTTCAAGGAGCGGCTGGTAGATTAAAACTACTGACCTTTTGGATAGTAGCCAAGCTCTTAACCCCTGTGCCACTAGGGCTCCAGTAAAGGTCTTAATCAATATTATTTAAGACAAGTCATTATAACCTTCTAAGAATTAAACATATTAAATAGGTGAGGTTGCTGATGGAAATGACTCACAATTGATCAATACTGGTTTCATTACAACTGAAAGAAGAGAGACTGTAAGATCATTTTATATCATCTATACCCCATTCATTTTATAGACACATGTTGTTGTTGTTAGGTGCTGTCAGTCGTTTTCTTCATGATGTGATGGAGTACAACTACCCCATAGGGTTTTCTTAGCCGTAATCCTTTTATAGAAGCAGATCACCAGGTATTTCTCCTGCAGAACTGCTAGGTGGGTTTGAACCACCAACCTTTTGTTTAGCAGCCAAGTACTTAACTGTTTGTTCCACCGGGACTGCTTTAAGAAACATATTCTTTCAAAAAAGCAATAGGTTAGTGTTTCTGAAACCATTGCATCGATCCCTGTGACTATATGAGACAATATCTTAAGCAATTCAACTTTATTTATGTTAAAATATAAAACTCTGTTGAAGGTAGATACATAAAAAAATCAATTATTTTCAAGCAAAATAATGTAAAAAACATGAGGTTTAGATATTAAAATTTTAGAGATGATATTAATAAGATAATATATAAATGGATAATTTATATTAACCTCCTATTTGTGGTTGACACATCTATAAATGAATGTAACTGAAAATGGAGAATATAATTTCTAGACACCATTAATAAATTTCTATCACTGATAGATTTTAAAATATTTTTCGGTTATTTCTCCCCTTTTGGTATGTAGTGTCTTATTTATGCATGCATAATTCAATAACATTACAGGCTGTTGAACTTCAGAACACAGCAAAGATGGGCAATTATATTTGGGTAATTCACTTTGAGAAATTAATGGTATACACTATAATTCTATCATTTAAACTTTCTCTTTTAATTTTACCTGTTGATAATTTCAATTATTTTGTACTGCCAATAAGTCACTGGTGACTATACCAGCAAGATATGGTTATAGATGTTAGTCAGAGAAGCAAATTAGCTTAAATTGTGTACTGTGTGAAGGCAGCAGATTTTGTAACACTGAGAGTTGACATTTAATATTAATTTTAAACACGGATTGCTTGGGTGTATTATGCTTAGGACATAATTTGTGTCAGATACCTCTGTGCAAATCAGTGTACACAGTTATATGCATCCTGAAAAAAATTTTCAAGCCTTTTCTCTCTGTATCTCTTTCCAATTTTGCCTTGTTTAGTTATACAGATTAAAAAAATATTTTTCGTAAACATACTGTTTTAGTCAAATGTTTTGTAGTTTTTCCTGTAATGTCTGATTGTTATTTGTAGAGATATCGCATGCCCTTTTCATAAATACTTTGCCTAGAGACCACCCTTGTACTCAATACCAAACTGTGTCCATCTCTACTATCTTTTCTTCATAATATCCTCAATGTAGCATCATAGATTCAAATTTATAGAGGACTCTACACATAGTCTTAGAAAATTCCAGTCGACTATTCTGTAAACTTTTTGCCTCTTTGATTTACTAATTCACACTATTACATATTGCTGTATTTTTAATACTATAATACTGGGATTTACATTATCATTGTTGTTATTGTTGTATGCCATCTAGTTAATCCTGACTTATAGTGACCCCAGACGACAGAGTAGAACTGCCTCAGAAGGTCTCCACAGTTGTAATCTTTACAGGAGCAGATCACCAGGTCTTTTCTCCCTCCGAGCCACTGGTGGATTCAAACCACTGACTTTTCAGTTAGCGGCTGAGAATTTAACTATTGCACAACCAGGACTCCTTGCATTATCATTAAGTAATGTTATTCACAGTGTTTATTAGTATTTTATGTATTCAAGATTAAAGACTCTTAACAAGATTTAAAAATTGTTTATGTGTAGGAGTCATATTTCATATTTGGTTTGGACCTCAGTGTTCCTCCCACAAGGCCAAGCATTTTGTCAACTGTCAATCAAGCAAAATCGTTTAAGTGATATTTATTTAATTTATGCTTACTGTACACTTACTATATGCCAGACACATACTGTATTAGGTGGTAGATACATTTATCACTAATATCATAAAGCTCAATTCAAGCTTAGTAGCATGAAACAAATTGTTAAATTGTTAATTTATGGGAGAGCATATTTCATGCCTGCTGAAGAATGTGTTTAAGTGATTGACTACTAGACAAATGTTGTAGGTTTGGACCCACCCAGGGGCACCTCAGAAGACAGATCTGACAATTTGCTTCTGAAAGCTTACAGCTTTGAAAACCCTACAGAGCAGTTCCACTCTGCACACATGGAGTTGCCATGAGTCAGAATCAGCTTGAAGGTAACTAACAACAAAAAAAAGTGTTCCTGCAAGATGAAGTTAATTACATATTTATTAATTATACATGATTGTGTTATACTACAGCTTGAAGTATTAATTGCATTGTTGTCTATTTCCCTATCTTTTATGTAGACTTCTGTCTTTGTCTCTCTGTTATATAAATACAAATCTACATATACAAATATATTTGTATGTAATGCTAGGAGCCCTAATACATGGCATAAACAGAATACGAACCATAAGTAACAATGCACAAGGGCCAGAAGAAAGACTAGATAACTGGGAGCTCCTAAAAATCAAACATTTATGCTCATCAAAAGACTTCACCAAAAGAGTCAAAAGACAGCCTACAGACTCAGAAAAAATTTTTCGCTATGACAAATCTGATCAACATCTAATCTCTAAAATCTACAAGATACTGCAAAACCTCAACAACAAAAAGACAACCCAATTAAAAAATGGGCAAAGATATGAACAGGAACTTCACCAAAGAAGACATTCAGGTAGCTAACAGACACATGAAGAAATGCTCACTATCATTAGCCATTAGAGAAATGCAGTTCAAAACTACAATGAGATATCATTTCACCCCCAACAAGGCTAGTATTAATCCAAAATACACAAAATAATAAATTCTAGAGAGGTTGTGGAGAGACTGGAACACTTACACACTGTTGATGGGAAGGTAAAATGGTACAACCACTTTGGAAATCGAGTTGGCACTTCCTTATAAAGCTAGAAATAGAAGTACCATACAATCCAGCTATTCCACTCCTTGGAATATATCCTAGAGAAATAAGAGCTGTTCACACAAAGAGATATACACACACTCATGTTCATTGCAGTACTGTTCACAATAGCAAAAAGATGGAAACAACCTAGGTGCCCATCAATGGACAAATGGATAAACAAATTATGGTATATTCACACAATGGAATACTACGCAACAATAAAGAACAATGAATCTGTGAAACATAACATGAATGAAGCTGGAAGTCATTATGGTGAGTGAATTTAGTCAGTCACAAAAGGACAAATATTGGTTAAGACCACTATTATAACAACTAACGAAAAGGTTTAAACACAGAAGAAAACATTCTTTGAAGGTTACGAAAGTGGGGAGGGAGGGTCAGGGTTATTCACTAACTAGCAAGTAGACAAGAATTATCTTAGGTGAAGGGAAGGACAGCACACACTACAAGGGAAGTCAGCACAACTAGACTAAACCAAAGCTAAGAAGTTTCCTGAATACAATCAAACAATTCGAGGGACAGAGTAGCAGGGGTGGAGGTCTGGGGACCATGCTTTCAGGGGACATCTAGGTCAACTGGTGTAACAAAGTTTATTAAGAAAATGTTCTGCATCCTACTTTGGTGAGTGGCGTCTGGGGTCTTAAATCTAGCAAGCGGCCATCTAAGATGTATCAACTGGTCCCAACCACCTAGAGTAAAGGAGAATGATGAAGAACACCAAAGACACAAGGAAAGTAGTAGCCCAAGAGACAGAAAGAGCCACA
>NW_004443948.1:21697943-21713746 GCF_000243295.1 Trichechus manatus latirostris | reverse complement strand
CAGGAGAAAGGTGGGGTGCAGAACTCAAATTCTAGTAAAAAGACCAGACTTAATGGTCTGCCTGAGACTGGAAGAACCCCAGAAAGCATGGCCCCTAGACCCTCTGTGAACCCAGAACTAAAACAATTCCTAAGGCCAACTCTTCAGACAAATATTGGACTGGACTGTGGGACATAAAGTGATACTTGTGAGGAATGTGCCTCTTAGCTCAAATAGATACATGAGACTAAATGGGCAGCTTCTGTCCGGAGGTGAGATGAGAAGGCGGAGAGGGTTAGGAGCTGGTTGAATGGACATGGGACATCCAGGGTGGAAAGCAGGAGTGTGCTGTCACAGTATAGGGAGAGTAATTAGGGTCACATAACAATGTATGTATAAATTTTTGCATGAGATACTAACTTGAATTGTAATCTTTCACTTAAACTACAACAGTAAAAAAAGGCAAATATACTTGTATGTAATGTGTATGTATATATATATATATTTACTTATTTATTTATATGTAATATTCTAAGAGCATGCAGATACATGTACACATGAGATTCAAGAGTCATTAGCAAAAGGGGCTTGGCCCTAGCACCTGTCTTTCAATTTTAAAAGATTAGATAAGACTGAGTATGGGGAAGAAAGCAAGAAGAGAGAACAGGAACTAAAAAATAAAAGAGGGAAAGATCAGTCTGGGAAGATTATATCACAAAGACACTTGGAAAGGACTTAGAATTCTCCAGCTATATGAGCTACACTCCTCCCCTGACCCAAAGAATCATATTCTCCAGAAAACCTGCCAGTTCAGTGGACCTGGATGCTTATTTCCGAACCATGAACACAGATCAGAGGCCTTGGACACACTAGTAGAGATGACAACATTACAAAAGAAACTGATACCCTGATTAGGTCAGATCCCATGCGATCCACTGGGGAATTTCCCAAGATACAGGGTTGATACTGGAACCACAGATATAGTCACTTACATGTAAAAGTGTTTTGTCTTTTATAGAAATCCAAAGAAATATTCCTCTTCAGGTCTTATAGAATGTATACACGACCTAAAAGGATTTAGCTCTTAAATCCAGGCCTGAGGCTTCTGTTTATAATAAGTTGACCAGAAATGCAATACCAGATTCAGAATGATGCACTTCGCACACTTCAGTAGTTATATTATTTCCATAGTAGTTACACACTCAAAGATGCAGAATTCACAAAGTTAATGAGTAGAGGGTATTTCTTATGTAAAATGTTATGTTCAGCAACAGTGTGAACTACTTCAATTATTGGTGCACAAACACACAAGTTAAATAAAATACTATAACATGAAAAGTGAGCATGAAAGATTCCATTTATACATGTACTTATACTCTGTCTCATACTTAGTGTCCTTGTGTACAACACATTTCACAAACATCTGTTCTATTGAAGTGAAAAATACAAATCATCCATAGAGAAGATACCAAAAGAAAGCAAGGTTATGCTAATTTCTACTAATAGTAATGTTAAATTAACATTAGTAATATTAACTACAAGATTCTAAATGTCAACTACATGCTTATTCTTAATATTATGAATATTGCTCGTGGTTTTTAGTTGATAATACTTTCTGAGAGTACACTGATTTTGTATTTTCTAGCTATAATCAAAATGAAATAGAAAAATAAATACATAAGTGTGTCTGAAACTCAATGGCAAGAAAAAAATAACTGACTCAAATGCACACTCTGCTAAATGGGAGAAAGGCCTGGCAATCTACTTCCATAAGATTATAGCCACTGGAAAACCCGTAGAGTACAGTTCTACTTTGACACCCATGGGTTTCCATGAGTTAGGCCTTGACGACACCTTGACAACAATTGGTTTGGTTGTAGTTTTTTTAATCATAAATATATACACATATAAAAACATAACAGTTTTCATAACTTAATATGCATATTTTATTACAAAACCATAATCAAAATGGATAAAAAACAAATTATAGTACTAACAAAAAGGAAATGACCTTTAGTGGGAAACACCTGTAAAATTCATTCCAGTTGGAATCTTCAATGTTGTTAAATAAAATCCTAGAATATGTGAAAGACATATATGCATTTGTAAATTGAGAAATTATATTTTTGATTTATGGAGAAAGTGAACCAGCTTAGGAATCTTAGGTTTTTGTTTTTTTTTTTTAACTAAGAGCAAGAAAGCAGAAGGGATTGATAATTTAAATTAATTGTTGAGTAGTTGAAGATACTGTTTGCCTTTTTCTTTTTTCTATCCTTTCCCTCTTTATTCATCATACAGTGAGCTGATAAAGCGTAGTCAAATGGGAATTGAGAAAATATAACTTGTCGATATTATTTTTCACCAAAAATCATGTTTATAGAACAGCAATATAAACATCTAAGTTTTGGGTTGAAAGTAAGCTTTCTTAACATTCATTGCTGCAATATGCTTAATTTTTAATTTTTTATTAATAGCTATCACACCAGACAACTCAATATGTAATAATAATAACTATAAGTTTCATTCTTTGTGGTTAAGAAGACACAGATGTCCATGCTTATTTTTAATGTCAATCATTAAAATTCTACAAATGGGAAATTTTATTGAACTAAATAGAGGTTTTGATTAAAATTACACATTTAGATACTAACTAGTATGCAAAATTTTCTAATGTAAAAAGAAAGCCATAACTATCTTCAGCCTAAACTCTGTCATGCTCTCAGTTTAATTTACTTGCTTCCTGCAAAAGAACCTGGGAAATAAATGATCAATTTACTTCTATCCTTCATAAATACTTTAATGTAGGCTTGGCTCATAAGCAGGAAGAAGTTATACATTCAACCCTATCATGAATCAGAATCAGTAAAAATCTCTGAGAATAAATAGCTTTCCCTTGAAGCAAATTAATTTCTCCAGGACAGCAGGTAATTTAGTTAATCATCTTTTCTACTTTTGTTCTTAAAGCTCTGTTCTCCTGAAGCATTTGCATTTACCTTGCGGGAAGAAATAGCTCATCCCCAGAAACTTTTGCTCATCCTGATTCACTATTCACTTGTATCCAAGACTCATTTTAGCTGAGAATTTCCCCATCCTAAGAAATGATCATTTATGTTAGTATATTTTCAAACTTTCTGAAGATTTTAAATACTTTTGGCTCAAAACACCTTAGCAACTATCTGAAGGAATCCATTATTGTAATACCATAAATACACATATATTTATTTCATTCTCAATGAACAGTATATTACATCAAGCTGTCAAATTTCCATTTCAGGGGACTCAAAGAAACCAGGAGATGCCAGGAACGTAATTTAAAGAAAGAGTAAAAACAAGAATTAATAGGAAATTCTCTTCTGCCATTGATTCAACAGAAAAAAACTTTGAGAGAACGTAAGGTGTAAAACTATGTGGTAACAACAGCCATTAACTGTTCTTTGTTTTACTTAACACAGCACTATGATTCACTAGCTTATAAAGAAGTACTCTTATACTCTCAATACCACAGTTTGATGTCATTGATTAAATAATACGGCTGTTAATATCTAAAGCAGCAGTAGTTTAAACAACACTATAATAAAAAGATTACTAAGAGCAAATTAGGTAGGAGGTACAATAAAATTTCTTAAGGCTTTCTAAACATTGTAATTTGGAAGAAATATAAATGATGGTCTATTGATTTCTATATATTTTCTGCTTTATGCAACAGGACTAAAACAAAAGTATCATATAACAAACTGCTTGAGGTGCCAATATAATGAAACGTCTATTGTGAGAAATTTTCACTTTTTGACTAAACACATTTTACTTTTAAAGGCATTGGTCTATGCATGAAAATTACATAGCAATGTTTTACGGGAATAGAGGAGACACCTAAATGGAAGGAACTTCTTCAAAAATAAAACTCGAGAACTGTTTACAAATCATGGTGAGTTTCAGATTGTGGTATTCATTGTAAATGGCACTAAAACATTAAGAGTTCTGCTGTAACATTATTGTTTTATCTTCCAATTAAATGACAGCATTTATAAGAGGTTTAAACAAAGTGGAACACAGAGAAGGAGTATTTCTGTCAGACCAGGCAAGGATTAAGCATTTCTAAATTCTAAACCCATCTCTGAGAGGATTCTGCTCTCCAACTTGCACTTCATTATCTGCAAAATGGCAGACAGTATGACCTGTATTTTCATTCAAGTTCTGAAGGGAAGAGGAGAGGCATGCTTCCATTTCTTCCATGATTATTTCTATGCATTCCTAAAATGTAAACCTCTGAGTGACTTTCAGCATGCCTCTTCCTTTTACATACTAAGTCAAAGGCCACATATTCTTGCTTTGTTCCAAAGGATAGTATTTAATTTTATGTTACCTCAAAAGCACAGCATGAAATAACACTATGGATGGTACAAGTAGTTTTGAGGAGATGGGATGGGGAGAGGAAATCTGAGTGAACAGGAGTAAGGAAAAGTCAGAGAGAGAGAGAAAGCGGTAGAAGAGGAAAAGGATAAGTAGCGAGTTTACTTGTTCTGGTTATAAGAACTCAATTCATCCACGGCATCTGAGAGTCGTAGTATGCTTCCCAGTATTGTCTATTCAAAAAAAAGTTGTCTGAGACGCATCCTCCAATAGTTGCTTCTTGTGGGGGAGTGGAAATGTTAATCACCTCCACTTCCTAAATGTACTTGCCTGTGGTTTCAGTAACGACCAGGTTTTATACTGGCAGAAGGCAGAAAAATGTATACAGTGAGCTTGAGTTGGCATGCTGAAAACATGCCAGGTGGATGGGATGCTAAAAACAAAAGGCCTAGCCATGCAGAGTTCCATGTTCACAAAAGTTTATAATGAAGACAGACAACACCACCATTACGTCGCAAATATGGAAAAGGGAGCACCAAACCCTATATTTTTCCTAAAGTGAAACACAGTAATAAGATTTCAGGGAAAAGATTCAGTCTGAAGAAAAATTGGGTGCACATGAATATACATCTGAAGGCAGTCTGTTATAATAAAAAACAGGAGCCATAGGCATGGAATTCAGTCCATCAGCTTCCTATAGTGAGCCAGTGAGAGCGTCTCCTCCCACAAGTGTTAAAATATGCCTCACACACAATTTAGGATATATCATGAAATCAGATCATGTCTAAGTTGAAAGGGTCTTGGTCATTTTTCTAAACCTAAAAATAATCTCATTATATTTTTACTATGTGCAAGTGACGTGTGCACACGATAACCAGAAGAGAGACAGAGAGAAGATAACTAAGAACAATAGGAACGGTTACACTTTCCAGAAACGTCTTTTAATAGGAATAAAAAACTTACATTAAAAAAAGCTATAAAAGTGGAATTTCTGGCATTTCCAAGAGTCGAAGGAAAGGGCATATACATGTTTAACTCATTACTTTTTTTTTTTCTTTCATTATTATCTTAATAAATATTTATTTGTGATGCCTAAGAAACCACATGGTAATTTGTCAGTAAATATTGGCTGGTTAGTAAGGTGGTAAGCTAAATATGACAACAAGCATAAATGCTTTCAGAGAGTAAAGGAAACATTTAATACCATTGTGAATAATGCTTCTATGAACATTCTTGTACATATGTTTGGATATCTATCTAATTGCTGGTTCACAGAAGAAGGATGTGTCAAACTTTAGTAGATGGTAACAGAAAAAAAAGTTATACAATCTGTTTGTTTGTTATTTATTTGTTTGTTTTAATAGAGTCATTCTATTGGGTGTATAGTGGTTGTGCTATTATTTTGCATTTTCCCCAAAACTAATGAGGTTAACCATCTGTTTGTAGAATTATATGTGTCAAATTCTTTGATGGATACTGAGAGCAAGAGGGGATCATATAAAGAGAACATGACAAACTTTGGGTTCTGGAAATAACTGGGCAACTTGCATTACATCAACCTTCCTACTGGGAAAAAAATGGCATCAGAGAACCAAGCCTCAAATATTGAAACTCCAAAAAAATGGAGAGAATGGAAGGGTAATTCAATGAATAGATAGAATCAGTGGCATTAATAAGGTTGGTGTCACTCCGTGCAGTAACCTGTGGGAGGGCCACCCCCCCGCCCATGGATCTCCTCCATTATCAGACCATAAATTGTAATTCCCATATTTCATTCATTTTTTTCCTTTAAAGAGTACTACATTCTCAAAAAAAGTTATTGATATATGTTCACAAATACTAATTACCGTAATATTGTAGCATTGTAGCTAAAGCACCAGAAAATTTGACACAATCAGTAACTATAAAATCACCAGCAGCAATGAAAAAAATAGAGTGAACTTGTAGTATGTACAGACGAAACCATGTAATTGGAAACATCATTGTAATTGTATAATAAAAACAGCTCTGACTAGAGGGCTTTGAAAGGTTCAAAAAGTAAATTAGACAGAGTTTTAGCCTTGTAGGTATATTGATACATGTAAGCCAGGCTTACTAAAAATGTTTTTGTGGTTATAACTACATGGATATTTTTATAAACAACAATAAATCTCTGCTGAAACACTGCACAAAAATTTATAGACAGTCATTCTGGTGTCACCTCTTCTGACGGTGTCACTTTATGCAGTCTATACCCCCCCTGCACCCCTATAGTGACACCACTGGATAGAATAAAAGCCAAGTAGGAAGCAGCGATCTCGGGTTTCCATCAATGTACCAAAAGTGGAAAGACTATGATTGGAGTACAGGCTATGAAAGTGTCTCTAAGTTGAGCGGACCATGATCTCAGAGAAAACAGAATTAGAAATAAGTCAGTCAGTCCCAAGCATTCCTTTTTCCTTGAAGACATTGGCCTAACCCTAAAAATAGCACAATGAAAACTTTATGGATCACAACCATCCAATCCCATCACGCATGGAGTCACCATGAGTCAGGAGACAACATAAAGACAGCTAACAACAGGAACAACAAGCAGTATGTTGAGTTCCTGGGTGGAACAAACAGCTTGGGTGCCAAAAAGAAGGTTGGTGGTTTGAGTACACCCAGAGACACCTTAGAAAAAGGCCTAGCAATCTACTTTCAAAAAGTCAGCTATTGAAACCTCTATGGAGCACAATTCTACTTTGATACACATGGGGGTGTCATGAATCAGAATCAACTCCACAGCAACTTGTTACTGATTAAGCTGTATATTCATGACTGGTCTGTCAATTTTGTTGTACTGTGATGGTTTGTGTGTTGCTCTAATGCTGGAAGCTATGTCACTGCTATTTCAAATACCAGCAGGGTCATAATGGTGGACTGGTTTCAGTGGAGCTTCTAGACTAAGACAGACTAGGAAGAAAGGCCTGGTGATCCACTTCCAATAATTAGCCAATGAAAAGCTTATGGATCACAACAAAACATCATCTGGGTCTCTTGCTACGGACATGTCATCAGGAGGTATCAGTCTCTGGAGTAGGACATTATATTTGGTGAAACAGAATGAAGGATGGCCAGGAAGGATGAGTGAGATCCTTGGTGAGATGAATTGACACAGTAGCCACAATTATGCATTTTAACATGCCAGCGATTCTGAGGATGTCTCAGGACTACGCAATGTTTTGTTCTGTTGTACATAAGGTTACTGTGAGTCAGATTCCACTTGGGCAGCTATCTATCTGTCTAAGCTGTATATACATAGATGTTTACCAACAAAGAAAGAGAAAAGAAACAGTTTGGAGATGGTCAAAAAAATGTGAACAAAGACATTTTCTATCTGATACTGTGGAGGCTATTAAAGTTGAAATTCTGAACTGTTGAGACTTCTTAAAACAAAAGATGAATGGGAAATGTTTCCAGGACTAACAAAGAATAAAAGACGCAGCTAAGCCAGAGACATCTTCACATACTTTATAATGTCAAGTATTCATTCAATCAAAACTCTCTTCTGTAAAATACCCAATCAAAGTCATCCCCCCATTTTCTATTTATTTTTATTTTTCTTATAAAATCTGATAGGTGAACTGCAAACATCTTCTCATATTTGAATTTCTACTCTCTTAATTGTGCCCTTTGATGCACGTTGTTGTTGCTAGGTGCCGTCGTCTGTTCCAGCTCATAGCGACCCCGTGTACAACAGAGCTAAACACTGCTGGGTCCTGCACCATCCTAACAATTGTTGCAATGTTTGAGAACATTGTTGCAGCAATGTGTCAATTCATCTCCTAGAAGGTCTTCCTGTTTTTCCATGACCCTCTACTTTACCAAGCATGATGTCCTTCTCCAGGTACTGGTCCCTCCTGATAACATGTCCAAAGTACGTGAGACGAAGTCTCACCATCCTTGCTTTTAAAGAGCATTCTTGCTGTACTTCTTCCAAGACAGATTTGTTCCTTCTTCTGGCAGTCCATAATATATTCAATATTCTTTGTCAACACCATAATTTAAAGGCATCAATTCTTATTCTGTCTTTTTGTTCATTATCCAGCTTTTGCATGCATATAAGGTGGTTGAAAATACCATGGCTTGTGTCAGCACACCTTAATCCTCAAAGTAATGTCTTCGCTTTTTAACACTTTAAAGAGGTTTTTTCCAGCAGATATGCCCAATGCAGTATGTACTTTGATTTCTTGACTGCTGCTTCTATGAGCGTTGATTGTGGATCCAAGTAAAATGAAAACCTTAACAACTTCAATATTTTTTTCTGTTTATCGTGACGTTGCTTATCTCTAGTGGTAGGGGTTTTTGTTTTCTTTATGTTGAGGTGTAACCCGTACTGAAGGCTGTAGTCTTTCGTCTTCATCAATAAGTGCTTCAAGTCCTCTTCATTTTTAGCAAGCAAGATTGTGTCATCTGCATACCGAAGGTTGTTAATGAGTCTTCCTCTAATCTGGATGGCTTGTTCTTCTTCATATAGTCCAGTTTATTGGATTATTTGCTCTGCAAATATAGACATTTTTAATTCTTAATCCAATCCAGTTTATCTTTTCCTTTTGTTGTTTTAAAAATAATATTTGTCTCCTTCAAGGTTAGTAACATTTTTTCTTATGTTATCTTCCAGATGCTTACTTGTTTTCCTCTCACTCTTAAGCCTGCAATCTGTATCTTCAATATATACATTCAATATATATCTATAATAGATATCTTCAAATCCATTGTCATCAAGTCGATTCTGACTCTTGGTGACCCCAAGTGTTACAGAGTAGACCTGCTCCATAGCGTTTTCTTTGCTGTAATCTTTATGGACTCAGATCTCTAGGCCTTTCTTCTGCTATTATTGGGTGGGTTCAAACCACCAACCTTTATGTCAGTAGTCAAGTGCAAACCATTTGCGCCATCCAATGACACACACATACACATATGATTAAATTTCACTTTTCCTACATCAATTTACATTTATTTATTAAAAATGATATAATTTTCCTAGGACACTACTGTGTATTAGTTCTCTGTTTCTGCTGTAACAAATTACTGCAAATATAGCTGCTTAAAACAACACACATTTAGTGTCTTCTACTCTATACATTTATTTTTAATAAATAAATGTTAATTAATGTAGGAAAAATGAAATTTAATCACATGTGTATGTACTTTGGAGCCCTGGTGGCACAGTGGTTAAGCATTTGCCTGCTAACCAAAAGGCTGGCAGTTTAAATCCTCCAGCCACTCCTTGGAAATCCTAAGGGACAGCTCTACTCTGTCATATGGGGTCGGTCACTATGAGTCGGAATTAACTTGAGGGCAATGGGTTTGGGTTTTTTTTAGTCTCTACATCAGAACTCAGGCACATGTCTCCCTAGGCTACTTCTTCCTTTTAAAAATGATTTTATTTGTCTCATAACTATGATTTCAGGACTAAGTTGAAGAGAAATTATGCTAGAGTATCTGGTCCTCATGTCCAATCTCAGAAGGCTTTCAATATACACAACAAAAAACAAACAAACAAAATAACAGGTTGCTGTCGAGTTGATTCCAACTGTTAGTGACTCTATAGAACAGAGTAGAACGTCCCCATAGGGTTTCCAAGGAGTGGCTGGTGAATTTCAACTACCAACCTTTCAAGTAACAGCTGAGCTCTTAACCAATGAGCCACCAGGGATTCAATATAATGTTTTTGATAGATTATTTGTAAATAATCTTTAACAAATTGAGGCATTAGGTTTTCGTTTCCTGGGCTAAGAGTTTTAACATGCACAACCCATTGCTGTCCAGTGGATTCCGACTCACCCTATAGGACAGAGTAGAACTGCCCCATAAGGTTTCCAAGGAGCAGCTAGTGGATTCGAACTGCCAATCTTCTGGTTAGCAGCGGATTTCTTAACCACTGTACCCCAGGGCTTCTTATCATGCATAGGTGTTGAATTTTTCAAATGCATTTTGTGCATCTATTGAAATTATCAAATGGTTCCTGATTCCTACATTCTGTTGAGCATTACATGGTTTATTTTTGAAAGTTGATGCAACCTTGCAAGAAATTAACTTGGTTTTATATATATATATAATCTCTTTATGTATTGAGGGTCCAATTTGCTAAATTTTGCGTACAATATTTGAATTTATAGTCATGACAAAGATGCAGTATAAGTGTCCTTTCTTGTATTGTCCTTGTAAGATTTTGGTATTAACATTATACTATCCTCTTAGAAATAGTCCCTTTTTCTGTATTCTCTGAAAAGTTCCTGTAAAACTGGCATTCCTTAAAATGTTGAAATAATTCACTAGTGAGGCTTTTTGGCCATATTGTAAATTATAGATTCACTATATTTGATAAATATACGATCATTTATATTTCTAGTTCTTCTTGAATTAGTTTTGGTAATCTGTATTTTTCAAAGAATTAATCTATTTCACCTAATTTTCAAAGGAATTATTGACATAAAATTATGATCTTCTGATAACTTTTTAGGATCCAACAGATGGAATGAATTCCTTTTTTTATTCTTACTAAGGATAAATTATAGCTTCTATTATGTGTACACACACACACACATTTTTTTTTTTTTTTAATTAAGTGCTCATCTACCAACCAAAAGTTTGACAGTTTGAACCCACTCTCCTCAGAAGACAGGCCTGGCGATCTGCTTCTGTC
Organism: Trichechus manatus latirostris; assembly: GCF_000243295.1. Lineage (NCBI taxonomy): Eukaryota > Metazoa > Chordata > Mammalia > Sirenia > Trichechidae > Trichechus > Trichechus manatus. The sequence continues at coordinate 21,702,747 of NW_004443948.1, read as the reverse complement.
TTGAAAATCCTATGGAGCAGTTCTACTCTGCACATGTGGTGTCACCACGAATCAGAACTGACTTGACAGCAACTAAACAATAACAACAACAATAATGAGCTTTTTATTAATCTCTTTCCAAGAACTAGCTGTTAGCTTTTTTGGTTCCTCTATTCTATAATTTAAAAATCAAAGATGTCCTTTTGATGACTGAGGTGTGCCTGACCCAAGCCATGGTCTTTTCAACTGCCTCATATGCATGCTAAAGCTGGACAACGTAAAAGGAAGACAGAAGGATTGGTGCATTTGAATTGTGGTGTTGTCAAAGAATACTGAATATGCTCTGGACTACCAGAAGTAGGAACAAATCAGTATGAGAAGAAATGCAACCAGAACATTCCTTAGAAGTGACAATTGGTGAGAGTTTGGCTTGCTTACTTTGGACATTCATCAAGAAAGACCAATCCCTACGTTGGCTGTTTGGTAAAGTAGAGGGTCAGCAAAAAAAAAAAAAAGGAAGTCTTAATGAGACGGATTGACACAATAGCCACAAGAATGGATTCAAACATACCAAGATCATGAAGCACAGCAGAAGACAATGTTCCATTCTGTTATATATAAGGTTGTCGTGAGTTGGAGCTTACTTGACTGCAACTTGCAAAAAGAACATTATATAATTATTTCTAAATCATTACTTTTTGCTTTCATTTCTGTTATTTAATTTTAGTTCTTTTCTCTGTGTATGTGTGTTTAACTAACTTGTAATGATTGCTTAAGATATTGATTGTATATTGTCAGTCTTTCTTTCCAGTAAACACATTTTAACTTTAAATTTTCTTCTAAGAATTGACTTCTTACATCCACAGATTTTGTCACGTCATATTTTCATTGTACATCAGGTCAAAATATTTCCAAATTTTTATTTAGATTTATTCTTAACTCATAGACTATGTTATTTGTATATGAGTATATTCCCTAATTTCTAATTATTTAGGAAATTTTAGTATTTCTTATTACTAATTTCTAGTTTAATTCTGTGGGGCTGAGAGAACACAAAATAATAAGAAAAAATAATAATCATAATATATCATAATAAATAGGTTTATAGATATAAAGAGAAGTCATCTGGGGACAGAGAAGAGTGGCAATTTTCATCTTACTGTACCGGAAAGTTTGAGAAGACTTCCTTGAGGTCGAACCTTGCCTAAGACCTGAAGGCACATTAATAATCTAAGTAAAGATTAAGAAAAAGTCATTTCAGACAAGAGGAGCAACACTGTGAAGGCCTGGAACTATGAAAGTAAATCTAAAACATCAAAAGAGTAATGTAATGCAAAGGTAACTAAATGCCTTGGGCATAATTGGTCCCATTAAATATTAGTCAAATGAAGAAATGATAGAATTATAAACCTTTGACATTTGCTAATCTGATAGTAATCCATCCCTCCATATGAGTAGCCTTAAATGGTTCTGATACATTATGAAACATACCAGGATACCAGGAAAGAGAGTTTAGTCAGAAGTAGAACTCTAACCAATATTAGTTCATGTGATGCGGAAGGACTATTACGCCTTCTACATAATATCCATTCCTGCTGCTCTTGGGGACAGGACACTCCATAGATCAACCATTCTTGTACTGAACACAAGTATTCCCTTCTATAACAGATATTCTAGATAAATGCTCAGCACCTATTTGGAACCATAATTATGGTCATATCTATATTTATTAGTGGTACAAGTGGCTTAAATTACAAACGTCATTTACATTTTTAAAATTGAAGTATTGATGTGTTTTCTAAAAGTGAAATTTGTCGAAAGAGTTGTAGATGAAAAAACACTTTATTTTTTTTGGTTGAAGGAAAATAATATATTAAGGTTATTCCTCGGTTCCCAGTGACTTCCACGTAACAGGCACTTAATAAATTTTGGTGAAGTATATGCAAATGAACATCAAGAGACTGGTTAGCATCACCATGCTTCCGATGATACTTCAGCTATATACACTCTGCCTCTAGATAAGAATTCTTGTTCGTTTAAATGTAATGTATAAAAATTCTCAGACTCTCATTAAGAATATCAGACTTTGGAATATCGGGTTTGCTTAATACCTTTTTTATATTTTAGTCTTACTTGGTAAAACCTAGAAGACGGATTGTAGTACAACAATAAAATAGAAAATGATTTTTTTTAAGGAAGACATAGTACTAAAGAGGAAAATGCTTTTTCAGTTTTCAAAAGCAATGCATAGGAACTTAAAAACCTGAAATAAGAGACTGAACTCAGTAACTGTCAGCTTAGGCTTGTGCTTCAAAACTAGCACTAAAGAATTAGAATTGCCTTATAAGTACAACACAGGGTGCCTAAGGAATAATAAAAAAGGAATAAGTTTAATTGCCAATATGTTACAAATGGGTTTCATTTTACCACTTTAAAGTGTTGCCCTATTTTAACATCCTTTTCTAATTAAAAGGAACTTTTAAAGAGCTTAATTGTTGATTCTGCTTCACCCTTTTATTTTAAATTATTGATATGCACAGTCCTGAAAATACATTTCTCAGGGTACATGCTGCCCCCAAATGAATTCATGGCTAATTTTCTAGGGTAAGGACTGCTGTATGGATCCATAAAAATCAGAGAAGTGGAACAAGGCAGACTTTAAACCATCACCAGTTGTTGTAACTCAGACTACTCTTCACAGGCAAATAGGTGCTAAGTAACAATATCAGAGCCTTCTTTAATCTTTTGCTTTCTTCATGTATGATGTCCTTGATGGCATTTCAATATTCCTCTGGTCTTTGGTCATTAGTGTTCAATGCATCAAATCTATTCTTGAGATGGTCTCTAAATTCAAGTGGGATATACTCAAGGTCGCACATTGGCTGTCATGGGCTTGTTCTAATTTTCTTCAGCTTCAGTTGACTAGCATGTGAGCAATTGATGATACAGTCAGCCCCTAGCTTTGTTCTGACTAATGATATTGAGATTCTCCATCATCTTTTTCCACAGAGGTAGTCAATTTGATTCCTGTGTATTCCACCTGGTGAGGTCCATGTGTATAATTACTATTTATACTGTTGAAAAAAGATATTTCCAATGACTAAGTCCACCACTCATTTGTCAGTTTGTCGTAGTGTGGTGTCTTGCATGTTGCTGTGATGCTGGAAGCTATGCTGCCGGTATTTCAAATACCAGCAGGGTTATCCATGGTGCTTCCAGCAGAGCTTCTAGACTAAGACAGACTGGGAAGATGGACTTGGCAATCTACTTCTGAAAAAAAAAAATTGACCAGTGAAAACCTTATGAATAGCAGTGGAATATAACAGTCTACAAATATTAGAAGTCCTGATATTGGAATATGTATATTTGGAAGAATAAAATTAATTAGGCATCTCTGATATTTTTTATCCATCTGTAATATGATTTGCATCTTAGTTCTGTCCCAATTTCACATGACATCAGAAATATATTCACTGTATCATTATGACACTAACAAATGGAGAGTAAGACATGGAAGAGAGAAATCACCATCCAGAAAAATTGCTAAAGAAAAAAAATGTGAAAGACTATTTGGACATGCATTGTCTGAGTGCTTTAGAAGGGCAAAGAACATACAAAATTAGATACAGTTGAATTCAACAGAGTAGTAGTTCCTTACAAGAGATGCTGCCTTTAATTCAATAACGTAGGCAGTTGACCAAAAGAATTCTTATTTGTTGATTTATATGACATCAATATGGGCCCATGTGTGGTCCAATCTGGCTGACTCTAAACACTTAAATAACCAGTAGTAGTCCAAGGTGGACAGATTAAAATCTCATGAGAGAAAAGACATTTGACTCACTTTATGTGATAGTTAATTTTATGTGTCAACTTTCCTAGGCAATAGTGCCCATTTGCTTGATAACATTTGTCTAGTTGCTGTTATAAAGTAGTTACATGTGCTAAAATCAGTTGGCATCAAAGCAGATTACTTTCTTGATGTACGTGAGCCTCATCCACTCAATTGATGGCTTTAAGAGCAAAACGGAGTTTCCCTAGGGTGTATTCTGCCTCCCGACAATAAGTATATGTTTTGCCAGAACACTCTTACTCTTCACTCTTCCTGTCTCCTGGTCTATGGATTTTGGGACGCAATGTTTCAGGACTCACCAGCCTATGGCCTGTTCTGTGTATTTTGGACTTGCCAGACCCCCATAATCCCATTAGTCAATTCTTTTTTTTTTTTTTTTACTTTTTCCCATGCAAAAATTTATACATACATTGTTATGTGACTCTGATTGCTCTCCCCATACTGTGACAGCACACTCCTCCTTTCCACCCTATTCCCCATGTCCATTCAATGAGCTCTTAATCCTCTCTGCCTTCCCATCTCACCTCCAGAGAGAAGCTGCCCATTTAGTCTCTTGTATCTACTTGAGCTAAGAGGCACACTCCCCACGAGTATCAATGTATGTCCCACAGTCCAGTCCAATCCCTGTCTGAAGAGTTGGCCTCAGAATTTGTTTTAGTTGTGGGCTGATAGAGAATCCAGGGGCCATGCTTTCTGGGGTTCCTCCAGTCTCATTCAGACCATTAAGTCTGGTCTTCTTACTAGAATCTGAGTTCTGCATCCCACCTTTCTCATGCTCCATCCGGGATTCTCTGTTGTGTTCCCTGTCAGGGCAGTCATTGGTGGTAGCCAGGAATCATCTAGTTCTTCTGGTCTCAGGCTGATGAAGTCTATGGTTTATGTGGTCCTTTCTGTCTCTTGGGCTACTACTTTCCTTGTGTCTTTGGTGTTCTTCATTCTCCTTTACTCCAGGTGGTTGGGACCAATTGATGC